>NC_054834.1:9458450-10167450 GCF_018345385.1 Vulpes lagopus
AAATACTCATCAAAGACTCATCTGAAGTCTGACTAAGAGGTATATATAATTTTCCCCATTTTACAGCTGAAGAAACTGAGGGCAGTGACATTAAGTTGCTTATACCAGGTCACCCAGCAACTAAGTACTGACTGAGATCCAGCCAGGGCAGTTGGACTCCAAGGCCATGCTCCCACCTAAGAGTCCTCCTTCTTTCTTTACCCCTCACAGAGTGAAGAGAGTTCATGCATCTCAGAATTAATATGGATTTTTTTCCCTAGTGGCCATCAAAGACTCTAGCACTGACAACTAAAATATGACCTAAGAGGTCTATTTTCAATTTCCCTAAAATGTTACTGATCATTGAAAAGAGCCCTGGCTTTATCTCCTATACTTTCCAGTACCCTTCCCCAATCATTAACTCTAATAACACCATTTAAACTTCCAGACACAAGACCCTTGAGGACAGGAAAAGTATCCATCATTGTCTACCGCTACTCTCAACACCTAATCACAGTGTCTGGCACATAGTAGGCTCTCAATCCACCTTTGGTGGATGAATAATTGAAGGATCCAGGGCAGCCTTGTGAGCTAAAGGAAGCATGGCATAGTGGTAACACCTGTTTAATAGGGCTCCATTGACAACTGCTGGATCGAGATTGACTTATAGAGAACCAGTGGTCCAAAGAGACAAAATGAGAGCAGAGATGAACAACTGAAACTCCACTTAACTGTCAAAGCCTTTGAAAACTCTTCACAGGAGAACTAATGGCTATCTCCCGAACCTAGGCATGACGCTCCCATACCTGGTTTTCTCCATGTTTCCCACATCATACTTACTTCCATTCTTAAATTGCATGTATTCATCTTTGTATCCCCAGCACCCCTTAATGCACCTTCAATCTTTCTTTTTCTTCTACCAGTGCCCTTAGCATTGACTACAGTTATGATTAGTTTAGAACCCTTTTTAATAATGGCCCTCCTTAATTTAGTGTTTATCCACAATCAAGCCTCAACTCATGTTCTAAATTTATTTTCCACTATCTCTCCCTTGACCCATTTTAGCATCATCTAAAGAGAACTACCTGCTGATGTCCTGACAATCTTCTTTGCTCATGCAGTTCATTTTGCATCAAATGCCCTTTATTTTCATGCTTGAGCCCAGCTCAATTATCATTCCCTCCAGGAAGCCTTCACAAACACATTCCAAATGGACGTAATTCTTTCCTCATCTCAATTCCCATATTTTATATATATATTTTCTGTTGACATATATCACTTTACTCCATAAATTCAGATATTGTTTTATATTCCCTACTAGATGAGAAGTTCCCTCAAGGCAAATGCCACATATTATTCACTTCTGTATCTTTCACAGCAAGCAGCACAGAGTCTTCCACACAGTGGTGCTTTATAAGTTGAGTAAATAAATGAATGAACAAGAAGTTAAGTGCATCTTTGTTCTGTTAGTCTTATGTCTTGAACCTGGCTTAATAGAAAGGGCATTAATCATAAATCATAAATCCTAGTTCAATTTTTCTCTGAAGTAGCCATGAATCTTGCCTAACCTCCATGGGTTCTAGTTTCCTTGTCTGAAAAAGGACATGAACTAGGGCTGCTCTCTCAGGCCAATCCTAACGTGTCAATATATTATATAGTACAAAATATGTAAAAAATTCCAAGCAGAGGAAATACGATTCTCCTTACCCTTGGCCTAGTAACTCTCAGTGTTTTTTCAGAGCTCAACTCATCATCACTTTCACAGAGAAATTTCCCTGATGACCATGACTACATCAAATCTCTCTACATAATGTTCTCACAGCATTATAAATCTCCACTTTGCAGGACTTAAGATACTGATGATTTTTATTCATTTCTGTATTATTTAATTAAAGTCTATCCCCATTTATCCCCTCTATACTCATTAAAATGAATAAATGAGTGTAATCTGTCTTAGAATATGACATCTTACAAAGCAGAAGTATTATTTTCAGTAGTTTTCTTTGTAACTTATATAACCATGTATATTTCAGCACTTAAATGCTCTCCAAAGATAATGGACAAAAGCAAGCTGACACAACTTCAAAGAGTTAATGTAGTTTTCAAAGCATCTAATTTGACATTTCATTAAAGATTATATATTCAAAGAATGTGGTCTTAGACATTTCTAAGCATGAGATCTAAATTAAATTCTCTTTTGTTTTACTTCAGCTTTTTGCTATTTTTCTCTGTATTTTTCTCTATTTAAAATATATCTATAAACAACTCATTACATGTGTTTTCTCAGATCATTAGTTAAATAAAATCAATTTAGAGATTCTATATGTGATACAGAAAGTAAACCTGAACCCCCTCTTATGAACAGAGAAAAAAACAAAAATGTTTCTTTGTAAATAGCCACAATTTAATATTTGATTTTCAAATCAAAATATAAAAATTAAACATATTTAATTAGTAAATGAAATATCAGTGAAATCATCTTTTATAAATGCAAATCTTTTATGTGAATAATAAGGAAAGAGTACAACTTGTCATAAGGATACAGCTAATCAAAGCAGTAGGAAATAAACTTTGATATGCTTAACTTGATATAAACATTTGAAACTTAATGGTTTCTTTATCTCATGGATATATTTGAATTAACACAAACATAGTAGATTTAATAAGTTGTAACACTTTATTCCTCACCAGGCCCATGTAAGCCATTATCGTTAGCATTATAATTATGAGTTAAAGGTATGATCTTTAGACATAAAGCCAAAGCTTTGTATCTTTTTTTCACGTGCTCCTTTCTACACACTTGGGGAGTATTCTTTTCCATAAAAAGGAGAAATTGACTGAAACTAGTAACCCATGACCTCTTCCTATCCAATAAAGTGGAAGTGGAAGTGCCAAATCCTTGAGAGTGATGTTCTCTCAAGGGACAATATAAGATGAGCTAAGCTCACTTCCTTCCACCTTAAAATAGCTCTTCACTTTTTAAATCATAAATATATGAAGAGTATAAACATGTGAAGAGTAAGCCTACAAGAAATAAAATTCTATTTGTGACAACATAATTCTGAGAGTCGCTAGATTATGCAAAGTCCTGAAAAACATATTCAGTCTATCAGATAAAGTCATATTCCCATTAAAACTCTTGAAACAGGCTACCCAGGGACATACGAAAATAAATACATAAGAGAGCAGGGCTTATATTTTCAAACATCTTAGATGTTTTCTGAAAAATAATCACACCACTATTAAATAAGAATCCCTGTCTTAATTACCAGACTCAAGAAACGTCTAGGGTTATACAGACCAGCATTTCGCCCTTGATGGCATGAACTATATTTACTCCAGGTCTGTATAAATCAGCAGCACTTGCATGATATGTTGCATGAATAAGTTCATCAACTAAAATAACTGTCCAGGGGCACCTGGCTGCCTCAGTCAGTTAAGTGACCAACTCTTGGTTTCAGCCCAAGTTAGGATCTCAGGATCCTGAGATGTGGAGCCCTGTCCACAGGCTCCTTGCTCAGCGGAGAGTCTACTTCTCTCCTTCTCACACTGCCTCTGCCTCTGCTCTGCCCCACTCATATGCATGCTCATTCTCTCTTTCTAAAATGAATGAGTAAATCTTTAAAAAATAAATAACTGTCCAAAGAAAAAAGTATAAAATAAATATAAGCACAAATGATTGACATAAAAAAAAGACCACTCATTATCTTGTTCCTTAACCAAAACCATTCTTCCAGATGTTATGTAGTTATCTGGCTTGATGGAATTTTTGTATGTCTGTGATTTTTTAATAATTAGGATATCTGGTACAGTGAGAGAGACAGGGGAATGACATATTATGGACTTGCCAATATAATCCTTAATGTATTGAGTTTCATTACATCCACACTAGCACAACACCATTGGGTCTAGGGTATCTCCTGAGATATGGGAATAACGTCATCACACTGATTTAGAAATTACTGAATTTCATAATTTTTTCTGAACAAACTTGGGGGTTTCTTGTGGGGAAGGGGTTGTTTGTTTTGTTTTTTACAAAAGCAAAACTGTTAATGCTTTGTAGATGTTTTCTTAAGGAATTGGAGTTTAAAAGAACATGAACTTTGTTAAGATGACATTCACATTTTGATACTTTAGCCATGTAAACAAAAGAAAACATACTGTAAGACTTGGGCAAACAAACAAAAGTAATACAACTGCCTTATAACATTCCTGCAGAAGTGAACTAAAAATACAATGTATACATTATCAAAAGTTTCCCATTACTACTATTACTACTACTATTATTATTTCTATTATTTCTGTATTATATCCAGCCACATTCAGGGTCATACAGACATGCAGCATAATACTATTAATTTTAAGAATGAAGTTGACTCTTAAAGAATCAAATGACTTGAATTTAAAGAGATAAAACAAAATGGATTCTGTCTCTCATTTTTTTCAACATGTTCCACTATTGTCCTCCTATTGAGAAGAAATATTAAGACATCCTACACGGACATGGCATTGCCTCATTAGCACAAACTAGATGTGACTGGCAGTAAGCAACTGGCCTTGTAAACTACAACCAGAAAGGACCACACACTTACTTTTTAAAACCAAAATTTCCACTTGACATTTACTATTTGGTTTAAAAATTTTTTAAGATTTTATTTATTTTTCATGAGACACAGAGAGGCAGAGACACAGGCAGAGGGAGAAGCAGGCTCCCTGAGGAGAGCTTGATGCAGAACTCGATCTCAGGACCACAGGATCATGACCTGAGCCAAAGGTAGTCACTGAACCACTGAGCCACTCAGATGCCCCTACTATTAACTTCAAAGTAAATAATTCTGCATCCTTTCAGAAAATAAGTACAAAGAAGAAACTGAATCACTGAACCTCTACCCCCAAAACCTAACAATAAATACAAAAAGGAAAAAGAATGTGAGTCAGTCAAATGGAGGATGACAGCAACCACACTACAAATTTTGATAAGTGCCATCAGAGACAACAGTCTGAAGATTTATGATATCAACCTTCAGCTCCCTTCATTATTGTCAAGAAGCATTGTGGAGACGAGAAACTGAATCAAGAAAGTTCTGAAAATTCTTACTGATATCCCCCAATTAGGAATGAAGTAGAATCTAGGGGTTGAGATGCAACCCAAAGCAAAAGCCAGTAGGAATAGGAGGAGGGAAAAAAAAAACAGATACAACAAGCTGTGACTCAAAGGATCTGCCATTTTGCTGGTCACTATTTAGGTGGCAAGCTGCATACTCTCCATCACCTCAAAGAAGAAATAGGGGTTTATTTAAAAAGAAATCATGCTAAAACTATATAGTGAAGTCATGAGGCAAAACTATTGTGAAGTTCCCTCCCCTCCATCCTTCAAAACACTTTACCAGGGCAGCCTGGGGGGCTCAGCGGTTTAGCAGCGCCTTCAGCCCAGGGTGTGATGTTGGAGACCTGGGATCAAGTCCCACGTCAGGCTCCCTGGATGGAATGGAGCCTGCTTCTCCCTCTGCCTCTGCCTTTGTGCCTCTGTGTCTCTCATGAATAGATAAATAAAATATTTAAAATAAATAAATAAATAAAAACACTTTACCCAAAAGCCACATGTTGAAGTGACATCAAAAAAAAAAAAAAGACCCTCAAAATCCTCTCCAGCACATAACAATAAAATCATTGGCAAAAATAGTCAATAACAACTTTTGCAGAACTCTGAAAATTGACTGAAGGCTTGCAGTAATCCAGAGAGCATTTATTTCAGAAAAACAGCTGAATCATAGTAAGAACAATGAGCTTAATGGCATTTTAACTCGACCTGTTCTCATCCCTGGGTTTCCAGCTACACAGCAGCCTTGAAAATCAGTAGTCTGCAATCTCAGTGAAAAGCAGCAGGCTGGCAGCCACTAGAGGATACAGAATGGGGTTGGAACTTTCAAAGCCTCATTAACACAAAATGATCAGTGTTTGACCTATCTGCAAGACCCCATTTGGAAGGGTTCTTTTTTTACTAAGGCTTTTTTTTTTATTCCAGGATAGTTAATATACAGTGTTATATTGGTTTCAGGTGTACAAGATAGTGATTCAACAACTGTATACATTGCTCGGTGCTCCTCACGACAAGTGTACCCTTCCTGAAAGGCTTCTTTTTACCTGACCTGGCTCAGAGTTCTCTCAGTGTGAACAGCCTTGTCTCTGGGGGCATTTGTTAATTGTCAACATCACTGCTGATGGAGGCAATGGGTAACACTTGGGGTAAACAGAAGACTAAGCAAAAAGCTTACTTATCAAGGGAAATCTGGGGAATGAAATGCCCATAAGGAGCTTTGAAAAGGTGCCAAAATATTCCTGGAAATCTAAAAGGCCCATGCACATGTATGGGGCTGTTTGCTTGTTCAGGGCTGTGCACGTGCTCAGAAATAGCTGAGAAGACCCTCGTTCTCAGCAGCTGTGACTGACCTTGAAGCTCTGTGCAAGTAGGAAGTGGAGAGGAAGGCAGAGTTGTCAACTGCCTGGCTGAGTGTAAAAGACACAGGTCCCAGCACACACATACACCCTCAACAGAAACTTGGAAGACTTACTGCTTCCGGGCATTTATGCAGATCTCTGTCCAACCATTAATTGATCACCAGTCTCTTCTCAACAGAGCAGACTTCAATGGTCACACACAACAAAGAATACAGACTTTACAGATTTAGTTCAGAAAAATCATTAGGCAAATAGCAACAACAAATCCCGAGGAAGGAGAAGGAGCTGATTGCCAGAGTTGCCACATAATTTTTTTCAAGTCCTCATACTATTCTTTATTTAGATGCTTTTTAAGATTTTATTTAGTTATTCATGACAGACACACACAGACAGGCGGAGACACAGGCAGAGGGAGAAGCAGGCTCCATGCAGGGAGCCCAATGTAGGACTCAATCCCGGGACTCTGGGATCAAGCCCTGAGCCAGAAGCAGACGCTCAACCGCTGAGCCACCCAGGAGTCCTAATTTACATTTTTTAAAGATTTATTTATTTATTTATGAGAGAGAGAGAGAGAGAGAGAGAGAGAGGCAGAGACACAGGAGGAGGGAGAAGCAGGCTCCATGCCGGGAGCCTGATGTGAGACTCGATCCCGAGACTCCAGGATCGCACCCTTGACCAAAGGCAGGTGCTAAACCACTGAGCCACCCAGGGATCCCCCTAATTTACATTTTAACATGAAAAATTTCAAATACAGAAAAGAGCTGAAGAAATTTTATAATACCCATATATCCATACCTAGATCTACAATTAACATTATACTGCATTTTTATCACCTACCTATCCATCCCTCTATCTACCCATCAGAACACCTCTTTTTCCCTTCATTTTTTACAGTGCATCTCAAAGTAAGTTGCAGATAGTCAGTATATGGCCCCCTCAAATACTCTAGCATATGTATCATTGCTTAGAATTTAATATTTTTTACAGTTTTTTCCCCTTAGGTAAAATTTCTATACAATAAAATGCACAAAATTTTACACAGAAATTTGTGCAACTTCTCTCAAGATACATAATATGACTTACCCCAAAAAAGCTCCCTCATACTCTTCTCAGTAAATCCCTCACCCTGTCCTATCCCAGCCCCCGCAGAAGCAATCACTGTTCTGATTTTCCTACCTAGATCATCTTCACCTTTTCCAGACACAACAAATAAATCCAATAAATAGATTCATATATACTTCTTTATGTAAGGCTCCTCTCATTCAATACAATGATTTTTAGAACCATCCATACTATTTTCTAAAATATATTTAACATTAATTACCTACTTCATGAAAAGGACAATCAAGACAAGGCAGATACACACTGCGATTAAAAGGGGATTTAGGTAGTAAATGTCCGGAGACACACTGAATTCTAGAACTAAGATGATGTGGCCCGTTTTTTCAATGTGAATTCATCTTTCAGGGCATTAGCTGAGAACTCCCCCATAAAACACATAGAATGTCCACTTTATTTAGCACATTAAAGTTGCCGGGTGCCATGCTATTGAGGTCATCAGAATTGTGAACTATGGCGGCTTTGTATCCTGCTCTTGGTGCTTTTAAAACCTCTACATCAAAATTACACAAAAGTCTTCTAATTAACACGATGAAAGTGCCAGATGAATCGTCTTTCAGTGGTGGAGGTCCTATGGGTTCATAGGCATTCTCTCGTTTTGAGTTAATCAAAAAACCCCTTAAACTTTCAGCTGGAAGTCTATAACCAAATCTTGCTGGAAGGTCATCAAATGTCTGAGATGCACTTTCAAAATTACATGCTAAAATGCCTGATTCTACAGGTAGTAGGTTTAAGAATACAAAGAGCTGGACAGTCAAGATGTATATTTGTGTGGCCGACAGCATGAGCATGAGCATCACTACGAAGAGCAGCATCTTACTGTAAAATCACCAGACTGGCTGATGGAGCAAGGATAAACCTCATCCCTTCTGCATGGTGTCCAGGCTGAGATCCAGATGGGAAGGATGGAGACCCACTAATGCCTTAGATAGAGTCCTGGTTGCATTATTAGATATGCAAGCAGACTGAAGGCTAAAAGCAAGTACCTAGTCACCCAGCAGGAAGCCATGCCGACATCAGCACTCTGGGCCTGACATGAGTCATCTCCAGGACTCAGCAAAAGTCAAACCCATGACATAATATTATATTAAATGTGCAATTTTCAACAAAAACAAAAAGGTACAAAATATGCAAAGAAACAAAATTTATGGCCATTAACAGGGAAAAGAGCAGTCTACAGAAACTGTTCCTGAGGACAACCAGACATTGGACTTACCTGACAGACTTTATTAGTTTCCCAAGGCTGCCATAACACATTATCATGAACCTGGTGGGTTTAAACAATGTAAATTTATTCTCATATAGTTCTGGAGCTCAGAAGCTGGAAATCTGAGGTGCTGGCATTCTCTCTAGAATCTCTAGGGAAGATTCCTTTCCTGGTCTCTTCCACCTTCTGATGATTGCCAGCATTCCTTGGCTTGAGGCTATCTCACTCTAATCCCTCCATCTTCACATTGCTTTCTCCTATTTTGTGTATCTCAAAACTTTCCCTCCCTATCTCTTAGAAAGATGCCTGTGATTACATTTAGAGCCAACCCAGATAACCCATGATAATCTCCACTTTCCAAGATCCTTAAGTTAATCACATATTTTGCCATAAATTACTCCTCTACCATGTAAGGCAGACTACGAGGATTAGGACATGAAATACATCATGGAAGCCACCACTCAGCCCACTACAAAAATTTTAAATCAGCTACATAAAATATCTTCAAGGAATGAAATGAAACCATGTGTTGTGAACTAAAACATATGGGCAATGTCTCACCAAATAAAGAATATCAATAAATAAGGTGAAATTATAAAAAGAACCAAGCAGAAATTCTGGAGTTGAAAAGTACAATAATATAAATTAAAAATGCACTTAGAGGAGCTCACTAGCAGATTTGAGCTGATAGAAGAAAGTGGAGTTGAAGATAGGTCAATTCAGATTACCCAATCTGAGTAACAGAAAAAGAAAAGAATGAAAAAAAAATTTTAAAAACCCTCAGAGGCCTGTGGAACACAATCAAGTGTACCAATACAGGCATAATAGGAATCAAAAAGGAAAAGGAAGGGGAAGAGAGAGAGAAGAGAGAAAGAAAAGGAGATGAAGAAGAGATAAAAAGAGATGATGAAAACAAGACAGATTTAAAGAATTAATAGCCAAAAATATCCTATATTTGATGAAAATGTTTTTAAAAACCCACCTACACAGCCAAGAAGAGCTGTGAACTACAAGTTGGATAAATCAAGCGTTCCACACCTAGACACATCATGATGAAACAATCAAAAGATAAAGACAGAGAATCTTGAATGTAGTAAGAGAGACAAGACTGATCACATGAAGAGATCCTAAGTAAGATTAACAGCTGGTTTCTCCTAAGAAACCATGGGGGCCAGAAGTTAGTGGGATGACCTGTGTGAAGTGCCAAAAGAAAGTAAAATGTCAACCCCAAGAATCTTACATTGGGCAAAACTATCCTTCAAATATTAAAGACAACTTAAGATAAAAAATGAGAAAATTCATTGGAAGCAAACTTGCCCACCGAAAAGCCTAAAGAGTTCTCCAAACTGAAATGACAGAACATTAGGCAGTAATTCAAAATCATATAAAGAAACAAGGAATACTGGGACACCTGGGTGGCTTAGCAGTTGAGCTCCTGCCTTTGGCCTAGGGCATGATCCTGGAGTCCCAGGATCGAGTCCCACATCAGGCTCCTTGTATGGAACCTACTTCTCCCTCTGCTTGTGTCTCTGCCTCTCTCTCTCTCTCTCTCTCTCTCTCTCTCTCTCTTTCTCTCTCTCTCTTTCTGTGTGTGTGTCTCATGATAAACAAAATTTTTAAAAAAATAAACAAAATAAAAAAAATTAACAAGGAATACCAGTAAGTCAACTACATAAGCAAATATAAAAGGCGGTATAAATGTATCTTCATTTGTAACTCGTTTTTTCTCCTCCTGGTGTAAAAGGCATCTGGATACATAAAGCGATAATCATAAGCCCATGTTAATGGATATATAATTATATGCATAAAATTTGTATGAAAAACACAGCAAAATGAAGAGAAAATGGAGCTGTAGAAACAAAGTTTTATATAATATTAAAATGAAGTGACTATAAATATATGAACCAGATTTTTTAAAGATTTTAAATATTTATTTGAGACAGAGAGAGAATGCATGTGCAAGCTGGGGGAGGGGCAGAGAGAGAGGGACAAGCAGACTCTGCACTAAACATAGAACCCTACAGGGGGCTTGATCCCACGACCCTGAGATCATAACTCAAGACAAAACCAAGAGTCAATTGCCTAACTGGCTGAGCCACCACGGACCCCCTAAGCAAGATTTTACTGGTTCACATTAAAAAATATCCAAGGTATATTAAATGAAAATTGCAAATAGCAGAACGCTATTTCTATTATAATCAAAATGGTTTAGATAACACTTAGCTAGTTAACTATCTAGAAAAATAAATAAAACCAATGACAAATACCATATAACATTTCTAGAAATACATGTAAGAATGTATTAATAGTGATCAACTGAAAATGAAATTGGGGGAAGGAAAAGTTTTACTTACGCTTTACACCCTTTTCTATCATTTAAACTTTCTACCCACAAAATTTATTATATAATTTTTTAAAGAATTAGTCAACATTCTACTATAGCAGTATGAATCTTTCATCATATATATATATATTTCATCATATATATCATGCATATATAGATCCCCTGTTGCTATTATACATTAAATTCCTGTTACAATACACACTGGAGAAACATCTTACACATCCTCCATCTGACATGGGAATCTGGTACATTCTCTTATCAATAACCATGTATTTTTTCCAATTATATTCCAACTGTTTATTCATTTGCAAATACTTATGTGAGGATCCATTCTGTTCTGGAACTAGATTCTGGATCATAACCCCCGTCCTTACAAAATTTACATTCTCTGAGGATACCGTGGAGTACATTACTCTGAGAGTATGGTACTACAAATATGTAAGTAGATAAAATAATTATAAATTAATTAATGCTGTGGTGAAAATTAACAAAACATAAAGACAGGAACAAAGGTGGAAGGAACTCAGTTTTTAGATAGGGCTTAGATTGGAAGATAGGAACTTAATTTTTAGATAGGTCAGAGATAATCTCTCAAAGAAGGGATAGTTGTGCTAATAGGTAAAGAACTTAAAGGATAAAAACAAATCAGCTCCATCTGCTCCACTGAAGAAGAATATTACATGCAGGAAATAAAGCACATGCAAAGGCCCTGAGGTGGAAAAGAAGCTCATGATTTCAAAATCCAAATATAGATATAAATACAGATATACATAGGTAATTTCTCATAACCTTATTTCTCCTCTAAAGACTCAAAAGTTCTTCAGAAGAAAAGAAGCAACAAGCTCCCACAAAGTATCCAAACAAAAGGACTTGTCTTAATTAGGTATTCCAGGAAACAATCTTAGACATATGCAAAAAAAGCCAAACCAAACAAACAAAAAAAACCCTGATTGTATCTTCTCCTGACCCTTGAAAAATTTATCAATAAAACAACATGCTTCCAGCGTCCCATTAAAGTGTACTAGTAACATCAGCCAATGTTCAGAGCAATCCTCAGGACCTTACCTCACTTTATCATCTTTCCTTTTCCAAGCTCAGAAGACAGCTTTGTGACCCTGTCTCCATTAGTGCTGTCCCAAGAAATTGGACCTATCTCAATTAAGCTTGAAATTTCAGGACCTCCCTTCCAAAAACTCAGCCTCATAGATTACAATATAATTCCTACTCACTAAAGGCTGCGGCCAACTTATCCAACCTAGATTTCATGGAAGAAGTGGGGCAGTTGGGGGATGTAGAGGAACAAATAGTATCTATAATCTGGTCCTTAACAACTTTCTACCAAAGTCCCCTGGATAAAAACCCAAGCTCGAGGCCAAATGAAATCGGTCTCTATGATCCCCCTCACATTTTCCTCCATGTTCTTGTTCATGGATTCATTCAACTCAGGACTGTGTATTCAAAGAATCCAGTTAAAGGACCACTCATGCAGTTTGTGACATTCCTTAGTTCCACATGTCTAGATTTTGCCCTTCCTATAAGGCTGTCAGGCATAGCCTCTCCCATAAAATGTGTGCTGATTCCCTTAATATGGACTAATACTTTGCCTCTCTCTCCACTTGATAGAAAGAAAAAGTAAAGAATATGAAGCCAGAAGACTTGAATTAATAAACTCACTTGCTCGGGATGCCTGAGTGGCTCAGCGGTTAAGCGTCTGCCTTCAGCCCAGGGAGTGATCCTGGAGTCCCAGGTTCAAGTCCCACATCAGGCTCCCTGTATGGAGCCTGCTTCATCCTCTGCCTATGTCTCCGCCTCTCTCAGGAATAAGTAAATAAATCTTTAAAAAAAAACAAACTCACTTGCTCACCTATAATTTAAGGCAATTATCTCTGACCCTCAATTTCCTCATGTGCAAAATAAGGTAACAACCCCCACCTCAGATGATCACTTTGAAGGTTGAATCAGAAAATACATCCAAAAAAAAAAAAAAGGAAAGAAAAGAAAAGAAAAGAAAATACATCCAAAAATCACCATATAAACATTAATTCAAACTGTCATTCCTGACTTTCTTCATTCTCAGGCCAGAAATAGCTTTTGTTCAGGGCTAGATTAATATCCTTCTTTATCCCTCTTTCCTGAATCTTTCCCTGTATAAATACTTGCCCTACAAAGTACTCGACACATTTTATTAATGCTTTGTCTTATGGTTTATACAGTAGCTCCGTTCATCTCTAATGTAACTCAGATGCTTTACTAAGAACTTCAAGTCCTACTTCACACAAAAAAATATTTTTTTTAAATGTACCAGAACATTTTTGTATTTGACCAGATACAAAAGGAAACCTGGGTATATATACCAATAAACTGCAGACCAGAAAAGGAAAATTAATATAACTATTTTGTACCTACCTATGTGAACTCCTTGGTAATGAATTCAACTTCCACATACTTTTTATCTACAGAATATTTGAAACATCCTCACAGATTTCTATTACTTCTGTCATTGACTCATTCCTATTAAAACTCAGCTATCTTGCCAAAACCCCTGAAAATACTTTTCAAAAGTGATTTGTCACAAACAGAATGAATCAATCATAGATAACTCACTTGTCTGTCTCTGCTGTTATTTACAAAAATAAATTTGCATTCGACTTCTAATATCAAGGACAATCAGTAATACACACATATAGACAGACATCCACAGACACTCAGTATCTTCCTAATTTAAATATGAGGACTTCCTTGTATTAATACATGCTCTCCCAATGAGCAATTCTCACATCCAAAATTAATATCCTCAGATTTTGAGGGTATTATAAACTTAAAAGTCATTTTAAAATCTCATAATGCTCTTCAGGGTTAAAATCTATAAAACTTTAGGATTATCTTTCACTGATCTAGTGAATTCTTAACAATTCTAAATACCTGTTATTTCTAGAATCACTTAACTTCTCCATACAAAGTAAAAAGAGACAAAAATGTGACTTTCTAACTTCAAATCACATCATCTAGGAATTCACAATATCACAGTTTTACTCCTTTGGGTTTCACTTATAGTATTTTCAACTATGAATTCTCTGAAATTGTTTAGTAATAATTACTGCTATGACATACATACAATTACACCACATGATGTGATTTTTATAAATAATATAAATGTTTATTTTTAGAGTTGGTTTTTGCAAACTAATAATCCTATCTGTCTTTATAAATTTGTGCTACAACTTATTTTTATGAAAAATCAATATGGATTTGAGATTACAAATTCTTAGAGGACAGCATACCTAAGTCACTTGCATTGAATCTTTCACACTTATTTGAATAATGATGTATCTGCTCCTTATAGTTACATTTATTGCTGTGTTTTACAACAAATAGTACCTTTTCTTGTAAATAAGCATTCTTCATGGAATATCCTCTTTTCTTAGAAACCATTCCCTAAAATCTTTAAGTTTCTCTTTCAAAATTTATATAGATGTTGGTTTAGTTGCCTGAATAATTTTACAGATTTTTTCCACTGACATCAAAAATTAATTTTGTTAAAAATGAAAATAACATTTGAATGGTGTTTTTCAGTTGAGAAAAATCTATATCCATCAAACATATATGTACCAGAAAAATCAGAAAAACTATGAAAGATATCCCATACAAATGGTAAATAATCTAGAAAAAGCTCTTAAAATCAGATTAATGCATTTGATGTGGAAATAAGACAAAAATATAAAAGGAATTAACCATTCAGTATATTTCAAGAGCCAATTTTATTAATCAATTGCACAGTGCTTTGGAACACTAATTAATTAAAGATGTAAGGTCTATGATCTGCAGTACATTTTGCAATGGCCTCAATTGTCTTCAAAATTCCAGATGACTAATAAGAAAGAAATAGACACCTGACAGATGATGTTAGCAAAAACTGTCTCCATGTGAATCTGCCAACTTTTCAACTCTTATTCCACTGCGGGACTTATAAGAAAACAGGAAGATACTCAGAAAAATAAAATTCAAAAACAAAACTTATAAAAAACCCTCAAGCCAGTAAGACCATGTCAAAAACACACACACAACCCTGGATCTCATTTGAAGCATGTTACATAATCCTGATTTTTTTAAAAAAACACACTGTACCCTTCAACCTATACTATTTTTAACACACACACATATATATATATATATACACCCCCAAGCAAATAATTATGTTTCCTGTTTATTTACAAGAATTAAAAAGAATTTCCTGTGAACATGATTTTTAAATTAGGGAGGAGAAAATCAAAAAAGATTCTTTTCTTCCCATACCTCAGGAAATAAAATGGAAGTTTTGTTAATAATCTTTTTGAATATAAGTACAATGCTGAAAGTTATCGCTGAGCAGTGATGATTAAGGTACTAAGAAACAATACCAAAAGTCTAATAAGAAAATATCTTCTAAAAATATTAAATTTAATGTATTTCTGGTGCATAGTTGAGACTTCTTGGTAATGTTTTTAAACAACGTGTAATATTTTGCCAAGTTCCCAAACATACTCAGTTAGTAGGAGAAAAAAAATATAATGAATTCATTATCTACATTTTAAAAACTATTTTAGAAACTTGAAGTGCCTAGGAAATCATGCTTTGCCTTCATCTGACCCCACACCTGCATTCCTGAAGCTTAATAACTGACCTTTTTTGCACAGTAACCTTTCCTACTCTTTCCTCACTGGCATCACTGCTTATTGCCTATGCGCTCACAAGCTGTAGGAGAAATCAAAATAACAAATAAAACAAAGCAGTAAATGCAATGAGAGAGAGAGAGAGAGAGAGAGAAAGAGAATGCAAATTGAATAAGTCACGCTGAGAACTTGGTCAAAATGGGTTCTTCTTTTCTGGCATTCATTATGAATGTTCATAATAATAAAACAATTAGCACAGAAGAAACATTTATGGTCTTTTGAGTTGGGACTATCTAGCTCTGTGCCATTTGTTACAAAAGTCTCTGGGCAAGTCATGTCACTTCTCTGAGCATCAGTTTATCCATCTGTAAAACAATAGTAATGATATATATTGCACAATGTTATTCAGAGTTACTTAAGACGAAGTCTTTAACACAAGACAGATGCTTGATAAATTAAAACTGAGCTTGTTATTTGTTGGTTTAAAGCAAGTTGGTTTCACATTTTTGCACAGATGCAAATTATAGCTGAGGCCCTTTATAAAAACACTGTTTTCTTATGAAAAATATTGATAAATTGTAGAGATGTTTAGAAAACACTGAGAAGCAAAAGAAAAAATGAAAATCACCCCATATTTTAAAACTGAGATAACCACAGTTAACCTTTAGGTATATCCCCACCTCCTTGGTCCACATCTCTCTTTCTCTTCCTGATTTTATACCCTCTATACCCATCCTAACATGGTGAAAAGAACCCCTGCAGGTGAGGATCCCTAGGTAGATTTCTTCCTGTAGCCCTAGCTACATATAAAGCAAGCATTACTTCATACAGAGGGAAAAATTACTCTTGATCCTTTAGGCTGGGCAGAATTAGAAGAAATATATACGTAGCGAGGAGCAGCTAGGGTTCAAAGCCCCACAAATCTTCCATTAAAAGGAATTTACATTTTGAAAAGGTCTCCAGATGGTTTTGAAAATCCGCAAATTGGGGAATCTATACCTTATAGGAAAATGGAGTTTCTTCAATATTGTAACTGCCTAGTTCTGGGTAGTGGTAAATTAGAATCAATATTAACGTCAAGTATAGATACGTAGCCAATGAATATACTCTGTCCTTCAAGTCTGAACTTCCAACAACTGCAGACAAAGGTGACAACTCTATGCTGTCAAAACATCAGCTCAGTGGAAGAAAAGCATCCAGTCAAGAGAGAATAAGAAAGAACACAGAACTCAGAATACAAGCAGTCAAGGACAACAGATTCATTCACTTACTTATTCATTTTTCTCAAGACAATATTATACTGAGAATCTACGTGCCAATGTGCTATATGAGGGGAATACAAGAATAAGCCAAAGAGACCCAGCCCTTGCTCTTGCTGTATTTACGATCCATTAAGACAGTTAATAAACATTACACAAATAGTCACAAAAAAATTATACATATATAAAGTCTCATAAAGGGAAATTTGACTCAGTAGGCAGGGACAGGAAGCAGAATGTGGTCAAGGAAGATTTCCTAAGGAGGTGACTAAAAGATTAGTAGAAGTTTATGAGGCAAAGAGAGGAGGCAGCAATGTTCCAGGAAGATGGGAAACAATGCCAAGAAGAAAGGCCTTAGAAGCTGAAAGAAAAGTGACTCACGTGAAGAAACTAAAGCAAGCAGTTTACATGGAGTACAGTAAAGATGGAAGAGAATGGTGGGAGGGGAGTGTGGGCAGGCAAGCAAGGACAGATCATGCAAGCCAGGAAGGCCAAGTTAAAAGCTGGGTCTTTGGGGCACCTGGGTGGCTCAGTGGGTTAAGAGTCAACCTTTGTCTCAGGTTAGGATCTTAGGGTCCTAGGATCGAGCCCCAAGTCAGGCTCCCTGCTGAGTGGGGAGTCTGCTTCTCCCTCTCCCTCTCCTGCTCCCTCTAACTGTGCTCTTTCACACATTCTCTCTGTCAAATAAATACAATCTTAAATAAATAAATAAACCTAGATCTTCAATGCTTTTGAGGCAAGAGTGGAATGGAAGGAAGGGAACAATGAGAATCTGCAGTATTCTGAGGGATGATGGACCAGAGTAGTGGCAGCAGAGATGGAGGTAAGTGTATGTAACAGGAGAAATCTAAGAGATACTGAAAATAAATATCTTTGCCTTAGTTAAATCTTATACTCTTAAGGAAGTAAAATAACAATTTTGGCATTTTTCTAAAAGAGAGAGAGTATATTGCGCAGGCAGAGGGAGAAGGAGAGAGAGAATTTTAAGCAGGCTCCATACTCAATGCAGAGCCAGTCCCGGGGCTCAAGCTCATGACCCTGAGATCATGATCTGAGCCAAAATCAAGAGGTCTACACTTAACAGCCTGAGCCACCCAGTCTGTTAAGATGGAAAAGACTGAAATCTCTTAATAAGGGATTTTTAATAATCCATTATTTTTAAAAAGCAGGTTTCTAAAATAAGGGATATTTTTGTTATTGTTTGGTGTTGATATACTTTTAGTAAATATCTTTTAGTAAATAGTAAAAAAAAATGTTTTTTAAAGGATTTTTTAAAGGTTTTTGTTAATTTGAGACAGAGAGAGCAAGAGCACAAGTGGAGGGAGGGGCAAATTGAGAGGGAAAAGGTGAAGTAGGCTCCCCATAGGGCAGGGAACCCAATGCTGGGCTCAATCCCAGGACCCCGGGATCATAACCTAAGCCAAAGGCAGACACTTAAACAACTGAGCCAACCAGGTGGCCATAAATGGGTTGGATTTTTATTGTTTACATTTCACTTGGTAATTTTTAAAACTAGAACTTTTTTATATACTATTAGATTAAATCATATTTTATAAATAAAATTTCTTATCCTATTACATAGGTCAAAACTATATTTTTTTCTGGAGTTAGGTAGTAGTAATAGTTATACGAGCTTGTGAATATACTAAAAAAAACCCCACTGAATTGTACATTTTAAAAGAATTAATTTTATGGTATATGAATTATATCTCAATTTTTAAAAACTATATTATTGCTTCCAGACTTACGCTTCCACTTTAACTTTCCTATGTTGGATGCAATCATTAATACAGCTATACAATACTACAACAGAAATGATACCTACACACACACACATACACACACACACACACACTGAGGCCAGATAAATGTGTGATTTCCTTTGCCAAGCTCCCTTCTCTAGCATGCAGACTTAGTACCTGAGTCTTTAACCATAGCAGTCACTTCCATCCTATTCATCCCAGCAAGGATACTTTACTTAGCAGTGATGGAGACCATGGAGGATTATGATGATTGATTAGTTGGCTGGGTGGTGCTTGAACTCACTTATCTGAATCAAGCACATATGATGCAGTTACACCTGATGTCCCCAAAGAGTATTGTTTCCTTGGACTCTGAATCAGCTCACCTGTCTCACTTTCCTCTCTAACCTGCCTCTTAAGCGTTATGGTCCTCCACATTCTTAACTTTGATCTCTTCTCACTCAATGCCAGAGCTTCTCAAACCATGACCCAGGTCACTGTGGATCAATTAACTCAGAATTTCTAGGGAAAGGTCTCAGGCATTAGAATTTTTTTAAAGTTCCCCAAAAAATACCACTGTGTAGTCAGGAAAGAAAACTACTGCTCTTCATCCCCTCCCTGGATAATCTCATCCATTCAGTCACTTTAATTAGCATCTTTATGCCAATGACTCACAAATCTATCTCCTGTTCCCACCACCTTCGCCATTCAAAATAAAAGACTGCTAAACAACAAAAACAAAATTTGTCTTTTTAAACTAACACACAATTTAAAAGTATGCTGAAGTTTAAGTAACTTCTTTCTAGATTTTTCTAATTTTCTATTTTTTTGAGGTGTGAGGTGCCTGTGCTTAGCTAGTATCCCCAAAAACTGACTAGAATGCCTGTAGGGAAATCAGGTACATGCTAGAATTTTCCTTTTCTTTCCTGAGTTTCCTTTCCTAAACTACAGACACTGGGGCAGGGGACCTTTCCATCTAAAGATCTCGTAAGGCATTCAAATTGCAAAGAAGAAGTCAAACTCTCCCTCTTCGCCGATGACATGATACTCTACATAGAAAACCCAAAAGTCTCCACCCCAAGATTGCTAGAACTCATACAGCAATTTGGTAGCGTGGCAGGATACAAAATCAATGCCCAGAAATCAATGGCATTTCTATACACTAACAATGAGACTGAAGAAAGAGAAATTAAGGACTCAATCCCATTTACAATTGCACCCAAAAGCATAAGATACCTAGGAATAAACCTAACCAAAGAGGTAAAAGATCTATACCCTAAAAACTATAGAACACTTCTGAAAGAAATTGAGGAAGACACAAAGAGATGGAAAAATATTCCATGCTCATGGATTGGCAGAATTAATATTGTAAAAATGTCAATGTTACCCAGGGCAATTTACACGTTTAATGCAATCCCTATCAAAATACCATGGACTTTCTTCAGAGAGCTAGAACAAATTATTTTAAGATTTGTGTGGAATCAGAAAAGACCCCGAATAGCCAGGGGAATTTTAAAAAAGAAAACCATACCTGGGTTTTGCCAGATTTCAGGTTGTACTACAAAGCTGTGGTCATCAAGACAGTGTGGTACTGGCACAAAAACAGACACATAGATCAATGGAACAGAATAGAGAACCCAGAAGTGGACCCTGAAATGTATGGTCAACTAATATTCGATAAAGGAGGAAAGACTATCCATTGGAAGAAAGACAGTCTCTTCAATAAATGGTGCTGGGAAAATTGGACATCCACATGCAGAAGAATGAAACTAAACCACTCTCTTTCACCATACACAAAGATAAACTCAAAATGGATGAGAGATCTAAATGTGAGACAAGAGTCCATCAAAATCATAGAAGAGAACACAGGCAACACCCTTTTTGAGCTCGGCCACAGTAACTTCTTGCAAGATACATCCACAAAGGCAAAAGAAACAAAAGCAAAAATGAACTATTGGGACTTCATCAAGATAAGAAGCTTTTGCACAGCAAAGGATACAGTCAAGAAAACTCAAAGACAACCTACAGAATGGGAGAAGATATTTGCAAATGACATATCAGATAAAGGGCTAGTTTCCAAAATCTATAAAGAACTTATTAAACTCAACACCAAAGAAGCAAACAATCCAATCGTGAAATGGGCAACAGACATGAAGAGAAATCTCACAGAGGAAGACATGGACATGGCCAACATGCACATGAGAAAATGCTCTGCATCACTTGCCATCAGGGAAATACAAATCAAAACCACCATGAGATACCACCTCACACCAGTGAGAATGGGGAAAATTAACAAGGCAGGAAACAACAAATGTTGGAGAGGATGCGGAGAAAAGGGAACCCTCTTACACTGTTGGTGGGAATGTGAACTGGTGCAGCCACTCTGGAAAACTGTGTGGAGGTTCCTCAAAGAGTGAAAAATAGACCTGCCTTACGACCCAGCAATTGCACTGTTGGGGATTTACCCCAAAGATGCAGATGCAATGAAACGTCGGGACACCTGCACCCCGATGTTTCTATCAGCAATGGCCACAATAGCCAAACTGTGGAAGGAGCCTCGGTGTCCATCGAAAGATGATGGATAAAGAAGATGTGGTTTATGTATACAATGGAATATTCCTCAGCAATTAGAAACGACAAATACCCACCATTTGCTTCAACGTGGATGGAACTGGAGGGTATTATGCTGAGTGAAATAAGTCAATCGGAGAAGGACAAACAGTGTATGTTCTCATTCATTTGGGGAATATAAATAATAGTGAAAGGGAATATAAAGGAAGGGAAAAGAAATGTTGGGAAATATCAGGAAGGGAGACAGAACATAAAGACTCCTAACTCGGGGAAACGAACTAGGGGTGGTGGAAGGGGAGGAGGGCGGGTGTTGGAGGGGAATGGGTGACGGGCACTGAGGTGGACACTTGACGGGATGAGCACTGGGTGTTTTTCTGTATGTTGGTAAATTGAACACCAATAAAAATTAATTAAAAAAAAAAAAGATCTCGTAAGCATGAAAAAAATCAATATGTCTAAAAAGAACTCATCATTTTCCCCATTTCTCCAGACAGAACTTGCTTTTCTCCATGTTTCATATCTCAATGAATGGCACAAACATCTACCCAGAGGCTGAAGTAAAAAAGTTGAATCATGATTAAATCATCCGCCTTTCATGTATTCTCACCTTCAATTAGAGACCAAGTAATATCACTTCTAACTCTTTAGCAGGTCTTGTACCCATTTGCTTTCTCTCCATCCCCTTAACTACCACTTCCTCTTCTCTGGAGTACTGCAACAGCCTCTTGACTGATCTTCTTACCCACAGTCTTCACTTGTTCTGCACTACCACGAAAATTGTATTTCTAAACACAAATGCCTTTGCGTACTTAAAACCTTTCAGAGGCTCCTTCCTATCCTTAGGATAGTGTTCGCCTTTCATAACATGGTTTACAAGGGTCTTACCAACCTCTCCAGATGTTTTCACTGCTCCCTCTGCTGCTGGTCCAATGCCCTCATCACTACTCCACCTCGCTTCAGATTTCCTCTTCTGGGAAATCTCTTGTCTCTCAAAACCAGGTTAGGTGTCCCTTTCATTCACACCCATATCATTCATACCCTTACTCTGTCATTGCATCAATCACTAACTTGATTGTCTTTGAGCTTCTGAGGAGCAGAGACAATGTCATATTCTTCACTGTTGCCCACTGCTTGTCACACTGTAGGTGCTCAGTATTGTTGAAATAATTAATTACTTAATTAATAAGAGCCCTTAGTATCCCTACTTGCAAATCTCATTAACAAAATGTGCATTTATCCTCTTCGAGCAAAGTTAGAATACAAGAAAAACAGTAGTTAAAAAAAAATCTTGCACACACATGTACAGCAGACCCCTGGGGTACCCCGTGGATATTAAAAGGCTGTAGTTCATTTATCCAACATTTGTGAGCAGTTACTGTTTAACTCTGCCCATAATGACCCTGTATTATGCAGTGTCAACAGTCACCTACTCATCTCAAATTAAGAAATATTAAAATATGAAACCTGTCATTTAATATAAATAATAGCTACCATTACCATTCTCTATGCACTGTGCTCAGCAGTTGACACATAATGTCTCATTTAATCTCCACAATCAAGCTCTAAAGTAGATCATATTACAACTTCTCAGAATAAACCAAGGCTCCGGAAGGGTAAGCACTTTGCCTACAGAACACAGGATGTGAAAAAGCCAGTATACCAATCCTCCTCTTATATACCCTTATAAGCAGGAAAAAAATTAACAACAACAAATAAATGAACAGGAAACCTATACTTACATACCATGTCATGTTTAATTATGCTCCAGTAACAGAACACAAAGTTAAGGTTGCAGGCTTGATAAAATAGCGAATATCCATAGAATGCAGCCCCATGCCAAAGCTTAAGAACTGAATGAGTTCTTTACCTGCACGTGATCTAAATGAGTTTGAAATATAGCATATAGTACACCTTTGGCTGACAGTCACAATTATCTGTATCCTGGAGTAAACCACATTCCTGAAAGCACACATTAATTGCTGAGGGGGAACTTTGTTTAAATAGTCTAGCATATTGGAATCCCTGGGTGGCTCAGCGGTTGAGCATCTGCCTTTGGTTCAGGGCATGATCCTGGGGTTCACGGATCGAGTCCCACATTGGGCTCCCTGCAAGGAGCCTGCTTCTCCCTCTGCCTATGTCTCTGCCTCTTTCTTTGTTGTCTCTTATGAATAAATAAATAAAATCTTTTATAAATAAACAAACAAATAAATAAATAAATAAATGGTCTAGCATAGTAAATAGCTAAAATACACTGAGTTCATCCTCCTAGAAAATGCAAGTAGTTTCTAGCCTCTTTGGCTTGAAATTCTTTCCTTGTCGAAAATTCTTTCATACATAACATAATTCTTTCATACATTTCCTTTGTCTTTCATTCTTTCATACATAATTCTTTCATACATTTCCTTTGTCTTTCATTCTTTCATTCTTTCTCTACATAACTCGTTTTAATTGAAATATAATTGACATGCAGTATATTAGTTCAAGTGTACAGCATAATGATTCCACATTTTCATACACTATGAAATGATCACCACAGTAAGTCTAACAACCATCGGTCCCATACAAAGTTACAAGACAATTTCTGCATGTGTGCAGAGAGCTTTTAAGATTTACTTTCTTAGCAACTTTCAACATTACAATATAATATTATTGATGATAGCCTCCATGCTGTATATCACATCCCCATAACTTATTTATGACTAGAAGTTCGTACCCTTGATTCCCTTCAACGATTTCATCCATCCCCCACACTCTCCCCTCTGCCAACCACCAATTTATTCTTTGTATCTATGAGTTATGTCTTGCTTTATTTGTTCATTTGTTTTGATTGTTTTTTAGATTCCATATATAAGTGAAATCGTATGGTATATATCTTTCTCTGTCTGACTTACTTCACTTAGCATAATATTCTCAAGGTCTATCCACACTGTCACAAATGGTAATATTTCAGTCTTTTTCGTGACTGAGTAATATTCTAGTCTGTGTGTGTGTGTGTATGTGTGTGTGTGTGTGTGTGTGTATCCATATCTTTGTCCATTTATCCATCAGTGGAGACTCAGTTTGCTTCCGTACCTTGGCTATAGTAAATAATGCTTCAATAAACATAAGGACGCATTTATGTTTTCAAATTCGTGTTTCTGTTTTCCTCAGATAAATACCCAGAAGTAGAACTGCTGAATCATATGGTAGTTCTATTTTTAATTTTTTTTAAGAACTTCCATACTGTTTTCCATAGTGGCTGCACCAGTTTATATTCCCACCAACAGTGCATGTGGGTTGCCTTTTCTCCATATCCTCACCAACATTTGTTGTATCTTGTCTTTTTGAAAAGAGCCAGACTGACGGGTGTGAAGTGATATCTCATGGTGGTTTTGTTTCTTATTTCCCTGATGACTGGTGACATTGAGCATCCTTTCATGTGTCTGCTGGCCATCTGGGTGTCTTCTTTGGAAAAATGTCTACTTAGATCCTCCACTCATTTTTTTAATTGACAGATTTGTTTTGTTTTGTTGGGGTTTTTTTTGTATTGACCTACATGAGTTCTTTACATATTTTTAGATGTTAACCCCTAATCAGATACATGATTTGCAAATATCTTATCTCATTCAGTAGGTTGCCTTTATATTCTGTTGGTGGTTTCCTTCATGTGAAGAAAGATTTTAGTTTGATGGCATCCCATTTGTTTAGGTTTGCTTTTGTCACCACTCCCTTTGTAGTCAGATTCAAAATAGTATCACCAAGAGCAATGTCAAGGAGCTTACCACCTATGTTCTCTTGTAGGAGTTTTGTGGTTTCTGGTCTTAATGTTCAAGTCTTTAATCCATTTTGAGTTAATTTTTGTGTATGGTGTAAGCCAGTGGTCCAGTTACATTCTTTTGCGTGTAGCTGTCCAGTTTTCCCAGAATCATATTTTGAAGAAACTGTCCTTTCCTCACTGTCTATTCTTGCCTCTTTTGTCATAAATTAATCGACCATATATGTTTCAGTTTATTTCTGGTCTCTTTATTTTGTCCCATTGATCTCTATATCTACTTCTATACCAATATCACAGTGTTTTGATTACTAAATTTCATAATATTGTATTAAATCCAAGAGTGTGATACCTCCAGTTTCATTCTTCTTTCTTATATGTGTTTTGGCTATTCGGGATATTTTGTGAGTCCATACAAAGTTCAGGATTGCTTGTTCTAGTTTTGTGTAAAATGCCACTGCAATTTTGATAGAGTCTGCATAACATTTTTAAGGGATTTGGTTAACACCAAAAGGTAAAGAGTCTTATTGAAATAGACTAAAGAGTGTTTAGCTTACCTGCTACACCTTCCTCACACCTCAATTACTTGAAATACTTGATCCTATATATTGTATATGATATATAATAAACCATTCATTCATCCAACAGACTTATTATAGGGTTTTTTTATGCTAGAAATTGTCTATCATTTACTTACTCAGAAAACACTTACTGAACATCTATGTGCTGGAGATTTAATGCTAAACAAGATGGTCATGTTTTCCTCACTTTGTATGCCAAGTCTTAAGCAATGCCTAAGTATCTGTATTTTTCAGTGTCTCTGATATTCTAGGGACCCAAGATAATCAGTAGAATCAGCAGTCAGCAAACAAGAGCCTAAAAGCCAAACCTAGCATAGTGCTCATTTTTGTTCAATCCACAAACTAAAAATTACCTTTACATATTTAAATGGTTAAAAAAATCAGAAAATGGATACCTGGGTGGCTCAGTGACTGAGTGTCTGCCTTTGGCCCAGGTCGTGATCTCAGGGTCCTGGGATCGTGTCCTTCTTCTGCCTATATTTCTGCCTCTGTGTGTGTGTGTATGTGTGTGTCTCGTGGATAAATAAATAGAATCTTTTAAAAAAATCAAAAGAAAAATATTTCATGATGGATAAAAATCATATGAAATTCCAATTTCAATTTTCATAAATAAATTTTTATTAGAACACAGCCATGCTTATCTGTTCACATCTATGGTTGCTGTTGCACTACAAAGGTCAAGTGGTTGTGACAATGACCCCATTAGGCACTCACTCTCATGGCTTTGCACACCTTCTTGGTGCACTACAAATCACAGTGATGCAGCTATAATGAAACAGCTTTTCAAATGTCACGTGTATTACCTTACCACAATTTTTTATTACCAACACAGATTCATCATGTCAAAACAAAAAAGGCGGAGAAGTGTGCCTACTTTTAGCACACACTGGAACGTGGCCTATTTTTTAAATTAAATTAGGTAACAAAGTATTTTGTTTCTTATTCAATGATATTAGATCCATGCTAAAAGAATACAACATACACAATTAAGTGATCATCACAATAGTCCCAACTCATAGGAAAAGCAGTGGTCAGAAAAATTCTAAAATTTAAAACAGAACACCTCATCATAGAATTTCTTCACAAAAGTATAAAATAATAAAAATGAGACTGCAACCAAATTCAGTTTCCGAGCGGCTCATGTGTTAGCAAAGAATGCCTTTTACCAATGGTGAGCTAATTAAATTGTGTTTGATTGCAGCAGCTGAAGCAATGTGTCCAAAGAAAATAAACTTGTTTAGGACTATTAGTCTTCTGGTAAGAACAGTTGTTCAAAGAGTTACAGACATTGGGAGCAATATCAATAGTCAATTTAAAAATGAGGCAAATTATTTTGAGTGGTTTTCTTTGGCTTTGATGAATTGACAGATGTTATGGATACTGCTCAGTTGTTCTTTATAAAGAGTCAATTTTGCTGATTTTGAAGTGTCTGAAAAATTAGCCTCTATGAATAGGCTGTATGGCACAACTACAAACAAGAATATTTCCAAAGAAGTTGAAAAAGCACTAATTCAATACAACTTAAGCCATTAAGTGGAATCTGCAAAGATGCGTTACGACTTAGGATGGTAAAAATTATGTGTGGAGCAAAAAAGGAGACTTATTTGGACAAGTCTGCAGAGCTTGTAAAAATGTCAAGTGTTTACAGCCAAGGGCTCTTCGTTGTATTATTCATCAGCAGGTATGCTGGGGAAAACATTTCAATCTATCAAATGACATTGAACCTGCAGCGTTAATGCTGATTTTCATTTGCTCTGATAGCCTTAACCATCAGTGGCCTCATGAAGTTTTCTCAAAAACAGAAGCTGAATAGGGATGCCTGTGTGGCTCAGTCAGTTAAGCTACAGACTCTTGATTTTGCCCCAGGTCATGATCTCAGGGTTGTAAGACCAAGTCCTGCATTGGGCTCTGGGATCGGCACAAAGACGGCTTGAAATTCTTTCCCCCTCCTTTCTCTTCTGCCCTCCCTTTGCTTGCACTCTAAATAAATAGATGATAGATGATAGATAGATAGATAGATAGATAGATAGATAGATAGATAAATCTTTAAAAAAAATAGAAGCAGAATATCCTGACCCACTCTACCACACAGCACGGCTAAACTATGGTCAAGTTTGTGTGTTTTTTTTTAAGCTAAGGCTCAAGAATAAGTCTTTTCTGAATAAAAAGAACCACCCTCAACCACTATAAATGAACACTGAATAGCTTTGGAAGTTAGCTTTTCCTGCCGAATTGATAATGTTTATTAATGAATTCAAACCAAAAGTATAAGGCAAAGAGAACATGAAAAACTTTTATGGTGATAAAGTCTTTTCGTTGACAACTAATGTCTGAATCACAAGTACTGTCAGACTGCTTTTTGTATTTTCCGTGCTGGTAAAAGTTAAAACAAAAAGTGAGAGTCCCATTCCCATGCAAACTTGCAGCAGATATATTTTCTGAGCACATACTATAGCAGTGTTTTTCAGCCTTCCATGCAATTGCAAAAGAAACTTTTATAATTCAAAATCCATTTAACTGTGCAGTTGAGGAGTTTCCACTTGACTTTCAATTTTCAGTGATTAATCTGCCATATAACAACATGTGAAAGGAGAGTACCAGGAGAAAAATCTACTAAGTCCTACAAATGCTTTCTAGGCAATGAACACACTCAATTAAAATCAGCTGCTTGTGGATTGATATCACTATTTGGCATCACCTTTCTGTGTGAAGAAAAAAATTTTCAGGAATGAAATATGTAAATTCTTACTATAGATCAACATTAAGGGGAAAACATTTGCAATCAATTCTGGTGATAGGAAACACTAACTTTGTACCCCAATTACATAAAAATGTTACCCTACCATAAGAAAGAATTCCATTCTTCTCATTAACAAATCTGTTTTATTTTTTTTAAAAGTACTCAATTATTTTATTTCTTATTTTATTAATCAAAATTTTGTGAAAATTTGTTTTCTCTTTTATTGTATAAGTACTTGCATAATACTCTCAATTTTGCCTCTTGGCTTGCAAGGCCTAACTTAATACTAGCCCTTTACCAAAAATATTTGCCCATTCCTGCTCAAAAGGGTTGGTGGTCAGGGAACCTGAGTGGCTCAGTTGGTTAAGTGTCTGACTCCTGATTTCAGCTCAGGTCATGATCTCAGGATCATGAGATCAATACCTACATCAGGCTCTGCACTGTGTGGAGAGTCTGCTTAAGATTCTCCTCCTGCCCCTCTTGACTCTCACTCTCTCTCTCTCTCTAAGTAAAAAAAAAAAAAAGGTCCATGGTAAAATGGAGCATGTCACGGTCTTCAAGGAGCATACACTGTTTATATTTCCCAAAAGTAGAATAGATTACAAAAATATAAAAATTTTAAATTATCATAGATTATGATTGATATAAATCAAAAACTCATTAAGGATAACCTTGTCTGAAAGAGGAACAAGGTAATACATACCTCCTAAGAGTCTTACCAAAAGATTCTGACACAAATTACGACATTGGAAATAAAAGAAAGAATCTATACAAAGAGGCTGGACTCCCCCTTGGGGCCCACGGCCTCCAAAAAGATTCTCGGCATCCCTAGTTGAGAATCCAGGGAAGACAAGTAAATAAGGAGGAAGTCAGCAGGATCTTGTGGCCTGGAAATTAGAGTCCTCTGTATGTATTTGGGCACCATGCAAATTTCATGGATTTCCATGCAACTCAATGGAGATGGCAAGCACCAAAATAATGACTGAGATACAATTTCCTGAGATGGGTTAAAGGTTGATTCACAGCCAAATCTGAGTCAATGTAAAAAACATATTTTTATCGTATATGTATTTGTGAACACAAGTCATAGTTGTACATGAAATGGCTAACGTCCAAACCACGTGAGGACTGAATGAAACAAATCATATAAAGTATTAAGCCAAGAGCCTGGGACCTGGGACCAAAACTATTGGCTATTACTTATATTTATTCAGACACATCTGTTACTACCCTCCTTTCACATCCCCCGCCTCCTGTGTTCCTTGCTGTTCCCCAGAACTGCCGATCATTTGCACTTCTGTGCACCAGCACGTAATGTTCCTTCTCCCTGAAACTACCATTTCTGCCTTCTCTCTTGGCTCTTTAACTTTGTCCAACCACTATCCATTCCCAGCGTGCTCTGTCCTGCTCTGTGCTCTTGACACTGACCATATGGACGGCAGGGACCCAGTGTCCTTGCCAGCTGACTTTTAATTAGATTCGACCAATGGGAAGAGGAAGAGATGGAGGTATTTCTTAGCAGCGTAGGCACTGTGTCTCTGGAAGTAGCCAGGTGCCTCCGCTACTGCAGCTTTGACCCAGGGGCCCCATCCTCAGCAGTTCCAGCTCTCACTGGGCTCCAGGACCTCTATTACATTCTTGGCCCTTTGGCCACGTAAAGAGGTAAGAGTTGCCCACTTTGTGTGCCTTCTGCCTACACTGTCATATGCAGTACCTGCATTCAAACTATCAGGGCTGAATTTGTTTCCTGCTGACCCTCTGGCTGATAAATCTTCCTAGAAAATTCGTATTCAGCCTTCTACATTCCGCCTAAATAGACAAACTTCTGTGAAACCCTATTCAGCAGCGCTTTTCCTGAAGATTCTCTGGTTGGGGGTTCCTCTCATGCTTTCATCATCGTACTGTAATTGGTTTTACATGTCCCCAACAGAAAGCCAGCTCAAGAAACAGAATCCTTTCTTGTTCACTGATTAATCTCTGGCATCTTATATAGTGTGGAAGAAGAGAGGGAGGAGACAAGGAAAAACAATGACAATGTCCTCAGTCACTCTCAAGTGGGGAGCAAGGCAGTAGACAAATGGCCTAAAGTCATTGCCTATTAATAGGGCTCCCCATCTCCACTTAAATGCTTTCTTCAATGTAGCACGTTTTCCCTAAAATACTTTCTCAGACTCTCAAAACAAATTTCATAAAAATAAAAGCAGAAAATTGTGATAGTCATCAAAAGAGTAGCAACATGAGGCAAACCCAGAATCTTCAATTTTATCAGAAATGACTGAAGTGGGAAAATAAGGAGAGAGAGGGAGAGATGGGGGAAAGGTTCGGACACATTCATGTTTGATATTGATGAAGCTGATGATGGGTGTCATATTTATCATATGTAATATTTTATAATATTAAGACTAATTAATGGAAAAGTCTCATATTTTATACCATATGTGGTTAAAAAAAAAGATCCAACTCCATCAGACAAAAGTAATAGCATAATAGAATCTTGAAATGACTAGAGCTATAAAAGCAGAAAAACTGATACCAGTTTGGCTTAAAAATTGATTTTATTGGGACACCTGGGTGGCTCAGTAGGTTGACAATTGATTTTGGCTCCGGTCATGATCTCAAGGTCATGGGATCGAGCTCTGCATCAGGTTCTGCACTGAGCATGGAGTCTGTTGGAGATTCTCTCCCTCTCCCTCCTCCTCCCCAGCTCAAGTTTATTCTCTCTCTCTGTCTCTGTCTCTCTCTCTCTCTCTAATATATATTTTTTAAATTGATTTTATCTTTACTATAAGATAAATTATCTTTACTATAAGAGTTATTTACTACAAAAATAATTATCTGAGCCCAATTTCAGAAAACTGAATTTTTTTATTGTTTGAGATGCTTTTGTTTTTGTTTTACCCATGTGTCAGGTACTCTTCAACCTCAGCGTGTACACAAATCACCCAGGGATCGTGTTACAATGCAGACTCTGGTTCATTAGGTCTGAGATGGAACCTAAGATTCTGCATTTCTGTCAAACTCCCTGGTGACATCTATGCAGCTGGTCTGTTAGGGCTTGAGTGGTTAGACGGTCTGTTCCTGCTCTTGTACTTTCATTTTAAAAGTGATTTTCCTAAGCTCTAGTTGTATCAGAATCACCTGGAGGCTTGAGAAAACACAGATTCTTGTTGTATCTTGACTGCGATGGTAGTACACATAAAATCTCATTTAACTAAACACACACTCCTGTGTATGTTAAACTGTTGAATATGGATCTCTATATTATTTCTTCCAATTGCATGTGAATCTACAATTATATCATAACAAAAAGTTAAAACACACCCACACAGACAGATTGCTAGGCCCTATCCCCAGAATTTCTGATTCAATACACCTGAGATGCGGCCTGAAAATTTACATTTCTAACAAATTTCTAGATGATGCAGGAAGTCTGGGGACCACACTTTGAGAACCGCTGATGTCAAATAATGGTCTGCACATTAGCATCACATGGAGAGCTTTTTAATAACTCTTAATACCCAGTCCCACCATAGACCAATTAAACAGTAATTTCTGGGGGTGAACCTTAAGCATTAATATTTTCTAAAAAGCTTCTCAGATCATTCTAATGTAAAGCCAAGACTGACAATCACTAGTCTAGAATGAAAATCTCTATTTGTTTGGGACACCTGGGTGGCTCAATGGTTTGGCGCCTGCCTTCGGCCCAGGGCGTGATCCTGGGGTCCTAGGATCAAGTCCCGCATCGGGCTCCCTGCATGGAACCTACTTCTCCCTCTGCCTGTGTCCCTCCCTCTCAATGTCTCTCGTGAATAAAGAAATAAAATCTTAAAAAAAAGAAAATCTCTATTTGTTCAATCATATTCCACCTTACATCACTTAAGAAAGATGTACAAGATTGGCAAATTTTCCACAGACTAAAAAATGAAGTCAGAAAATAAAAGTTGGCAAAGCTGCCATTAAATAGAACTATGCTTTTATCCCAAACTCTAAATGTGATGTCAGGCAATCATTAAAGACTTATAAATGTTTTGTTGACAAAAATTAAGACTTATTTATTCTGGAGATTTTCTAAAAACAGTCTTGGAACTCTGATCACAGTTATTACCCTAACCCACAGGGTGTGGTATGAATTAATGAGATAATAGCAGTAAAGGCTTAGAAAACCTTGGAAGGATAGTGGAAGAAAATACAATCACACCATTATTAGTATATTATATCGAATCCCAAAACAAATCTAAAAATACATTCAAGGAAATAAGAACATAATTGGCTTATTTTTTAAACAGGGAAATGCCTATAAAATATTTTCATGGGAAATCATAAAGATTTGACAAACAAGAATCAATTATTGTCATATTTCAGGATAGAACATACTTTTCAAGCATAAAAAACAGCGAGTTCACAGAAGAAAAATTATGAAATGTAATACCTAGACCTAACATTTTATACATTAAGACCAGAAATAAAACTAAAAGACAAGCAAGGAAAAAAACAGTTGCAACAACTGCAAGATGAGAGTGATATTGCCGATGGTGCAGCTGGCTAGCCCATGAGAGGACGGATGGCACAGCACACGAAAATCAGTCAATTCAGTACATACTCAATAGCTTAGAAAAAAACATTTAAAATCATTAATATGACAAATAAAAATAAAACAGTAAAGACTGGGTTTCCCCTATAAAATAAGCAAAGATTTTTTTAAAGATTTTATTTATTTATTCATGAGAGACAGAGAGAGAGAGAGAGAGAGAGAGAGAGAGGCAGAGATACAGGCAGAGGGGGAAGCAAGCTCTCCTTGGGGAGCCCGATGCGGGACTTGATCTCAGGACCCTGGGATCATGACCTGAACCGAAGGCAGACTCTCAACTGCTGAGCTACCCAGGTGCCCCAAGCAAAGATTTTTTTAAACAATGTGTAACTTACAAAAAGTATAAAGTGTAAAGTATTATCGATTACTATTCCCATACCTCCATTTGAATTATTATACACATGAAATGATTTCTAAATTTTATATATCAAATACATTATATTAAATGAAATATATAAATGAAATATATTATATTTTTTTTCTTTACAGAGGGAGAGAGCACATGCACATGACGAGGGGAAGGAGAAAGGCAGAGGGGGAGGGAAAGAGAGAATCTAAAGCAGGTGCCACACCCAGCACAGAGCACAAGGGGGTTCAATCTCATGACCCTGAGATCATGACCTGAGCAGAAATCAAGAGTCCCACACTTAACCCACTGAGCTACCCAGTTGCCCCAATGACAGGCTTTTTTAAATAAGGAAAAAAACACTACTAAGATAAAGGGTACTGGAATAGAAATGTTGGAAGATTTTCTGCTAGGTATACTCAAAAAAAAAAAACTAAAGTAAGTGAAATCATCAGGGATCCACTGATAACTCACACAAGTAAAACTCAACATTGATGAAAATGCAAGAAAACCTTGTTAGAGCAACGAAATTATACAGTTGGTGGAAGCAAGTGGCACAGCTTCCATTCTGCAACTGTGAATAAGAAATATTTGAAAGCAGGGCTCTGGGTGGATTTGGGGCAATGACAATACCAAACAGAAAACAGAATAACAAGGGCTAGAGTCAAATATTTCAGACAGGAGACTCAGTTTATACTTGAGAGGAAACACTATTATAATATCAGATATAGAAAGTTAGTCACTGAGCAACAGCTCAATCAATGTACTAGAACCAAAGGATGAAGTGACCTCAACCCCCTGATGGGCCTAGCTACTCCTGTAATGCCTTTGGAATCTAAATGTATGTTGGTGAGTATTTCACATTAAGATTTAAAAGAAGTCTTTAGAACAGCAAACAGATAGTGATGAGGACAAAGAGAAGCGAAGCCACCTACTTTGTTTGCCAGCAAACACCAGACAACACAGATGAGAAGTCACTCAATGGATTATACAGAAGAGAGATGGAAAGGACCTATAAAATATTTTACAACATAAGGGCACTTGGGTGGCACAGTCAGATGGCCATGGGACTCTTGGTTTTGGCTTCAGTCATGATCTCGGGGTTGGGGAATCAAGCCCCGCAAGGGGATCCAAGTGCAGTGCAGAACCTGCTTGGGATTCTTTCCCTCTGCACCTCCTGCTTCAGTGCTCACTCTCTCTCTCTCTCTCTCTCTCTCTCTCTCTCTGAAATAAATAAATAAATCTTTAAAAAAATATATTCCACAACAGAGAAGAAAAAAATAGAACTCCAGAAACATGAAAAGACAAAAATGTCAAAATTATTTATGCACATGCTTTATTCACTCAACGAAATTCAAGAAAATGTGGTCTTTCCAAAATAGGATATAAGCCATCAGATTTTGAGACAACAGTGTGAGCTGAGAGGTCAGACGAAATGACATTAGAGGCAGGTAAAAATTCTATGACAAAAATATATTAAAAGCAAAAAGTGAATTTCAGCACTACAGAGACTGGAGTAAGTCATGTGTGGAATGAAACTCAAAAGTTCTTCCAAACTGAAGAAGAAGGGAGGTGGGCAGGGGGTGGGAGTGACTGGGTGACGGGCACTGAGGGGGGCACTTGATGGGATGAGCGCTGGGTGTTATTCTGTATGTTGGCAAATTGAACACCAATAAAAAATAAATTTATAAAAAAAATGAAGAAGAAAAGAACCAAGAATGAAATAGAGGAGACATAATAAATATGGAGGACAGACACCTGAAATAGAGATAAACGGGTATTTCTAAAGAAGACATAGAAGATAATGGGAGTACATCTTCTTAATTAAAAAAGACATGTTTTTAAATTAAATACCCAAAAAATTACTAAATGAAAGCCAACCTGGAAATATCCTGCCACAAATTTCAATTCCAAGGGTAAAAAACCCACCATTTTGATAAATCAAAGATGAGATTCATTTTTATAAAAAACTAAAACTATACTTGAATTATTTGAAGTAAAAAAATCAAACACCCAAAATTAGAACAAAGGCCCGGTGACAAAGGCAATTGATAAAACTGTAAGAAAATATTATATAATTTAGAGCCGTGATAATAAAGTAAGTTGAACACCTGATGAGACAAATTACTATGAACTAAAAATTATTCCTCCCCAAAAAAGCCCTGGAGTCAGAGATTTTAGAAAAGTATTTTATCATTCAAAGAAAAGATACCTCTTGTATTACATAAAGGTCAGCTTCAAAGTTGCTAAAAGACTAGCTCTTAAATGTTTCACCACAGAAAGGAAAGGACAATTATGTGACTTACTCAAGGTTTTAATGCCATGGTGGTAATCATGTTGCAATGTATAAATGTATCAAATCAATGTATTGTATACTTTAAACTTATACAATATTATGTCAAGTGTATCCTAATTATTTAAAAAAGATTTAAAGAAAGAAGTTCAAAGCTCCATAAAACTGGAAAACTGCCTACTTTGATCCCAAAATCTAGCACTGCCCTCAAACTAAAACCTAAAACATAACAATAAAAAAACACTTGAGACTCAACACTTAGAAAAATAGATGCAAAAATTTTAAGGAAAACGTTACCAAATTAGATCAGTAGCATATAAAAGAAAAACTATGAATACAATTGGTTCCAGAAATATTTGAATAACTCAATATTAAGAAAACTATTACACTAATGCATTAATCAGTAAGTGAGAGGAAAAATTCTTGCCCAACAATTTATATGTTCAATGCAATTCCTAAGAAAACTTGAAAGGATTTTTTAACTTGAAAAAAAATTATCTATTTTGAAATGAATCACTGACAAAAAAATCTAAGTAAATGATGAAGATGAAAACAAGAGGCAGATGTTCACCACAGAGTATTAGAGCATATTATAGAGTCACAACAGTGACACAGGTTTGAGAGGAGACATAAGTAGAATAAACAAAAACAAGAAGTCAGAAAATGACCAACATATGTAAATTTATTATGTGACAAAATTAATACCTTAAGCAATGGACAAAGAATGGGTTATTTAAATATTCTGGAATAATCAGCATACTATTAAGATGAAAATACTGTTAAAATTTACTTCATATTATACAGCAAAATAAATTACAGATGAATTTAAAATTCAAAAAATGGGACAATAAAATTATGAAAGTAATTTTAAAAATTATCCAAAAACATAAATCTGAAGAGTGATGGATTTGATCACACTAAAAACCCAAACTATTCTATGTAAATAAAACCACCACAGGGGCCTTTGGCTCAGGGCGTGATCCCAGGGTCCTGGGATCAAGTCCCATATCAAGTTCCCCACAGGGAGCTTGCTTCTCCCTCTAAATCCCTGCCTCTCTCTGTGTGTCTTTCATGAATAAATAAACAAAATCTTAAACACACACACACACACACACACACACACATATAAAATTCACATGCAAATAACATAAGAAAAATACTGTAACTATGTATCAAAAGAGTAATACCTGCAACATATATAAAGTTTTACAAATCAACAAGAAAAAAAATTAACTCCATGAATGGTTAAGGGAACAAAAAATGCAAATGAGCTCAGTGACCAATAACGAACAGAAAAATGGTAGACTAGGCAGAGGAAGCAGAATATATAAACCTCTAAGGTTGAGCTGGAGCACAACACAGACAGCAAGTGCTGCTGATGGCTGGGAAGAGAGTGACAAGATATAAGAACTGGAAACAGGAAAGATAAGAACAGGACAGATCCCTCAAATGACATAAACGAGTCCACATTTAAACTTAAGTGATAAGGATATACTGTTGAGGCTTTTCAATGTGATAAGTGACAATAATCAATAATAAATCCATTAAAACGCTAGGAAAATCAAGTGAGTAATTTCCTCTTCTAAAAATCTTTGATAGAAAAAAAAATCTTTGATAGTTATAAACCTGCCTATTCATCACTTCATCATGTTTAACCCAGGTGACACTAAAAACCATGTTTTTGAAAGATACATAATGATACAGCAGACACTCTGGATAAAGTAAAACAGAAGAGATAGCCATGCACATCTACATGCATAGATGTGTGTGCACATGTGCACATATATGTACACAGATATTCACATATATGTACATGCACACATATATACATCTATATACACATCTTCCCAACCTCTCCAAATAAACACACAAACACATATACATAAACACATGCACACACACACATAACAAAAAAAAAGAAATGACTAGAAAAAATGTGCACAAATTTCAGTAGTAGTTATATTATCTCTTGAATGGTGGATTTCAGCCAATATTTTTTTACATACTCATAATATTTATTGTCTTTAAAAAAATTAATGGTGAGTTTATTCTGGCTATCTCCAAGTTTAGTTTGCCATTCATGAAATTCAACTCCATATATTTACAGTAAGTAAAAATATTATTTCCATAAACTTTTTTATCTATCAATTTCAATTGTTAAATTATAGAATTTCATTGTTTTTGTTAGTATTTCCAATGGCTTCCTGATTAACTTCGCAAATTACTGAACATTTCTTTCTTGGCAATAATGACATTTCACATATAAATTTAGAAATATTCAAGTTAACATTAGGGGATAATCTATAATCAGAGCCACATGGGGTCAGAGAAGACAGAAATTCAACTGTAAGCAGGACAACCTCTCAACACTACTTAAAATATATGACACATGACACATATACACATACATACAGACACGCATACACATATTTATGTACATGTGCACAAGCTATGACATAATAAGCAAGCCAAAAGTCTATCCAATCCATTTATCTATGTATAGCCATATTACTGGTATTTATAGTCTCTTCACTGATTTGGGTATTTTTAACCATCGTTCATGAAAATGATTACTTCTCCATATGTATTATGCCTACATGATCCAAAAAGGCGCTCTATAAGGCAAAATTAAATGAGTAAATCCAGATCTTAAGAGTAATCAATTTACTGTTTTAGATAAAATAAAATGCTTCTATAAAATATCTAAGCATAAAAAATCATGTAATTATTATTAATCCTGATAGATAGCCTGTACTGGGACCTTAGGAAAGGACAGTTGATTTATTTATCCTTAAATGTTTCATGGGGGTACAATGAAGAAAGACAGAGATGATGAGATAGTTCTAGGCACAGAAGATATGAGCAATAATTAGAAACACGAATGACATTCAAGCAAGTACCCAAGACCAGAACCAGCCAAGAATGCAGAAGTCAGATGTCAAAAACAGACTAGAACAGCCACAGTCAAATTATAAATAACTCAATGAGTCTAGAACTTTAAGGATATTTCACAAACCAGTAAGAAAAAGATGAAAAACTGAACAGTAAAATTGCTCAATGATCTAATGACTAAATTACAAAAGCAGAACTAAAATATGGCGAAAATAAAACTCTTCCTCACTTGAGATCAAATAGATATCAATTGAGATAAAAAGGCAATATCATTTTTCATCTGTAAATAGGCATAGTTTTTTTAATGATCATATCTAGCACTGCTGGAAAGAGTGAGGAAAAATCAACACTTTCATATATTGTTAATGGTATTTTTTAAAATTTTTGACATTTTTAAAATGCAGGGTAAACTGGAAAAGAATAAATATGTGTCCACCTGCAAAGGAAACAGAAATTTCTCTGTGTAAGATATGGAAGAAAAATCTTCCCTAAAAATATGGCAACTTCTGACATGGCACTTAGCCCACCCAGGTCTAAATACCAGAGTATTAGTCTGCTCAGGCTGCTGTAATAAAATATCACAGGCCAGAAGTCCAAGATCACAGTTCCAGCCAATTAAGTTTCTGGTAAGAGCTTTCTTCTCTGCTTGCAAACAGACACTTTCTCAGTATGTCCTGACATGGCCTTTCTTTCCTCAGTGCATGCACAAAGACGGGGTGACGGGCCATACGAAGGGCTCTCTGGTGCCCCCACCCTCATGTCCTCATCTAACCTTAATTATATTCCATAGAGTAAATATAGCCACACCGGGAGGTCGGGGCTTCATTATATGAATTTGAGGGGAGACACAAACTTTCAGTTTATAACATTCCACCCTGGGCCCCCAAAATCGATGTGATACTCATATGCAAAACACTTTCATTCCATCTCTAGAGTCCCAAAAGTCTTAACTTCATTACAGCATCAACAGTAAAATCTGAAGTCTCATCTGAAATTCATCTAAATCAGGTTTGGGTGAGACTCAAGGTCCAGTTCATCTGAAGCAAAATTCCTCTCCAGCTGTGAACCTGTAACACCAGACAAATTATGGGCTTCTGAAATATGGTGGTGGGACAGGTAGAGGGTAGGCATTCCAGTTCCAAACAGGAAAAACTGGAAGAAAGAAAGGGGTGACAGGTCGTAAGGAAGTTCAAAATCTAGCAAGGCAAATTCTAGTAGATCCTGAGACTCAAGAATCATCCTCTTTGGTTCAGTGCTCTGCCCTCCAAGACCGTCGGAGAGGCATCATCATCCCCATGGCTGTGTGCAGCTGCCCACACTGCTCTCTGGAGTGGCCACCTGGCACACTGGAACCAAAGAGGGGCCCCACTTCTGAAACCAAGGAGCCATCAAACCCCTGACCAGCGGTAGGAGGGACATCCCTAATGATTTCTGAATTGACTTTGAGGTCATTCTGCCTTTTTTTTGAAAGATAGCCAGGACTGCAACTGGATAGCTCTATGGTCTCTTTCTGTAGAATCTCAGAGGTCCAGCCTGCCTTCGCTGCATCCTATCACCATCCCCTTCAGTTGAAATGGCTGTGCTTCTGCTCAAATCATCATATAATCTCTCTATCAAGTTATACTTAGCCATGCCTTCCATGTTCTCTTCTAAACATGCTTTCTCGTGGTTTTTTTTTTTTTCCAATATGGACAGGCTGAGGAAATTTCCAAATCTTTAAGTTCTAGTTCCATTTTAGTTAACAATTCTTCAATTGAGCTCCCTCCTCCTATACTTTACTATAAGCAGCCACACCGGAGGTTAGGGCTTTAGTGTATGAATTCTGAGGGACACAAACATCTAATCCATAAATATACACAATGGTGTGTATATGTGCATGTGTGTACATATATATGCAGATAAGATACATGAACATATATATGCACATTTATGTATATGCACATATGTGTATATGTAGGTATTTATGTGTGTATACACATGTTTTTAGATTTATAAAATTCTAAGTACATCCTGTAAGGTAGATGCTATTTTACTATCATTTTTATACTTGAGGATCTGAAACACAGAGAAGTATATAACTTTCTCAAGGTCACATAACCAGAAAACTATGATCTGTATTCAAGCCTAGATAATGTGGCTACACAGTCTGTGCTTTTATTTACTACCTTAGAGTTATTTTCTCTATGTTAGGAATGAAAAAAAGAAAACAATAATAGGTACAACAGAGGTGTGTTTTTTTAATTATGGGGAAATATGCTTAGCTTTATGAGAATAAATTAGAATATCTAGATTACATAGACAAATGTATAGAAAAAAATGTAACTGAGTAAAACTGACTTAAAAAGAAATAGAAGGGATCCCTGGGTGGCGCAGCGGTTTGGCGCCTGTCTTTGGCCCAGGGCGCGATCCTGGAGACCCGGGATCGAATCCCACATCGGGCTCCCGGTGCATGGAGCCTGCTTCTGTCTCTGCCTCTCTCTCTCTCTCTCTCTCTCTCTCTCTCTCTCTGTGACTATCATAAATAAAATTAAAAAATTAAAAAAAAAAAGAAAAAAAAAAGGAAAGCCTTCCTTCAATTTAAAAAAAAAAAAAAAAAGAAATAGAAAATCCATATATAGATCTTTTAATCTTTAAAACTCTGTAATTTAAAATCTATCCATCCAAAAACTACTAGTCTCATTTGGCCTAATAGACTGTTTCTACCAAACTTTTAATATACAGATAATTCAAATGTAGAGAATAGCAAAGGAAGGGATACTCTGTCTCTCATTTTATGAGATTTACATAAAAACCAGAAACAAACAAGATCAACATGAGAAAAGAAAGTTCTGTGCCAGGCTCCTTATGAAGTAAAATAGATGTAAAAGTCCTATATAAAACTCTAGAAAAATAAATCTATAAAGGTGTAAAAATGATACGTTATACCACGGGTTTTCCTGGGAATGCAAAAAAAATGATGTTATATTAGAAAATCTACTTATATAATTCAGGCAAAGTTGAAGTTATACATGCCTTATGCCACAGCAATTCTACTGTCAGGTCTAGGTTCCAGAGAACTTGAGACATACAAACAACAAAAATACACAGAAGTACTCACAGCAATGTTGTAAAAGTAAAAGATGGGAAAACAATCTAAACATCTTTCAACTGATAAATGGCAAACAGTGTAGCATATCAATGGAATGGAATAATGTAGGGTATGAGAAATGAGTGTATCAGAACTATCTGTGTTAATGCAGACAAAACTTCTAAAAATGAGACTGAAAGATAAAAAGGCAATTTTCAAAATGATGCATCAGCACCTAAAACAGTACTATGTATTGTTAAAAGACATATACATATGTATAAGGCTAAAGGTATTCATGATGTTGATAATACCAGATTTAGGATAATATCCATCCCTCTACAAGGAAGAAAGGGAACAGGGGGTCATCTGCATGGATTCAACAATCCACACCTTATACACAAAAGGCTTCGAGTGTTCAAACCCTGTCCTTCCCATTCTCCCTCTTCCTTAAACTTCTACTCGGCCTTCAAGATTTAAATCCAATTTCATTTCCTATGAAAAGCCTTTTCTGACTCTTCTGTTTGCTTGCTCTTCTGGGGCCCCACAGTTCTTGGTACAAACCACAATTAAAGCACTAATCACAAAATTTATTTGTATCAAATCTTGTCTTCCCCAACTGTGGCTCCTTATATGAAATCTGAAGGATTCGACTTAAAGGAATTCAGTTCAATTCAGCAAGTATCTAGTAGAAGTCAAGCACTGTATTCTTAATCCTTGGCTGAGTGCTATGCTGCTAAACATATTACATGGTTCCTGCTTTCAAAAAGATTATATTTACCAAAAAATACTTTTTTAAAAAATTTATGATAGTCACACAGAAAGAGAGAGAGAGAGGCAGAGACACAGGCAGAGGGAGAAGCAGGCTCCATGCACCGGGAGCCCGATGTGGGATTCGATCCTGGGTCTCCAGGATCGTGCCCTAGGCCAAAGGCAGGTGCCAAACTGCTGCGCCACCCAGGGATCCCCCCCAAAAAAACTTTTAAGACAAAATTTAATATACTTAAATCTATTAGAGACACTGTCAATCAAATGTGGTAGGTAAAGAGGAAAGAAATAGTTTTGAAAGTCATGATGGAAGTGAAATTTAAGCTGGGACTCAGAGAGAGAAGGGCCTGAAGGGTATATAGAGTGGTACTGATTGGCTCTTTAGAGACACTTTGGGTTGTTTTTTTTTTTTAAGATTTCATTATTTATTTGAGAGAGAAAGAGAGAGAGAGAGAATGCATGAGCAGGTTGGAGCAGAGGGAGAGGGAGATGAATCCTCATGCAGACTCTACTGAAGGCAGAGCCCAACTCAGGGCCCTGAGATCATGACCTGAGCCAAAATGGAGTGGGCCACTCAACCAACTGAGTTGGAGACACTTTAAAGAAAGGGTCAGCAAACTTTTTCTGTAATCATCTCAGAGTTTTCAGCTCTGCAGGGCATACTGTCCCTGCCACAACTCTTCTGTTATAGCACAGTAGCAGCCATAGATAATACATAGTCAAATGACCATGACCATGATTCAATAAAGCTTTAGTTATGAACACTGAGATTTAAATTTTACATAATGTTCATGTGTTACATAATATCCATTTGTTCATGTCTTACATAGTATTCATTTGATTTTTTTTAACCATTTAAAAATGTAAAAACTATTCTTAGTTCATAAACCACATAAAATTAGGCATAAGTTGGGCCATAGTTTGCCGACCCCTACTCTAAAAGACTGCCAGTTGTAATATAAAAAATGAACTAAATCAACCTGAAGGCAGGATCAGTACTAGGAGCCAATAATGACTGCTGAACAGTGGAAGGTCAAGATGAATGTGCAGATTAAGAGCTTATAACTATCAAGATAAAATATACATCCTAATAAATAAATAAAAGTATCAATAAGGCAATGCTCTGTGAACTCGTGTGTGGAAACCCATCCCAAGCTGGCAATTTAAATTTATAATTTCCCAAGTTTTAGGAAGTAAGGAAGAAAAGAAAGTGTGATTATTTAATCAGAATGTATCTCACCACAGTTTCATCCAGGCTACTATGAGCATGCAGAGCAGCCACTATTCAACCTTCTGGAAACAGCCCTGAGGTTTATTTACATGGAAGGCGGGGAGAAAAAAAAAGATGAGACATCCTGCTAATAGAAATGGTTATAGGGCAAGAAGGGGTCAGGATGGTGGGAAAAAAAAGATATATTTTCAAGTTTGAGATCAGCCCCAGAGATTCTGCTCTTGATAAAGTTTTGTGAAATGCCATCAGTTCTATAGGTGTCTATGGTTCCTTTTCCTTTTTCTTGAAAAGATTCTATGACTGAAACAACAGGCATAATTTCAAAGAAGTTTCTGATTCCTTGGTTTTGGAAAAATCTGGATTCAAGTCCAGAGTCTATCTAATTTGCTCTGTCACCCTGCCCAGAAACATTCTATCAGGCAGCATGCTGGTAATTATCATAGATAAATATGAGTGACTAGCACACAAATTAATTTATATTTTGCATGTAATAATGGCTGTGAGTTAGTGAGCTAATAGTAATCTCTAATAAATATAATAATAAACAATAATAAACTTAGGAAGTAACAGATGAATTAGGATAACATTTTGCGCTAAACCTGAGAGTGAAAAGCTGATGTAGATGCATGTATTTGCATATAACTATGGAACTCCCTCCTTAGCTTAGCCTTGGTTTTATTTATTTATTTTTTATTTTTTTAAAGATTTTATTTATTTATTCATGACAGACACACAGAGAGGGAGAGAGAGGCAGAGACACAGGCAGAGGGAGAAGCAGGCCCCATGCAGGGAGCCCGACGCGGGACTCGATCCTGGGCCTCCAGGATCCGGCCCTGGGCTGAAGGTGGCGCTAAACCGCTGAGCCACCCAGGCTGCCCTTAGCCTTGGTTTTAAACAGACAAACAAAGGTATTTACCAACAGTCATTACTTCACATAGAAAGCTTTATATATGCCACACTTCTAAAACCAGCAAGATATTTCAGGCTACATCACTTCAAGACTGAGGGAGACCAATTGTCAAGATATTGGGATCTTCACTTCTGATATTCTGGGACTGGAAGGTGTCGATATGAGTAATAGGTTGCCCAGACATTTTTATAAAGACTCTTGAGAATGGCATGCCAAGTACTCTAACACTCTCCACAGGGCCCACCACTCTGAGTTAAACGTCTAGTAATTATTAACTGAACAGAGGTGTGTACATTTGTGTGTAGGGAACTTTATGATCGATTACTCTGTTGAATAATCAGAGTTCAGAAATTAATAATTTGTCTCTTGTTTACTTTCCTGAGATTTGATTTCACCTTACATTCCTCATCCTCATCCATAAAGCAAGGAGTGATGGCTCAGATGTTTCTTCTCTGTTACTCTGCTGTTCTATAACTTACAGAAAGGTAGCTTTCAACTAAGTATAAAGTCCTTAGTGACAATTAGAGCTGTTTAAAAATTAAATCGTCTTCCTTGCGAGAAGTGAGTTCCTTGTAGCTGAGTTGGAGAGAAGCTGGAAAACCCTGTGCCAAGTGAAAATGAATAATTTCTTTCAACAATGAGAGTCTAATTCTATCAGGCCCCCCCCTGAGACTCTGCATTCAATAGTTGCCATGGACCATGGTTCTGGGCAATTTTACATATATTTAATTTCGTACCCATAACAATATATGAAAACTGTGTCAGGAGTTGAAACCAGGTATTTTCTCATGTTCCTGTTTGAGATAGGAGAGTTAAAACCAAAACAACATATAGGCACAATGGTTTTGCTTCACATGTACCCTTGTTTTCAGAATCCTTCCAACATTCTGGGCATCTGAGTGGCTCAGCTGGTTAAGCGCCTGCCTTTGGCTCAGGTTGAAATCCTGGGGTTCTGGGATCGAGTCCCACATCAGGCTCCCTGATTCGTAAGGATCCTCTCTCCTTCTCTCCCTCTCTCCCTCTCTCTCTCTCATAAATAAGTAAAATCTTAAAAAGAAAAAAAAAAGAATCCTCCAGCATTCTGCTGGCCTGTTCAGAAGGATGAAATGACAGTGGTGTCGAATCCCCTTCGTGGCTCCTAAACAAAAGCAGGTTCCTAAACCATTCAGAGTCCACAATCTTAAAAGTTGAGTCTGGTTTCTCCCTATATGGGGAGCACTTTTCACAGTATTGGAGCCTCCCTGTCACTTTCTTCTCCACTTACACAATTTTTTGAAAGCTCTTTCCTGCTGATTTTTAATTTCACTAGCCAAAAGAGCTCAGTCCCGCACCCTCCAAAATTTCATTGTGTACTTAGCCCTCCAGATTATCTATAAACATGTTTACTAAAGAGGCCCAGCAGAAATCCCTGGAGGGGCTTCCCTGTTTACACGTCTCCATCAACAGCAGGCTCACACATCCTCCCTGTGTTTCCTCTATTCATACCTTTGTGTGACAAAATAACCCTTCTTAATACCATGGCAGCACAATTTGGAATAGCTTTATTGTAAAACTTTTAACTGACTCCTTGAAAGTCTAAGTAAATTACATTTATTGTTCTTTTCTGGGTGCTTACGTACCTCCTCAAACAATGCAGTCATGTTCTAGGAAACAGAATGCTTTTTCTCCACTCATTACACTTAGTGGTCAATGATCCTACAATATTTGGAGTTTACCAACAGGAACGAGATTCACCGGTAGACTTTAGGGTCTCTACCTTAGAATGGTAACAAGAGTGGAATTCACTAATAGTGAAAAAATAAGTGGCAATAACTTTACCTTATACTTTGGTTATTTGTTCCATTGAGCTTCTGCAGACCCTTTGAATGGACACCATAAAGTTTCAGCAATTTACTTATATCCAGCATGCCATCCGGTTCCCTCACCACTATTTGATCTAATACTACATCTCTCGCCTCTTTGCTTCAAAAGACACGATGACAGTGGAAATTTCTATGTTTCGACAAAGACCAAAGCAAAAGAATTCATTGAGGCTCCAGATCTCCTTTCTTCCCCGTGAGCACGTCTTTTGCACCCTGATCATCAAGCAGTCCCATTGATTCCCAAGTTGACCCTCTGCTTTCATATATAAAAAAGCTTTTATTTCTGGATGACAGTCCTTTTGTGCTGTTTCTTCAATTCCTTTACAGTCTGACTTATTTACACCCGACCTGTCACACTTTGAGGCTTTCCCTGTTCTCACTTGAACAATCTTTTGCCTACTTCCACCCCCCAAACCCTACCTTTGCTTCTTTTACACTTTGTGAGATGGATGCAAAAGTTTTTAAATGAGCTCTAATCTTTGGTATGTGACATATTTTCCTGCCCCTCCATAAATATGTTTAAAGCACTTCCAGGTTTCCTACAAGTTACAGACTTTTTAAAATATTACTTTCAATGTTAACTTCATGCACACATTGATTTGATCTTAGTTCCATTCTCTAAAACTGAATAATAATGTGACGGTTTGGTTTTTTTGTTTTTGTTTTTGTTTTTTTGCCTTTTACTCCCTTTCAGAAGGTTGGATGTAATTGAGTTGTGAGCATTATTGCAATAGTCACAGATAATTTCCTGTACCAATCCCTGTCTAATCTTAGGCCTGAGTCCAGTATAATTCCATTCCTTCCTTAATTCTAAAACTTTTTGTCTTATGAAACAGATATTTGTGTGAGATCTTCCAGTCTCAGAGTGTGATTTCCCTCATAACTATTATTTAGTCTAATTTTCCAGTGTTATCAATAGAATTTCAATATCCTTACCCTGATTGGTTGGTCTTTGGTGGGGAGTTTTAACCAGAGTTCAGGGATGGGTTCTAGGAGGTCTAAGAAGCTCCTGAAATCATGGGCAAAACCATACGTGTCTAAGGGAATGTGTACTTTTCTAAGAAAGAATTCCTCAGTTTTCATCAGCTTCTCTCAGGAATTATGAAACAAACAAATAAAAAAAGTTTAAGACCCACTGGTCCATAGTGTCCCTAAATACATTATTATTGAGCGTGAATTTCTTACCCACAGAGAAATTTATTTATCCAGCATAATTTTGTATACTTTTGTTTACTGTTTTTATTATACCTATTGTTTTCATCATTTTCTGTATATAAAATGTTATAATCCCATCAGTTCATCCATCCCTAATATTCCCATAGATTTCCTAACCCTGTAGTACCAGTTTTCTCCAGTTTCTACCCACTTTCTCCTTCTACCAAGCCTAAGGGGAAAACACTGGAATTGGGATCCTTACTTGCTTCCAATCATTCTATCTACTCTTTTTTATACTTCTAGAGTTTATATATCCAGTATGCGTTTAAAGACTTGAGGTGGTCCACCTGAGTGGCTCAGTGGTTGAGTGTCTACCTTCAGCTCAGGGTGTGATCCTAGAGTCCCAGAATCGGGTTCCACATCAGGCTCCCTGCATGAAGACTGCTTCTCCCTCTGCCTAGGTCTCTGCCTCTCTCCCTGTCTCTCTCATGAGTGAATAAATAAAAATCTAAAAAAAAAAAAAAAAAAAAGACTTGAGGCTTTGCCTTTCTAAAAACTGTCAATTTTCTGTTTATACAGATGGATAGTTTTGCCATCCCATCTTCATCCAATGCACCACAGAATCCCCTTCTCCCTCTCACTCCTCCTTCCCCACCCCATCAGCATCGCCCTAGTGAGGTCTGTGTCAAACTGGGTCTCATGCTTCCTCTGCACTTATCAACTTTCTCCCAATTTTTAGGTTAAACGCTAAACTGCCACTTAACAGATTTGCTACACACAGAGCTCATTTTCTGGCCCCCCACATTAACACAACACCTCAATGCACCATTATATTTGCTGAACAAACCTCAGATTCTTTTGCAATCTACACAGTAACACCATTATAAGTTTTGTTCCCTACCCCCCCTCTTCTTTGAACTGGACTGAACTTACCGATTTGACTCCTTGCAATGGAAACAAGAATGATATGGTAGGGAAAGAAGAATGATCCATGCCCTCTGTAAGGTCTTTTGAGAATGCATTTTAAACAATTACCAAAAATATATATTAAAACCTACGATGTAAAAATAAATCCAAAGCAGATTCCAAAAGCCTAGCAAAAAAAGCAAGAGTGTATTTTTTAGATGTATCATGCTCACAATTCTTAATTTTTCAATCCTCTTCTACTTGAGGCAACGTACTCATACAGTTACTGTTACATCAAAATCTCCATTGTTCTTCATCAACAGGATGTTATCTAATGAAACCACAGGGCAGCTTATAACGCAATTGCAAAGACTGTTACGAAGATGTTCTCAGGATAAAAGATCTCCTTGGATTTCTGCACAGCAGCTTAGTGAGGCTGCCACTAACCAGGCAATGTTCCAGTGACCCCACAGTCTAGAGGTCCTCCAGGACCACAGAGGTCATCCCAAAGCAGTTAAGATAATGAAGAGCAGGAAAGCTGAAACTTATGCTTCAGAAATTCCATTGAGATTTGGCAGTTTGCATCTCAGGGCGATTTTCCATTAGAAACGATGTTTAAATTGGTGAACAGGAGCCTGGGCCAGCCCGTCATGCAGATGTACTGACAATCCTAAAAATGCTCCCAATTCTGGCAAACTCTATCACCATTTTATGACACTGGGGGAGAGTCACAGCATAGGCTATGGGGAGAACTTCCCTCCTTGTTGCAGTCCAAGAATCCATGTCCTCCCTACCACACTACTACCCTACTGATCTGCTCCCCACTGACCTACCCCCTCATCACACGCACACATCTGCCAGGCAGAGGAAGGGAAGACTCCTTCTTGACTTGGAGCTGTCCTCTAGCAAAGAAAAAGCATAGGAACGGGGGCACCTGCCACAGATGGTGGAGGTGAGGGATGGGGATAAGCCACAGGTCTGTGGTCTGTGGGATGGGCAAAGTAATGACGGTAAGAGCTACCATCTACTCAACAGGCACTTTGTCCCGGACTCTATGCCACATACTTTAGTTGCACTGTCTTGCTGAATTATCACCACCACCCACGAGGCAGGAAATACTATCCCGATTTTACAAATGAAACTGAGGTTTGGTGAAAGGAAGCAGTTTGCCCAAGGTCTGAACTCCAAAGCCCATGCTTTTAAATAATATATCTAAAGTCTGCTGCTGTATCTGGCAGCATCTGAAGTCTCAGCAGCAACAATTAAAAAGAAGGAGGGAAGGAAATTCAATAGTAGAGGGGATGGTGGTGTAAAATCCTATCCCTGCAGAAGTAGAAATCTGGACCACAGCTAGGAATGGGAATGAGCATTGTAGGTTTGTTTTCCATAATTTCAATACTGCTTTTATTTTTTTTTTTTTTTTTTTTAATTTTTTTTATTTATTTATGATAGTCACAGGGAGAAAGAGAGGCAAAGACATAGGCAGAGGGAGAAGCAGGCTCCATGCACCGGGAGCCTGATGTGGGATTCGATCCTGGGTCTCCAGGATCGCGCCCTGGGCCAAAGGCAGGCGCCAAACCCGCTGCGCCACCCAGGGATCCCCCAATACTGCTTTTAAAAATGAAATTGATTTTCAGTAAAATGTTTGAAATGCTAACTTGTGCCCTTCGTCATTATGAATCACATCATAGGGGAACTTGAGTGGCTCAGTGGTTGAGGGTCTGCCTTCAGCTCAGGTCGTGATCCTGGGGTCCTGGGATCAAGTCCCACATAGGGCTCCCCACAGGAGCCTGCTTCTACCTCTGCCTATGTCTCTGCTTCTCTCTCTGTGTCTCTCATGAATAAATATACGAAATCTTCAAGAAAAAAAACCATCATAATAAATGATGTTGCAATGATGTTGCAAAAGAACTCTAAAGCTTACAAGTAAATTATTTTGAACAAAAGAAAAATTATATTTAAGCTAACGCCATACTGTTTTCACATCAATACCAATATTTACTTGACTGAAATCAAATTAAACATTCTGCATTCATATGGTGATATTATAAATTAAATGCCCCTCCCACAGACCAAGAAGAGGAAATATACACTCACCAAGCACACCCAAGTGCACACACATACACACACACACACCTGCTACTTTATGAGTTGTTTGCTACCCTTGTTAACTGAAACAGATGAAAAACCACATCAGACTCAGAGGGAGGAGAGTTTTGCAAGGGTTTGATTTATTTCAAGAACTAAGTTTTCTCAAGCTGGGTATCCAGCAAAAAAAGGGGCAGGGGGGGAATATTCTAAAGCATAGTCCTTAACCTTTTCAACCCCCTTTCCTAATATGCAGACCTAACCAGTTATTAAAAGGACTTATCCTATGAGACTCATATGTCTCTTAAAGTATATCATCTCCCTATGGGTTTTACTCCACAGTAAAAGTTACTTGTAAATGTCCCTTATATTCATCTTCAGGACTGATAACTACAAGATTATACTTGGGACATTTCTTTCTAAGCAGAAGTGAACTTGATCTTTTTGGTGAAACCACCCTTGAGACACCCCAAGAATTCAGAAAAGTCCACACTTCCTCCAACAATCACACAGAGATCAATGCTAATTTCAGGATACAGTCTTGCTTCTTTTCGGCTCTCAATGACTCGTATGGAAATTAAACCTTTAAGTTGATTCTGCATCACTGCCCTGAGCAGGCCAGGATGCTGCTCGCTCCATAAGCCAGCCAGTGAGAGCAACTGCAGCAGAGTCTGTGCTGAGGTTATATAATGACAGAACTGGCCCAAGCAACAGGGGGCTTTGAAGGAGGGGATAGATGGAAGGCATGAGTGCTAATTCAACAAAATGAAAATCATTCCCAGGAATCACTCTCCAGGACTTTGAACCAAAAAAACAAAAGTAGTTTTACCTTTAATAATCAAGGTGAATATCAGTAGCTTTGAGGAGAGGGAGGAAATCACCTAATAATGTGCTCATTATTCACAGATTTTTTTTTTCAAGTCCCCATTGAAAAGTACCATCCCGTTATCAGGTTACAAGAGTGACATCTAGTGGACTCATAATGCAATGACCGAGAGGCTTTCGCCCACACTTGAGAACAGGGCTTCTCAAAATCTAAGGTGAAATCGAGATTACCTGAGGATCTTGTTAAAATGCAGATTCCGGTTCAAGTAAAGAAATCAAAATCTATTATTTCTAACAAGCTATAGGTAATGCTGACGCCACCGCTCCGTGGACCTGTAAGAGTTGCAAGGACCTAGAACATTTCGCACCAGCTTTTACCCTCGGGAAAGAAAAGAGGGAAGGGACATTTGGGAATCATTTCCAGGTTAAAATTAGGCCAAGTGAATTAACATGATTTTTTTAAGTTCCTAGTTCACTAGCCCAACACAGTATGCACATTCACAATCTCCTGTCCAGCAGAGTCCTGACACCAGTACTCCTCGTCCTAAATGCCAGAAACAAAACTAAGAAGGAAAAGACCTTACTTCACAATCACATTTATTTGTGACACGATTTGAGCAAATCATGACTTGAGCAAATCTCCAACACAGGATCACTTCAGAACTTAACATCTTGCAAGTTTTCTTTCATTGTTATTATTTTACTCGCCCAATACTGAAGTATGATGTAGTAGTAATTGGTACCGTATCAGAACTCATTCCTTTCTCCCCCAGGTAACCCGCACCTGAGCAGGAAGCCAGTGGGGTATTGTCTAAGCGCCAAGCACACCTACTCAGAATGTCAACAACATTTGCCCTGGACACCCCTAAGAACAGAACAGGATGTGTGACTACATCCAAATCCAACCGTTTCCAGAATCCAGTCCTATGTGGTTTTTCTGAGCCAAAGAACCTTGATGTCCATGCAGAACAACCAGACTAGGCCGTCAGCTGTAAGACTCTCCTCTGTGGAGGAGCTGTGCTAGGCCCCACACAGACTCCTCCTGCCACAGCCTCCACCTCAGCTACATTAGACCCATTCTTTGGTTCCGGGTCATGGTTTTAAGAGCCATCAACACTGAGAGAAATCAGTCTTTCTGTCTCCAAACACACACACAAACATGCACAAAACCCACTTTCTGGTCTAGTAAAACCCTTTGGGACAAATGGATTAATCTAAGACAGTCGTTTTTTAAGCAGTGGAATTCTTATTTCAAACTGGCAAACAAACAAAAGTGGAGCTGTTTTGGCTGAAATGGAGCTGGAATTCTTGGAGATCTGCCTACTTGATTCCTCCCCAGGCCCCCCCTCACCCCATACTCCTGAATACTCCTCTTCATGCCCCAAATACTCCTTCCTGCCCTAAATCCCACCCCCAGCTACCACACTCACAGAAACACAGTTTGAACCAGAATCAATGAGTCTCACAATCACTAAAACCATCCCCAACTCCCAGATCACTCAAGGACAATATTGTTTTCATTACCCACATGGAGCGAGAGATACCTGTTTCACTATAATTTGACTTAGTTATGATTCTAACAGTTTTTGCATCTGCAATCAAAGGATTTATCCAAAAGATGTACAACCTGATTTCCTGATGGAAATTTGCTTTTAAGTCATAATTAAGGATCTCTGTCATGAGTAAACAACAGAATTGTTTATACCTCTTCAATTACTCTTGGCAGTCCTAAAGGGGAAAATAGGTAGAGAAAAAAGTTACGTAATTCTTCCTCAAAAGGGGGATGAAAATAGAAAATGTAACTCACTATGCCTGTTTCAGTAAGTGGCACTGCCTCACTTGCCTACAGAGTAGGGAGTCCTTGCCTCAGTTAGAATTCCAGTTACGACACATGGGACCTTGGGAAAATTAGCTACCTCTCTCTATCCTCAGGCTCCTCATCTGAAAGTGAGAGCAATACCTATTTCATGGGGCTCTTGTGAAGACTGAATTAATATATGTAAGGGAGTTAAAAACCAACACCGTGTGATCATTCGATAAATGTTGCCTCTAATGATAATTACAATTACTAATATAATAGTATTAAGAGTAATAATCATTAATATCCTTCTTTAACTGAATATTCAAAATGGTATTTGATTCTCTTGGAAAATTTCAGCCAAAATTTTTTAACTGTGATTTATTCCTTTTCTTAATTCAAGTGTAATTAACATTGTAACATATGTTACAATATGTTACAATATGTAACATATGTTACTTGATGTAACATATTACATCAAGTGTAATAGCATTCTATTAGTTTCAGGTACCGGGTATAATGATTCAATAATTCTATACATTTCTCAGTGTTCATCAAATTAAGTGTACCCTTGGGACACCTGGGTGGCTCAATGGTTGAGCACCTGCCCTTGGCTCAGGTTGTGATCCCAAGGTCCTAGGATCAAGTCCCACATCGGGCTCCCTATAGGGAAACTGCTTCTCCCTCTGCCTATGTCTCTGCCTTTCTGCATGTCTTGTGAATAAATAAATAAAATATTTTTTTAAAAGAGTACCCTTAATTACCTTATCAATTACACCCATTCCTCCCCCTACCTCCCCTCTGGCAACCACCAGTGTCTTCTCTATTTAAGAGTCCGTTTTTTTGTTTGTCTTTTTCTTTGTGTTTTGTTTCTTAAATTTCACATATGAGTGAAGTCATATGGTATGTGTCTTTCTCTGTTCAACTTCTTCCACTTAATATTATACCCTCTTGGTCATCCATGTTGTCCCAAATGGCAAGATCTCATTCTTTTTTATGGCTGAGTAATATTCCAGTGTGTGTGTGTGTGTGAGATCTTCTTCATTTATCTATGGATGGACATTTGTGTTGCTTCCATATCTTGGCTATTGTAAATAATGCTGCAATAAACATAGGGGTGCATATATCTTTGCAAATTAGTGCTTGGGAACTACTGGATCATATAGTAATTTTATTATTAGTTTTTTGAAGAACCTCCATACAGTTTCAACAGCTGCACCAATCTGCATTCCTACCATCAAATTTTAGCCAAAATTGAGAGGTATAAACAACATACAGTCCCATCAATTCTGCATATATATTGAGAATACTGAGAATGTAAGAGAAGCTGATATGATCCTAAATGAATTTCAGATATATTCCTTAAGATACATTGCCTTTCCTTGTGTCTCTTTGTTTTACCTCTCAGTGAAACATATTTTAAAAAACATATTTATCAATTAGAGGCAGTTCTGATCTTTAAAAATCACATTAGTTTTTGAATAGTCATAACTATGTTTATTCTTTGTGCAATATATTGCTCTCCTTAAACATAATATTGTCTAATTTATTTTAAATTTTAAAATTGTATTTTAAATGAAAGAAAGCTGAACTTTTTCTAGGAAAAGCCCAGAAGATGGCAGCTATTATGTCAGTAGCTGGCTATCTGCCTTTTTTTAACTGCCTGTTGGACTGCTCAATTATCTATACTGTTAGGACTGTGCCAAAGTCCTGACCACTTGGCTTCAAAGCAACCAGAATCTTCAAATAAATTTTTTTTTTGTTTTAACAAGAATCCAAAAAACTCATAAGGACTGAGGCACACATAAGCTTCATAGCAAATATTCAAAAGCTACCTTGCCAAAAGCTTTAGAACAAAGAGGATGGGAGAAATTCAGACAATTTATGACTTAATTTACAAAAAAAAAAAAAAGACTTTTGAATATTCTAACATGTTAGTACTAAGTAATCCAAAAGTTTTCAGAAACCTCTGAGATGTAATCTAATGTATCCCCTATCACCAGCACTTCTGTTCCAAATAAACCTCTAGGTATTTTTTACTGGATAAATTATCAAAGTTTACTGCAATCTTAAGGTTTTAAGAACAATGTTTAAAATACTCTGTAGTTCTCTCACTTTTTAAAAGTGGGGGACAAATCGCCACAATTTTCAGCTCTCAAGGGGAGATAGATATATCTTTTCTAGAAAAAAGTTCCCATCTTGTGGGCTTCTCTGAGATTACTTCTGAAAATCATTTTTGTCATGCTTCATTTTGTTAACTGTGAGTTTATACTAAATCTCAATTAACTAGACAATTCAGTAAACTGGAAGCCCTGTTCCCCTTGACAATGAGGTGATATTGCTATAGATGATTCTTCTCAAACTTTATTTTTTTCAAGAAATTGGTAAGAGAGTTCTCAACACAAGGAGAAATTTTTTCTCCTTTTTCTTTTTCTCTTTTTTTTTTTTGTAGCTATAAGAAAAGATGGATGTTAGCTGATCCTATTGTAGTAATCATTTCACAATATATGTAAATCAAACCATCACACCATATGCCTTAAATTTACACATTGACGTATATCAATTATTTCTCAATAAAACTCAAAAAAAAGTACTGGCAACATTTTGGCAATGGCTCAACTCTGTAATTTCCTTAAAAGATCTAAGAACAGTTTTTTTAAAAAACAAACAAACAAAAATACCGCAGCATGTTGCTCCCCTTTCCATTTGAAAGAAAAAAAAGAAAGAAATTAAAGTAGAAATTCCCTTAAGAAAGAAACTCAGCTATGTGTCTTTATTCTTTGTTTACTCTGCCCCTAAGCTGCCATGGATATGTTCATGGAGATTACTTTGTAGCTTCCTAGAAACTATTTTACAGTTATAATTATTAGTTTAACTACAGAAATAATAATTGGAGCCACTTTCCACTGAATTCTTACAAGAGTCAAGTACTGCACAAAACTCCTAGTGTATACTATCTTATTTAATTCTCTCAAAACACATGGAAACAACTATCATTATCACTTTTTTTGCACAGGAAACAGCTAACACTAGGGATATGAAAAGACTTGTCCAAGATTTCACAGTAAGTGGCAGAGCCAAGTTACGAACCCAGGTCTGACTCTGAAGCTCAAGCTCTCCCAGCTGTGCCTGCTATTTACTGCTTCTAAGTTCCTTGAAATCAAGGGCCCAGTTCTTCCTCATCTGGAAACCTTCAGGAATTAAGCCACTACCTACTCCATAGGGGACTCAAGAAATTGTTGCTTAACTGAATAATCAAGAGTCACTTGAAAGCATAAATTGAAAATGTGGTAGACAGAAACCTACGATTAATTGCCCCAGAGCTCAGAATTCAGATATACTTCAAGGTCACTTATTAGGCTTGATACCTTCTAGAGTCAAAATAAATAGGTCTGTGTCAAAGAGATGATGGAAAGAGTTTAAAAGAATCCTACCATCTGTCAAAGAAACTAAGACAGGCATCCACAATGTATCAGGCACCAACAGAATTACTAGTCTGGATAAACCAGGAAAGGAAATAAATTTTGAAATATTAAAACCAGGTTCTTTGACTATCTACCCATGGTCACAGTAAAGTTGCTTTCTCTCTCTTGGTCTCCCTTTCATCAATATAAAATAAGGAAAAAATATATATGCAAAATATTATATATATATATATATATATATATATATATATATATATATATACACATAAAAGGTTACATAGTATGTGTTTAACGGAAGCCATCATGATTATTGTCATTGTGACTAGCAATGCATCAGTTAAGTTAAATATGTGATATATGCCTGTTTAAATTATACTTTCAAACTTCAGTGAATGCTTTAGCATGACTATGGTAAAAAAAAAATAAAAAGTCACATAAGAAGAGGCACATGTATATCATTTACCTTTTCACTTTTTAAAAAATCCTTAACATGGGTTAAAAAAAAAAAAGATTCCCAAGGTTACTTAATCTGTTATGATTTAACAGCATTTTAACGTTTTCTAAGGAATGATAGCAAAGTGCTGCATCTCTTCAAACTTGGAATTTACTGCCTGTCTGAGTCTCTGCTTGTGCCAAATTAAATATACAGTATAATGTCCATACCAGAAATAACATAGCACAGTTTCCTGCTCTATTCCTTGGTTGAATGGGCCCGAAATGAAGAAAGGAAGACATGATTTTATTTAATCATCTGAATAATGGTTTTCTTCAGTCCCTTGAATTAGAAGGTACTCCAGGAAAAAAAAAAAAAAAGTTTAAAAGAAATTGCCATGTGAATTATCAGGCTATTTAAAGGAGAAATTTCTTTTGAAGGCCCTACATTTGAAAAGCTCAAAAAAAGCATAAAAAAGAGTAATATTAATGAACGACTTAAAAAGTCAACTTCCCCTAGCTCCTCCACGGCACCCAAACTGCTAAGGAGTGAGGATTGTAAAATCCCTTGGCCTGTGAAGTACAAGTGAATTGTAGACTAGTGCTTCTTCCCAGCAGATACTACCCAAAACTCTTCTGAGGAATTTTGGCATAGAAGAGCATGGAGAAATGGGATGGTATATGGGAAAAGATGCCCTGGGGGTCTAAGGAAGGTTGCTGGGTTTTTTAAGGTGAAGGACATAGACATCTGATTATCCACTGATAGATAATGCAGGTGATAGAGAAGATAAAGCAATACCTTTAAGTGGGCAAAATATGGAACAATACCTTTAAGTGGGCAAAATATGGACAGGGATAATTCATCCATTGTGATAGCAGGGAATGAAGTGAACTATAGGTGGGCACACATGTGGGAGCCTGGGAGGTATGGCAGAGGTAGTTCTCTAACGATTGCTTCAATTTTCAGTGAAATAAGAAACCATCTTTGGCTAAGGGTGGGGGGGGGGAATCTGAGGAGAAAGAAGAAGTGAAATAGTCATCTCAGAGAGAGAAAATAAATGTGTAGGGAGTGTTCTAGGACTGTGAGTTAGGCTGAGGGACCACTTGAGAACGTGGCCATGAACAGAGAGTGAGGTCGTCAACATGGTAGCTATGTTTTCTTATAGCCATACACTACATGACTGTGGGCATGGAATAGAAGGAGAATTCATTTTAATCAGCAGTGGGATTTTGCCAGTTGGATACAAAGGAGATGGTATAGTCAGCTAAACTGCTGAGCCACCCGGGCTGCCCTCAGCAATAATAATGAAGTCTAGATCTGGAACCTTGTTACTCATAGTGTGGCATCAATATCGCCTGGAGTCAGGCAATGCATCTTAAGATGATCTCTACTTAAGAGATTCATATGCATGATAAAGTCTGACAAACACCTGAGTGGTAGCCAAGTGAAAACAAGAAAAATCATTAAGAGCCATGAGAGGTTAAAGAAATGAAAGGACAGGATATTGCTTGGGTCATCTAAGTGGATTACAAGGCCACTAAGATTTTTGACAGAAGACATGACTGGGTCAAAGGAAGAGATAAACAGATCCACACGGGAATGACTGTCCAGGTCATAACAGGCGGCCTGGAAGGCTTGGAGTCCTGGTGGTGATTGAAGCACATGTGTAAAAGGATGCTGGGATTGGTGTTCTTTTAAGGGAAGGAGATAGTTGTGGTTGTCTCATCCTCTGGATTGCTCTCTTCAGAAATTTATACTGATCATGAGGGCGATGCTGTAGCTGAAGAAGCTGTGGTTTTACAAGAAGGATACAGAACTCTGAGCTCCCCCAAGTCCTGTTGGGAGTAGTGCAGACTGGGAGAAATATGGTCTTATCAGGAACACAGACAGAGCTTAGTAAGCATCTATTAGATCCACATGCCAGCATGCTCCTTAGGGCACAGAAGTAGTACAGTTAAGCATTTAGGATAAATGTGGCCACCCAAAGATCTGTGCTTGTACTAGCAAGCACAATAATTCTATTTGAGACTGGAGAAATTCATTGAACTCAAAGAGAAGCAGAAAAGAAGAGGGAAGAGAAGGAAGAACACGAAGGATGGGGAGAGTCATATGTTCTTCAGGACAGTGAAACTCCCTAGAAACAGCCTAAGTATATGATTAAGAAAGGTGAAGCCTCCCAGAGATTGTACAAGTTTCATCTATAAAAATCTCCCCCATCTTCCTTGAAAATATATTTGTGAATGGATCTTCTGTGATAGTGGAGAGGGGTAGAGGTCAGTGAGATCATGAGCCCACAAAGCAGAGGAGAATATGCAAATACAGGTTCCTGGGATGTTGAAGAAATTTGATAGAGAATTGTGGATATACACAGGTTATGAAATTAGGGGGATTATGATAATGAATCATGTATGTAGAGGGCAGTGGCCCCACTGATAAATATGTTACATAATAATAAAACATATTATTTTTGAAGACTGGTCAACTGCTTCCTCTGCACTCTCCTCTCCCATCTCCCAAAACCCTTCTATTATCATAATTTTTTGAACAACTGAGAAACATTTCAGGGTGCTGGGGTGGCTCAATTGATTAAGCCTCTGACTTTAGCTCAGGTTGTGATCCTGGGGTCCTGAGATGTATATATGCACACACACACACATGAATATTATGTAATTGTTAATCCTTTGGGCTAGGTGTTTCTCAGGGTCAAGGCCCAATGGTAATGGAAACAAAAGAAGCACTGACTGAAATCTACAAGTTCTTTCTTAAAATCTGAATTCTCACAGGGCACCTGGATGGATCAGTCAGTTAGGCATCCAGTTCTTGATTCTGGCTCAGGTCATGATCTCAGGGTCATTAATTAGCTAACTAATTAATTTAAAAAAATCTGAATTCTCAGAAAAGCATCCACCAATACAGTCAACAAGTAGCAAAATGACTATCTCAATCTACTTTTGTTGAGCTAACTCATTTTTTAAAAGTTGACAAAGAATAAGGAGGAAAGAGCACAAGTGGATGATCAAACTGAGAAGTTAAAAATTACATGTATGTAAAATAGCATACAAATCAAGGATCACTACTCTTTAAGAAATTTATATCTATTTATTCACAGTCTGTGATCTTTCAGCTAGGGTTCAACAAGAATTAAGGAGAGTGAGCAGGGTACCTAACTAATTCCTGAGACCATCAGGGTCTCCACTATAGATTTTCAGCTCAAAACTCAGACAACTCAAATTAGATGCAAAGCTATAATTATTATAGAAAAATGAATTATAATTATCCTGGCACTCACCCATAAAAATATTTTCCAAATATATTTTAAAAATTAAAAACAGACCAAGGTCTAGAAGCATATCTAGGATCCATCTTAGCATGCTAGCTTCATTCAAGCTGAATTTGTATTTGGTCCTTAATCACAGTGTTGAACCAGGCCTCCACCAAGAGGAAACAATTTAATTCTGAGTTCCTAAGGAAAAACCCTAGTAGATCTTCTCTTATTTCTTACAGATAATAAAGCGGCAATCAACTAGATCAAATAAACACAATATCTACTTTATGTGACCGGGACAGTTCAAGCAGGAAAAGTATATTTCTGTCTTCAAAGAATACACACACAGACACACACACACACACACACACACACACACACACACAGTCTCCCATATCCTTTGCCTACCATAATAAAGACCAAAGATTCTAAATTTCTTTTTACCTTGCAGTGACATAATTGAGAGCATTACCCAAGATGCCAGAGTTCTAGGTACAAACACTCAGGAGGGACTACAGAGGTCTATACCAAAGTTTTTTTAAAGAGACATTCTTTTTTAAAATATATATATACCAGCAAAAAATAAACTATAAACCTTATACTAGAGCATAATGAACACCTCCCATGTGAAGTAGTCTGGAATTGTACTATAAAGCCTCCCAAGTCAAAACTGCTTTATCCACACACCAAAAACTGAAGATTGGACTTCCATTGTTAGCGATGAATTCCCACGAGTTCCAACATTTCCCTCTGTTAAAATGCCTGTGAAAGGGATTGCCATCATCAATGAGGAGTATCAGTTAGTTGCTGCAACCCTTTAGCTAGAAGCAAGTCTGATGGAGAAGGTGTGGGACGGAGTAGAAGACCTGAACTGGAATCACAGCACTCCCCTGTCAAAGGTAGCAGAATCTGAAAGGTTAGTCAACAAGGAGGCAGATCAGAGTTGGGATCCATCTGTTGAACACAGGTATCAAATTCCCTATTTGAGAAGTGAGGAGGTGAAATTTGATGATCTCTAAAAAGTTCAAAACTGCCACTTTTGTGAAGTGTGGTGGGTCTGGCTAGAAGTGCATGGTTCAGCCACAAACGGAACTAACATGTTACCAATGCTGGTCATAAAAGCACTGCTGAAGAAAAGAGGGCAGGCACTCAAGAAAATGTTCCACAAGTACAACTATGTCAAAAGGCCATTCTACAGGGAAATCATAGTAAACGCCTCACATGTAAAAAGACCATAAATAGAAATAGAGGAAAAATTCTAGACTCACCTTGGTTCACTGAAGTGCTCACACTCGTATTAAGAGAAATGGAAAAAAAAGTTGGGCTGAAGGAAATATGTTCTTAAAACTAAAAGGATGATTAGCAGCAGTGTGGACGGATTGGCTGGCCAATGGAAAATGCTGGCTTTCATGCATGCTGTCAAGAGTACTTGCTCGGAAATGGCTGCAATAAAATTCACTCCTTTGTTCAATAGATATTTATACAGTGCCTTGTACGTGCTTCTGCTGGATGTGAAAAGCAATGAAAAAAGACACCTCTACTCTTAAACTTCCAATATATGACAGAAGATACAATGATATCAGTAAATTGATGGGAAATGGTACAACTGAGTCAAGCAAAGGTTAGGGGTTTGGAAGAAGAGTTAGAGTTGCTGTTCTCATTTTTATTTGTGAAGGATCACAGTTCTTTCACACATTCATTCTCACTAGCCAACGTCAAGAATTTCTAAGGACAAGTTTAGACACTTAATAAAGAGTATCAGTCCCTAAACCATCTGCTTTGCTCTGAAAATAAAGATCCATCACACGCAAATTTTCATTTTACTCCAACCCTATGAGAATGTTATTGTCAGCTGAGATAGGTAACATTTGGTTTATAATTGACATGGTGAACAAACCATGCTTTATAAAATGGCTACAATCAGTGCTTCTTTGGGATGAAAAAGAAAACCATCATATGAGGCCAAAAGTCACTCACTTTCAGCGACTTCCTTTGATCCTTTTAAGTGTCCTATTACTAATCTTCTGACGAAGAAATGTGCAAAATACAGAATTTAAAGTGAACAACAGAACCTTGTTATAGTCAGACAAAGATATATAACAGAATACCCCACAAGGCTTTTTCTTAAAAAGGGAAATCATCTCCCAAACTCGTATCATACAAACCCACAGATTAGAATAGCCCAACCCTATGTTGTGTGTATCATTCTTACCTGATACGGAACAATGCTGACATGAGCTGTGCCCCAACGTTCTGCTTCCTTTTGGCCAATAAGATAATTAGCAGCTATGTGAGTCAAACATGCCACCTACCAGGAGGGGAAAAAAAAAAGGTAGTTTACCCACAAATCATAAAAAGAAGGTTATACTACCTAAGTTCTTATTTGAATTCACTTCATGTCATTGCAAAAAAAGAAAGAAAGAAAGAAAGAAAGAAAGAAAGAAAGAAAGAAAGAAAGAAAAGAAAGAAAGAAGGAGAGAGAGAAAGGCAACTCAAAATATATCAGCAAATATATAGGCATCATCCTACAAAGAAAGGAAGAGCAGTATTACATTACTACATGAGACTAAGTATGAATAACATTCAGCTCTCGAAAAGATCACCTGAAGACAGAGGTTGGCCCAATAGATGAAACCTTGGTCCAGCCTTTAGCAGCAAAACCACAGCAAAATACATCAGCAACCAGTACATTCCTTTCCCCTCTTCACTCATGTCCTTTTATTTTGTCAAGATGACAAAAAAAAAAAAAAAAGAGCCTGTGTCATCAATGACCAGCTGAACCAGTCATGAGCCATATTCCTTTAAATTGCTCATTTCAAAAAAAAGTAAAAAATAAAAAATAAATAAATTGGTCATTTCATGAGAAAAATAACAATAATAAACCTCTATTTTGTTGACATCGGCTCAGTCACGTCTTCTGTTTCTAGCTGCCCAAAGCATTCTTACTGGCACCGACGATCGACATTACTTGACTTGTTAAAACTCCTTATTGAATCATCCTATTTGCACAAAAAAGTGCTCTACCTCTTTAAAACCTTGTCCTAACCCTATATCCTCATTATCCTACTTACTTCAATTTTCAAAAGCCCTAGATTTACTAAAGGGGTCATCTCAAACCTTAAGGTCAATCTCTGACTCTTGCAGTACTTCATACACATATCTTGAAAGCCTACAATAACTCAATTCCATAGGAGGATAACAGGAGGATAATGGACTTGACTCTTGGTGACCTGCCACAAGGAGATTATGTTCCCATGAATAACCATGCCTCCAAGGGTCCCAAACTATGGGAAAACAACCTAATGACAACCTTCCATTGTTTCCAGAAAGAAAGCTTCTGGCCTCATGACATAATCATAAGATAGCATGGGCTCATTCTTCCCATCCTAGATGATCAGATGTGATGGGGAATCTCCCAAGCCAGCAAGTCAAACATATACCGAACTCAGTTTGGCTCCTGAAATAACTCAAGGATTTGTTTTTCAGGCCTTGGTGATACAACCTGATATTGCCCTCTACCTGGCATGGCAGCATGCCTCCCACAAGGCCTATCAATAGGCCTCAGCCTGCATGCAGCCCCTTAGAGCAGAAGACATTCTCCTTTACTTTATTCTTGGGATTTACACTCACTTTTATGTTCATTTACTGCTCTGTTGAAATTGGAACTGCCTTATGGCAGCTGGTTCGGCTGTACTGCCCAGGTGGCAAAACTAATAAACTTTGAGTCATCCACTTCTGGACCTCCATCTGGTCTCAGGCATTTGAACCATGGAGCATTCCAGGGCTGCCTGGGGCTGCCTAGTGCTAATCACCATTTCACAGATCACTTCTGTGTCTTTCAAAATGGAAAATCAAATCAACATTTTGTAGTAAAAAATGCACTGGATGGGAAGTCCAGTTTCATGGTTTTTCATTTGTCACCTCCAAGTAGTTGTGTGACTATAGGTATTTAATTTAAATACCTTGACCTTCAGACACATTCTCTATAAAATATTGGGCATTTAAACAAAATGGGTGGTTTTCAATATTTTTTTAAAGCAGAACTCCTGTATCAAACAAATAATGCATGAAATCCTAATATATGAGCAGATAATAATACCCCAAGTGTTCTGGTTGAGGCAGAGCAGGTCTACAACGTCACCCTGGGCAGCATGAGCAAACAACATGATCTGTAAAATACTAAATGGTCTTACATTTGCTTCCAAGGTCTACACCTCTGACTATTATTCTTCTTAACAGTCTAGCAGATACCAGGAATGAAATTGTAGTCATTTTTCCATAAAAGCTCTTCCTGAAATTGGGGAAATTTTCTCAAGTCTGGGGTTTTTCTATAACAAAGATTTTTCTCTGATCTACCTTTGTTAGAGTGGAGGTAGGGGTGGTTTCTTACAAATAAATTCTGGTGAAAGTCACTCTCCAGGTTGCTCTGGTGCTCCTGGAGGCCAAGGATTCACATTAATAAAGGTAATTCTTTGCAAGCAAAGAATCATAAGAGGTTTGGTATTTCTACTTTTTAAATTTCAAAGTCAACTGGTAGGTAATAGACTAACATCAGCATAGCCCCAAGAGGCAGTGGGCTGGGACACCTGGATGACTCAGCTGGTTAAGCTGGCTCAGGTCATGATCCCAGGATCCTGGGATGGGACTCCTTATCTGGCTTTCTGCTCATGGAGAGTCTGCTTTTCCTTCTCCCTCTGGCTCTCCTCCTGCTCAGGCTTGCACGGTCTCTCTCAAATAGGTAAAATCTTAAAAAAAAAAAAAAAAGAGAGAGAGAGATAGTGGACAGACTGGATGATCACAGGTTAACCTGTAAATCGTAGATTGATCTGAGATTGTTGACAGAAGCAGGTATGGGCTGAATTGTAGGCTGGAGATCAGCCTGATAGCCTCATTTCTGGTCCACAATTTCTTCCTTTCTTTTCAATTTTGACTTCTGTGTTTCTGACCCTACCTTACTAAGCTCTATCTTTGACAACTATTTAATAAGAGAAGCCCTGTTTAGAGTAAGTTTGAATAGGCTGCCACAACTCATCTCACAGACTGTTTCTTAATGAGATGCTCTATCAATTTCCTCAATACAATGATAACTCACAAAAACAAAAAGATTTCAGAACTAGCAGGCTCCCACTGGGCAGAAAGGTTAGATAAGATTTTAAGCCATGGCCACCCAAAAACAAAGCGTGATTTGTCAGTAACTATTCAGAGGCAAATTTAGGGGAAAAAAAGAATTCTATTTAAAAAAAATGAGAGCAACAGGGCTAAACTTAGCAACCCAATGTTTAAAAGGGGCATTGCAAATCTGAGAATAATCTACTATTTACAATGAAGTATTTTAAGGCAAGAGAAGGGGGAGAAAGTCAACAGCTATGACTATGTATGAAAAATCAGGCTTCCTGGCAATTAATGACAAATTTTCCACAAATCAAAAGAATGCAGGATGTGACTTTTAGGTTAATAACTACATACTGTATATCCATTCTAAATATTGCATTAGATCATTACTTTCATCCCTTAAACTTAGGCTCATTATTTCATCATGTGGACGCTATATAATTTACTCAGAATGTTGCCTTTATATGGTTTCATCTAAACAAAAAAGCCAACTTTGGTTTAATAATAATCATTCTGACAGCAAAACTATTATTTTAGATAACATAGAGGGTCGTGGTATTCTGTGTGTCTAACCAGAAAACCAATGGGGTGGTCAAAGTAGATCTCAAAGGGCACAGCCCCAAAAGACATGAGGAAGAATGCACCCAATTATTCCCAAAGCAGCCCCATGGTGTCTGTCACCACATGTTTCACTTCTACCAAATGAGGATCGAGCTGCAATAATAGAATCTTTCATCTCCAAAAGGACAACTAAGTATGATGGGTAAAGTGGGGAAAACAACACTCGAACTCTGGCTCATTACATCATAACTGGTAGATTTTCCTTCCTGTTCCCTTGCACATATGCTGACCTCCAACTAAGCTGAGCTGAACATCAATCATGCTTCACTCCTGCTCATCTCCCCGTCTGTTCTTCAAAGTCCATTTCAACATCACCATTTCCATTAAGTCCCCCTCACCATCCAAGCAAAAAAAAACTATTTTCCCTGCCTCTGAACAAAGACAACACCTTAATCTGCCTAATTCCAGCTGCACCTTCAGAGTCTACCTCGTCCTACAACTATACTTATAAGATGGCAAAGCTGAGAAGATCTAGATGAGTGGTTCCTAAGTTTAGCTATGCATCATAACCACCTGGAGAATTCCTGGACCACACCCTGAGTCTACTGAATCAGACTCTCCGGGGATGGAGCCTGGGAAAAAAATAATTTAACCAATGCATCTTTAACTGCACACCAGATTGGAGAACCAAAACCTCAAGAAAAATCTAGCCAAACCCCTTAATATTAGAGATGGATGAAGAAAGAAACAGAGAAGGAAATAACTTGTCTGAGGTCACACCGCTGGTTAATGACAGAACTTTAAACTACAACAACCACAGTGCCCTCCTCCGTGCTACAATATTACTCATAGCTGATCCTATCCCTTCTTTTAAATTGGGATCTATTTCAGGGTAACAATTGTATACTGAAAACCCTCCATACATTCTCTACCTACTGTAGAGTTTCTACACTAATTTTTTTAATGCACAAATGAGAACAGTAATTGTTCATTTCTTTATTCAACAAATAGGGAGTGCTGCTTTGTACAAGGCATTATGTTAGGTACCAGGTATGCAAATGTAAATGGAAAGATGTAGTCCTGCCCTCATTGGACTTAAGAAAAGTGGAGAAGACAAATAAATAGTTACAGGAACTGCCATGGGAAGAAGTTTAAAAACAGAAAGAGTCACATGTGTGAAAGCCCTAAGGCAAGTAAGAGAGTGGCATACAGGGGGATAAAAAAGAAAGAGTGAGAAAAAAAAAATCTGAAAGTGCACCAATGTAACTGAAGCATAACAAGAAAGAGATGGGAAATGAAACTGGAGAGGTTGAGAGATCATGCTACCTCCTGCAGGTCATGGGTAAGGTGTCATTCTCTGCACAGCTTTCAGAATGATCACTTTTTTTAAAAGTAATCTCTACACTCAATGTGGGGCTCGAATTTACAACCCCGAAATCAAGAGCCTCTGAGCCAGCCAGGCGCCCCTCACGATGAGCACTTTAAAATCAAGAATTACAGCATATTATCCTTCTTCTCAAAGACTCACAGGGCTTCCCACTGCATTTGCAATTAAATCCAAAGAACAGACTGAATAGAGACAAGAGAGAAAGGGGACCAGTTATGGATATTGTGAAGGTCCGGGCATAAACTGATAATAGCTCAGACTAGGTTGGTGGCAGGGGAAAGAGAAAAATCAGCCTGTTTAAGATAGCTGTTAGGGACAGGATGGACAGAACATATGAAAGACTATTATTTTAGGAGGACGGGAGATAAAATGGTAAAGGAGAGGAAGGAACTACGCTTAATTCCCAGGTTTCCACCTGAATATCTGGGTGAGTTCTGAAGGCATTAACAGAAATAAGAGAGAGAGAGGAACAAGGTGAAAGCAAAGCAAATAAGAATCCACCTTTGCATGTGTTGAATTGGAGATGCCCGCGAGGCCATCACTCAGGCTGGGGTCAGAAGCATATAGAAAGTATTTAAAGTCATTCCCTAAGGGGAAAATATAGCGAGATAAAATGAGAGAAGAAATGAGAAATAAGATAAAACACAGGAAGATAAGGCCCCATGTCAAGAACAGCCCTTCCTGTAATCATAGGTATGGCCCATGAGGCAAGTACAAACTACCAGCGCCAATACCCCCCCCAAAACAGGGGTAAGTTAAATAAACTACAAGACCCATATATAATGGATACTTACATGGAACAGCAGACAGGGTAAGCATCCCAGATGATACAACAGAAGAATATAGCACCGTGTAGGGAAATGTTTATGATCTTTTTAATTTTTATTTTAGGATGGCTTTAGATTTACAGGAACCTTAACCAAGAGGGTAAAGAGCACTCATATACTCCACACCCAGTTCTCCTATTACTTTTATTTTTTCCTCTCTGCTTGATTGTACTTTTTAATCTTTAAATTTGAGTGGACACTATGTTACATTAGTTTCAGGTGTACCACAGAGTGATTCAACTTCTCTATACTTATGCTGTGCTCACCACAAGGATAGCTACCGTCTGCCACCATACAGTGCTGTTACAGTACCACGGACTCTATCCCCTACTACGCCTTTCATCCCCATGACTTATTCATCCCAATGCCCCTATTATTAACATCTTACCTCAGTATGATACGTGTTTTACAATGAAAGAGCCAACACAAATGCATTGTTACTAAAATCCGTATTCTTGGACTTCCTTTGTTTTTAATATTCTTTTCAGTTCCGAGATCCCCATTCAGGGTACCTATCACATTATAGTTAGCCTTTGCTTCCTTAAACTACTCTCAACTGTAATGGTTTATCATGCATTCCTTCGTTCTGATGACTTTGACAGTTTTGAGGAGTACAGATCGGGAATTTTTGGAGAATGATCCTCAATGGGGATTTTTTTGTGTGTGTTTTTCCTCATAATTAGAAAACTATGGGTTTGGATTTATGGGGATTTGGATTTTTGGAAGAAAGTAAACTGCCATTTACATCACATTATATTAAGGATACAAACTATGTCTATGACATCACTGTTGGTGTTGACCTTGATCACCTGCCTGAGGTGGTAGTTATCAGGTATCTCTACAGCAAATCATTCCTCTTCCTTCTCCCCTTTCTACATTGTACTCTTAGAAGGACATCACCAAGCACAGCCCACACTTAAAGAGTGGGGAGTTATGCTCCTCTTTCTTGAGGATGAACTGTCCCCATAAATTATTGGAATTCTGCACAGGAAATTTGTCTCTTTTCTCCTATTTATTTATTCAATCATTTATTTATATCAGGACAGAGTCCTGGGTATTTATTTTAAACTTTGGGTATACAGTGAACCTGAGACCTGTAGAAAGCATGTGAAAATCTAAGGCAATGTTTCTAGGCAACAACATCAACCAATTAAGAGACGTTATCACAGTAAAAATTAACCATAATTCAGAAGAGAAAGAAGGACACTGTAGCTGGAACATGGTCAGTAAAGGAGGCAGTAGCCAAGACGGGTGAAAGAAGAATGAAAGCACCAGATCATGCAGGTATTGCAGGCCTGGGTAAGGATCTGGGATATCATTCCAAGCGTCACGGGAAGCCACTGATTTACAAGAACTGAATCAGCTGGCTGTTAAATGGAATATAAAGGGGCAATGAATGAAACCAAATTATCTCACATGACGTTGGTATTACAACCTCTATTTTACAAATGGGAAGACTAAGCCTAGGGAGATTCACTGTCTCACTTAGATCAAACAGCAGGTTGGCGAATGGCAAAACTATGACTCACATGCAGGTCACTCTACTCTCCAACCCATCCCTACACCACTTACCTCCTCTCTCTTGGTTCCCACTCCCTCTCATCCTCGCAGCACTTGGTTTCATGTCCTACATCCTTCATTATATCCTGGGCTTCACAGTCTATATTCCCTGCAAGGACCCCCACATCACTCAAGGGGACTGGAATCCTACACAATCTCTCAGCTGTCCTCTACATTTGCTTAGAAAGCACTTCATTAACTGAATCAATAATTCTCCTCAGGTTCTTCTGCTCAACTTCACTCATTCAGTAACTATAAAACATCCTTCTGCAGAAAATACATTAAAAAACAAATGAAAGGGCCAGCATTTATAGAGAATACACCTATTAAGATTTAGCCTCTCATCAGAAAGAACTGTTAATATTCTTTTTTTAAGATTTATTTATTTATTCATGAGAGACACAGAGAGAGAGAGAGAGAGAGAGGCATAGGCAGAGGTAAAAGCAGTCTCCTCACACGGAGCCCAATGCAGGACTCGATCTCAGATCCTGGGATCATGCCCTGAGCCAAAGGCAGATACTCAACTGCCAAGCCACCCAGGCATCCCAAGAACCGTTAAGATTCCAACATCTTTTTAATCCAAACACCATTACTTTACATGTCAAAACTCCCTATGCAATTTAATCTGCTATGCTGTGTCCCTCACTCCTTAAAGTAAACAGAGTCCTTAGAATTACTAGGGCTGAAGAGGAAAAATGTTGAGAAGTAGAGAAGGTATTTTGGATGTCCCATGTTGAAGAAAGAATAAGAACTCTACCTATACATACTATATTTACCACTTTAAGCTTCTAGTATTCACTAATGGTAAAAGCTAATGCTTGTCAAGCACTTACTATATACTGTTCTAAGCATTTTATTTTTTAAAAGATTTATTTATTTATTTATTCATGAAAGACACAGACTGAGAGAGAGAGAGGCAGAGACTTAGGCAGAGGGAGAAGCGGGCTCCTCGCAGGGAGCCCGATGTGGGACTCGTTCCCAGATCCCAGGATCACAACTGAGCCAAAGGCAGGAGCCCAACCACTGAGCCACCCAGGCATCCCTGTTCTAAGCATTTAATGCAAATTATCTCATTTCATCCACATGACAACTATATGAGAGATGTGCTATGATGAACCCATTTTACAAAAGAGAAAACGGAGGCACAGAGCAGTTTAGAATCTGCCCAAGGTTATATACCTAGTAAATACGCCAGGACTAGAACTCAGCTCATCCAGATTGGGCATTCTGTACTATATTTTATACAGAAGCAGACTCCTTAAAATGTCTGAATGGCCACGATCCTGGGAAAGTTTTACAGGACTGTCCTACGTCGATAAAGAAAATGCAGTCATTAAACATCCTTTTCCATTAGGTAAACCTCTACAGGTAAGTTTGACCTTAATTATCACATAATACTTAAGATTCAAAGATTTCTGCTTTGTTGCAACTCTGTCTTGGCTTCCATTCCAATGTAATTAGAAATAAACAACAACCTATAAACATTTTACCTGTAAACACTGAAAAAACCAGTTGAGCTGTTATGCAACTTAAAAATCTCTACTTTTATTTGTTTAGCAAAGGAAGAACATTTTATCAAATCCTTCTCTTCATGCAATTTTTTAACTTAATGAAAGGAACACACACATTTCACATTCCTCTAAACTATCACTAATGGGAGTCAAATCATATTGATGTTTATTTTATGTACTGAACTCAGAAGGAAAACATATTTGCATTATACTTAGAATAATTCTGCCAATCCATCAGAATCAAAATCAGACATGAGGAAACCGGATATCAAATGCCAGAAGGTAAGACCAGACAACACAGAGAGACAGAATTTCAAAAGCATGTTTAGGAAAATACATCAAACATATTTCTTACCATTAACCACTGACCCAGTCAATCATTTCACTCAAAAAGTGGTTATAAGTAACTAAAGGAAAAAATGTGATGAGTAAGTGGAAATATAGAAAAACAACATTTAATGACATGGTTTACTTATTGATTCCTATGATGCCTTTGGTTTCAAATGTTTTCTTCAAATATGGTTTTACATTTTAGATGACTTCATTCTTTAAAATATTCGTATTTAGGGCACCTGGGTGGCTCCGTTGGTTGAGCGTCCCACTCTTGATTTTGGCTCTGGTCACAATCTCAAGGTCCTGGGCTGGAGCCCTGCATCAGGCTCTGCACTCAGCAGGGAGTCTGCGTGAGATTCTCTCTCTCCCCCTCTGCCCCTCCCGTCTCATGCGCACTCTCTGTCATAAATAAATATATCTTTAAAATATTTGTTTTTAAAAACAAATGATGGGCAGCCCGGGTGGCTCAGCAGTTTACTCCCGCCTTCAGCCCAGGGTGTGATCTTGGAGACCCAGGATCGAGTCCCACATTGGGCTCCCTGCATGGAGCCTGCTTCTCCCTCTGCCTCTCTCTGTGTCTCTCATGAATAAATAAATAAAATCTTTTAAAAAAAATGAATAAACAAATAAAAAGCAGAATCAGATCTGATGATCACCAGAGGGTAAGGGGATGTGGGGATGGGCAAAATGGGTGAAGGGAAGTGGGAGATACAGGCTTCCAGTTAGGGAATGAATAAGTCACAGGAATAGAAGGCACAGCCTAGGGAATATAGTCAGAGATATTTTAACAGCACTGTATGGTGGCAGATGGCAGCTACACTTAGGTTGAGCACAGCATAAGTATAGAGAAGTTGAATCACTGTGCTGTACACCTGAAACCAATGCAACATTGTATGTCAACCATACTCAAATATTTTTTTAATTTCTGTTTTTAGAATAAAGTAATACATTGTTCTGCAACACTAGCTTTAAAAAGGAGTTATGAGAAATGAAAGTTGCTTTTGTTTATTGATTCCATCATGCATTTAGCACAGATATTTAATAAGCTCTTACTATATGCAGAGCACTCTGTGAGGTGCAGAGATCCCAAAAGCAATAAAAGAGAGTTTTATCTCTCAAGAAAGTTAAAATCTATAGTTCAAAATAGAAATAGTCCCACAAGAGACCTTTTTAAAAATATGAAGTAGAAATAAAAAGGGAGGGGCGCCTGGGTGGCTCAGTCAATTAAGCATCTGCCTTTGGCTCAGGACATGATTCGGGCTCCCAGGATGGAGCCCTGCATCAGGCTCCCTGCTCAGCAGGGGTCTACTTCTCCTTCTCCTTCTGGTCCTCCCCCTGCTCCTGCTCGCTCGCTCTCTCTCTCTCTCTCTCTCTGAAATAGATAAATAAAATCTTTTTAAAAAAGAAAAAAAGAAGAAGTGACATTTGAGCTGACCCTTTGATAAAGGAAATGCAGCATGCAAAAACAAAGAAAAGAGCCTTCCACATGAAAGAAATTCTGTAGGCAAAGTCACAGCAGAGATGGAAAAGTACTGGCTCTTTTTGAATGAATGAATGAAATAAGGCATTAGATTGGACGAACAGGAGATCATAAGTGATCATTAAGAGACACCAGTAAAGCAGTAAGAACAAAAGCAAGATTAAAGGGAGCTAAGGAATGAATGAAAAGAATATAGGAGCCACAAGAGTTCTTTCGAGGCTTGTGTAAAGAAAGAGAAGTAAAGGGAAGGAGAGTGGACAGTAGCTCACACACACTGAGCAGGAAGTTAAAGGTTTTATTTTTGAAAAAAAAAAGTGTGTTTAATTATGCAAGCAAAAGGGAAAATTGAAGGTGTGGAATCTTTAGCAAGATTGACAAGGATAAGAAAGGAAGGGCAAGTGAAGGAATTATGGTTCAAAATGTCATATTGCAGTGAAGTCTTCCCTACATAATGGCTCAGCTGCAGTCATTTCATCTTGTGTCTCTCTGTCCATTAGGATGGAGGCTTCAGGAGGGAAAGGATTCTCCCCAACAGCAGGAACACTACCTAAGGCCCTCGGTAATTATTAAACTTGTGAAAATAAATGAATGGCACAGTTTTCCTCTAATTTGGGAGGAGACCATTTTTCTTAAAATTTATTTATTTATACGGAGGTGGTGCAAAGGGAGCAAGAGAGAGTCTTCAGCAGACTCCACCATGAGCAAAGAGCTCAACAAGAGGCTGGGTCTCATGACCCTGAGATGATGACCTGAGCCAAAACCAAGAGTCGGAGGCTTAACAGACTGCACCACCCAGGCACTCCTCATGAAAAAATATTTCAAGTAAAAAAGAGGAAATTTGGACACAATCCCTATGGGAAAGCAGAATAGCAGAAGACATCTTCATAGAGTGTAAAGAACAGGCTGAGATTTGCCTCTTTGTCCCTTGAAACCCTGGCTCTTCCCACTGGAGTCACACAGAACAAATTCATTCGTTCTTTTACAGCGTACCAAATGTACATTCTCTGACTGGCTCCCTAACTGAGCCATGTGAGGGCCCAAGGCCTCATCTTAAAGGTAAGGAAAGCTACACAGGTGGCTCAGGGACCAAAAAGAGAATCTTCAGGGGTCAAGCCCTCGCTGAGCTAAAAGTGAGTATATGATGGTGCCCATGACTTACGAATGGGTGGGGAGATGAAATAACAACTCTTCTCTTGAATCTGAATTAGCCTGGGAGTGGGGGTCAGCTAAGAAACAGGAGTCCCAAAAGGTCCTAGGAGGGATTCAGAGGCTAAGAAATTGACTAAAGGCTGACTCCCAATGACCTGTTCAATCTCCAATGTTCCACAGAGCCCAAGACACTGGATCTTCTACAGAGAGTCATGGTTCATTTTAAGAGCTTCAGACACTTTGTTTAGCCATGCTAGTTCAGGGAAATTTCTCCAATCCTCTACTTACCACAATTTCCCTCTAGTTCTGATTACCTCTGCCTTTATATCCTGGTGACCTTGACCAAAATGTCACTATTTATTCAACACTATTCAATAATATATTATCCACTTATTAGGGGAAGGGACCACAGGCCTATGCATGTTCAGAATACAGTACACAGTAGACAGTCTTCAGACTGTTTACCTTCCTTGCAAGTAGACAGATAAGCTTGCATGGGTCTAAGGTGTAGATGCTACAAGAACAGAAGAAATGGCAAATCTGAGAGACATCTGAAGAAAGGAACTACAAGATCTGAGAAGAGACTACAAGGAATAGAAAAAAGGGTAGAAAAGGGCTTCAACGGTTTTTAGCCTGGACCCTAAAAGGAATTTGAATTTATTTATAGAAATGGCTTTCCTAGTGAAGAAAAAGGCTAGGGTTTCTGTATGTTGGGGGGCTTAGAAGGGGAATACACTGACTTAAAGGTGTAGTTGGCACATCCAAGTGGAGATACCCATGGCTGGTTATATGTCCAACTGCTAAAGCCTGGATGATTGGTGAGAGAAAGCCATAGATATTCGGTGGTTATCCACACAAAGGCTTATGATAGGCATGATTCTAAGTAGGCCACCAGAATTTCCATCTCCCTGCAAAGGCACCCCATATAATCCCTTCCTCTTCTGATGTCACTTCCATGATTAGGTTAATATCAACTGACTATCAGTTAATAAAAAAGGAAAAGTGTGTTGATCTAGTCAGAGAAACTTTTAAAATAAGGTAAAGCTCAACCAAAAAACTGCAGACCTGATACATGAATTCAGTAAAGTCACAGGATACAAAATCAATATACAGAAATCTGTTGCATTTCTATACACCAACAATGAAGTAGCAGAAAGTGAAATTAAGGAATCCATCCCATTTACTATAAAATACCTAGGAATCAGCCTAACCAAAGACGTGAAAGACTTCTACTCTGAGAACTATAAAACACTGATGAAAGAAACTGAAGATGACACAAAGAAATGAAAAGACACTGGAAGAACAAATATTGTTAAAATGTGTATATTATCCAAAGCAATGTACAGATTTAATGCAATCTCTATCAAAATACCACCAGCATTTTTCACAGAGCTATAACAAATGATCCTAAAATTTGTATGGAACCACAAAAGACCTCAAGGCAACCTTGAAAAAGCAAAGCAAAGCTGGAAGCATCACAACTCCAGACTTCAAGTTACATTACAAAGCTGTAGTGATTAAAACAGTATGGTGCTGGCACAAAAACAGACACATAGATCAATGGAACAGAATAGAAAACCCAGAAATGAACCAACAATTATATGGTCAATTAATCTTGGACAAAGCAGGAAAGAATATCCAATGGAAAAAAAGACAGTCTCCTCAACAGTGTTGGGAAAACTAGACAGTGACATGCAGAAGAATGAAACTGGAGCACTCTCTTACACCATACACAAAATTAATCCAAAATGGATTAAAGCCCTAATTGTGAGGCCTGAAACCATAAAAATCCTAGAGGAGAACATAGGCAGTACCTCTTTGACAATGGCTGTAGCAACTGCTTTCTAGATATGTTTCCTGAGGCAAGGGAAACAAACTCAAAAATAAACTACTGGAGCTACATCAAAATAAAAAGCTTCTAAAAAAAAAAAAAAAAAGCTTCTGCACAGTGAAGGACACAGCCAACAAACTAAAAGGCAATCTATGAAATGGGAGAAGATATTTGCAAATGACATATCTGATAAAGGGTCAGGATCCAAAATATGTAAGAACTTATCAAACTCAACACCCAAAAAACAAATAATTCAATTAAAAAATGGCCAGAAGATATGAGTAGACATTTTTCCAAAGAGGACATCCAGAGCCCAAAAGACACATGAAAAGATGCTCAACATCAATGATAATCATGGAAATACAAGTCAAAACTACAGTGAGACATCACCTCACACCTGTCAGAATGTCAATAACACAAGCAACAACAGGTGCTGGAAAGGATGTGGAGAAAAGAGACCTTTTGCACTGTTGGTGGGAATGCAAACTGGTGCAGCCACTCTGAAAAACAGTATGGAAGTTTCCATTCAGCAACTGGACTGCTAGATATTTACCCAAAGAACACAAAAACAGTAATTCAAAGGGATACACATACCCCAATATTTATAGCAGTATTATCTACAATAGTCAAATTATGAAAATGGCCCAAGTGTCCATCAACTAATGAATGGATAAAGAAAATGTGGTATACACACACACACCAGAATATTACTCAGCCATAAAAAAGAATGCATTGCCTTTTGCAATAACATGGATGGTGCTAGAGAGTTTAATGCTAAGTGAACTAAGTCAGAGAAAGACAAATCCCACATGATTTCACTTGTATGTGGAATTTAAGAAACAAAATAAATGAGCAAAGGCGGGGGGGGGGAGAGGCAAACTAAGAAACAGTCTCTTACCTATAGAGAACAAACTGATGGTTACCAGAGAGGAGGGAGGTGGAGGGATGAGTTAAATAGGTGATGGGGATTAAGGAGCACACTAGTGATGAGCACCGGGTATGGTATGGAAGTGTTGAATCACTATATCACACACCTGAAATGAATATTACACTGTATGTTAACTAACCGGAATTTAAATAAAAACTTTAAAAATAATTATTTAATTAATTAATTAAAGTGAAGCTCAGGGAGACCTACTCCTGCTGGCCTTGACAACACAGCCTGCATGAGCTCAATAGCCACAGGAACTATATTCTGGATGGGTTTGGAAGAGGACTCTGAGCCCCAAGTGAGAGCAGCAGACAACCAGACGCCTTGACCGTAGGCTTTTAAGACCTGAGCAGATGATCCTGCCTTTCCTGGACTCTTCAGCCATGGAAACTATGAGATAACTTTGTGTTATTCCAAGCTACATTTATGTTAGCTTACTATGTGGCAATAGAGAATTAATACAAGGCTGAAGCCATTGAACTAGATGACTAGGCTGGGTACTTAGAGAGAAAGCAGAGGACAGGGATAAGGCACTGTAGTCAACCAAAGAGGAGACGAGAAAAGAATATAGCTGTAAAGAATCTGTAGGAAGTAAGAATAACAGAAAGGTGTGGTGTCTAGAGGCCGAAGGAGAAACTTGTTAGAAGTTATCATGTTGAATGTGTGTCAAATAGCCAAGTGAGGTCAAGGAGGAAGGCAGTAAGAATCCTGGACTCAACAAAAAGAAATTAGCCTTCAAAGGCAGTATCTATCAGAAGAGTGACTGGAATGGGTATCATAACATAAAGGATTAAGAAAAGTGGGTAGAAAGCAGAAAACTCAAGCACAAATAATATATTAAGCTTGGCAGTGAAAAGGGGAAAGAGACAGAACAATAGCTGGAATGCATAGCCAAATTACCAAAAATGGTGTCAAGTGAAGCCTGTTCATGATGTTACCTTTTCCAGGGTATACAGACTTTAATAGAAAATTAATGAAGACACAAAAGCCTTAGAGCTAAAGAAAGGAATCTCTCTTAGTGGAATTTCAGGCATTTCCCCCAAGTTCATGGGAGAAGGATTTTATAATTGAGTCATTTTCCTAAAACCTTTAAGTCACAGAGCTATATATAACAACCCTGCATACGACAGCATCTTATAAACCAAGCTCTGACATACGAACAAAAATTAATTTACATACTCTGCCTACATCTGATCGATCTCACTGATTAAAACCCAAGAATGTAAAGGTGATTCAGATGATGATTTTTGTCTGGCCATGTCACCTTGCCCTACTCTCCAGCACCTCTGTGGAACGGTTCCCAGAATAACAGGGGAGACTCACCAGCATGCAGTACCCAATTAAGTTCTTTAGTGGTGACTCTTCTTAAAGTGTCCTCATGGGAGTTCAGTTCTGCTCTGCTTGTCCAGGGTAGTTCAAGGGAAAGGCACAAAGCCAGGTGTGAATTAGAACAAGAAATCATGTCAGTGACCAAATGATTCAGCAGGTAAAATATGTGTTATGTCATTACACTTCAAGCAGGAATCTGTGCAATGAATGTCGGTACACAGAGCCAAGGCCTGCCATGTTAATTAACAAAACCAATTCAGTGATTTAAAAACAACAACTCTAAGAGCACCAAAAGAGAAAAAAATGCATTCTATATTTTTATATACTAATTCTGTTTTATTTGAAAGTCTTAATGTTTATGTACATTTCATTTCTTCCTGCAGCAAATACTTACTGAGTGACTACTTGGTTGCTGGCAGTATGCTAGGTGCGGGGGATACGTCCTGAAAGAGATGGATTCTCTGCCCTCACAGGAAGATAGAATCTAGTGGGAAGACACAGTCAATATGCAAAACCTCCTGAGGAATGTGGGGGCACCAATCCGACTGGGGGACTTATCTCAAAGTTGACTTTGCACGATAACCACATTCCCTTCACATTTCCTGCCCCCTCTTGCTACCAACACCCACAAAATGCATGCTTTCGGCAAATCTAAGCACCATATTACAGCCATCTTTACTATTTGAGAGTCACTTCCCAGGAACAGGAACAACAAGAATACTCCACTACATATACAAACACAATCTCATCTCTGTTCTTGTTAGCACATCTCAGCAGAGATTAAAATCAAGGAAACTGATTTCAGAACATCGCTAACTTATATCGCAGTCAGAACTCATCAACAACAGGCCACACGGCACAAGCTAGATGGCTTTTAAGATCTAAGCTGCAGATTGTGGACGTGTTTGGACTTTTCAACATCACCTCTAAGAGACCTCAAAGGTACACCAACATAATCAGCCTTTGATGATACACTGTATCATATATCCATATTCTCATATGCCCCTAATTTGGTACATTTGCATATGATCTGCATTCTAACATACCCACAAATCTGTTTTTATATGCTAGAAGACTGTAATATGATAGAACCCTTAAGGAGCCACTCTGCTTTGTTGTGTCAATTCTCATATTCATCAGACAATGATCATTCTCTTAGCCACATCCTCCACCTACTCCTTAACCACAATTGGAGGGCCAGACAATTCTGAAGAGGCAGAGTCTTTGAATCTTTTTTTGACATCCTTGGCAGTTTGGTGGAAAGAAATTCGGATCCTGAGTCTCACTCCTCACAACAAAGTCCTGAACCCTGACTCAAGTTTGCAAAACAACCAACTTTCTCACAGCTCTGTTTGTATGATTTCAGAATAACATCATAAAAGCACTTTGAAAATACTCAGAAGTAAGAACCACGAAAAATTAGCCTTTTAAAAAATAACATTACCCAAGCAAATACAGACCAAACAGCTAACATGGGGTTTTACTATACAACAATTTAGTAATTTCTATGAATGAGATTGTTGTTTTCCATCTTTCATTGATACAAATAATCCATCTAGGGAAAAAACAATTCCCACAGTTGGCAAAACAGGTTAGTCGGCTTTAGAAATTCCAAGTATATTGATCGTTTCTGTTAACAAAAGAAATTTCTGAACTGCAATCTTTTTGACTTTTATAAATATTAAGCACACATTGAAGCACTGTTGGTTCAGAAAAATACCAATGGAAATGTTAACTAAAAATCAACATTTGCACCTGAAGTGAATATAACACTGTATGTTAACTATATTGGAATTAACTTTAAAAAAAAAATCAACATTTGATTGAATCAACCCATTGATTAAATCTGCAGTTAGGCTGTAAAGTAGCAAAAAACGATTTCTAATAAGATTTCTAAAAGAAGTTACCAGCGATTTACCTTCAGGGGTTGCAAATTGGTAGCTCAGAAGCATGATTTGGTTCACTACTATATTTTGTTTGGGCTATGTAGTCTTTCAAAAATGGAAAAGTTTTATATAAAAATTCAAATCTCTTACTTCAAAAATTGGAAATCTGGCCGCACTGGGCAGTGGTATACTGGAACCAGCTTATGCTGGCTCTGCAGAGTTGATTATTAATACCTCCTCCAAACATGTTCAGTAACAATCTCATTAGAAGTCTGAAATTAGCTACATGGAAAAATTTACACCACAATAATTGTCAAATGCTACAAATCACACCCCATTTTTTTTTTAAGAAAGTCAGTGGAACATTTACAAGCATATCCCACACTTGGCACCACAATCTCACATGATAGCAAATGCTGGAGCGGATAGTGGCCCATATCCTCCACCATTCCCTACTCTTTATCTGGCTCAGGGTCACTCATTTTAACTACCTTCCTGGCGTATTTAAGTATCTAACTTTGCAACTCCTGGTTTACAGTCACATACTGTCTTCAAAATAACTCTCAGATGAGAAAAAAGAAAACTCTTAGATGATAACAAAGGGGGGAAGAAAAAAAACCTGAGCCACTGTGCTTGCTTGATAATTAAAAACAAGGCCTAAGCTTAAACTCAATACTGTTAAACAAACTGAAATACCATCCTTATATTCCTTCCTCTTCCTTTTCTAACCACTGTGTTGTTTAGGAAAACAAGAACACTGTGATGATTTTTAAGTCATAAGCTAAACAGTTAGAAAAAAAATAGTATTTTTTAAATGATAAAAGTATTGTTTAGTTGGATACTCCCAAGAAACAAAAAAAAAATGAAAAACTGAGAATTTTCATTTCTAGGGGAAAAGGATCGTCATTGCTTCATAAAACTATGAAGGTCTTTAGGCTTGTCTGCAGACAAATGGATATTTGACAGAAATCTTGAAAACCTGGGCAGCAGAAATCCGACACAAGACAAACCTCTGATTAAATGACTCTCGATAAGAATGTCTGAACATGAAATCAGATATGATAGTGGTCAGGAAAACTCTCTTTCATGTCACATTACGTGGGTTCACACACAGATGACTGTAGCTTAGCCTGCCCTGTAATACATAGGTCTGTGCTTCCAAAGACAACAATGCTTTCATTTATCCCTCCCTTCCCTTGGGGCATGAGCATCAGAGTCCTACCCACCAGAAGAAAAGCATTTTCCAGAAACCACTGCCACAGTCCCAAGAACAAAGAGGACAAAATTTGGGACAGAACACAGACCAGTAGAAGTTCCCAAAACAGTTCCCACCGATGGGTTTTGTATTTCTGGATAATGTCCTAGCAATAATTTCCACACCATAAGGAAGGGGCAATCTGGGCATTTGTCAGGAGTCTCACCTCAACGCACCACTTTTAAAATTCTATCTCCTCACCTCTACCTCCCACTAGCCTTGTTTTCAGTCTCAGACCTATGCTAGCATGATCACAGGTCTTTGCCTTTTTTCGAGATGCCCCAACATAACAAGTATTTGGAATTCAATCCTAGCCCCCAAATTATAAAAAAAATAAGCTCAGTTTTACTGGAGCAACAAATCAAGGACAGTAAACAAGAGGAAGAAAGGAAAGAAACAGAAAGGAAGGGGCGGAGGGGAAGAGCAAAGGAAGAGCATGAGCACATTTAAAGGTAACATTAGAGAAAGGGACCAAGATGAAAAAAAAAGAAGGGAAAGCAACTGTCATGTGTCCTTTTAGATTCCTCTTAATATAAAGTTTGAGCTGGAGTAGAATCCCAGTATTATCAATCACTATGAAAAACACTTTGCCTCTCATTTTCCATATCATGTCCCATTCAGAAGACATTCTAGTATATATGGGAGCGCTCAGGAAATGATCCAGTTACACTTAAAACAAATTTGTTGATAGTTCCAAAAACAAAAACAAAGCAAAACAATAACAAAAGAATAAGTTTTAACTGTATTCAGTAATTTGTACTAGCTGTACTCATTTATGTTGAGCTTTATTTATTTCAGTATACTGATTTTCACTGATTTAATGCTAAAAGCCTGGGCCTCAGTTACGAGAAGATTCACTGAGTTCTCTTTTATATATTTTTTATTTTGATTCCAGTATAGTTAACATGCAGTATTATATTAGTTTCAGGTGTACTGAGTTCTTTTAGTAAAAGAACCCAAGGCAAGCCCGAGTACTCCTACTCAAAATTCTCAGGTTGATACTGCAGCTAAGAGGTAAAAAAGTATTTCCTGGACTGACAGCAAGCGAGCTCAGCCCTCTGCCTAGACTAAACTCCAGCCAGCATCCACGGGTCTCACCTGCATAATGATAATAAGCAATATGTCCTCAGTGTGTTTAGTTTAAATTTTGGTTGAGGCACTGTAGCATGCACATTCCCTCTACTTTAAAAAAAAAAAAGCAGCAGTAGCGAAGTATGACTTTTACTTTTTAATATGTATATTCTAAATAATTGCCAAGACTTAATCAAAAGTAAAGGTTTTGCATAAAAAAAAATCAGTCTCTGCAGCAATCAATGTGCTCCTATGTCTGGACATGCGAAGTTAAGGAAGGCAGCAATAAGGTGAGAGTACAGAAGAGGGATCAAGGAAAGGAAACAAAACAGGAAAACTAAGAGACAATGGTAATAATGGCAATATAATAATAAAAGTTAACACTTATTTAGCACTTCCCACATAACGGGCTCTGCGGTGAGCACTTTACGTACATTAGGGCATTTTAATCTTCACTGCAACCATAGGAGGCAAACACTGATGTCAGCCCATTTACTGAACCAGGACACAGGCAGAGAGCTGTTTTATGACTTGCCCAAGCCCTTAGCTACTTAGCAGCGTACTGAGGAGTCAAATCTCAGCTCTCTGGCTGGAGAGTCCATGCTCCTCACCTCTACTCCACAGTCTAAATAGAAAGGTTCCCAAATAGAGACAGAACATGGAAGACTCCTACCTCAGGGAAACGAACTAGGGGTGGTGGAAGGGGAGGAGGGCGGGGGGTGGGGGTGACTGGGTGGCGGGCACTGAGGGGGGCACTTGACGGGATGAGCACTGGGTGTTACTCTGTATGTTGGCAAATTGAACACCAATAAAAAATAAATTTATTATTTAAAAAAAGGTTCCCAAATAGAGGAAGTTAATTCAACAATAAGTTTCAAAATTAAGTTCTTTTAACTTAATTAGAAGTGAGGTTTTACCTTATAAGTAAAAAAAAAAAAAAAAAAAATGCATTCAGATTAAAATGTTCTACGTAATAAACACTATAAATTTTGATGTATATTTGACAACAAGCAACAAGTGCAATTACAAACATTAGAAATGAACATAAAAAGCCTTCTCCAGAAAGATGGTAGCACTAGATTTCAACCACCAGAGAGCTTGGCGCAGTTCATGAGCTCACAGCGCCATCCAGTGATAAGGGAGGTGAATCACAGGCACATCATCTACTGCAGGTTACCATAATCTGTTCTATAACTGATCCAGAATTTTCACATAAAAAATGAAACTTACATTAGTAATGCCTATCTTTTAATTTACTATATCTTTTGCCAAATGACCCTCACCTTTAAATTCCCCACCCCACTAATTTCTTAATTAAACCTATGACTTTAACAAGAACAGCCCAAACTATTAAATATAAGGGTAAAATAAGGCTGCTGATCATGTAGGAGAATGCTTCCTTTTCCTCCAAAAATCAAATTGTTACTAGCCTCTGTCACTCAGTGATGTTATAATACTGTCACCATATAAAGGACTTTAGTGTTTTTTTAAAAGATTTTATTTATTTATTCATGAGAGACACAGAGAGAGAGAGGCAGAGACATAGGCAGATGTCCTTGCAGGGAGCCAGATGTGGGACTCGATCCTGGGACCCCAGGATCACGCCCTGAGCTGAAGGCAGAGGCTCAACCGCTGAGCCACCCAGGCGTCCCTTCAGTGCTTCTTTAACAGAACTTCTCAAACCGTGGATAATGGATTTCAGAAGCAGTCAGGAACGAGGGCTGAAACATCCACTCCAAAGAGCAGCGCAAAGTGTGGGTAGCCCTCACCCCCCTGGGTCAGCAGTACCTGCACTGTGGAACCTCCAAAAGGAAGTAGACACAGCACATAGTGGATGAGAGGCAGAAATGCAGGGAGAGGGGCTGAGCAAGCATGGAACAAGGCAAAATGTATCTACAGACCTAAATAGACAGGTAATTATTTTTTTAAAAAAATATCATGCCAGGCATGTTTACAATACAACTTAACTGAATTCTAAAGTGCAGTTTTCATCCAATACCATAATATTATACAGTTAGTTATATCCTAAGACAAAATAATTATATATGTTCCCGGAAGCAATTTTAAGAAAGGTTCATTAGTGAGTTCTTTTGATAAAATCTTTTTTCCTGAAATATTCACCAAACTTTGTTTTAAGATTTCATTTATTTATTCATAAGAGACACGGAGAGAGAGCCAGAGACATTGGCAGAGGGAGAAGCAGGCTTCCTGTGGGACCTCGACGCAGGACTCGATTCCAGGACCCCAGAATCATGCCCTGAGCTGAAGGCAGACACTCAACCACCGAGCCACCAGGGGGTCCCTCACCAAACTTTTAATGGTGGTTACTGCTAAGGAGTGGAATTGCAAAAAACTTTCAGTTACTCAGTAACATATTTGTGTATTTTTAACATTTCTTTTTCTGAACATGTATTTCTTTCTGTTGAAAGTGTGGACAAGTCCTATGCTCACCCCATTACAGTCATCAGGAAGAAACCTTGAAGAAGACATTTGTCTCTTTTCTATATATCCCTTATACATTTCAATCATTATGCAATTGATAATTTCACATATACTCCTAAGACTCAACTTTCTGCTTAAAATAACAAAGAACTACTTACAAATCTAATTATTTGGTAAAGTGTATTTTCCCAGTTACCAGCTACACCAGATCTTTAAATTCTTTCACTTTTAAAAATGCCACAATGGATAACACATCTATGGGTGTAAATATGATTAAAAAGACAAATATGTGAACTCTGGTTGCCAGTACGTGAGAAGTGGAGTCTGACTTGAGGTTCATGTCTGTGGTCCCTGGAATGTCCCTCTCTCCAGCTGTTTTCCTTTTAGTCGAGGGTTCAGGATGAAGAGTTCCCACACTCCTAGAGGCTGATTATCAGTTTCCACATTGTCATTGCCCAAAGTTATGTTCGATGTACCACACAGTTAGAAAACCAAGGTTCATTCTAAGCCACTCTATGTTCTTTTAGTTCCCTGTTGAGCTAAGGATCCCATGGAAGCGTGTAGAGCAAAGACCTTAAGTTCAATGATGCCTATAACTGCACCCACAGGCCAGGGGCACCTAGATGGCTCATTGGCTGAGCATCTACCTTTGGCTCAGGTCATGATCTCGGGGTCCCGGAATGAAGTCTCACATCGGGCTCTCTGCAGGGAGCCTGCTTCCCCCTCTGCCTATGTCTCTGCCTCTCTCTGTGTCTCTCATGAATAAATAAATAAAATCTTAATAAATAAATAAATATATAAATAAACCCACAGGCCAGCCAAAAACAGCTACATCAAGTATGATTTGAGTTCTGATCAAAAATTATTTGGAAGCAGGATGCCTGGAGGGCTCAGTCACTTTGGCATCAGACTCTAGGTTTGTGCTCAGGTCAGGATCTCAGGGTTGAGATATCTAGCTCTCTGCTGGGCCCCGTACTCAGCTCGCAGTCTGCCTGAGATTCTCTTCCTTTCCCGCTCCCTCCTCCCTGCCTCTCTGCTCGCTCTTGTGTGCATTCTCTCTCTCTCTCTCGCAAACAAATAAAATCTTTTAAAATTTTTATTTGGGGGATCCCTGGGTGGCGCAGCGGTTTGGCACCTGCCTTTGGCCCAGGGCGTGATCCTGGAGACCCGGGATCGAATCCCACGTCGGGCTCCCGGTGCATGGAGCCTGCTTCTCCCTCTGCCTGTGTCTCTGCTTCTCTCTCTCTCTCTCTCTGTGTGACTATCATAAATAAAATTTAAAAAATTTAAAAAAAAATAAAATAAAAATAAAATTTTTATTTGGGAAAATTTTAATGCCACTTAATTTTAAGAGTATCAAGATATATGTGGAAGAGATATACCTTGCAGGTTTACTCTAAGACATGCCTTCTTTTAAAATTGTGACCCACAGGTCTACTGCATCAGAGTCACCTGGGATGCTGCTTCAAAATGCAGGCTCCTAAGTTCTACCCCAGACCGACTCAAAGGGCATGCTTGAGTGTGAGGCCCAAGTATTTGTTTGTTTGTTTGTTTGTTTGTTTGTTTGTTTTTTTAATCTCCCCGGGACCACAACACAGCCATTAGAATGGCCAAAATCCAGAACACTGACCATGCCAAAAGCTAGCAAAGATGTAGAGCAATGAGAACTCTCATTCACTGCTGTGGGGAATGCAAAATGGTACAGCCACTTTGGAAGATAGCTTAGCGGTGCCTGAGTGGCTCAGTAAGTTAAGTGTCTGATTCTTGATTTTTGGCTCAGGTCATGATCTCAGGGTGGTGAGATGAAGCCACGCACTGGACTCCACACTCAGTGCAGGGTCTGCTTGAGATTCTCTCCATCTCCCTCTGGCCCTCCCCTTACTCATGCTCTCACTCTCTAAAATAAATAAATAAAATCTAAAAAAAAAATCACAGCTTAGTGGTTTCTTACAAAACTAAATATGCTCTTACCATACGATCCAACAATAGCACTCTGAGTTATTTACCCAAAAACATTTAAAACGTGCATCACTCAAAAACCTGTATGTGGACATTTATCATACCTTCATTCATAATTCCCAAACCTTAGATTTATTCATAACTGCCAAAACTTTGGTTATCCATAATTACCAAAGCTGTAGTACATCCAGACAATGGAATATTATTTGGCACCAAAAAGAAATGAGCTATCAAGTCACAAAAAGACGTGGAGGAACCTTAAATACGTATCACAGAGTGAAAGAAGCCAATCTAAAAAGGTTACATATTTTGTTATTCCAAATATATGACACTCTGGAAAAGGCAAAACTAGAGATAGTAAAATGATCAGTAGTTATAGGGGTAAGAGAGGGAATGAGCAGACAGAGAGGATTTTTAAGGTAGTGAAAATATTCTGTATATTATAATGATGGATACATGTCATTATACTTTTATCCAAACCCACAGAATGTACAACACCAAGAATGAGCCTTAAGTTAAACTATGGACTTTGGGTGATTGTGATGTGTCAGTATAGGTTCATCCTTGGTAAAAAATGTACCACTCTGGAGAGTGCTGTTGGTAACAGCGTAGGAGCACAGAGTATATGAGAAATCTCTGTACTTCCTCTCAATTTTGTTGTAAACCTAAAAGTATGCTTTAAAAAACTGGGTTTTTTTTAAAGTTCCTTTGTGATTTTCACACATCCTAAGTTTGAGAATCAGTCTGTGGAATAGCAGTTCTCAGACTTTGCTGTACATTAGAGTCATCTGGAGAACTTTTAAAAATCTCAATGCCCAGACCATATTCCATACCAATAAAACCAAAAAACTCTGGGGGTGGGACACAGGGAATAGTTTCTGAAATTTCCAAGTGATCCCAATGTGCAGCCAAGTTTGAGCCCTGGTTACAAAGGTACAGCTCAGAGACCAAATTCAGTATTCCTTGGTGTCTAGGCACATTCAACTTAAAGTTTTTAACAATAACAAAAACAATAAAATGTTTGATACCCACTTAGTCATGGTGGCAACAAATAAAACCTAACACACTGCCATTAAGAAAAATGTTAAGTGTGGCTTAAACATGAACAAATACTTTTTACCAATTTGACAACATACAAAGGGGGGGGGTCAGCACTTTTGAGTCAAATGAAAAGGAAATGTATGAAGTCCAGCCTTCACTGACAGAAAACTCAAGCTCTTGAATATCAGTAGGTAATCAGTTTCATTACATATTATGATGTAGGAAATGACAAATATTGTACATTTTTTTCATACTGCTACAAATCAATCTGCAACAGTTTGGGGATATTTATAAGATGCTGAATCAGAATACGCCTCAAAACAAACAATATTCAATTAGGTACCCAATGTCCAAGAAGTAAAATGATTTCTCAGGTCAAATCTTTTTTCTGTGGTTAAAAAGACTTGACAGATGCCCTTGGTTTTCCCTCAGTGGCTTACAAGACACTGCATTATTAAACTTAAGACAATATACCTGAATACAGTGGAAAATTAGTCACAAAATTTAAAAAACATTTTTCCCCAAAGAAGTGCAAATTTCAGACACAAAATGGGCCTTATGGATTGAACAGAGCTAAAAAGGATAACATACAATAAAAAAGGATAACATACTCATTTTACTATTGTGGCCTGGCTTAAGTTCAATAAAATCAAAAATATAAAGATTTATAGAACTATTTGGTGGAAAGGAAGTCACCATTTCAGAAAAGACCCAATGATTTACATGATTTCAAATCATGCTTTAAGTTTTTGCAGCTTCCTTTAGAGAAAACCTCAGAATGCATTTGCATTATCATCTATCCTGTAAATGTGGTTCAGTTTCACAAAGAATTGATTGAACTGAAAACAAACTATCCCACCAAGAGGACACAGTGTTCCTGGAATTTTAGAGATAAATATATGGATTCCAGAACTACCCTGAAATTTCTGGCAATTGTCTCTCGGCAATGTTTTTTAGTCCTCTGCCCTTGTGAAAATTCATCTAAACTATCAAATGGCTGAAACTAAAAATGAGTACCTTAATCAGTGATGCAAAGCCTGAAACAAAATTGCTATGGACTTTAAGTTGCACAGAACATGAGTTGTTTAAAATCAACAAAAATTTATATATAAAACCAAACTTCCTATAGCCACTTCCGCTAAAATGGTGAATTAGTTTCTTATTGCCATGTGCATTCCTCATGCGAGTGGCCTCTTTCCTCACACCACTCTACCTTCCTGCTATCACTGTCATTTCTCAAACTACTGACTCTTGTCTCCCCCACCCCACCCCCGTCTTCTAAGGACCTTTGTAAGTACAGAGGACAATCTCCCCACCTCAAACTCCTAACTTAATCACATCTACAATGTACTTTCTACCAGGTAATGTAACATATTCACAGGTTCTGGGAATAAGAATGTTGATATCCTTCGGGGCCATTATTCAGTCTACCAGAAATGGTAACAAGGAAAGAGCAGAGAGTGGACACAGTCCTAGATAAACATTACTTTTCCCTTTTAGCACAAGTGGGCAAGGATTTCTTGTACTAGAATTTCTAATACTAGAGTTTCAACATGTCTCCCCATTCTTCTGCATTCTAAGACTACTCTGCCCATTGCAAAAGCCACTAGCCACATGTGACCACTGAGCCATTGGTGAAGATATTCCAAATTAAGATGTGCTATAAGTATAAAGAACATATGAAATGTGAAAGACTTGGTACAGGAAAAATATCTCCTTCTTAATTTTATATCAAGGGACACCTGGGTGGCTCAGTGGCTTAGCGCCGCCTCCATCTGGGCCTGATCCTGGAGTCCCGGGATCAAATCCCACATCAGGCTCCTTGCAGGGAGCCTGCTTCTCCCTCTGCTGTGTCTCTGCCTCTCTCTGTGTGTCTCTCAAGAATAAATACATAAAATCTTTTTTAAAATGTGTATCAACTTTATATTGTGAAATAAAAATATCTTGGGTATATTTTGTTAAATGAAATATATAATTAAATAAATTTCATTGGCTTCTTTTTACTCTTTTATTGTGGTTATTAGAAAATTTTGAAATACATACATAGGGAAGTAGTACTTCTTTGATGGTTAATTTTATGTGTCAACTTGACTGTACTAAGATGCCCAGATATCTGGTAAAACATTATTTCTGGTGTTTCCTGAAAAATTAGCACTTGAATAATGAGCAAATGAAGATCATCTCACCAATTCGAGTGGACATCATCCAATCCAACCCATCATGCAATCTGTTTGAGCTGGAGCATTCATCTACTCCTGCCCCTGGACATCTACTCCTGCTACTGGTTCTAGGGTCTTCAGACTTGGACTGAATTAAATTATTGGCTTTTATGTGTGTGTGTGTATACATACACACACACACACACACACACACACACACATACTCTACATGTTTCTCTAGAGAACTCTAATTAATACAACTTCCAAAATGAAAATACTGGAAAAATTCTCAACTTTTTCAGAACCTGGAAGTTAAGCAAAGCCTTAGAACAACTGATAAATGATTATTCAAGAAAAATGCCTGAATTTAAGTAAGAACAATAAGCTTTATGATGTCTTCATTTGCCATAATTCCAACCACCTTGACCAGCTCTGAGGCAACCTTGAAAACCAACAGCCTCACAGATAGCTTAGAATACCAGCAACCTAGAAGCCACAGAAGTAAGCAGAATGAGTTAGAAGCTTATGAAAAAGCCCCATCCTCAGAAAACTGTCACTACTCAACCTGTCTGGCAGTGCCCTGGAAAAGCCTCATTTTCACAGTTGCTTTATTTGACTTCCCTCAGAGCTTGCTCAGTACAAAAAACCCTATCCTCAAGACATTTGTGGAAAACAATCAGCAATAATTGTTGAACATCCCAGCTAGCTGAGGTGGCAATATTGCTTGGAGCAAACAAGAGGCTACCCAAAAACTTAAAAAGAAACACTGGATAAAGAGATATCCATAGGGAATACTGAAAAGCTCAACATATTCCTTGGCAATCTAGAAGGCCACATGCATGTGCAAGGCCATGTGCATGAGCAAGAAAGACCTGAGAAGGCCTAATGTTTCATTTACAGCCAAATTTCAGGTTCTGCACAAACATGAAGTGAAGGTAGAGTTGTGAACTCTGCCTCAACACATGCAGAGCAAATGTTAAGAGATACATTGGTTCAAGGCAGCTAAGAAATACATTCCTACATATCTGAGTGAATCCAACAATTCCATATATAAATGATGATTCAACTAGCATTCCAGCACATGCTATCAGAGAATCCCCTCCCCCTAAATCCCATGGATCTGGCCACCAAGGAATTTCACTCCAATCACCCTCCAGCACGTTAATATAATACCATGTTCTGGTTTATAACTGCACAGAACCCCCGATGGACCAATAAGTTTAGGTAAGGACAGCCTGCCCTCACCCCCACCCAGCATGAAGCAGCTAATGAAGATGAGACCTCTGCCCAAATGCCAAAACTTTGTCATTGTCAGGGGGAATACAGAGGCCACTTTTAGGCAACAGGCTTGAGCAACAGAAACCTGAGTAAGGCGAAGGGGCCCACAGTGACTACCAGGCTGGATGCGAACAGGCCATTCAGTACCTACCTCAAAATATCCAGTAAGCCCTAGCTGACCAATGTGTTACTTACAACTGGGCACAGGAACCAAAAACCAGAAAGTTCCATATGCTCTCATATCTCTTCACTTTCCCTCTTAATCATTGCCCCCTATTACTGCCTCCTGGCAAACAGTCTCTCCTTTGCTGTCCTGCCTGCTGCTCCCCGTACTGTATTCAATAAGCCTCTATCTCCTTAAAAACAAACAAACAAACAAAACACAACACCACTAGACAATAACACAAATCCATTCAAAGAAATAAAGAACAAAAAAAAAAAACAAAAAAAATTAAAAAAACACAACACCACTAGACAATAACACAAATCCACTCAAAGAAAAAAAGAAATAAAGGTAAGCATAAAAGATTAGTGTAAATATATTTTGTCTATAAATCTTTCTTCTCCTACCTGATTTAAAAGAGAACCTGAACAGAGCCTATAGTAGTAAATCTGTGTTGAAGAGCACACAATGTATAACAATAATAGCACAAAGTAGAAGGAAGGAAATAAAGTTACCTTAGAGCAAAGTTTTTACACAGTAATCAAATTAAATTGGTATTAATCTAAAATAGATTACTTTAGATTAAGATGTTAATTCTAATTCCTAAGGCAGCACTAAGAAAACAAAGAAAAAAATTATATATTTTTTCATATATATTAAGGGTATTATAATAGTACAGTAGAAAATATCTATTTAACCAAAAAAAGGTATTAGTGAAGAAACAAAAAAACATAAGACATACAGAAAACAATAGCAAACGGCAAATTAAAAAAGCAGAGATTGGCAGAATGCATAAAAAAATTGATCCAACTATATTCCATCTATAAGAGACACACTTTAGATTCGAAACCACAAAGAGGTCAAACTAAAAAGATGAAAGAAGATATACCATGTGTCATGAGCTAAATTGTGTCTCCTCAAAAATTCACGTATTGAAGTCCTAACCTTGGTACCTCAGAATGTGACCATATTGGAGGGGTACCTGGTGGGCTCAATCATGGTGTCTGCTGAGATTCTCTGCCCCCTTCACCCCTGCCCCTCCCCCACTTGCACTCTCGTGCACTCCTTCTCTCTCAAATAAATAAATAAATAAAATCTTAAAAAAAATAAGATTGAGACCGTATTTGGAAACAGGGTCTTTTAAGAGGTAATTAAGGGGTGTCCCAGTCAGTTCAGCATCTGTCTTTGGCTTAGGTCATGATCCCAGGGTCCTGGGATTGAACCCTGCATCAGGCTCTCTGCTCAGCAGAGAGTCTGCTTCTCCCTCTGCCCATCCCCACTGTTCATGATCTCTCTCTCTCTCTCTCTCTCGCTCTCTCTCTCTCTCTCTCTCTCTCAAATAAATAAATAAAATCTTTAAAAAAAAAAAAGAGGCAATTCAGTTAAACTGAGGTCACTGTGATATCCCCTAATACAATATGACTGATGTCTTTATATAAAGAGAAAATTTGGACACAGATGTGCAAAAAAAGATGATGTGAAAACACAATTAAATATGACCATCCACAAGCCAAGAAGAAAAACCTGATACAGAACCTCTCCTCATGGCCCTCAGAAGAAGTCAACCCTGACAACACCTTGACCCCAGAGTTCAACCCTCCAGAATTATGAGAAAATAAATCTGTAATGTTGGAGTCACCCAGTCTACATTACTCTGTTATGACAGCCCTGGGGAATAATATGTCCTGAAAATGGTAGCCAAAAAACAGATGGAGTACATACAAATATCAGAAAAAAAAAATAAGACTTTAAGACCAAAAATTGTCACTAGAAGCAAATCAATGCATTCTATAATGATGAAATGTTCCAATTATAAGGAAGACATAACAATTATAAACATGCATGAACCTAACAACAGAGCACTAAAGACCTGAAGAAAAACTGCAAGAACTGGAGGAAAGAGACCATGTAACGGATGGAGACTTAAATATCCCGCTTTCAGGAATGGATAGAAGGACTAGGGATAAAATCAACAGAGAAATAGAAGGGTAGAAATACAAATCAAAACCACTTTACACTAATTACTTTACAACAGCTAAAGTAAAACAGAGAATAGTGAGTAGTAGCAAGAATGCAGAAAAAGGAGATATTTCATAAACTGCTGGTGAGACTGTAAAAGACTGCTACTATTTTAGGGGGAAAAACGACAGGTCCTCAAAATATTAAACATCATGTACCACATAAACCAAGCAGACCTAGCAAAAATCTATTTAACACCCCAAAACAGCAGCAAAACATACATTCTTCTCAGGCACACCCAGAACATTCTCTAAGACAAACCATTCATTAGGCTAAAAACAAGCCTTGGTACATTTAAAAAGCATAAAATTCACACAAAGAATGTTCTCCAGGGGTGCTGGGTGGTTCAGTTGGTTAAGCGTCTGCCTTTGGCTCAGGTCATGATCCCAGGGTCCTGGGAATGAGCCCCATGTAGGCTCTGCATTCAGTGGGGAGTCTGCTTCTCCCTCTCCCTCTGCCCCTCCCCTCTGCTCATGTTCTCTCTCAAATAAATAAATAGAATCTTAAAAAAAAAAAAGAACATTCTCCAACTACAATGGAATGAAGTGAGAAATTACTAACAGAAGGGTACAGAAGGGTATTTAGGAAACTCACAAATGAGTGGAAATTAAACAACACATTCCTAGAAACCAGTGGATCAAAGAAGAAATCACAAAAGGAAATTAGAAAGTAATTTGAGATAATAGAAAAGGAAAACACAACATACCAGAACTTATGAGATGAAGGTAAAACAGTCCTTAGAGGGAAATTTACAGCTGAAACCTCCCATATTTAAAAAGAAAAAGACCTCAAATCATTAACTTAACATTCCATCATAAGATACCAAAAAAATAAGAGCAAACTAAACCCAAAATTGGAAAAAGAAGATAATAATAAAGAGCAGAAATAAGTTGAATAGAATGGACAAAATCAATAGAGAAAATCAGTGAAATCCAAAGTTAGTTCATTGGAAAGATCAACAAAATTAACAAATCTTAAGGGAGATGAGAAGGAAAAAACAGAAGACTCAAGTTATTAAAATCAAGAATAAAAGAGTGAACATCTCCACTAACCTTACAGAGATAAAAAGGATTATATGAAAATACTATGAACAATCATATGGCAAAAAATTAAGTAATTAGGGCCTCTGGGTGGCTCAGTCAGTTAAGTGTCTGCCTTCAGCTCTGGTCACAATCCTGGGGTCCTGGGATGGAGGCCTGCATTAAGAACTAGAAAAATTAACCCAGTAAAGTTGCAAGATATGAGACCAAGAAACAATCATGTTATTAAAATCATTCTCAGACACTTGGGTGGCTCAGTGGTTGAGCGTCTGCCTTTGGCTCAGGTCATGAACCCCAGGGTCCTACGATCAAGTCCCACATCAGGCTCCCCTGCAAGGAGCCTGCTTTTCCCTCTGCATATGTCTCTGCCTCTCTCTCTGAATAAATAAATAAAATCTTTAAAAAAAAAGCATTCTCCCAATAGATAGGTCAAGATATATTATCTTTGTATAGGCCCTGTAATAGCTAAAACATATTCCCAAACATCCCTATTCACCATGACATTGTATTCGTAGCACTGCACTAATATTTAAGTCCATAAATAAATTAATGAATACTGGGAAGGCCTTACATATTTGTGAGTAAAAGTATAGCAGCCTCTGGATTCAGACTGAGTTCAGGTTCCAGCTCTGCCACTTAGTGAATGGCTGTGTGATGTAAGTCAAGTTACATGATTATTCTGTGCCTCTTTTTCCTCCTCAGTAAAATGGGAGCAACAGAGCTATTGAGAAAATAAATTAGTGTATGTAATGTGCTTAGAACGGTGTCTAATATAGCGTTACAAGTTTTACTATGTTTTTAAAGACATTCTCAATAATTCAATTTTGGAGAATACAGCCTGTAAAATACAGCGTCTACTCCAAGGTTAGCAAGTTGATACCAGTTTATCAGTGTTGCACCTTGGCGGACATTGTGGTTTGTAATCACAACAGTCCTATTTCAATCTTCTCGGTACTGGTCTCCAGTCAGCCCCAGTGATAGAAAAGATTAAAGCCATGTACAGTTCTGTGTTGTTACTATTATCATCCCATTAACACAGCACTGGAACTCAATTCTTACCCAATAGGTTTGACCTAGGACCCTGCCAATAAATTCCATCCCCACTAAAAAAAAGTCTGTTACTGACTCTTAATGTGCCTACTTACTAAAGATTATTAGATTATTATTTACATGTCACCACCCACATTTATTCTTCAGATGATAATTGATAAATGGCCAGATTTAGTGTCAGTGTCAACCTCAAGGGATGTCCTTTAGTTAATCACATCAACCTTTTGTCAGTTCCTAGAGCATGCTAAGTCTTGTCCTGCTTTGGGTCTTTGTGTTTATTGTTCCCTCTCTCTGGAATAATCTTGCCTTGGCTAACAGAAATGTCCATTATCTTTATTATATTGTTTATTTCCTTCTGCAGATATATCACTTATTACTTGTTTTTTTTAATCTACATCTTCAATGACCACATAAATTCGATAGGGCAGGGAAATTGCTGGCTTATTTACCATTTATTGTATACTCTGGCATAGTAGATGAGAAACAGGGATGGATGGATGGATGGATAGCTGAATGAATAATGGATGGATGGCAAATAAATTCTACTAGAGCAGATTCAATTTCACTTCTTACTCCCTAAAGGGAGTATCTCAATAGGTTAAAAAAGAGAGATATCTGAAAAATAACTTTTAAGGTGAAAATATATTTAGTATATGGCATTTACCACAACAGAGAGGTAAATTAAAGCAATATAGAAGATTTTCTATGAAAATGGTTGAAACTAAAATAGTTTCCTTGCAGCTTTCGGTCATCTAGAAAATGAAATCAACCAGAATATCCAAATTGCTAAATGCTTAAACTAATCAAGATCTTACTGTATATGCTGGCATATAAGGACTCTAGGCTCTGAAAAAAAACTTAAAAATTATTTATCATTATACTTCATTTACATTCTGTAAAGAACTAAAGTGATTTTCCTAGAAATTAAGTCTCAGCCACCATGCTTGATGTTAGTCATTTATTTATCTGTTATCTACACTGATGGCATAATAGACATGTTGGTTGAAGCCAAATAGACATGTTCCAGTAGGAATCAGTTGGTCCATGACTTATGGCAGGTTTACAGCCACTATTAATTAGCCAACACAAAAGGATATGATTATAACATTATATTCTACATAAAATTTTCCAACCCTAGAAAGTACAAGGATGAAGGCAGAATCAATTAACTTCGCACAAAAACAAATTGTTCTAACTCTAGTAGTACAGGCAATTCTAATATTGTTAAACCTACCTTTAGGAACAGTCAATTCAATTCATTAATTCTACAAGATTTTGCAAAGACAAAACTAAATTTAGTGAATATTTGTCAACACCAATGGATGCTTCTCCTCTGACTTTTTTATACTTGATCTTAATTATCTATTTTTCAGAACATTTTGAAATCACCAGATTGTTTTAAAGTATCCAATAAGAGAATTAAACTAGATCACAATGAAAGTTGTCCTCCTGTTTTATTCTTTTCTCCTTCGAGATATTCTCCCACTAGTAATTATCAGTTATTAAAAATTAAAAGTTCTAGTTTATCTCAGTGTGGTTCAGGTCATATAAAAATATGCAATGCCAATGACTATAACTAAGGATTTTAGTTTTACAAAACCAGAGCATCCTCCAATACACTTACATTTCACTGGTTTCCTTTAAAAAAAAAAAAAAAGAACGAAAGAAAACCATGTTTTATATTGTAGACAACTTGTATTCAATCCAAATTGAATATTGAATACAACTTGTATTCAAATCCATTTATTTAGATTAAAATAATAATGAAATAACAGATTATCTAAAATTTTAATTTTCTTTGGAAGTTATTTAATTTTTTTACTTTTTTGTGTGTCTTCACCTTCCTAAGGTGAAGTCATCTTGATATCAGATAAATGTTCGTATCTATTTGTACCCCCTGAACTTTAATAAAGCAGTGAGAGGCCTTAAGTTGAAAGCCAGGCAAAGACTGGAAGCTGGACAAGGATTAAAAATTGACCTCAAGTAACTAAGGATTACAAGGCTGACACAGGCCTTCATGGCAGGAATGCAGTAGGCTTGTCAAAAGAGTGAGGTTCAAATGCAAACTCAGAGTTCTCTGATTTCTTAAGCTTTCTGATATTAGCTCTTCTTTTTCTCCCTCCCTATTCCATGCTGTCAACTTCCTTGGTCATAGGTCTCTCCCTTACCATTCTCTGTTTATCCTTCCGCATGATCTCAACTTTCAGCCTCCACTTCCTTCCTGGATACATAATTTCTTTCCTCACAAATTTGGCACATTTACAGACTATTCTTAAGGGAATTCTTCCAGAACTGACTTATCAATTAGGCATCATGCTCATAATACTTCAGAAGCACACAAAATGTTTTAACTTTAATTTCTTTCAAAAGGAGAAAAAAAATAATGCAATAATAATTAATACATAATAATGAATTATATTCATCTTTATACCAATGCAGCTATAATTCTTAGTTTTTTTATGACGGAAAAGACTCACAAAGGCAAAATTGTCTGAGGCCCACCGAATCATAATGAGCCCTGAATTCTGAGTCAACCCAACCCTACATCCTTCCACACTCAAAACTGATCCATTCTAGCCTCATGGGTACAACCTAGACCAGCAGTGACTGTATAAGTATTTATTTCAAAACCTGATTTATGGTAATGGTTGCATAACTCACTAACTGTACTAAAAGTTATTAAATGATCCCTTGAAACATGGTAAATGTTATGATGTCCAAAACATACCTCACTAACCCTGTTTTTATTTTTTATTTTTTTATGTTTTTAAAAAAGATATAGAATTTTTAAAAAGCAGAAACATTGGTATCTAAAGACACAAAAAGATGAACTTCAGATTATTTTACTTATTTCAAATTCAGAAGTTTATCCATAGCTACAATAATGATAGCTAAAATTTTATCTACCCTAAATATGAGCAATATTACAAACATGTAGAAAGAATAGTGACATTAAAAATGTAAAAACATTCTATATGTGAAAATAATTATGGAAATTTGGTGCTAAAAAAACTCATTGTAGTAGTAATTAGGGGAGCCTGGTTGCAATTAAGTACAGGAAGGATATTAAAACTTCCAAAAGATATTTCTGTAAGCCACAACAGAAGAATAAGAGCAATAGAATAATTGGAACCACATCCAAACCCACTTCCTTGTTATTTACCAATATCATCTAAAGAATACTGTTTAGATGCTGACGTTAGACAATCTTCAGTTGACAACTTTAAATCATATTAAGACTAAAAAAAAAAATCAAAGAATTTTATGACAAGGGTTAAAAGTTCATAGCCTTGAAACTACGAAAAATTTGGTGCCCACTTGTAAACCACATCCCGGCAACTGTCGTGTCTCTACAATGAAATGGTTTTGTTGTGGTTAAAGCAATCAGCTTCGGAGTTAATAATTAGCTACTATTCAAATCAAGTGTAATTTGTGTAATTGTATACACTAGGTCACTTTTAAGAGAAGGAGTACAAAATCTCATTTTTAGCAACTGATATCGAATGTTATAATCATTCGTCATTCTATGTAATGCAATCAAAATGAGTAGAAAAGTATGTTTTTTGCCCGCTGCATGAAATCGCAGTCATGTTCCAGGCAGCTGAAATTAAGTTCAAATACTATCTGGTTAATGCAGGTGAACATTTATATAAAAAAGAGAAAATGAACACACTTTTTAAAAGGTGAAGTTTCCTATTATATTACTTTGAAAAGTACCTAGAAATAGCATTTCCCATTTACATAAAACAGAGTTTAATCATTCTGTGGTTTGGTATTTGGATCTAGAATCTATAAATGTTATCTTAAATTGAAAAACTCAGTAAAGTTAGTCAAAATTTCTCTATTACGAAGTTATAATAATTATGATAATAAAATAATTATGTCAATAACCACCTTTTTAATCTCAGCACATTTCTGACATTGCAAAATATGTTTTCAATAACCTAATATAAAATTAATGCTAGTCATCAGAATACTTTCTAATTTACAAAGAATATTTCACATCTTTTTAGTGCACTAGATTCTCAAAACAAGCCAGTATTGCTAATATAATGTTGATTGCCATCACCCCCCAACATCTATTTCCCCTTTCTCTGGCCAAAAAATAAGTATGCCATTCTTTGGGGGAATTATATCTCCCCATTTACAGTCATATGGTTTGGGTAGGGTTAATCCCATCCCTCAAGCCAAATAGCATATTTTTTAGTGCTCATTAATTAGGAATGATCACTTAACCCAGTGAAATATATGGTCTGGTTTTCTGGGGCTTCTACAAAAAAGGTCTTCATTTTCCTTCCACGGAAACTGCTAAAAGATTTTGTGAGTTTTTTTAATGGTACAGTATAAAGATGTAAGATCTGAAACCAGAACTGCTTCAACTATACCTCCACATAATGAAAGATGGAGAAAAGGGGACTTGGAAAAGGTGGACGGTGCAGAATAGGAATGAAAACAAGGAAGTAAAGAAAGACAAGTGAGAAACAGATGGAGGAGAGATATGCTCAAGGCTTGAGGATCACACATGAGAAGAAAAGAAGCACAGAGACAAAATATAGAGTAGAGGCAAAAAGTGGTGAACAGAGCTTGAAAAAGTTCTTATCACCCACTGCCTTGAACTTCAGACAGGCTTCAACATAAATTATTGTCTGTACCACTGCCCTTTGAAATTCTAGCACCATCAGAGCTCAGATGCTATTGGCATGTGGCAACTATAGCATGTATCCAAGGAGACATGGTCTTTGGTTGAAAAGACCATCACCAACAGAACTGATAAAAAAACAAAGGCATTGAGAGGTTAAAATCCAGATTTCTAAGCATGATATTTGAGGCCCTTAACAATCTTGGCCCAAACATGTTCTAAAACTGTCAGAGACCTACAGAGAACTGTGTACATCACCTCCAGCCCTTCTGTACGACATGGTCACCTTGACTACTGAGCTCTGATATGTCCCCTCCCACTCCAACCTAGCAACCACATTGTGCCTAGGACACAATGAGTCCTCAGTTGACAAGAGCTCATAAAAATTTTTTTAAAAATCCAGTCCAAATGTTTCTTTCTCAATATTCTCATATTTCAACGGAAACATTTGTCCATCGGGGTAAATTGCATGATAGTTTTTACTCACTGGATCTAAACACGATTAGATAATGATTCAGAGGGGCCCACTTTGTTGCACTGTCTTATTCTGATTCTTGGTATGCAGGGTGGGAGCAAGGGAGCCAGTCTTATGTGTTCCCTCATTACTGAGTACTCCATTGCTTCCTCTGCCTCTTACTAAATTTGCCTTCTTCCCTGGAGCTTCCCCACAGGAAAGCTGGATTTTGCCTGTCCTTTGGTGCCAAAGCTTTTTCCTTTATGAAGTAGGGAAAAGAGAACCAGTCAGGATATCAGAAACCAGAATTCTTGCTGTGATTGTTGGTCAAGCAGATCAACCTCTCCTAGCTTCAGTTTCCTTGGAAATAAAATAGGAATAAAAGTTTCTGCTCTACCTGCCTGGTGGCAGTTGAGCATCAGACTCTTGGTTTCAGCTCAGGTCATGATCTCAGGGTCATGGGGGCAGCCGGGGTGGCTCAGTGGTTTAGCACATGATCCTGGAGACTCGGGATGGAGTCCCACGTTGGGCTCTCTGCACGGAGCCTGCTTCTCCCTCTGCTTGTGTCTCTGCCTCTGTGTGTGTGTGTGTGTGTGTGTGTGTGTGTGTGTGTGTGTGTGGCTCATGAATAAATAAATAAAATCTTTTAAAATAAATAAATAAATGATCTCAGGGTCATGGGATCAAGCCCAGCACCCAGCTTTGTGTTCAGTGTGGAGTCTGCTTGGGATTCTTTCCCTCTCCTGCCCCCTCATCCCTCCCTCTGCTCACATTCTTACACATATGCTCTCTCTCTAAAATACATAAATAAAATCTTTTTAAAAAATTTCTGCCCTACCTACCTCAAGTGATTATGAAGATTATATAAAATAGTAGATGTGAAAGTCCATAGCTCTAAAATAAGAATTTATTTTTACAGTTAAAAGGTAATGACAATAGCCAAGATATGGAAACAATCTAAGTGTTCATCAATGGATGAATGGATGAAAAAATGTTGTACATATATACACACACAATGGAATGTTATTCACCCATGAAAAAAAGAAGGAAATCCTGCCACTTGCAACAACATGGATGGACTCTAGGGCATCTGCTAAGTAAAATAAGCCAGACAGAGAAAGACAAATACAATACAATGTCATTTATATGTGGAGTCTAGAATAAATTATTTTACTAAAAAAAAATACTGAGCTCATATATAGAGAACAGATCGGTGGTTGCAACAAGCAAAGGGTAGGTAAAATAGGTGACAGGAGTCAAAAGGTACACCTTTCCAGTTATAAAATAAATAAGTCACATGGATGTAATGTACAGCATGGGGACCACAGCTAATAATACTGTACTGCATATCTGAAAGCTGCTAAGAGTAGATCATAAAAGTTCTCATCATGAGAAAAAAAGATCACAACTACGTATCATGATGGATGTTAACCAAACTTAGTGTGGAAATCATTTTGCAATACATACAAATATCAAATCATTATGTTGTACATCTGAAATTAGTATCATGTTACATGTCAATTTTACCTCAATTTTCTAAAAGGTAGTTAATGATTCTTAAGCACACTAATAATCTTAGCAAGCTTTGACTAGATTAGCTATAGCAAATAGGTTAAATCACTGCTAGCAGGTTTGCTAAAAGCAAATTATTTCATCATTAATTGTTTGCCAAGTACTTATCCTAACTCAATGATTTTCTTCCTTTTTCTAGCCTTTCCTAGCACACCAAAGGGTCATGAGACATACCCACTACTAACAGTGGGTCTTCTATGGATCTCAAAAGATTGGGAGAGCCCACTCTGACAAATACTGGGCTGGGCTTTGAGGATACCACTGTAAGCAGGAACAAATGCTATTCTTGCATTCATGGAACTTACAGACCAGGGGGAGGACATGAACAACAAACATAGATACAAAGCCAAAATGACTGGAATACATGTATATGTGTATGGATGCATGACTTACTGTACTTATTGTATATCCTCACTTCAAACAACCCTAACAGGGATACCAGCCCCCTCCACGCCTATCCCCAGGGAACCACACACCTCCACATTGTGAGTCCATTGTGTTACGTGCTAGAAAATAATTAAACTCTACAATATGCTACAGGAGAATTTCTTCCAGAGCTAGTTAATCATTGACATATAAGTAAAGCAGTCTAGGTAAAGATCAGGAGACTTAAGTAGAGTTCCAAATCCGGGACCAGCCACACAATTTGCAAGTATTGGTGCAAAGTGAAAAAAATGTAGGGCTTCTCATTCAAAAATAATTAAGAATCTCAAGGCAGTAATAACAAAGCATTTAAACTAAGCCTAGGACCCTCTGTGATTGCACAGATCAAATACCCATGATACCTTCCTGGCTTCTATTCTTATTGAATGTGTAATTGGTAGCCAGTCACTTACCCTACCTCTGGTTCCTTACAGCTATAAAATTAAAGGAGGGAAGAAAAGGCTTTCAGCTTCTTCCCATAACTAACATCTATGTTTCTCTATTTAGGAGACTGTTCATTCATTTAGAGGGATTATTTTACCCTTTTATATAACCATCCAAATGCTCACTGTGACTCAAAGCTAATGTTGAAACCCCATACATAGCATTTTACCTTCAACCATTTTGATGTTTTTCTTACCTCTAGACAACTCTTTAATTTTGTCTAAGAAAAAAATAATTTATGCTCAATATTACCTCAAAATTGTAATAGTTATTAAGTCCAATAATAGATCTTATGGTTTAATGGGTTAGTAAAATATCATATATGTTATCATAACACAAAATTGGTTTTTACATTGAAATAACTATATTTTAATACAACTGGTTTCCCTTGCAATTCTAAGTATACCATTTTATGCATGTAAAAACATAATTCTGAGAAAAGGTCCATAGGCTTCACCAGACTACTCAAAGGGTCCACAGTACAAAAAAGGTGAAGAAACTCTGGTCAAAAGGTTACGGAACTCAAGTGACAATAAAATAGAACCAAATGTATTCTTATCTCACAAGTAGTAATAGACCCATTTTAATATAAATAGCCTTTAAAATTCTAATTCAACAGCAATGTCTACATACAACAAAATCTTCCTGGCCCATTTGATTTAACATGACAATATTTAAGTGTTCCAAAACGACAGCTTTTGCTGTTGTTGTTTGTGGGCTTTCCTGTTTTTCTTATTTTTGCACATGTGACCATAGGATTTGATATGAAAGAGTGTAACTCACATACACATCTTTATATCACAATTTCAAATGTTCTTTGGGTTGGTACCTGAGATGACAGTAGGTTACAATCAATGAATAGTCCTTTCCCAGTTTTGTATCTTTGTATCAATCCAGCCATAATGGCTCCATACGCATACAGGCCAGTAGCAAGATCAGTCATGGCCACTCCTGAACGAACTGGATCGCCATCCTGATTTGAGGGTTGGGGGGAGAAAAACAGAGAAAATTGAAAATCTAAACCATCACATGATTTCTCAAATATTTGAAGAGCAAACAGAAGAAAGAATTGTATATGACATGTGCATGCACACACACAAACGAATAAAACAAGTTGCTACTGTGGATAATCTGCTGATGGTAAGAATACATTTATATTTATTGTATTTCTCACTCCATCACCTACCAACCAAACTAAACCAAACCAAATAAAATAAAATGTTTTAAACATGTATGAAATTCCTTCTTAATATATATTACCTTGTTTACCCTTAAAAAAAAAGTTAAATTTGAATTTAAATGAGTAAAACTATTGGAAACAAAAGAGAATTTTTTTTTTTTCCTGTTGAGTAAGAGGCTCTCCCAGGAAAAAAGAAGGCAGAAGACCTGGTCTATTCTCCTTATAAGCACGCTAATTATTGACAAATATACTAATGGTATTTGCTTACAAAAGAAAAAAGAGTACTTATTCAGAGAAGGCTTTCAGCAAAATACTTTTGTTTTAGAATTACTATGGTATACAAACCTAGAATCTATAGTGTTTGTGTCTTTTTTTAAGATTTTATTTATTTACTTGAGAGAGAGAGAGAGAGAGAAGCAGACTCCTTGCTGAACAGGGAGCCTAACACGGGGCTCCATCCCAAGACCCACTGATCAGGATCTGAGCCGAAGGTAGTTGCTTAACCAGATCATTACCTGAGCTGAAGGCAGTTGCTTAAACAACTGAGCCACTGGCACCCCTGGAATATACGGATTTATAAGGGATGGGATATCACCTATACAATTGTTGGAGTATACAATTGTTGAGGTATAAAATATATGGAATGTTTCACAGCCTATAGTGTTCCCTGTTGTATGAGGTAACCTATATACTTCATTAGAGATCATATCTACTGCTCTAGGATTGAGAGGTTTGTCTATTATGGGAAGAAAGAATCTAGGGGTCTCTCTCAATGTCCAGGACCTCTATCTGCTTCTCCTGTGCCTATTGGCCCCTTGTATCCTTAAAATCGCAAGTAAAGCTTAATACTGCTTAACATCTTCAATCCATGTCAGTCTGATTTGACAACCCAATCCTGGATCTATATGTAAAGATATTACAACAGTGCCTGGCATACAATAAGTCCTATAAAAATTAGCTAACATTATCATTAACATTATTATCAGTCATCGTTATATCATAGAGTTCTTATTTTGCACTACCTTAAATTCTGTTAAGTCTGTCATCATACAGAATACCTAAAAAAAGCCTATATTTCATCTGTCTGATACATTCATTCAATCCCTTCTTTATCCATTAATTCCAGCTGTTAATTCAATTAATTTTGGGAGCTAATTTTTATTTTCCTGCAATCGATATATGAACTATATCAATCATCTTAATGAGAGTGCTAAGTAATGTTAAAAGCAAGTAAATGAGAATATATAATTACTAAATTTTTTCTCTGCTTTCAACACAATTTGAAGGAAGATATAGCAATAAAAATTGGAAACTTCTAGCTGTTTTCTACCTGCTATGACTAGAGAAACTTGCAGTGGCTTGAGTCAGTAAACTTAAAATTAAATGTGTCACTGGGATTTATGATTATTTATAGAGAGACAAGTTCAAATTTAAGTTTAAAGATGCATTTTCTCGCTATAAAATGAATAAACTCATTTTATCTGCTCTACTTCTCAGACCAATAGGAATAAATGAGATAAGTCCTTTGTCATATATTAAAACTTCCTGATAAGGGGAGACTATACCAGATTAATATTCTAAAAACATCATTACATTATCCAGAATAACAGTATGAAATGTATAAGCATTAAATAAACATTAACTCATCAATATATTAAAGACAACATTGTCTGGGAGATCCCTGGGTGGCTCAGCGGTTTGGCGCCTGCCTTTGGCCCAGGGCATGATCCTGGAGTCCCAGGATCGAGTCCCACATCGGGTTCCCTGAGCTTGCTTCTCCCTCTGCCTGTGTCTCTGCCTCTCTCTCTCTCTCTCTCTCTCTGTCTCTCATGAATAAATAAATAAAATCTTTTTTTAAAAAACAAAGACAACCTTGTCACTGTTAAAAGAGACAATTTGTGCCAAATAATTTCAGTGAAACACCAACTGGAACAGGCTAACACACTTTAGATTCAAAGATACAAACAGCCTGAAAAAAAAATGAAAGCATGGGAAAAAATATATCATGCAAACAACAGACAAAAGAATGCTGGAGTGGCTATACTAATATCAGACAAAATAGATCTTAATAGAAACCGAAAAACTGTCACTAGACAAAATAAAAAGATATTTTATAATGAAAATGGGGTCACTGAACTGGGAAGATATAACAACTAGAAGCATATATGCACCCAACAACAGAGCTGCCAAAATACAAAAAGCAAAGAGTAACTCATTTGAAAAGAGAAATAGACACTTGAGGAATAATAGAAGGAGGTTTCAAAACTCAAATATGAATAGTGAATAGAACAACTAGATAGAAAATTTTAAAAGAAGGAAAAGATTTGAACACCATAAACCAATATATCTAATATCTAGAAAACACTGCACCCAACAACAAAATACATATTCTTCTCAAGAGCACACAGAACATTCTCTAGGACAGACGATCTCATAGGCCATAAGATAAGCTAAAATAACACACACACACACACACACACACACACACACACACACTGAAATATTACATAGTCATAAAAAAGGATGAAATTGTGCCATTTGAGACAGCATGGACGGACCTACAGGGTATTATGCTAAGTGAAATAAGTCAGACAAGAAGACAAATACTATATGATTTCTCTTATATGTGGAATCTAAAAAAACAAAACAAATGAATTAATAAACAAAAAAGCAGAATCAGACTTATAAATACAGTAAACAAACTAAAGGTTGCCAGAGGGAAGGGAGGTGGGGAATGGGCAAAATGGATGACAAGGGGTGGATAATAGGCTTCCATTTATGGAATGAATTAGTCATAGGAATAAAAGCACAGCATAAGAAATATGGTCAATGGTATTGTGACAGATGGTAGCTACACCTGTGGTAAGCATAGCATAATGTATAAACACGTGGAATCACTATGATGTATACCTGAAACTAATGTAACAGTGTGTGCCAACTATACTCAAGTAAAATTTTTGAAAAAGAAAATGCCTCAAGACAAATGAAAATAAAGGTCCAACATACCAAAATGTATGAGGTGGAGCTAAAGCAGTATTTGAGGGCAATTTATAGCTTACATACCTGTATTTTAAAAGAAGAAAAATTCAAATTCAAATTCAATATTTCAAATGAAAACTTACCATCCCCCCTTTAGACATTGGAAAAAGAAAAGCAAACTAAACCAAAAGGAGTAAAAGGAAGTAAAACAGTTTAGAGTCGGAAATAATGAAATAGAGAAGAGTAGGCCAATGGAGAAAATCAACAAAACAAAAAGTTGGTTCCCTGAAAAGATCAACAAAAGTGACAAATCTGTACTTGAACTTTTTTAAAAAAGTAAAAAATAAAACTAACAAATAATTAGAAAAACTGAATAAATATATGACAATAGAGAAACTGAATTTGTAATCAAAAAGCTTCCAACAAAATTTTTAAAACCCTGGAGAATTCTACCAAGTATTTTTTTTAAGTTTTTATTCAAATCCCAGTTAGTTAACATACAATGTAATATTAGTTTTAGGTGTACGATATAGTGATTCAATGCTTCCACACTTCACCCAGTGCTCTTGACAAGAAGTCTACTCTTAATCACAAACCCCTACTTAAGCTGGCCTCCTGCCCACCTCCCTTCTGGTAACCATCAGTTTGTTCTCTATACTCAAGAGTCTGTTACTTGGTTTGCTCCTCTTTTTTCCCCTTTGCTCAATGTTTTGTTTCTTAAATTCCACATATGAGTAAAATCATATAACTATCAAGCATTTCAAGAATTAACATTAATTCTTCATAAGTGCTTTCAAACCCTGAAAGTGGAGATAACAATTCTCAACTTCTATGAGGCCAGTAATTTACTGAGGTCAAGCCACACAAAGACATCAAAAGAAAATAAAACTATACAGCCCAATATCTCTTAAAAGAGTGAACACAAATTCTCAACAAAATACTAGCAAACTGAATCCAGAAATATATAAAGGGATTATACATTATGAGTAATTGGGATCAATGTTCTCAGGAACAAGGTTGATTTAATATTTGAAAATCGATCAATATAACAGACTAAAGCATTAAAATTAAGGACAAATGCAAAATGATCATCTCAAAAGATGCAGATAAAGTATTTTGATAAAACTCAGAACGCTTAATGAGGAAATACTCAACACACTAAGAAGAGAAGTGAACTTCAATCTCATGAAGGACATATGTGAAAAAGAACACAGGTCACATCGTAAGTAAATGTGAAAAATTGAATGCTTTTCCCTAATATCAGGAACAAGAGAAGGATACCTGCTCTCATCACTTCAATTCAACATTGTACTGGAGGTTTTAGCCAGTGAATTAGGGGGGGAAAAAATAAAAGTAATCTAGAGTGGAAAGAAAGAAGTAAAACTATATTTGCAGATGACAATCTTATGTACAGTAAATCCTTAGGAATCCACTAAAAAAAACTTAAAACTAACAAATGAATTCAGCAAGTTTGCAAGATACAAGGCAATATATAAAAATCAACTGTATTTCCACACAGTAACAATAAACAAACTAAAAATGATATTAAGAAAATAATTCCATTTACAATATCATCAAAAGGAATAAATTTAACAAAAGAAGAACAAACTTATATTTTGAAAACTATCAAACATTGTCAAAAGATATTAAAAAGAAGACCTAAATAAATGGAAAGACATCCCACTGTCATGAATCAGAAGATTTTATACTGTTAAAATGGCAATACTCCCCAAATTGATCTACATATTCAAAGCAAGTTCACCTACCAAAATTCAAGGTGTCTTTTTTGGTAGAAATAAAGTCTAATCCTAAAATTCATATGTAAATTCCAGGGACAATAATTAAAACATCTAGAAAAAGAAGAATAAAGTTGGAAGATTCTGACTTCCCAATTTCAATACTTACTGCAATGCTACTGTAAATAAGGCAGCATGATATTAGAATAAGCCAGATTGACAGACAATGGGAATTCTCAGTTTTACTTTCAATTCATTTTTTGACAAGCACACCAAGATAATTCAATGGGAAAAGAATAGTCTCTTTCAAAAATGGTGATGCAAAGGAATGAACTCCTCCTTACACCACACACAAAAATTAACTTTAAATGGATCATTAACCGGGGCACCTGGGTGGCTCAGTGGTTGAGCATCTGCCTTTGGCTCAGGTGGTGGTCCTGGGGCCCTGTGATTGAATCCCACATCAGGCTCCCTCCCTCTGCCTGTGTCTCTGCCTCTCTCTCTGTGTCTCTCACAAATAAATAAATAAAATATTTTTAAAACATAAAAATAAAAGATAAAAATATTTTAAAAATAAAAATGTGCGTTTCAAAGGAAACCATCAAGAAAATGAATAGACAACTTAAAGAGTGGGAGAAAGTTCTTCCAAGTCACATATCTGATAAGGAACTGAAAACTGGAACTGAATTTATAAAGAAACTTGATAATTTATAACTCAATAATAAGGCAAATAACCCATTTTTTAAAATGGGCAAAGGATCTGAATAGACATTTCTCCAAAGAAAATGCACAAATGTCCTTTAAGCACATGAAAAGATGCTCAACATCACTAGCCATCAGAGAAATGCAAATGAAAACCACAATGAGCTTACAACCCAACAATAAAAAGACAACCCAATTTTAAAATGAGCAGAGTGTTGACATACTTTCAAAAAAAAAGATATACAAATAGCCAATAAGCACATGAAAAGATGCTCAACATCACTAGCCATCAGGGAAATGCAAATGAAAACCACAATGAGCTTACAACCCAACAATAAAAAGACAACCCAATTTAAAAATGAACAAAGGGCTTACACACACATTTCTCCGAAGAAGACATATAAATAGCTAATAAGAACATGAAAAGGTGCTCAAGATCATTAGTCATCAGAGAAACGCAAATCAAAACCACCATGAGATACCAAATCATACATACTAGATAGAATAGCTGTCATGAAAAAGAGAGATAATAGCAAGTGTTACCAAGGATGTGGAAAAATAAAAATCTTATACACTGCTGGTGGGATTATAATGCTGTGCTCACTGTGGAAAACAGTCTGGTAATTCCTTAAAGAGTTAAACATAAAGTTACCATATGAGCAATTCTACTTCCAGCAATATACCCAAAAGAATGAAAACATATTCCTCACAAAAAAAACTTATACACAAATTTTCATAGCAGCACTATTCACCATGGCCTAAGAGTGGAAGTAACCCACATGCCCACCAACCAATAAATAAAGTGCAGGATGGCCATACAATGGGATATGTTAGGCAATAAAGAGAAGCAAAGTACTGATATATACTAAGACTTTATGCTACGTGACAGAGCCAGTCCCAAAAGGCCACATATTATATGAGGCTATTTTCATGAAATATCCAGAATAGGCAAATTCTGGATGAAAAGTAGAGCCAGGGGCTGAGAGGAAGTGGAATAGGAAGTGCTACTAATGAGTTTGGGGTTTCTTTTTAGTGAGATGAAAATGTTTTAAATTGATTGTGGTGACGGCCGCACAATTCTGTGAATATAAAAACCATTGTGAATATAAAACCACTGAATTGTCACCTTATATGAGTGAATTACATGGTATATGCATTATATGTCCATAAGCTGTTTTAAGTCCCATTATAATGCTGATAATGAAACAAAACAGAAAAGACAGAAATAATTAGAAATTATTTCTAAAATAATTTTAAGTCTTTTAAAGGCCTGCTAAAGAACACGTATTTAGTGGAAACTCTACCTACAAGTTACATTTCATTCAAAGCTGCTTGGTAACAAGCAAGTCTTTTAAAAGTCTTTTAAAGGCCTGCTAAAGAACACGTATTTAGTGGAAACTCTACCTACAAGTTACATTTCATTCAAAGCTGCTTGGTAACAACTAAATATATGCCACTCATGTTCTAGTATAATTCAGAGGTGGCTATGCTTATATTTTGGAAATCCCTCGTACTCATATTCCTGTCATCAAAGAACTGTCAGCATGCCAGAGAAATAAGGAAGTGCAAATAAAATACCATTTAGTGAGCAGGAAACCCCACAGTGAACCACATTGCCACACTGAGGTGACAAAGTATTCCCAGGTGCAATCAGACAATCAGAGCTGGGGTGCGTATATACAAGGTATGAAACTCCCCTTCCACATCTGGAGCTCCATTGGAGCCCTGCTGCCATGACGGCATAAAGCAGCGTGTCTCTCTCCTCCTAAGATCTGGGATAAATCGGGTGGTACCATCTCTATGTCAATAGATATAGAAATTTATCACTCAGAACACTTAGCAAACATGTATTTGGGGAAAATCAGGTAATTAATGGACCTTGTTAAGCAATGTGTGCTAGGATTCCACCATAACTTATCGGAGGAAGTGGATCTGAGTTAATATGTAGATTTTTAGAAATTAAGTAATATTTATATTTTACTAAATTTTAATTCTAGAAATTGGTAATAGAATAATTTTTATGGATATTTTGAAACTGCTTTAAGTATATTTAGCTTCTTTAATAAATTAATACAACCCTTTCATTAGAACAACTTGTGATATTCCTATAAAACTAAAACAGGTATACTTCTCATCCACAAAGGCACAAGAAAAGGAAGACTCTGCTTAAGAACTAAGACATACAATTATAGCAGGAGGACAAAGTCTATATTAAAAATATTAGGTCATGGGGCACCTGAGTGGCTCAGTCAGCTAAGCGTCCAACTCTTGACTTCAGCTCAAGTCACAATCTCAGGGTTCTGGGATCAAGTCCTGCTTAGGGCTCCACACTCAGTAGGGAATCTGCTTGAGAGAATCTCTTTCCCTCTCCCTCTGCTCCTTTCCCTTCTTTCTCTCTCCCCCACCCAAAGAAATAAATAAAATCTTTTTTAAAAAATTAAGACTTCCAAATTACTCACTTTTCATATCCATTCATATATTTCTGCATTCTCCCTGTTACCAATGCTCTCTTAAACTCTCTCATCACCTTTCATTCATGTATTTCAAAACAAAACCTGAATATTAATTTTAAAAAATTACTAGCGAAATCCAAATAAAGTGGAGTTTAGTTAATAGTACTGCACCAATGCTAATTTCATTATACCATGGCTTTTCAAAGTGTTAACACTACAAAGTGGTAAAGGTTATGGGCTGAAGGGTATAGAGGTATAGGTAAGGGTATTGGTAAAGGGTATAGGAATTTAGGTAATCACAGTGACCTAAATTATAAAATTAAAAACTTTTTAAAGATTATTTCCCATAACACTACAAAAGACTGTGTAATATTTTTACTCATTTCTCCATACCTATTCCTGCTACTTTCAGAACTTACCAAATAGATTTTTTTAAAAGGAAGGGAGGGAGGGAGGGAGAAAAATCATTTGTTTTTCTAAGTTATTATTTAAAATCTTGTTTGATTAAAAAAAAAGTATGTAAGAAACTATAAATCAATTCTGGCAGATGTTCAATAAAGTGGCATGAATTTGAAAAGTCACACAAGCATTTTTCTTTTTAGTTATATTACTCAATCTAATTACTTCATAAAACAACAAAAATGTTAAAACTTTTTTTAAGCAGTTAGCTTCAATTCCAAAATAAAAAAATTATCCTTAAACGTTTCTGTGTCTAGATTGTCATACTTTTATTTCATATTGAGTAATTCATTATATTAATGTAATTTACAGAAAATTTTTTTCTACCTTGGCGCCCATGAATTTTTTAGTGACCTATTTTCTGAAATATGAATTCTTCCACCATCTACTAACTGTATAACCTTTGGAAAGTTCTTAGCCCTTCTATTTTTTTCCCCATTGTTGAAGGTAGGTAATGATAAGATCTATCTCATAGGTAGGTATGAGAACTAAATAAGAAAATGTGTATAAAATCACTTTATGTGCAAAGGTGACCTTTTATAAGACGTTTGGTGTGGTGATAGGAGACCCATCAGAAACATTTAGCAATAGTCCGGGGAGAGAGCCAAAGTGAGAACCTCAGTTAAGAAAGAAAGCATGCATTGACTCGAGATACTTAGAAATTTGAATTCTTAGACTTTGCTTACTGATTGGGTGAAAAGAGAGGTTAAAATAAATTAATTTGGAAATTAATTTGGAAAATAACCAACAGGAAATTAGGAAAAATATCTTTAGTACAAAGAGCAATATGAAGAACAAAAAAATGGTATATTCAATCAAACCAGTATTTTAGCAAACAAGAATGCAGACAGTCACTATAGTTACTGCTTTCACATTTCATGGGCACAGACCTTGGAACTACACAGTATCCAAACTTTCTGTTCTAAACACACACTCTATGGGACACCTGGGTGGCTCAGGGGTTGAGCATCTGCCTTCGGCTCAGGGCATGATCCCAGGGTCCTGGGATAGAGTCTCACATCAGGCTCCCTACGGGGAGCCTGCTTCTCCCTCTGCCTGTATCTCTCTCTCTCTCTCTCTCTCTCTCTCTCTCTCTCCCTCTCCCTCTGTGTGTGTGTGTGTCTCATGAATAAATAAATAAAATCTTTAAAAAAAATAAAATAAACACACAGTCTACCTCAAACCACTCACTGAAGCTAAAAATATGTTTATAGTGACATTCACCCATAAATTTCTACAAAGCAATATATTTCCGTTACAGGAAGGAAATTCCATGTAATGGCTAAAACACAACTCAGAGCTATAGATCCAACTCCTAGGGACCTTCACATTCCCACCTATAAAGAGGCACGACAAAATCTACCATCATGTGCTTCACTGATATACTCTGGAGTCCTCCAAACTAAATCACAGCTTTTTAGAAGCTGAAAGGATCTGCTCGTTCAGTTCCCTTAGCAGTGAAGGTAGAAAAGCAGGAGAGTATAGGGTTGTTAAGAGATCTATCTCTGCTACTTACCAGCAAACTGATACCCAGTAACAAAGAGAAAATAGTGTTCCCATCGTAATACCTTAAATCTAGCTATTAGGGGTGCATAGTACCGACAAGAGAAAAATCTTCAGATGTTTCACCTAGACACTGAAACACGAAGATCATTTTTCTTCATCAGAAACCACAAAACTTGAAGTCCCAACCCATCCATCACCCACACATCTCCATCTGAACCTAGACAAAGCACAAGTCAGAAGCTGACATCGCAACAAACTGGGAACCCCAGAAGGAGGGGAGAAAAAGAGAAACTGAGAAAAAGGAAACTTAGAGAAGGCCAGAGAGTCTATATCAGACAGGCAGCTCAAAGGAAAATGTAACAAACCAATTGGTGCTATTCTCTTGGCCACTTATGAATGCTTCAGTGCCTATTATGAATTTCTTTTTTTTTTTAAGATCTTATTTACTTATTCATGAGAGACACAGAGAGAGAGGCAGAGACACAGGCAGAGGGAGAAGCAGGCTCCATGCAGGGAGCCCGATGCAGAACTTGATCCCAGGACCCCAGGATCAGACCCTGAGCCAATGGCAGATGCTCAACCACTGAGCCACCCAGATGCCTTATGAATTTCTTTCTTGTAATGAATGAAAATTTTTGTACTTTTACACATTAAAAGTATAACTTAGAGGTATTAAACTTACAGAATGTAATATTCTATAGTGCACTTTAAAACCAGTATCTAACTAACTCTCTGCAGATCCTTAGAAGTAAGCAATCCCTGTTCTAGACAAGGAACTGAGGAATAGCCAGGTTAAATACTGTATGTAAGATGTTACAATCATTTAGTAGCTGAGTCAAGATGAGACTCCAAATGAAGTGATCCTGAATCCATTTCCTCTACTCATTACTACATTCAACCATCTTCTTTAAGGACGCATGACCAGGTCTAGATTCCTAACTATCTTGTATTTAATAAGCCGATAAGATGCTCTCTTCAGGTCTCCTGCATATCCACGAGGTTATATAAAATGTCATGCTTTTCAAGGTGCTTTAACATATGCTGTTACATTTATCTCTCAACCATAATTCTATGAGTACCAATATTATCTGTATTTTAGAGATTATGAAGGATTTAGATGATACACGAACTGTCAAAATCATAGCAGCAAATGGTACAATGACAACTAGAACTCTTGAATTCTGACCCTAAAGCTTCTGTTCTTTTCACTGCCACCTTGTCTCCATCCATTGTCCCAATTTCAATATTCATCATCTTTCCTTTTCAGACAGTCACTAGAGAGCAAAAGTTGTAAAGAGATGAGGTGATTTGTCATTTCTACAGCCACAGTTAAGAAGTAATCAGTCCTGACATGGCTTGTTCAATGCAATTCGAGTGAGTAGCAAACACTCTAATGCACTTACCAAAAAAATAGGGTGTTACCAGTGTGAAAAATGTAAGCCAGACGTTTTCAGAAACCTGGAAAAATCCACTCACTGGGAGCCCACCAAATTAAAAAATAGACAAAATGACAAATTTTCAAAAATGTTTAACACCCCAATTACAATATTTTCTTATCCAGTGATTAAATACCATCTAAATCATTTTGAGTTGACTCCCACAGTGAAATGCCCAAAATATCACCCCGCCTGGCTGTCCTCTGGAGTTTAAATAGGGTAAGACTGGGAGAAAATGGAATGGATGGTTAGGGAATTGTGATATTTTAAGAGATGGAGTAAGAAATAATTTGGAAAGTTTTTTTTCTTCTTTCCATGTTGTTCTTCAAGAACAGTTTCTGTGTTATAGCTTTCTGTGATACATCAGAGAGAAGCAAAAACAAATCTAAAAGTCAATGTTTCTTTTTTTTTATATTAAGTTTTTTTTTTATTTTAATGCCAGTATAGTTAACATACAATGTTATACTAGGTTCCGGGTCCACAAAAGAGTGATTCAACAATACTATACATCATTACTCAGTGCTCATCAATGTAAGTACTCTTAATCCCCTTCACCTACTTCACCCACCCATTCCCCCACTTCCCCCTCTGATATGCTTTATTTTAAAGGGATACCCTGAGTTAAAAATTTTCAACCATGAACATTTTTTACTTGAAGCATACTTCAGAATACTTGGTTCTAAAAGACTTATATAAAACATCCCATCCAAGAAAAATAGAATACACATTTTAAGCAGACATGCAAAAATCCCCTGGTCAAGTCACATAAAAAGAGACATAACAAATATTATAAATTTAAGAGGACTTAAAGTCATTGTTTCTAAGTTCTGAGACAAAACAACATTCATATTCATTAAGATCTGCATATAATCAATCCTACATTTAACAAACCTCCTCTGAACAGTCTTATATTTCAGTAAGTTGCTCCAGACCACTCCAGACCTCTATACCTGGTACAATTAAGGTAAGCCAGGAGAGGAGGGGCAAGACGGCGGAAGAGGAGGGTCCCCAAGTCACCTGTCCCCACCAAATGACCTAGATAACCTTCAAATCATCCTGAAAATCTACGAATTCGGCCTGAGATTTAAACAGAGACCAGCTGGAACGCTACAGTGAGAAGAGTTCGCGCTTCTATCAAGGTAGGAAGACGGGGAAAAAGAAATAAAGAAACAAAAGGCCTCCAAGGGGGAGGGGCCCCGAGGAGCCGGGCTGAGGCCGGGGCGAGTGTCCCCAGGACAGGAGAGCCCCGTCCCGGAGGAGCAGGAGCTGCACCGACCTTCCCCGCGGAAAGGCCTCCCGGGGAATTGGAGCAGGATCCCCAGAAAGGCGGGGATGCCCTCGGGCTCCCTGGGACAGTAACAGAGTAACTGCGCCCCGGGAGATGCGCCGAGCTCCCTAAGGGCTGCAGCGCTCGGCGGGGCCCGGAGCAGCTCGGAGGGGCTCGGGCGGCGGCTCCGCGGAGGGGGCGGCGCGGCTCCGGGAACAGCTCAGCGGCGGCGGCTCGGGCAGAGGAAGAAGCTCCGCGCGGAGGGGGCTGCGCGGCTCCGGGAACAGCTCGGAGGGGCTCGGGCGGCGGCTCCGCGGAGGGGGCTGCACCGCCGGGAGCGCAAATCCAACAGCGCAGGCCCCGGAGCACAGGGCGCCGGGACACAGCCCCGGATCCGGCCTCCCCCGGGACAGGCAGAGGCCGGGAGGGCCCAGGACAGCAAGGACGCTCCTGCCCAGGTCTGAGCAGATAAGCGGCCCCTCCTCGGAGCCTCCAGGCCCTGCAGACGGAGAGCCCTGGAGTTACTGCGGGGGCTGACTCCAGGGCTGCAGAGCTGTCACCGCCACTGGGGTTGTTCCTCCTGGGGCCTCACGGGGTGAACAACCCCCACTGAGCCCTGCACCAGGCAGGGGCAGAGCAGCTCCCCCAAGTGCTCACACCTGAGAATCAGCACAGCAGGCCCCTCCCCCAGAAGACCAGCAACACGGACCAGTTCCAGGGGAAGTCAAGGGACTTAAAGAACACAGAATCGGAAGATACTCCCCCGTGGTTTTTTGTTTATTTGTTTGTTTGTTTTTTCTTTTTGATTTCTGATTGCTTCCCCCACCCCTTTTTTTTTCACCTTTCTTTTTCTTTCTCTTTTTTTCTTTTTTTCTTCCTTTTTTTTTTTCTTTTTCTCTTTTCTTTCCTTCTCTCTCTCTCTTTTTCTCCTTTTCCCAATACAACTTGTTTTTGGCCACTCTGCACTGAGAAAATGACTAGAAGGAAAACCTCACCTCAAAAGAAAGAATCAGTAGCAGTCCTCTCCCCCACAGAGTTACAAAATCTGGATTACAAGTCAATGTCAGAAAGTCAATTCAGAAGCACTATTAGACAGCTACTGGTGGCTCTAGAAAAAAGCATAAAGGACTCAAGAGACTTCATGACTGCAGAATTTAGATCCAATCAGGCAGAAATTAAAAATCAATTGAATGAGATGCAATCCAAACTAGAAGTCCTAACGACGAGGCTTAACGAGGTGGAAAAACCAGTGAGTGACATAGAAGACAAGTTGATGGCAAAGAGGGAAACTGAGGAAAAAAGAGACAGGCAATTAAGAGACCATGAAGACAGATTAAGGGAAATAAACAACAGCCTGAGGAAGAAAAACCTACGTTTAATTGGGGATCCCGAGGGCGCCGAAAGGGACAGAGGGCCAGAATATCTATTTGAACAAATCCTAGCTGAAAACTTTCCTAATCTGGGAAGGGAAACAGGCATTCAGATCCAGGAAATAGAGAGATCCCCCCCTAAAATCAATAAAAACTGTTCAACACCTCGACATTTAATAGTGAAGCTTGCAAATTCCAAAGATAAGGAGAAGATCCTTAAAGCAGCAAGAGAAAAAAAGTCCCTGACTTTTATGGGGAGGAGTATTAGGGTAACAGCAGACCTCTCCACAGAGACCTGGCAGGCCAGAAAGGGCTGGCAGGATATATTCAGGGTCCTAAATGAGAAGAACATGCAACCAAGAATACTCTATCCAGCAAGGCTCTCATTCAAAATGGAAGGAGAGAGAAAGAGCTTCCAAAACAGGCAGGAACTGAAAGAATATGTGACCTCCAAACGAGCTCTGCAAGAAATTTTAAGGGGGACTCTTAAAATTCCCCTTTAAGAAGAAGTTCAGTGGAACAATCCACAAAAACAAGGACTGAATAGATATCATGATGACACTAAACTCATATCTGTCAATAGTAACTCTGAACGTAAACGGGCTTAATGACCCCATCAAAAGGCACAGGGTTTCAGACTGGATAAAAAAGCAGGACCCATCTATTTGCTGTCTACAAGAGACTCATTTTAGACAGAAGGACACCTACAGCCTGAAAATAAAAGGTTGGAGAAGCATTTACCATTCAAATGGTCCTCAAAAGAAAGCAGGGGTTGCCATCCTTATATCAGATAAATTAAAATTTACCCCGAAGACTATAGTGAGAGATGAAGAGGGACACTATCTCATACTTAAAGGATCTATCCAACAAGAGGACTTAACAATCCTCAATATATATGCCCCGAATGTGGGAGCTGCCAAATATTTAAACCAATTAATAACCAAACTGAAGAAATACTTAGATAATAATACACTTATACTTGGTGACTTCAATCTAGCGCTTTCTTACCCTCGATAGGTCTTCTAAGCACAACATCTCCAAAGAAACGAGAGCTTTAAATGATACACTGGACCAGATGGATTTCACAGATATCTACAGAACTTTACATCCAAACTCAACTGAATACACATTCTTCTCAAGTGCACATGGAACTTTCTCCAGAATAGACCACATGCTGGGTCACAAATCGGGTCTGAACCGATACCAAAAGATTGGGATCGTCCCCTGCATATTCTCAGACCATAATGCCTTGAAATTAGAACTTAATCACAACAAGAAGTTTGGAAGGACCACAAACACGTGGAGGTTAAGGACCATCCTGCTAAAAGATGAAAAGGTCAACCAGGAAATTAAGGAAGAATTAAAAAGATTCATGGAAACTAATGAGAATGAAGATACAACTGTTCAAAATCTTTGGGATGCAGCAAAAGCAGTCCTAAGCGGGAAATACATCGCAATACAAGCATCCATTCAAAAACTGGAAAGAACTCAAATACAAAAGCTCACCTTACAAATAAAGGAGCTATAGAAAAAACAGCAGATGGACCTTACACCCAGCAGAACAAGAGAGTTAATTAAAATTCGAGCAGAACTCAACGAAATCGAGCCAGAAGAACTGTGGAACAGATCAACAGAACCAGGAGTTGGTTCTTTGGAAGAATTAATAAGATAGATAAACCATTAACCAACCTTATTAAAAAGAAGAGAGAAGACTCAAATTAATAAAATCATGAATGAGGAGAGATCACTACCAACACCAAGGAAATACAAACGATTTTAAAAACATATTATGAACAGCTCTACGCCAATAAATTAGGCAATCTAGAAGAAATGGACGCATTCCTGGAAAGCCACAAACTACCAAAACTGGAACAGGAAGAAACAGAAAACCTGAACAGGCCAATAACCAGGGAGGAAATTGAAGCAGTCATCAAAAACCTCCCGAGACACAAGAGTCCAGGGCCAGATGGCTTCCCAGGGGAATTCTATCAAACGTTTAAAGAAGAAATCATACCTATTCTACTAAAGCTGTTTGGAAAGATAGAAAGTGATGGAGTACTTCCAAATTCGTTCTATGAGGCCAGCATCACCTTAATTCCAAAACCAGACAAAGACCCCACCAAAAAGGAGAATTACAGACCAATATCCCCGATGAACATGGATGCAAAAAATTCTCAACAAGATACTAGCCAATAGGATCCAACTGCACATTAAGAAAATTATTCACCATGACCAAGTAGGATTTATCCCCGGGATACAAGGCTGGTTCAACACTCGTAAAACAATCAATGTGATTCATCATATCAGCAAGAGAAAAACCAAGAACCATATGATCCTCTCATTAGATGCAGAGAAAGCATTTGATAAAATACAGCATCCATTCCTGATCAAAACTCTTCAGAGTGTAGGGATAGAGGAAACTTTCCTCGACATCTTAAAAGCCATCTACGAAAAGCCCACAGCAAATATCATTCTCAATGGGGAAGCACTGGGAGCCTTTCCCCTAAGATCAGGAACAAGACAGGGATGTCCACTCTTACCACTGCTATTCAACATAGTATTGGAAGTCCTCGCCTCAGGAATCAGACAACAAAAAGACATTAAAGGCATTTAAATTGGCAAAGAAGTCAAACTCTCCCTCTTCGCTGATGACATGATACTCTACATAGAAAACCCAAAAGCCTCCACCCCAAGATTGCTAGAACTCATACAGCAATTTGGTAGCGTGGCAGGATAGAAAATCAATGCCTAGAAATCAATGGTATTTCTATACACTAACAATGAGACTGAAGAAAGAGAAATTAAGGAGTCAATCCCATTTACAATTGCACCGAAAAGCATAAGATACCTAGGAATAAACCGAACCAAAGAGGTAAAGGATCTATACCCTAAAAACTACAGAACACTTCTGAAAGAAACTGAGGAAGACACAAAGAGATGGAAAAATATTCCATGCTCATGGATTGGCAGAATTAATATTGTGAAAATGTCAATGTTACCCAGGGAAATTTACACGTTTAATGCAATCCCTATCAAAATACCATGGACTTTCTTCAGAGAGCTAGAACAAATTATTTTAAGATTTGTGTGGAATCAGAAAAGACCCCGAATAGCCAGGGGAATTTTAAAAAAGAAAACCATATCTGGGGGCATCACAATGCCAGATTTCAGGTTGTACTACAAAGCTGTGGTCATCAAGACAGTGTGGTACTGGCACAAAAACAGACACATAGATCAATGGAACAGAATAGAGAACCCAGAAGTGGACCCTGAACTTTATGGTCAACTAATATTCGATAAAGGAGGAAAGACTATCCATTGGAAAAAAGTCTCTTCAACAAATGGTGCTGGAAAATTGGACATCCACATGCAGAAGAATGAAACTGGACCACTCTCTTTCACCATACATACACAAAGATAAACTCAAAATGGATGAAAGATCTAAATGTAAGACAAGATTCCATCAAAATCCTAGAGGAGAACACAGGCAACACCCTTTTTGAACTTGGCCACAGTAACTTCTTGCAAGATACATCCATGAAGGCAAAAGAAACAAAAGCAAAAATGGACTATTGGAACTTCATCAAGATAAGAAGCTTTTGCACAGCAAAAGATACAGTCAAGAAAACTACAAGACAAAAAAAAAAAATAAAAAAAAGAAAGAAAGAAAGAAAAAAAAAAAAAAAAAGAAAGAAAACTACAAGACAACCTACAGAATGGGAGAAGATATTTGCAAATGACATATCAGATAAAGGGCTAGTTTCCAAGATCTATAAAGAACTTATTAAACTCAACACCAAAGAAACAAACAATCCAATCATGAAATGGGCAAAAGACATGAACAGAAATCTCACAGAGGAAGACATAGACACGGCCAACACACACATGAGAAAATGCTCCGCATCACTTGCCATCAGGGAAATACAAATCAAAACCACCATGAGATCCCACCTCACACCAGGGAGAATGGGGAAAATTAACAAGGCAGGAAACCACAAATGTTGGAGAGGATGCGGAGAAAAGGGAACCCTCTTACACTGTTGGTGGGAATGTGAACTGGTGCAGCCACTCTGGAAAACTGTGTGGAGGTTCCTCAAAGAGTTAAAAATAGACCTGCCCTACGACCCAGCAATTGCACTGTTGGGGATTTACCCCAAAGATTCAGATGCAATGAAATGCCGGGACACCTGCACCCCGATGTTTCTAGCAGTAATGTCCACAATAGCCAAACTGTGGAAGGAGCCTCGGTGTCCATTGAAAGATGAATGGATAAAGAAGATGTGGTTTATATATACAATGGAATATTCCTCAGCCATTAGAAACGACAAATAACCACCATTTGCTTTGACTTGGATGGAATAGGAGGGTATTATGCTGAGTGAAGTAAGTCAATCGGAGAAGGACAAACATTATATGGTCTCATTCATTTGGGGAATATAAATAATAGTGAAAGGGAATATAAGGGAAGGGAGAAGAAATGTTGGGAAATATCAGAAAGGGAGACAGAACATAAAGACTCCTAACTCTGGGAAATGAACTAGGGGTGGTGAAAGGGGAGGAGGGCGGGGGGTGGGGGTGAGTGGGTGATGGGCACTGAGGGGGACACTTGATGGGATGAGCACTGGGTATTATTCTGTATTTTGGTAAATTGAACACCAATAAAAAAGTAATTTATTAAAAAAAAAACAATTAAGGTAAGCCGTTCCTAGAAGCATCAAAACAGATTAACTCTGAGGGCTTTTCCTATCCTGCGATTTTACATATTTCATTTAATTTCACTTCCCACCAATAAAAGATGTCTCAAAGATCCAGACTATGAACTCTGAATGTAATTATTTTTGATAGAAAAATCTTTCTATATCCGTATTATAAGTTATCCAGTACAATTCTTCCTGAACCCTCCACATGCATGCAATTGCTAGAATAAGCCAAATAAAAGCATGAAATTATCTGGCAAAAACAATGATATTAGTGTTACTTAATCATGACAAAAATTACATAGAACCAGTAGCATATTAAGACCAATCTTGGTACACAATAATAATAAGCCATCAGCACATAAAGAAAAATTGGTCATTCTGGTTTATGTGCAGTGCATTTGTTTTATCTAAATGGATTACCAAATCATTAAGATACAACCTTTTAAAAGTGAAGAATTAAATAGTGAAAACATATCCATTTTACATGCTCAAAATTGCTATCTAATGTGCCAAGAGATATCCACTCTATTCCTTTCATCCTGAGTCCTTCTTTGGTAATTAGCTTATAACACTAACAGTAGGGAAAGTTTTTATTTAGATCATTAAAACTGCATCCATAACCAATTTTCACCACAGACAAAGCCATGAAAGGATCAATTAAAGCTACAAAAAGTCTGTTGCTACTAATAGATTTCTCCAAAAGTGAAAAGATTACGCCTAAATTCCACATGCTCTTTATGTAGCATTGCAGCATACTGAAAGACTAGCAGATTATATTTCCCAGAGACGGTTGCAATATCTCCCATCCCATTGGCCGTTCTAGTACTTTGCCACTTCCTGGTCCTTGAATCAGGGTGGACTTGTAACATGATGAGAAGCAATAAAATGTGATAGAAAAATTAGAGCATGACTTCAACAACACATCACAAAACATGTATGTAATGGTGCCTTTGCCTTGTTCACCGGAACACTTGTGAACGTGGACCCTGAATCCCCAGATAAAGAATCTCCATGGAGAAGCCTTGAGATTACATGAAGAGATCCCCAGCAGCCCCAAACTGATCTGGCCCCCACTCTTCCTGCTTTCACTACAATTGCTTAAGAAATTTCAAGCGAGAACCACCCAGCTAAGCCCTTCCCAATTTCCTGACCCATGGAAACTATGAGAGTTAATAAAATAATTGTTCTTGTTTTAAGTCATTAAGTTTTGGGGTGATTTATTACACAATAGTTGTTAGTAGAATAGAAATCAAGGCTTACTGAAAACGAATTACTGGGACTTCATCAAGATCAAAAGCTTTAGCACAGCAAAGGAAACAATAAAACTAAAAGGCAACCTAAGGAATAGGAGAAGATATTTGCAAATGTCTTATCAGAGAAAGAGCTAGTATCCAAAATCTATAAAGAACTTATCAAACTCAACACCCAAAGAACAAAAAAACAGTCAAAAAATGGGCAGAAGACATGAACAGACATTTCTCCAAAGATATACAAATGGCCAACCCACACATGAAAAAATGCTCAACATCATTCAGCATCAGGGAACTATAAATCAAAACCACAAAGAGATACCACCTCACACCAGTCAGAATGGTTAAGTTTAACAAGTCAGGAAACAACAGATGTTGGCGAGGGTTTGGAGAAAGGAGAACCATCTTACACTTCTGGTGGGAATGTAAGCTGGTGCAGTCACTTAGTCAAAATAGTGTGGAGATTCCTCAAAAAGTGAAAAATAGAGCTATCCTATAACCCAGCAATTGCACTACTAGGTATTTACCTAAAGATACAAACATAGTGATCCAAATGGGCAGTTGTACCCCAATGTTTCTAGCAGCAATGTCCACAACAGTCAAACTATGGAAAGAGCCCAGATGTCCATGTACAGATGAATGGGTAAAGAAGATATGCTGTGTATATACAATAAAATATTACTCAATCATCAGAAAGGATGAAATCTTGCCATTTGCAATGATGTGGTTGGAACTAAAGGGTACTATGCTGAGTGAAATAAGTTAGTCAGAGAAAGACAAAAACCTTAAGATTTCACTCATATGTGAAATTTAAGAAACAAAACAGAGGATGATAGGAAAAGAGAGGAAAAACAAAACAAGATGAAATCTGTTTCATCTTGAGGAGACAAAGCATAAAAGACTCTTAATCATAGGAAACAAATTGAAGGTGGCTGGAGGGGTGGGAGGGTGGGGAATAGGGTAACTGGGTAATGGGCATTAAGGAGGGCATGTGATGTAATGAGCACAGGGTATTATATAAGACTGATGAATCACTAAATTCTACCTCAGAAAGAAAAAGGAAAGAAAGAAAAGAGAGAGAGAGAGAGAGAGAGAGAAAGAAGAAAGAAAAAAAAGAAAAAGAAGAAAGAAGAAAGAAAGAAAGAAAGAAAGAAAGAAAGAAAGAGAAAGAAAGAAAGAAAGAAAGAAAGAAAGAAAGAAAGAAAGAAAGAAAAAGAAAGAAAGAAAAGAAAGAAAAGAAAGGAAGGAAGGAAGGAAGGAAGGGAAGGAAGGAAGGAAGGAAGGAAGGAAAGGGAAGGGAAGGAAAGGAAGGAAAGGAAGGAAAGAAAGGAAAGAAAGGAAAGAAAGAGAAATTAAGGCTTACAAGTGACCATGAAGAGAACTGGCACACACTGCAGATGGAGTACCTACCTAGGAAAAACAAGGGTACAAGGTACAGTTCTCAACCCTCTTCTGTGGTGAAAGTTCCTAAACATCCTTACCTGTCAGGACAGGAATTATGATTTACTAACACAAATGTGAGCTTTATTAAAATTTAAAATTCTTGGAGCGCCTGGGTGGCCCAGTCAGTTAAGCGTCTGCCTTCAGCTCACATCCTGGGATCAAGTCCCACATCAGGCTCCCTGCTCATCAGAGAGCCTGCTTCTCCCTCTGCCTCCGCCTGCCGCTCCCCGTGCTTGTGCATGCACTCTCCCTCGCTGTCAAGTAAATAAATAAACCAAACAGGGTCATGGTGCCTGACGGCCAGTCAGTGGAACAACAATGGGTGAAAAGAATGTGATTCGAACCTAAGACGAACTGAGCTAAACCTTATTTCTCAAAGCTGCATACTGCCCTGTAGAGACCTCTTTAAACTCCTCCTTTACAGTCACTTTACCCTGATCCTATGTAGATAAAAATGAATACACGCTGTGATCTGCCCTGCAGTCCAATCTCTTAAGGGAGAGGCTCACTCAGAATTTAAGCTCTCATTAACTTTCCACCAAAATTCTCAATGGTTCAAAAGGTAATTCAAGACATTCTGCATCTTTCTTTTTCCAGTGTATAATTGCAGTGTGAATCAAACACTGCATCCTTGACTGGTCAAATCTTTCCCACAAAAGAAGTTAAAAAAAAAAAAATCTAGTACTTGGTTTCCAAAATAAAACTGTAAACAAAGACTCCTAAAGCTGTAAAAACTCTCAGAGACATCAGGCTTAACATGCTACCTTTAGACACATACATTTCTAAACCTTCCAGTAGAGATGCTTATCCTTCTCTCCTTAAAGCTCTCCAGAGGAAGAAGAACCATTACTGAGTATCTAGTACATACCATGCGCCAGAAAAGGGAATGCCTACACATTATCTCATTGAATCTGAGGACATCTTTCAGGACGTGCGTCAGTATTCTCATTTTTACAAATGAAAAAAAAAATGAGGTTCAGAGACATTGTGACTAGGATTCCTGTCCCAAGGCCCAGTTTCCTTCTACCCCACCATGCTAGTAGAAACGGCATGATCTGTTTCTTTATCCACAGCATTGTTCAACACCCCAGTGGTCAGAAAGCTCTTTATTCAGCTAACTAAAATCTCTTCTCTGATGTGAGCTCACATTCTCTTATTCATTATTCTATGAACAATGAAAATAACTATTCCACATTCTGTCCCCATGGATTAAAACAGAAATCAAATCATTTCTTTCCCCTATTTACAATAAATAAACCCAGTCCCAACAGGCTTGCATTGGGGGGAAAAACAAAAAACACTATTTTATATCCCAGGGATAATTTTGGCCATTCTTTTCAGGATCTTCTCTGATTATAAACTTTTCAAAGCACAATGACTCAAAATAAACATGAAGCTCTCAAAAGTAACCATTTACTGAAATTAGAAAAAAGAGAGAGAGGAAAGATCTTTCTACTATAAGATTCAAAAAACATAAATATTAGAAAGAAACTTGTTTAAATATTTTTTAATCTTTACCTCAGGCTGTACATTTTTTCAAATATTTTTACCATATTTTTCCAAACAGTCACAACCCAAAAATTCTCTTATTCACATTTTCTGAAAATGAGATGTTTATATGAAGGGGTCTACCCAAGAGGAAAGATTCTCTTTTTATTTTTATGTCTCTTAAAGAACTTTAAGAAAGAATCTCAAATGCCATAGAGGTGGCTACAACTTTATCAACCTTTTATTATCAAATAGAAGCTGAATACTTCCTGGAACAATGAGAGAGACTAAAATCATATGTAACAAACCATAAGAGAGTATTTTACTATGTAGGACTATGTAGGAGATCTGTATTATACTCTAGGATACAAAAGTAAGTGTCCCTAAGACACTCTCTCTGAATTATGCGCTTTATATTCTAAAGACAGAAACAGACATACAATTAACAGTATAATGAAAATTATAATGGAACACAAGAAAGAAGTGGCAAGTTTTGCCTAACAAAGGAAATAGGTCATAAAGGATGAACAAAAGTCCTGGATATCTAGTAGTGCTTTCAATAGGGACACCATTAGCATTTGGGGGGAGATTTTTAGAATTATGAGCCCATCTCATACAATAGGATGTTTACCCATCCCTATCCCAAGTACTAAAATGCTAAGAACAACCCAAATACCTCATATGTCATTTTAAAACTCCCCCCCCCCCCCCCCCCCGCGTAGGGGTAGGGACTACAACCCCAGATGAAAACCATGGGTAGAGCACAGGATACCTCAAGCTAAGAACCAACAGAGAGAGACCCATCATCCTATTTCTTCTAAATTATGGACAGTAGCAGGGGAAAAGAAGTAAAAGAAAGGTGAGTGGTGAAGTGAATAGGACAATGGATTTACAAGATTACGAGATAATATGGTCAAGGAATTTGTGGTATGGAACATGCAATCAGAGAATACATCCCAAAATGGAATCTTCCTAAAGAACACAAAATATAAAATGTGAACATATAAATTGGTTTATCAAATTCATCATCACTGAATAAACATGACTAGAGAACAGGCACTGGGCAAGATGACAGCATGGTTTCACATGTGATTTGTGTGATGCTTCTACCATCACTTTACAATTTTACAACCACTATTTTAGAAAGATGTCTTCTCCATTTTACAGAGAGAGAGACATTAAATGCAGACAACATGTCTAATGTTGCCCTGAATGGCAGGCTGAACGTGCAAACCCAGATTTCTAATTCCTGAGACCATTCAGTGAAGGTGCTAAATTGATCATCAGAGAAGATGTGAAAATGGCTCAAGATAATGACAGGAACTGGACTTGACCAGAAAACCGTGAGAGCTGAAGTTCCTGGACAGCATGGCGAAGACAGACGAGGCAGGATGACTAAAGTTGGAAGCATGGGAAACAGAGAGTCTGTGCAGAGATACTGGAAGTGGAGTGAGTGTTGGCCTACGTTGCAGAATCACAGATTAGATGTAGGGATGAACAGCGAGACTGGGACACACCCGTAGTTTGAAGTTTGCAGAGGTGCAATATCCAAAAATGACCATCCTCCAATTGAGAAGAATTTGAAAAAAGTAAGTATTACCCATACCTAACACAAACAATATTTCAAAATAATTATCCCAATCTATAATTCCTTTCTATATTGGTATTAAATGTCCCCTTTGTCCTACAATATTTAAATAAACTGTTTATTTACTTTAGTCTTTCCTCCTGGCTTAAAAAAAAAGTTTATTTTCTTTTTAACATTTCTTTGGGATGTTTCCAACTTGTTGACATTTCTCTGGCATTTTTGGTGTTTACAAATCAACTCAGTATTACAATTCCAGGAGTACCAGTGCTATATATAGATAAACTATAATAATCTTCTTATTCTACAATGTGAAACAAGAGTGGATAGAGATCAAAATGATACTGATGATATCAAAAGAATCAACATAAATAATTTGAGTAAAGTGCAAAATAAAAATAATTTACCCAAATTCTGATTGTATTTACTTGACAGTTTAGAAAGATGGTAACAATAACAGCCTCTATAACAAGAACTATTTACCATTAAGAATCCTCACTCCCAAACAGACTAGGTGCTGAGACTTCCTCACCCCAAAAAGGGTAATATACACACACCCTTATTCCTTAGTCTATGTAATACTGACATACAATTTTTTTGATGAGAAAATCTTAGACTGGTGATCAAAAGGAAATGTCAGGGGAAAATGAGATTATGAATAAGAGAAAATCTACAGACTACAAGCAGATAATTCAGCCTGTTTCCTTTTTTTTCTTTAAGGTTTTATTTATTTATTCATGAGAGACACACAGAGAGGCAGAGACATAGGCAGAGGGAGAAGCAGGCTCCATGCGGGGAGCTCAATACGGGACTCGATCCCAGGAACCCAGAATCATGACCTGAGTCGAAGGCAGATGCTCAATCACTAAACCACCCAGGCAGTCCCAGCCTGTTTCTTTTTTAACTCTTTCATGGAGTGAAGCAAAAATAAATCGCATCTTGGGGTGCCTGGGTGGCTCAGTCAGTTAAGGATCTGACTCTTGACTTGGGACTCAGGTCATGATCTCAGGGTAGTGTAAACACTTAACTCAAATAAAAGAGTCCTTTCCTCTCCAAAGAAATATACTCATTTCTTGAAAGACTGGGATTGTGTGTGTATATGCATGCATGTGTGTGAAATCTCTTATTAGAACCCTGTTTTAGAGGACTTTGAGGATTTATGCATTCTTTCATTAATTTCACGATGATTCTGTCTTTGTGTTTACTTCCTTTTAGGGGTTAATTTTGAGGAAAATAAAACAAAACTACATTGTTAAATACATTCTATGGAATAACAGAAAAAACATCAAATATGCCTCAACAATGAATATTAGTAGTGTTAATGTCAGTCACTCTTGGAGGTGCCCGGGGGGCTTAGTCAGTTAAGCATCCAACTCTTGATTTTGGCTCAGGTCATGATCTCAGGGTCATGATCTCAGTGTTGAGAGAACAAGACTCACGTTGTAGTTGGGCTCTGTGTTCAGCAGGGAGTCTACTTAAGATTCTCTCCCTCACCCTCAGCCCCTCCCTCCGCTCACATTCTCTTATGTTCTCTGAAATATGAATAAACCGTTAAAAAATAAATGAATAGGGCAGCCTGGGTGGCTCAGCAGTTTAGCACTGCCATCAGCTTAGGACATGATCCTGGAGACCCTGGATTAAGTCCCACATCAGGCTCCCTGCATCGAGCCTGCTTCTCCTTCTGCCTGTGTCTCTGCCTCTCTTTCTCTCCGTGTCTCTCATGAATAAATAAATAAAATATTAAAAATAAATGAATAAATAAATAAATCCAATTCCACTTAAACTAATTAAACTAAATTGAATAAGTCATTAAGTCAAACAATAAATTGGCTGTACACAAGGGAAAAAAACAGGATTTTTTTCTTTTCCCTAAAATTATTTGCAGTGTCACTGAACTGACCTAGTATCTAATTTTTTAACACACGTAAATGTATACCTGCATTCGGTCAACCAATATTTGGGTGCCCACTATGTTCCAGGCATTGTCGTAGATTCAGGTGGTAAAGTAACAGCCAGTTCCTGATAAGAAGTTGGAGAGTTACTAGAAATCTTGTGGGATGGGTGGACAAGCTAATAGGGTTGTTGTCCTTTCAGGACTGGACTCTACATAATAGGACATTAATTCAAGTATTCCATTTATCGAGCACATACTCTTATTTAGGCACAAAATAGGTCTAATCTTAATGACAGCCATGACAAATAGGTATATTATTGCCATTTTACAGATGGATAAATGGAGGTTCATAGTAGCTTGTCTAAAGTTACTTAGATAAGAAATAGCAGAGGCTGGGTTTAAACTCTCTGTACCTTCCAAGTCCATGCTCTTTGCACTACAGCGCACAACTGTTCTGATATGGATCAAAATGGCCTCACTGTTCCAAACTACAATCCTTACCACAGTTATAATATTCATTAGTTTTAATAAGTTTTAATAAATCAGATCCTTCAATACACTATATTTCTGGGAGATGTTAGGAAATTCTAACATGTATGATATGTTATTAATTCTAAAAATTCAGTACTTTGAGAATCATTATTTATAACTTCTGTAGTATTTATATTTGAAAACTCTTATTAAAATTTGTTCTATCTCACTAAATGTCTCCCATTGTTTGGATGCTATCCCCAAACATCTGTTATCATAAAACTGTAGTTTATCAATGTATGGTTTATCCTTAGGATATTTTTATCTTGAAATGTTATGTGACCCACAAAATTATAATTTTAATAAGCAAAATGTTACTACAATAGTTTTATTCAGGAAAATACAACTACAATTGGAAAGTTCCTATTTTCTGCTAGTGAACAGACATATTAAGGGACATTTCTACCAACCCATCTATACTTTCCCCATCCTCTTTGTTCGTGTGGTTTATCTGGTTTTTGGTTTACTTTTTTGTTTTCCCTAGGTCATACAAAAAAGAACCAAAGATTGAGGTACGCCCATGTAGTAGAGCTACTCATTTCTTCCTTGCCCAGACAGTATTAAGAAAAGACAGGTTTAGAGGACCAAATCTTAAGAATCCAGACCAAAACTCTAATAGAAAAGAAGCACAATAAAAGCAGAGGGGGTGGGGGGGAATGGACACTGAGAAAAAATTAACAAAAATACCCTTAAAGGAGGGATGACTGGGTGCCTCAGATGGTTTAGCATCTGACTCTTAGTTTCAGCTCAGGTCACACATGATCTCAGGGTCATGAGATCGAGCCCCGCGTTGGGCTCCACACTCAACCCAGAGTCTACTTGAGATTCTTTCCCCCTCCTCCTCTCTCTCCCTCTGCTCCTCCCTCCCCCTCAGTTTGTACTGTCTCTTTAAGATAAATAAAATAAAATAAATATATAAAATAAATAAATTTTTTAAATAACCTTAAAGGAAAAAGTCTAAGGGCCAGAACCAAGGCAAAAAGTGCCACCAGGATTTGCCCTATCCATAAATATGGGAGCTCCATACACCCTTGGCTGGCCTATCACAGTGCACTTGTTGGGGTCTAAGAAAGAGGGCAGTAGAAACTGCAGTCCCATAAAGATTACCCCAGTAAAGACTGCAGTCCTGAAAAGCTTGTGCTCATACCACACCTCTTCTTCAACCTCACCTCACTCCTATTTCTATTCCTCAGGCAACTCCAAGCTGGGGAAATGATTGTTACAATCCAGAACTTCAATGCTATGGAACTTGATTCAGAGCTGGTATTAGAGATAGAGTAAGTGAGTAAAAGCACTTAACTATAAATGCTAACTAAACTTTAACTAAGTACTAATCAGCAACAATTGGGAAGTGATGAAAGGGAGATAGAGGAGAAATGCTAGTATTTACTCATAGCACAAAATCAACACATAATGTTTAAAATTGAACATGAAGGTAGTTAACAAAGCATAAAATCATGCCGCGTCATTTTAAAGGTTTTCATAATCTCTCATCTCAACCTTGAAAGGATCTGTTATGAACAATTATTTTTGTAAAGAAGCAACATTTAGCTAAATTTGAGCAATGCCTTCCACTTCAGTTTATTGTTCCCCTGTTAAATTCAACTAAATTTAATACTCATTTGCTTTAAATTAACAAGAGTATTATGATCAAGATATATTATGATCTTGTTGTTATGAAATTATTTCCATTCATCATGCCCTCTGAATATGTCCACTTATAAAGCATAAACAGATGTCTGGAATGATGTTCACCAAATATTACTACTAGTAACTTCTGAATGGTGAAATTAGGATAATTTGTTGTTTTCTAATCCATCATTTCCTGCATTGCTTAACTCCTTTTTTAAAATTTTTAAGTTCCAGTTAGTTAACAGTGAATTATTAGTCTCAGGTGTATGATATATTGATCCAACACTTACATATGACACCTGGAGCTCATCACAAATGCCCTCCTTAATCTCCAACACCTATTTAATCCATCCCCCCCCCCCACCTACCTCCTTTTAGGTAACCATCACTTTGTTCTCCAAAGTTAAGAGTCCGTTTTTGGCTTGCCTCTCTTTTTTTCCCTTTGCCCATTTGCTTTGTTTCTTAAATTTCAAATATGAGTGAGATCATACAGTATTTGTCTTCCTCTGACTAACTTACTTGGCTTAGCATCCATGTCATTGTAAATGGCAAGATTCCACTCCTTTTTATGACAGACTAATATTCCACTGTATGTATACACTATCTCTTCCTTATCTATTCATCCATCAATGGACACTTGGGCTGTTTCCATAATTTGACTATTGTAGATGATGCTGCTATAAATGTTGGCGTGTATATATCCTTTTGAATTAGTACTTTTGTATTTTGGGAGTAAATACCTAGTAGTACAATTGCTGGATGGTAGGGTAGTTCTATTTTTAACTTCTTGAGGAAACTCCTTACTGTTTTCCAGAGTGGCTGCACCAGTTTGCAACCCCACCAACAGTGCAAGAGGTTTCCCCTTCCTCCACATCCTTGACAACACTTGTTTCTTGCGTATTTTGTTTTAACCATTCTGACAGGTGCAAGGTGATATTTCATTGTAGTTTTGAGTTGCATTTCCATGATGATCAGTGATGGTGAACCTCTTTTCATGTATCTGTTGGCCATCTGGATGTCTTCTTTGGAAAAATGTCTACTCATGTCTTCTGCCCCTTTCTTAAGTGGATTATTTGGTTTCGGGGGGTGTTGCGTTAGGCAAGTTCTTTATTTGGAAACTAACCCTTTATCAGATATGCCATTTACAAAAATCTATTTTGAAAGTTGCCTTTTAGTTTTGTTGATTGTTTCCTTCCCTGTACAGAAGCTTTTTAGTTTGAGGTAGTCTCAGTAGTTTATTTTTTATTTTGTTTCCCTTGCCTCAGGAGACATATCTACACTGAAACTGCTATAGCTGATGTCAAAAAGGTTACTGCCTGTGTTCTCTTCGAGAATTTTTATGGTTTCAGGCCTCACAAGTAGGGCTTTAATCCATTTTGGACTTAATTTTGTGTATGGTGTAAGAGAGTGCTCCAGTTTCATTCTTCTGCATGTCACTGTCTAGTTTTCCCAACACCATTTGTTGAAGAGACTGTCTTTTTTCCATTGGATATTCTTTCCTGCTTTGCCCAAGATTAATTGACCATATAATTTTGGGTTCATTCCTGGGTTTTCTATTCTGTTCCATTGATCTGTGTATCTGTTTTTGTGCCAGCACCATACTGTTTTGATCACTACAGCTTTGTAATATAACTTGAAATCTGGAGTTGTGATGCTTCCAGCTTTGCTTTTCTTTTTCAAGGTTGCCTTGGCTAATCAGAGTCTTTTAGTAGTTCCATACAATTTTTAGGATTGTTTGTTCTAGCTCTGTGAAAAATGCTGGTGGTATTTTGATAGAGATTGCATTAACTCTGTACATTGCTTTGGATAATATACACATTTTAACAATATTGGTTCTTCCAATCCATGAGCATAGAATGTCTTTCTATTTCTTTGTGTCTTTTCACTATCCTTCATCAGTTTTCTAGTTTTCACAGTACAGGTCTTTCACCTCTTTGGTTAGGTTTAGGTATCTTATTGTTTTTGGTACAGTTGTAAATGGAATTGATTCATTAATTTCTCTTTGTGGCCCTTCATTATTGGTGTATAAAAATGCAGCAGATTTCTATACATTGATTTTGGATCCTGCAACTTTACTGAATTCATATATCAGTTCTAGCAGATTTTTGGTAGAGCCTTTTGGGTTTTCTATATATAGCATCATGTCATCCTGCAAATAGTGGAAGTTTTAGTTGTTCCTTGCCAATCTGGATACCTTTTCTTTTTGTTGTCTGATTACTGTGGCTAGGACTTCCAGTGCTATGTTAAATAACAGGGTTGCAAGTTCCCTTGTTCCTGATCATATAGAAAAAGTTCTCAGTTTTTCCCCATTGTGGATGATATTAGCTAAGGGATTTTTGTATATGGCATTTATTATGTTGACGTATGTTTCCTCTAAAGCTACTCTGAGGAGGGTTTTTTATTATGAATGGATGTTATACTTTGTCAAAGGTTTTTTTCTTCATCTATTGAAATGATCATGTGGTATTACCCTTCTTTTCATGATATGATGTATTATGTTGATTGATTTGCAAATACTGAACTATCCTTGAAACCTAAGAATAAATCCCACTTGATCAGGGTGAATGATTCTTTTAACGTATTGTTGGATTCAGTGTGCTAGTATTTTATTGAGAAATTTTCCATCCATGTTCACCAGGGATATTGATCTGTAGTTCTCTTTTTTAGTGGAGTCTTTATCTGGTTTTGGTATCAGGGTAATAATACTGGCCTTATAGAACAAATTTGGAAGTTTTCCTTCCTTTTCTATTTTTTGGGATAGTCTCAGAAGAATAAATACTAACTCTTCTTTCCTTATTTATTTTTTTGATAAAAGAGCATGCACAAACAGAGGAGGGTAGTGCAGAGGGGGAGGGAGAGAGAAAATCCACACTCAGAGCAGAGCCTGACCCAGGGCTCAATCTCAGGACCCTGAGATCATGATCTGAGCTGAAGTCAAGAGTTGGCTGCTTAACCAACTGAGCCACCCAGGCACCCCACTAACTCTTCTTTAAATGTTTGGTAGAATTTGCCTGGGAAGCCATCTGGCCCTGGACTTCTGTTTCTTAAGAGTCTTCTAATCACTGATTTCATGTCTTTGCTGATTATTGGTCTATTCAAGTTTTCTATTTCTTCCTGTTTCAGTTTTGGAAGTTTATATGTTTCTAGAAATTTGTCCTTTTCTTCCAGGTTGTCCAACTTGTTGGCATATAGTTTTGCATAATTTTCTCTTATGGGACCCATGGGTGGCTCAGTGTTTGGGCATCTGCCTTCAGCTCAGGGCGTGATCCCAGGTACTAGGATCATATCCCACATCAGGCCCTCCAGAGGGAACCTGCTTCTCCCTCTGCCTATATCTTTGCCTCTCTCTCTCTGTGTCTCCCATGAATAAATAAATAAAATCTTTAAAACATAATAATAATAATTTTCTCTTATAATTGTGTTTCTTTGGTGCTAGTTGTTATTTCTCCTCTTACTTGTGAATTAGTTTATTTGGATCCTTTCTCTTTTCTTTTTGATAACTCGGGCTATTATCAATTTTATTAATTTTTTTCAATGAACCAGCTCCTGGTTTCATTGATCTGTTCTACTGTGGTTTTGTTTTGTTTTGGGTTTGTTTGTTTGTTTGTTTTTTAGTTTCTGTATCATTTATTTCTACTAATACTTTTTATTACTTCTTTCCTCTTGCTGGCTTTAGACTTCATTTGTTGTTCTTTTTCTACTCCTTTAGATGTAAGGTTTGGTTGCTAATTTGAGATTTTTCTTGCTTCTTGAGGTAGGCCTGTGTTGCTATATACCTTCCTCTCAGGACAGCTTTTGCTGCATCTCCAGCATTTTGGATCATTGTATTTTCATTGTATTTGTTTCCATGCATTTTTAAAATTCCTTCTTTGATTTCCTGGTTGACCCATTCATTGTTTAATAGCATGTTCTTTAACCTCCATGTCTTTGTGGTCTTTCCAGATTTTTTCTTGTCATTGACTTCTAGTTTCATAGCATTGTCATCAGAAGAGATGCATGGTATAACCTTAATCTTTCTGTATTTCTTGAGGCCTGTTCTGTGACCTAATATGTAATACATTCTAGAGAATGTTCCATGTTCACTTGAAAAGAATGTGTATTCTGTTGTTTTAGGATGGAATGTTCTCAATAAATCTGTTACATCCAACTCATCCAGTGTGTCATTCAAACTCATTATTTCCTTCTTTATTTTCTGTTTAGATGATCTGTCTTTGCCACTTTTGGTCTCTCCTTTGCACTCAGAAAATTCCCTTTAATATTTCTTGAAGGGCTGTTTCAGTGGTCACAAACTAAAACTAACTTTTTATAATGAATATATATTATTTATAAAACAAATTATTTTTAATAAAATTAAAATAAAATATAAATAAAACTTACAAGTCACTACATCATTAACTGACTAATCAATGATTAGCTATGTTTAAGTAGTGTCACCTAGAATGTTACATGAATAAGGGCAAGTTGATTATTTAATTTCTTTTACTAATATATTAAAATTTATAATTAATTAATAAGATTAAGATCAAGGAAACATATTATCCTTTTTTTGGAAACATATTATCCTGATATGAGTCATAAAATAAGAAAATATACTTGATGTGCCTAAAAACTCATAATTCTTGTAATATTTAATGAGTACAAAGTTCTCCACCAGGCACTAATGTTATAAAAATATGTTGAGGAATATATATTTTAACCAATATATTTTAACCAATATTTTAACCAATATGATCATTTTAACCAATGATCAAATATAGTAGAATTTTTAAAAGAGGAAAGTGTGTGTCTGTATGTGTGTGTATGTTAAGAAGGGCCATAGCTACTTTGTTTTAATGCCATTCACTTTATCACACTTCATAGGTACTGTATTTTTTATAACTTGAAGGTCTGTGGCAACCCTACATCAAGGAAGTCTGTCAGCACCATTTTTCCAACAGCATCTGCTTATGTCAGGTCTCTGTCACATATTGGTAATTCTCACACTACTTCAAAATTTTTCATTATATCTTTGTTATGGTAATCTGTGATCAGTGATCTCTGCTGTTACCATTGGAGACTGAAGATATGATTGAAGTGCTGCAATCTCATAATAAAACTTCAACAGATGAGGAGTTACTTCTGATGGATGAGCAAAAAAGTGGTTCCTTGAAATGGAATCTACTCCTGATGAAAATGCTGTAAAGACTGTTGAAATGACTACAACAAATTTATTACATGACATACACTTACTTGATAAAACAATGGCAGGGTTTGAGAGAACTGACTCTCAAAATATGAAATCTGGTAAAATGCTATCAAACAGCATCACTTGCTGAGAAACAGTTCATAAAAGGAAGAGTCAATCAATGCAGCAAACTCTGTTGTCTTAGTTTAAAAAACTGCCACAGGGGAAAACTATACCCATATAATCAATATATCATTGTTCACTGATTGATGAATATAATCCTTCCTGATGTTTAAATGTTAAAATTATAGGTGAATTATTTCTTAGAACACATATTTCATATTTATCCATCATTTACTTTCCGTAATCTCATATTTACTGATTTTGTTCCTGATCCCCCCTCCATATTCCCTATGCATTAAAAAAAGTTAGACAGCTAGACAGATTCTGTTTGGAGAAATAACTGGTTAGCACTGAGCCATGAACATGAAAAAAATGATTTTGTTTGAAATACAAGATTACACTTTAATCAGAATACATAGACCTTAGTAAGTCATTAACTTCAGTCAGAGACTATCAAAGAATATCTGCTGCCTCCTTTAATGCAAAGGGGTTTTCAATAATAACACCTCTCATAATGTTCCCAAGTGTTATCCATAAACCACCTTCATCAGAAATATTTGAGGCCATCATTAAATATGCATGTGTGGGTTAAAGCCCACAAATCAGTTATCTTTAAGAGTGGAGCCAAGAAATCTGCAGATACACCAAGCACTTGATTATTTTGTGTACTGTCTTACATTATACCCAATTTTGTGCTTTTATGTTTTAAAAAAGACATTTTATTTGCTTATTACAATATCTTGAAGAGAAAGTATGTATCACTTTCAGATGCACTTCACTGAAACACAGAGAAGCTATATGATATGTTCAAGATCACATAGCACAGGGCCAGGTATGCATTCGTTCATTCAACATGTATTTATTGAGTGCTTACTAAGGGCCAGACTGTTCTAGGCATAGTTACAGTAACAACACACAAAGACCATAGTCTTAAGCCTCATAAGAGGGTCACTTTTTTGGGCAGCCCGGGTGGCTCAGTGATTTAGCGCTGCCTTCAGCCCAAGGTGTAATCCTGGAGACCTAGGATTGAGTCCCACATCAGGCTCCTTGCATGGAGCCTACTTCTCCCTCTGCCTGTGTCTCTGCCCCTCTCTCTCTCTTTCTCTCTCTCTCTCTCTCTGAATAAATAAATAAAAATCTTAAAAAAATAAAATAAAAATCAAATTAATAAAAATCTTTAAAAAAAGAGAGAGAGAGAGAGAGGGTCATCTTTTAGGTAGCCAGTAACATTACACAAGAGTAAATCAGATAGAGACAAACCTCCAGACTCTTAACTGAATGCTTTCTCACTACACCAAATGGTTGATTCACTAACTATAACATATCATACCATGTAGCATGCATAAGCAAGATGGAAATATAATAAAAATCAGGATTCATTTCTCAGGCAGTATGGAGAGTGGATATAAGCATCAGGGTATAAGAAGTAAAGCAAACCTGGATTCAAAGTCTGGCTTTATATACCAAGGCAGCACTCTGCACGAGTTATCTAAGCTGTAGTTACAGAATTTATCAGTACCTACCTGGAAGGATCAATGTGAAGATCAAACCATATAACAGCATATGTAAAACACCAAGCATGGGTCTAGCAGAGTGTAGGCACCTGTTACTGGTTCTCTCTTTCCACACAAGTAAATAAGAATCCTACTGACAACACCACAGCATACCTAAGCTAGAAGGCTAGACTTTAGATTTGATGCAAATCAACTGTAACTAGTTTGCCTAAATTTCATCATAAAGACTGCTTTCACAAATTCTATCCTACATTATATACTTAAGTAATGTCCCTTTGGGATTAAAAACAGCGATTATTATCCCATTATTTAAAAAACATGTATTTTTGAGGGTTCCTTAATAAGCACAATACTACTCTATACTTTGGGACTGTTGCTCATTTTCTAAGCAGAAATATATTAGATCATCACTAAAAAAATGTATATACATATACATCTTCTCTAATCAAACTGTTAAGTAAAATAAAAAGTCCCTAAACAATAAGTTCACCTACCACATTCTACCTCTCCAACCTAATTTTCTCCCTTCTTTACCAGCTCACAACAACCCAGAAACACTGGCATTCCTTTAGCTCTTCAAACCTACCAAACTCCCCAGCAGTTAGACGTCATACATGGTGTTGTCCTCTGATCATCAGGCTAATGCCTAACTGGGTCCCACCTTAAACATCTGGTCCTCAGAGAAGCCGTCCCTGACCAAGCATCCTGGCGATGTTGGGCTGCACTGCACATGGTGATGCTATGAAGCCTTAGGATAATGATATATGATGAAGAAGCCCGGGTTTCAGTCATCTGACAAGATGCAGATATGCTACAGCATGAATACACAGCTGTGCAAGTAGATAAAAGTTCACAAATAGCATGATATAACTGGCAATAATGCATCTGCTTTGGCAAGCTGAAAATATTAGCCAGGGTGGCACCTGGGTGGCTCAGTGGTTGAGTATCTGCCTTAGGCTCAGGTCATGATCTCGAGGTCCTGGGATCGAGTTCCAAATTGGGCTCCTTGTAGGGAACCTGCTTCTCCTTCTGCCTATGTCTCTGCCTCTCTCTCGTATTGCTTATGAATAAATAGTAAAATCTTTAAAAAAAAAAATAACCAGGGCTTTCATAAGTGATCCCTCCTCTGCCAAGAGGTATAAAACACTGCTTATATCGAGAAGTTCTACTAAAGGGAACTCCCAACATGGCCTAAGTCTCTTCCCTTCTGCTTTTATTCCTGGCTGTCAAACCACATTTTACAAAGAACTTTGGAAGTATTTGAACAGTCTAAGGCACATTGTTACATATGTCAATAGTATACAGAGCCCTTTTTCTTTTTTTTTATTAAGATTTTTATTTATCTATTCATGAGAGACACAGAGAGGCAGAGACACAGGCAGAGGGAGAAGCAGACTCCATGCAGGGAAGCCCAATGCGGGACTTGATCCCAGGACCCCGGGGGCACGACCTGAGCCAAAGGCAGACGCTCAACCATTGAGACACCAGGAGTCCCCAGAGCCCATTCTTGGAGTTCTTTTTATTGACTTATTGTCTGATAATATGTGTTTTCTCTACTTAAGAACTGTGCTTACCCCATCACCTGCCACACTGTCAGTGCCTAACAGTTTCCAGCATCCAGAAGGAGTATGTATGTGCCTTAGGAGTATTCTAAGGAATACCCAGCCACTGGATCAATGAATTAAGAAGAAAGGGTGTGCCCATGTGAAAGAAATACGGTATATAGAAGTTAAGTTTACCAAATCCATGTAAAGTCTATAAAATAGTGCTGGGCACATACATAGTAAGCACTCAATTAACGTTGTCATTATTTGTTTAACTAGAACAAAACTATCCAAGTAGGACAACGGAAGAGAGAAAAGGCTGTTTAGTGACTGAGGAATACCAAGGCTGAGCACATGCCATGTGGCTCTCCGTAGAGCACAGTGCAAAGGCACCCTTCACAATGGCCCCTTCCAAGTTGATTCATTTTAACACATAAACATACAAATTTAAAAGCCTGAGATCTTTTCACATGTTCACGGTTGAGTTCAGCACTCTTACAATAAAACCACTCACAACAATAACATCTCATACACAGAAGCACTTCTATGGGATAGAGCAGAGAGAGAGAGAGAGAGAGAGAGATCCATGCTCCACTCTCCCAGTGGATGGAAAGAAAAGTGGCACCCTTAAATATTTTATGGAAATGTCACACATTTTGCTTCCTTAGACTCATGAAAATAAAACAGACAACAACAGTACAAATACTTATATTTCAAGTCAATGAAAATCCCATCAGCTGTTTTAAAATTAACGAAAAGAAGTCAAGGCTGTCAAAGAGAAGACTTGAGTGAGGTCACTCTGCCTCTGTTTATCACAAAACTGCAGCCATATTTCCTGAAGCATTCACTGATGCAAGTGATTCAGGAAAGGAACACCTAAGTGAAAGAAGTTTTCACATCTAACAATCCAAGCTGTTTTGGAAATGGATGTCTTTCATTATTTTTATTTTTTTATTTTTTTTTTTTTTAAATCTTTTATTTATTTATTTATTTATTTATGATAGTCACAGAGAGAGAGAGAGAGAGAGAGGCAGAGACACAGGCGGAAGGAGAAGCAGGTTCCATGCACCGGGAGCCCGATGTGGGATTCGATCCCGGGTCTCCAGGATCGCGCCCTGGGCCAAAGGCAGGCGCCAAACCGCTGTGCCACCCAGGGATCCCTCATTATTTTTATTTATTAGGTTTTCACACAATTGTTTTTTAACTTTCATACCATTCTTACTGTTTTCTTTCTCTTTCTTTTCTATGAGTCTTCGATCTGAACAAACACATTTTAGCCATCCATATACTTTTTAGGAAATTCCCAACCTATTATCAATAAAGAGGGATTTCTATAAAATCAAATAATTCTCCCACTGTCAGAACCTAATGTTCATAACAAGCAGACGTAACTCCACCCGAGGCTTTAAGTAACAAATTTTAAAATACATAACCACTTATTAATATTCCAGAGGGAAAAAGAGACCCTCCACCATGTATATGTGCCACATGAAGGTACTCTAATAGAAATGGCCATCTGTGATCCGGTCTAGTCAGCCATTCTACTTCACAGAAGGAATATCCGTAAGTCACACCCAGGTGCCTATATCAAGCCTGAATAATTAGAATACAAATGCAAAATATGTTCATCCCTTGATCTGTTGCTTCTCACTAAGAAGACTGTTATTTTCCATGGGGCCATATTGACATTTAACCTCAAGTATATTTGTAATAAGTACTTCCATTTTCTTTTTTATTTTATTTTATTTATTTATTCATGAGAGACTCAGAGAGAGAGAGAGGCAGAGACATAGAGGGAGAAGCAGGCTCCTTGCAGGGAGCCCAATGTGGGATTTGATCTCCAGACCTGGGATCATGCCCTGAGTTGAAGGCAGATGCTCAACCACTGAGCCATCCAAGCATCCCAATACTTCATTTTCAATAAGAATTCATCTTCCCTAGTTTCTGTCTAAAATTAACTCAAATTTAAACTTATAGGTTAGTGAATAGGAAAATTCCTTTGGAATAAACAGGGGGAAAATTTATGAATATTCTAAAGAATGATACCTACCTTAGGCCCTGTGATATGCATCAGACCACCAAAAGCAGAGGCAACAGTATCATAACCAGCTCGCTGAGACAGTGGACCTGTCTGACCATATCCTAAAATGAAAAGAATAGACATAGCATCAGGCAGGGGAGAACAAGAGTACAAGAGTGTGTTAAAATCCTTTGTAGCCAAAAATCTTGCAGCAATTTGTTACTGTGAGATTGATAGTATCCCTTGAAAAGGAAGCAATAAAAATTATTTATGATCGTATACCCCAGAAGGCTGCAAACTGGTTATTTGAGGGCCAGATCCCACCTGCAAGAATGTTCTATCTGGCCTGAAAAGGGTCCTAAAATGTTTCTATTTAGTTTCCAACATTTCAAAACGCAGGAGATAGCACATAAAATACAAATTTTATGGATTTTCTTGAAAAATCAGAATACTAGACCCATGCAACAATCAATCAGAGTGAAGTAATAACTCTTCCTTTACACAGGGAAATAAGTTATCCAATTTTCAATTCTTCCACCACTCTTAATATTCCTTAATGCCTGAGCCTGATTCACTCATTTAATCTTACCTCCCAGATTCCATTCATACACACTACTCTTGTTCTATACTAAACAATATACAAAGTCAGACTGGATTCTGTTTAAATATTTTCTCAGGTATGCAAACATATACATAAATGATGATTAAAAATTTTGAACATAAATAATATCATTAGATGACCTAACAGTGCTTTTTAAGATTATAAAGAGAAGATGAAGGTATTACTTTTCTTTTCATTTTGTTTTTCTTTTTCCATCAGCAAAAATCAAGAGAACACAAAAAATAGTTTCTCCTGCTCTCCTCAGTCCTGGCACTTACTTTAAATAATAAAGGTTATTTCAGGTGCTACACGAATCTGTCTCCAAATCCTATGTTATCAACCAGAAAGAGGACACATGAAAAGCCTTCCACACCCACCAGCTATTAGCTGAAATTTCCTGCATACCTCACTTTAAAAAGATCAAAAGGGGTGCCTCAGGATCCCCACTTGCTTCTCCAGCAACCTGGAAGCTTCTCCCTCTATTTCACTCCATATATCCACATATCTCACACTCTCTCACATCCCCCAAATCTGCACTCAAACGTCTCCTTAAAAAAAAAAAAAAAAAAGTCTCCTTACCAGAGAGACCTTCCCTGGAGAACTTTTATAAAAGAGCATTCTCACCTCTCACTCTTAATCATTCTTGCCTGACTACATTTGTCCTCATAGCATTTATCACAAGATATAGAATATCGCTCTGTGTTTACTGATTTATTTTCTGTCTCCTCCCTACCAAAATGTGTGTTCCAGAACTTTTTTCTATTTGATCTACTACTGTATTCACAGCATGTAGAATAGAATTCAATAACATTCATTGAATGAATATTTGTCACATAAAATAATTTTTTTAAAAAAATCTATAAATTAATAAGGAAACTAAGTAAGTTTTTGTTTTGCTTTATTTTGTTTTTGACCAAAATGGTAATACAAGAGGCTCCTGAATTTTTCTCCTCCTACAGACATACCAAATGCACAGCTCCATGTGGACCAATTCCCTCTGAGTAAAACCCAAAACTAGTTGTTTAACTTGTACACATTGGTGATAGAGAAAATACCCACATCTAGGGGTGCCTGGGTGGCTCAGTCAGTTAAGCATTTGCCTTTGGCTCAGGTCATGATCCCAAGGTTCTGGGTTCGAGCCCCGCATTGGGCTCCCTGCTCAGCAGGGAATCTGCTTCTTCCTCTTCCTTTGCCGCTCCCCCTGCTTGTGCTCTGTCTCTCTCAAGTAAATAATTTTTTAAAAAATCTTTAAAAATAAGCAAATAAAATACCCACATGCAAATGAGTAGGAAAGGCTGAGTCATACTCCTGCCATAAACCCCACTCCAGGCATAGCACCATATAATTAGGAGGGAACCCCCAACTCCAAGCTTCTCCTCTAGGAGTGAAGGATTTGGACCACATATCTTATGCCCCAACTTGTAAGGCTCCCAGCTGAGAGACAGGCCTCCAAAACACCTAGCTCAGATATCCAATGGAGCTTACATTCACAAGTCCCATTGGACCATAACAAACAGAAAAAGAAGTTGTTGACAGGTGCACAGCACTAATCACAGCTATCGGGATAGAGAGACAAGGCAAAACAATTCATCTCCCAGTTTTTTCCTGTAAAGGGTCTCACTGCACACTTTACAAGCTGTTATCTGAGGATTTGGACTGTAATTAACATATATCTAGGTGCTGACTGCAATCCTACCTGGAACCCAAAAGAGCCAGTGGGTCACACTCAAGTTCACTCCAACAATGCCAGGTCACCAGCATCTCTCTGGAAAGAACTTATACACATATCTGGCACACCAGCTCTTTTGCACCTACTGTCCCCTAATCACCTGGCTCTGACAGCCAATGGGTTTTGCATTCACAAATCCCACAGGGCTATACCAAACAAAGAATCAGTTTTTAAACAGGCTCAGGAGTAAACTCCATGGCTATATATCCGGGCTCAGTGCAGAAAGAGAAAGCAAAACACCGTCTTTCAGTGTCTCCCCGGAAAGAGTTTGCATGCTTTTCCAGCTGTTATCTGAAATCCAGCTTCTAATCAGCCTGCATCTAGGTGCTTCCTGCTATCATCCCCCTGGGGACATTGATGGATCTTGGCACACTCTCAACCTCTAGGAGCCACTAAGAACAAAGGCAGTGGCTTGGACAATCACAAAGATTTGAGGAAACTTGGAGCTTAGGCCAGGGTGATTGATGAGATTCATCTCCTACACAAGACCAGTCTCAAGGCTGAGAGAGGTGGCTGTTTTAGCTAATATATAAAACCAACACAGAGAATGAAAAAAAAATGAAGAAACAGGAATATGTCCCAAACAGAAGAAAAAGGTAAATTTCCAGAAACTAATCTGAGGGAAATGGAAATAAGTTATTTATCTGACAGAGTTCAAAATAACAATCATAAAGATACTCACCAAGATAAAGAGCAATGCATGAACAAAGTGATAATTTCAACAGAGAGAGAAAATATTAAAAAGTACCATAGAAATCATAGAGCTGAAGAATACAATAGCTAAAGTGAAAAATTCAATGGAAGACACTCAACCACGGACTAGATCAACTAGAAGAAAAGAACAGCAAATTAGAAGATAGACGTGGAATACATGCAATCAGAGGAGCAAAAAGGAAAAAGAGTGAAGATAGCTTAAGGGACTTATGGGACATCATCAAAAAGACCAATATACGCATTAAAGAGGTCCCAGAAGAAGAGAGGGGGAAAGAGGCAAATGCTTATTTAAAGATATGCCTCAAAAATTCCCTTATCTGAAGGAAAAAACAAGATCTCCAGATCCTGGTAGCCCAGAAAATACCATATAAGATGAATCTAAAGAGACTCACACCAAGAAACATTATTAATTAAATTGTCAAAAGTTACAGACAAAGGGAGAAACTGAAAAGCAACTTGTTGCATACAAGAAAACTGTCATAAGACTATCAGTGGATTTTACAAAAAATATGCAGGCCAGAAGGGAGTAGAATGAGATATTCAAAGTGTTGAAAGAAAAATATTGCCAACCAAGGACATCCTATCCAACAGAGTTATCTTTCAGAAGAAGAGATAAAGAATTTTCCAGACAGACAAAAGCTAGAGGACTTCATCAAAACTAGACCGGCCTTACAAGATAAGTTAAAAGGAGTTCTTCAGGCTGAAACAAGAGTGCTCATTAGTTACACTGAAATGTATCAAAGTATAAAACTAACTGGAAAAGGTGAATATATAGCTAAATTCAGAATATTCTAATGTTGTAATAGTGGTGGGTAAGTCACTTATATAACTGTAATATAAGAGTTTAAAGACAAAAGTATTAAGAATTCCCATAATGACAGTACTTTCTTAATGGATACATAATATAAAAAAATGTAAGTCATTACATCAAATCCTTAAAATGTCAGAAGAGACTGTAAAAATTTGGAAGTTTTGTATACGTCTAAGTTAGGTTGTTATCAGCTTAAAATAGCCCATTACTGGGGCACCTGGGTGCACAGTCAGTTGAGTGTCCAACTCTTGGTTTCAGCTCAGGTTGTGATATCAGAGTTGGAGGGTCAAGTCCCACGTCAGGCTCCACACTGGGTGCAGAGTCTGCTTAGGACTATCTCTCCCTCTCCTTCTGCCCCTATGAGCTCGCTCTCTCTCTCTCTCTCTCTCTCTCAAATAAATAAGTAAATCTAAAAAAGAAAAAAAACGAAAAACAAAAATAGACTGTTACAACTATCAGATGTTTTACACAAGTGTCATGGTAGCACAAAGCAAAAACCTATAGCAGATATACAAAAGAGAGAGAAATCTAAGCACACCACCACAGAAAATTATTAAATCACAGAAGAAAACAAAAGAGGAAGAAACAACTATTACAAAACAATAAGAAAACAATTAACAAAATGACATAGTAAGTTCCAGACCTATAAATAATTAATGAAAATGTACCAAATTCTCCAATTAAAAGACACAGAGTAGCTAAATGGATCTTTTTAAAAAGATCCAACTGTATGCTGCCTACAAGGGACTTACTTAAGCTTTAAGTACGTAGACTGAAAATGAAAAGATAGAAAAGATATTCTATGAAAAAGGAACCAAAAGAAAGTAGGAATAGCTATACTTAATCAAGTAAAATAAACTTTAAGCCAAAGATTCTAATAAGAGACAAAGAAGGGCATTACATAATGAGAAAAAAAGTCAATCCAGTGAGAGGATATAACATTTGTAAATATTTATGCTGCACCCAACATAGAAGAAACTAAGTATTTAAAGCAAATATTAAGAAACATGAAGGGAGAAATAGACAGTAATACAGTAACAGTAGGGGATTTGGATACTCCACTTTCAACACCAAATAGATAATAAAGACAAAAAATCAATAAGAAATCATTGCACTTAAACTGCATTAGGGCAGCTTGGGTGGCTTAGTGGTTTAGCGTTGCCTGCAGCCCAGGGTGTGATCCTGGAGACCTGGGATCGAGTCCCACGTCAGGTTCCGTACATGGAGCCTGCTTCTCCCTCTGCCTGTGTCAGTGCCCCTCTCTCTCTCTCTCTCTCTCTCTCTCTCTCTGTGTGTGTGTGTGTGTCTTTCATGAATAAATAAATAAAATCTTTAAAAAGAGATAAATAAAATAAAATAAACTACACAATAAACCAGATGGACTGAACATTTATAGAACATTCCATCAAACAGCAGCAAAATACACATTTTTCTCAAGCACACACATGAAACCTTCTCCAGAATAGATCATATATTAGTCTGCAAAATGAGTCTTAATTAATTTAAGAAGATTGAAACCTTCTTAAGCACTTTTTCTGATCATAAAGGTATTAAACCAGAAATCAATTATAAGAAGAAAGTTGGAAAATTCAAAAATATTCAGAGATTAAAGAATATGCTCCTTAAAAAAAAAAAAAAAAAAAACAGATCAAAGAAGAAACCAAAAGATAAACCAAAAAATATCTTGAGACAAATGAAAATGAAAACACAAGTTAACAAAACTTATAAGATACAGTAAAAGAGGGAATTTTGTAGTGATAAGTGCCTACATTGAGAAAAAAAGAATGATGTCAAACAAACAACCTCATTTCACACCTCAAGGAACTAGAAAAAAAAAAACAACTACGCCCAAATTTAGCAAACAGAAGGGAATAACAAAAATCAGAACAGATAAATATGAAAAGATAAACAAAACAGGCAATCTTTAGCTAGATAATCAAAGAAAAGAGAGACAGAACTCAAATAAATAAAATCAGAAATGAAAGATAAGTTACAACTGATGACACAGAAATATAAAGGACATAAGAGACTATCATGAACAATTATACAAAAAAAACAGACAACCTACAATAAACATAAATTCCTACATATGACCTACCAAGAATGAATCTTGAAGAAATATAAAATCTGAATAGAACAATAACTAGTAAGAAGATTGTATCAGTAATCAAAAACATCCTTAAAAACAAAAGTCTAAAACCATATGGCTTTACTGGTAAATTCTACTAAACATTTAAAAAAGAATTAATATCAATCCTTCTCAAATGCTTTGAAAAAACAGAAGAGAAAGAAATGCTTCTAAACTCTTTACAAAGCCAGGATTATCCAGGATTATCCAAAACCAACAAGGACACTACAAAAAAAAGAAAATTACAGGCCAATGATCCTGATGATACAAAAATCTTCAACAAAACTTAGCAAACCAATTTCAACAGAACATTTTTAAATACATCATTATCAAGTGGGATTTATTCCAGGAATGTAAGGTTGGTTCAACATCCACAAATCAATCAATGTGATACATCACATCCACAAAATGAAGAATAAAAATCACATGATCATCTCAGCAGATACAGATAAAGTACCCAACAAAATTCAACATCCATTTATAATAAAAACTCTCAACAAATTGAATACAGAGGGAATATACCACAACATAATAAAGGCCATATATAACCAATCCAGAGCTAACACCATACCAAATGGTGAAAAGTAAAAGCTTTTCCTCTAAAATCAGGAACAAGACAATAGTACCTACTCTCACCACTTCTATTCAACATAATATTGGAAGACATATCCAGAGCGATTAAGCAAGAAAAGGAAATAAAATGCATCCAAATCAGAAAGGAGGAAGTAAAATGTTTGTTTTTTAAAGATTTCATTTATTTATTCATGATAGACATAGAGAGAGAGGCAGAGACACAGGCAGAGGGAGAAGCAGGCTCCATGCAGGGAGCCAGACATGGGACTCGATCCCAGGTCTCCAGGATCACACCCTGGGCTGAAGGTGGTGCTAAACCACTGAGCCCCCTGGGGATCCCTAAAACTGTTTGTGAATGACATGATCCTACACATAGAAAACCCTAAGACTCCATCAAAAAAAACTGTGAAACAAATTTAGTAAAATTTTGGGATACAAAATCAATATAAAAATCTGTTGCATTAGGGGCACCTCAGTGGTTCAGTCAGTTGAGCATCTGACTCTTGGTATTGGCTCAGGTCATGATCTCAGGGTTGTGGGATCTAGCCTCATGCTGGGATCTGCACTCAGGGGGGAGGCCGGCTAAGAGTTTCTCTTTCTCTCTGCCCCTCCCCCCATTCATGCTCTCTCCCTCTCAAATAAATAAATAAATCTTAAAAAATATCTGTTGCATTTCTATACACTAACAACAAATTATATGAAAGAGATATTAAGAAAGCAATCCTATTTATAATAGTATCAAAAACAATAAATATTTGTAATATATTAATCAAAAAGATAAAAGATCTATACACTGAAGATTATAAGACATTAATGGTAGAAACTGAAGACACATTAAGTGGAAAGATATCTCATGCTCTTAGACTGGAAGAATTAGCATTGTTAAGATGTCAACACCACCCAAAGCCATCTATGGATTCAACACAATCCTCATCAAAATCCCAATAGCACTTTTTATGGAATTAGAAAAATAATCCCCAAATCTATATGAAACCACAAAAGATCTCAAATAGCCAAAGCTATTGTGAGCAGGAACGAACCTGAAGATACATTTCTTAATTTCAAAATATATTACAAAGCTATGCAATCAAGATAGCATGTGGTGCTGGCATAAAAACAAACAGACCAATGGAACTGAACACAGAGCCCAAAAACAACTGATCTTTGACAAAAGTACCAAGAACACACAATGGTAATTGACAGTCTGTCCAATAAATCGTGCTGGAAAAAAAGAGGTATCTACCTGCAAAAGAATGAAATGGATCCCTATCTTAACACTATATACAAAATCTAGGGCCACCCAGGTGGCTCAGCGGTTTAGCACCACCTTCGGCCCAGGGCATGATCCTGGAGACCCGGGATGGAGTCCCACATTGGGCTCCCTGCATGAAGCCTGCTTCTCCCTCTGTCTGTGTCTCTGCCTCTCTCCCTCTGTGTCTCTTGTGAATAAATAAATAGAATCTTTAAAAAAAAAAGTCTAGTCAAAATGGTTAAAGACTTAAATGTAATATCTGAAACCATAAAATTCCTAGAAGAAAACATAAAGTTCCTTTACATTGGCCATGGCAATAATTTTTTGGATATGACATCAAAAGCATAGGCAAAAATAGACAAACGGAATTATATTAAATTAAAAGGCTTCTGTGAAACAAAGGGTACAATGAGAAATGAAAAGGCAACCTACACAATGGGAGAAAGTATTTGCAGACCATGTATCTGATAAGGGCTTAATATCCAAAATGTACATGGAACTCAACCAAATAGCAAAAAAAAAAAAAAAAAAAAAAAAAAAATCAAATAATCTGATTTATTTATTTTTTTAATTTTTAAGATTTATTGAGCCACCCACGTATCCCAAATAATCTGATTTAAAAATGGGAGTAAACATTTTTTCCGAAGAAGACCAATAGGTACATGGAAAGGTGCTCAAATTCACTAATCATCAGGGAAATGCAAATTAAACCCACAGTAAAACATCACCAACACTTGTTAGGATGGCTACTATCAAAAAGACAAGAGATGATAAATGTCAGCAAGGTCATGGAAAAAACGGAACTCCTGAGCACTAGTGGTAGGAATGTAAATCGGTGTAGCTATTACGGAAAATATTATGGAAATTCCTCAATAAAATAAATTGAAAATAGAACTACCATATGATCCAGCAATCCCACTTCTGGGTATATATATCCAAAGAAAATGAAATCAGTATTTCCAGAAGGTATCTGGATTCCTACATTCACTGCAGCATTATTCACAATAGCAACAACAGGAAAACACATTGTGCACTTTAAACATATACAATTTTGTCAGTTACTTCTCATGTGGCCTGGGAAAAAAGAAAAAAAATGTAGATATGTAAGACAAAATCCCCAGATAAAATTATCACTTAGCATTAAATTAAAGCAGTTCAAGATTAAATTATATTTATCATTACTGATGACAGAAAAGATATCACAACATGCTTTATTATGTAAAGTTTCACATATAAAAGCAGAGAGAATCATATAATAAAGCCAGTGGCAACTTCCATAATTATTTATTCTTAGATATCTTCTTTCCACTACACTTATTTTTCAGTTAAAACTATTGTATGAAGAACAAAGTAAAACCATTAAAAAAAAACAGTCTTGATTCAGGTGAAAACCAGTCACACAAAATCCTACACTGTGCCATGTTGGTATTCCAATTTCAAAAACAAAATCTGTAAAATCTGAATTCTTAAATCTTTCGATAAGCAAAAATGGGATATGAAGGGAAAATAATGGGAAACAAAGTATAAGGCAACATTCTCTGTGCAAAAATACAGAAATTAATAGCAAGCATTAAGAGTGAATTTATATTCCAGGGCAGCTAGCTTACAATTAACTGCAAAGGGCACCGGAGACCAGGCTTCCAGTATTCCACACAATGGTTTTCAAATTCGGCATCTGCAGCAGAAAACAGGCCCCCTGGAGCAGAGAAAAGCTCCACCATCAGACAGGAACTCTGTGTTCCATGAACCACCTGTTATCTCAACAGGAAGTCAAGAGAAGGAATTAAGTTTCAGTCCGCTCAGCGAGGAAAATCAGGTGCTCAGGAATCTGGCCAGGAGCCCAAATTCCTCAAATGGGACAAACTGAAGCCCCCCACTATCAGCATAACTCTAAAAGGGTCTTCTAAATAAAGGCCTGGAGGAAAATAAGATCAGAAAAACAAACAACTTGCTAAGTAAAAGTTCACCATAATAGTCACCTTGTGATACAACTTCTCTTGTTCAGTTTACAGCAAAGAGGAGGCATAAATACCTAATTATTTTAAATTACAACTTCCAAGTACTTCTTGGGGCACCTGGATGGCTCAGTCCATTAAGCACTGACTCTTGATTTTGCTCAGGTCATGATCTCAGGGTCTTGAAATCGAGTCCCACATTGGGCTCCATGATGGGCAAACGGAGCCTGAGTAAGATTCTCTCTCCCTCTGCCCCTCCTCCCTGCACGTGTGGGCGCTCTCTCTCTCTCTCTCTCTCTCTCTCTCTCTCTCAAATTAATTAATTAATTAAAATTTTAAAAATAAAAAAAATATAGTTATTCTCGTGGAAGTAGTATGGCATAGTGAATAAGGGTGAGTTTCAGGACTGAAAAATACCTAGATTCAAATTATTGCTCTGCAAACAACTAAATTTTCAACAATTTATTGGATCTTCCTGAGCCTCAATGTCTTCATCTGTCAAATGGCAATATTCGGGGCACCTGGGTGGCTCAGTAGTTGAGCATCTGCCTTTGGCTCAGATCATGATCCCAGGGTCATAGGATCGAGTCCCACATCGGGCTTCCTGCATGAAGCCTGCTTCTCCCTCTGCCTGTGTCTCTGATTCTCTCTCTCTGTGTCTCTCATAAATAAATAAAACCTTTAAAAAAATAAAAAATAAAATGGAAATATTCCTTTTATCACAGATTTCTTATGGGGATTTTATCTGATAAGATGGCATAAGCAAAATGCATCTTACATTGAGAGCTAAATATACTTCAATAATAAACATGCATTAATCAATATACTAATATACCAGCTTACTTTTCCCACAAAATATTGAGAATAACAAAAAGAAAACTGCCTTGGGGTATGTTGAAATGATGAGAGTAAATATTCTAGGCATGGCAGTTATGTTGTTTATAAGTGTCTTTTTTTTTTAAGATCTATTTATTTATTCATTAGAGAGAGAGAGACGCAGAGACACAGGAGAGAGAGAAGCAGGCTCCTCGCAGGGAGCCTGATGTGGGACTCGATCCCCGGACCCAGGGTCATGCCCTGAGCCAAAGGCAGACGCTCAACCGCTGAGCCACCCAGGCATCCCGAAAATTGAAAGTTTTTATACTGTGAAACTTGCATTTGTTCATTTTAGAGGAGAAGCTGACAATAATAATAATTTAAAATATATATATATATATATATATATACTAAGTTGCACCATACAACCTCCCAAGAATGCTTCCTTGACCATTGTACTTGACCATCCCGCAGCAAGGAGTCATAAATTATTGCACCTTTCCATCTGACTCTTAACCATAACTATTTGAAAGCTGGCTATCAGCACTATCAACAAATATTTCTGACAACAAATAGGAAGTTTTAAAGCTGGGAAGTGATATCATCAAATAGTATTTCGTAAGGCTTACTCTGTTGGCAATGTGAAGGGTGATTTATTAATTTTAATAAAGAGCTGACAAAATGGCAAATGTGGGGCCTAGATAGTTCTTTTCCATTTTATTCTAGCTTTACAATTCCAAAAAACTATGGTCAAAATCCAAATTAAAGAGAAAAAAATCTAAGCATGTCAGTTCTATCATATGCTCAAGTAATGGAGTAAAGAAAATTAAGGAGGTTATGGAAAATCAGAGAGGAACCCTACACATTCAACCATTCTTTCCCTCACTTTCTCCTCTCTCTCTCTCTGTGTCTCTGTCTCTCTGCCTGTGTGACTCTGTCTCTCTCTCTGTGTGTCTCTGTCTGTCTCTGTGTGTCTGTGTGTCTCTGTGTCTCTGTCTCTCTCTGACTCTCTCTCTCTCTCTCTCTCTCTCTCTCTCTCTCTCTCACACACACACACACACACACACACACACACACACACACACACACGCCCTTACATTCATTTTAAGGAGCAACCTCGCCACCTTGTGGCTTTTATAAACATTCACTATAAAGCAAAACTTGAATTTCCAGACACAGAAAAGCAAAACTGTGAGGAAAAGAAACCAATGGGAAAAGATTTCTCCTTTTAATATTTGCCCTGAATACCAGATGACTTGGCCTTCCTGCTCCTGGCTTCCCTCATCTTTCTTCTTAATTACGTCTCACTGTTCTCCTGAACCAAGGAGCGCTTCTAAAGCAGGAGCCCCCACTGTTCCTGTAACTCCTATGACACCTCCCACGGTGCTCCTTCTGAGGAGGTTAACCTTCTGAAGGCCAAACAGCCCTTCGACCAACTGGCGAGAAGCTATGAACTCTCCCCAAAGAAAATATCTCAACATATTTCGAACCCCATTCATGAATGCACCCCCGGTGAAGAGGCAGGTCAAAGACCCCCCCACTGCTTGTTATCTGTCCACTCCAGGCCCACGGCATCTCCATTATCAGCATAACTCTCCTGAGAGGGAGCAGTTCAAGGACGGCTCGGAGGCTTCCAAGCATCTGAGAGCTCCAGCATGGGGCTTTGGTCTCACAACAAAAAGAAAAGAAGGAACAAAATAAAGCATCTGTCAACTACACTCTATCAGTAGCCTCCTCTGGTCTCCCTCCCTCATGCTTGCCTCTTGTGATCACAGTGACCCTCCTAAAATCTAAATCAGAATGTACTACCTTCCTGCCTAATGCTTTCTAGGGGCTTTCCAAGTCCCCTAGAGTAGATCCAAACTCTTTATCCTTGTGTCTTTGTCATTGACTGCTCTCTAAACAAATCTCATCAATTTTCCCACTGCCCTCTAGCTTGAGTCCTGATGGTCTTCTTACTTTCTCTGAATACACCCACAGCTATTTCCATCCTGGAGACTCTGCTACCTAAAATGTTTTTTCTTCCAATTTCACAGGACTGGCTGCTACTGATTATGTGATCCTGCACACACCTCTTCAAAGAGCCCTTCCCTAACCACCCAGTCTAAAATAGACTTCCAGGAACTCCCTAGAATTTTATCATATTTTCATTCTCTCTGATAAGATAGTACTTATCACCATGTGGAATTTAATTTTTTTTAATGAATATATGTCTCTCCCCTGGAACATTAGCTTTGACAGAGGTATATGTTCTCAGCAATATCTTCAGCACCTAGAATGTCTACCAGTATCTCAGTAAATGTGTTAAACAAATGAATGGGGGTGCCTGGGTGGCTTAGTGGGTTAAGCGACTGCCTTTGGCTCAGGTCATGATCTCTAGGTCCTGGGATCACCCCACGTCGGGCTCCCTGCTCAGCAGAGAGTCTGTTTCTCCCTCTCCCTCCATCTCTCCCCCTGCTTGTGCCCTCTCGCTCTCTCCCTCTCTCATTCTCAAATAAATAAATAAAATCCTTTTTAAAATAAAAAATGAATGAATATAAACAAATTAGCTAGGGAAATGGAAAGAAGACTTACCTTACTACCGGCCATAAGACAAAGATTAAACTGTACTTCCTCTATTAATACCTGAAATAACCTGTCTGGGGTTTGGGGGCAAGAGCAATAAAGGAAGGTCCAGGCAACTAAATTTCCCAGGTTCAACCACCAATGTCCCCAAGAGTCCATATATATATTTGGTGCCCTCTCATATCCTCAGTGTTCTCGCTAATAAACTTCATCCATACCATGGTCCCAAACAAGATACTGGCAACACCCTGTCTAGAATAATAATGACTATTTATCAAGTTATTATGTATTAGACACTGATAGACATTTCTCCAGTACTTCACTTAATTCACATAAAAACCTTATGAGTTAGGTACCATTATCTGCTATATACAACTATAAAATCTGAGGCTTAGAAGAGTTAAGTGACCTGTCCAAGGTCACAAAGACAGGAAGTAGCAGAGCTTAAATCTTAACTCAAGTCTGAATCCTTATACATAAACATGTCTGCTTGTGTGCGTACAGACATCTCCATCAAAAAATCCGAGGTACCACAAGCTTAAAGATGCCCTAAACAGAAAGTATCATCGCACCTCGGTCACCCTCACAGGCCATGGAGCCAGACTGTTCCTTCTGCCACATTCACTTCACTTTACCCACACATTTGCACAATCCAGAAACCTAAGAGTCATCCTGGACTCTTTTCTTTCAGCTCCTGACCATACCCAATTGGTCACGAATTCCAGCTAAATAACTCTCAGATCCATCAAAGCTTATGCTCTGCAATAGCTTATTTACTGGTCCCCCTGCCTTAGTTTATTATGTGACTACAACAGTCTTTCAAATATGTAATTCTGATTTTAAGTCATGTCCCTTATTAAATTCTTACTAAGTTGCATACAGAATATGAGATAAAAATTTCTTACTTCGGAGAACAGACTGAAGGAAAAAAAAAAAAAAGAAGAAGAAGAGGACAGACTGAGCCTTTTGTGACCTGGCCCCTAACTATCCTACACATCTTATCTCCTGTCATTCTTCCAAAACAACTCATGTTCTCCAAACATGCAGGGCTCTTTCATTCCTCTGGGCCTCTGTGCGTGCCATTTTACCTGTGACCCCCCCCACCTCCCCCATCCGTCTAGTAAAGATAATCCTCCTCAAGATACAGGCTTAGTTGATAATGGACTATTATGGACAATAAAGAAGGAAGCTTCAAAGAGGACAACTATCTATCCTGTTAATGAATTAAATACAAAACAGGAGTTAATGTTTAAAGTTAATACCATGCTATTAGCTAGATGGCTAATACTACTGCTCCAGCAGCTATAGAAACTCCAACAATAGATTATTTAACTGAAAGAAGATCAGAAGGCAATAAAATATTTTACAATAAAGAAAGTGATCCTTCAAAATGTATATAAATACAGCTGACCTTGAACAACACAGGTTTGAACCAGGCAGGTCCATTTACATGCAGATTTTTTCCAATAAATACAGCATAGTACCATAAATATATTTACTCTTTCTTATTATTTTCTTAATAAAATTTTTTCTCTAGATTAATTTATGAATACAGCATATAATACACACAAAATATGTGCTAATTGATTATTTTTGTTATTGTAAGGGTTCTAGTCAACAGTGGGTTATTAATAGTTAAGTTTTAGGGGAGTCAAAACTTATATGCAGATTTTCAACTGCACGGGATTCAACACCTCTAACCCCCACATTTCTAGGTCCACTGGATCTGAACTTTGTTTCTTTCTTTGCTCATTTTCTCATTTATAAAGTGTTTCCCAATGAAAATGATAGACTATGATCTACTAATGGACTTTTTTTTTTTTTCTCATCTGTCCATGGAAAAGGCCTAAAACCAAAGACTAACCCGATGGCAATGAGCATTCCTACTACCCAGACTGTGGTCTCTAAATGCCACTTCCTACTGAAAGGAACTAGGATTCCATGGAGAAATGGTCGATTCCAGGATGGGGGAGGAAACATACAAAATTCACCTAGAATATCAGGTTATACCAGGATCAAGGAAGTGATCAAAGACTACTGGTCATGTCACAAAAATGCAGATGTCAACCTGAAAAGGCCCACCATGGCCAAAGATGAGATCATTTTGAGTATGAATAAAAATAATAGCTGCAACAGACTGAAACACATCAAATCTGTGAAATTCTGAGAATCTATTAATCATTATTATTTTAAATCATCAGTCACCCTTGGAGGACAATAGGAAATAAATTCATTATTATCACAACTGGTAAATAAAGGGAATTTACATATATCTTGTCTTTACTAATTAAATACTAATCAAATAGTTGATGAGAGGATATCCATTTACAGAAATTTTCCAACCAACATTTGAAGAAGCAACGGCAGAATTAGGATGTTATCATTTCATAATTCCTAAGGGACTTATTTATAGATCTAATCATCATCAATGGCTTCTAACATCACAAAAAGAACAACAGCCAGCCGTTATGTGCCTCCTAGTAGAAATACACATCACCTTCTATGAAATAAAACCAAAAAAATCAAACTGAAATCTGAGCAAGCCTACAGATGTCAGTTTTTAAAAGAAGAACAACAACAACGAAATTAAACATATGGGAATGTAATCAGCAAAAATCAAACAACTCAACAAGACAAACTGTTTTTTAAAGAAATAAGTTGCAAGAAAAAAAGAGATTGATGAGGAACTATATAAGATAAAGAAGATTTCAGAAACATATCAATCAGTTGCAATGACTAGACTTCATTTGGATCCCAATTCAGAATAACAAACTGTAGGGATGCCTGGATGTCTCAGTGGTTGAGCATCAGGTTGTGATCCGGGGCCATGGGATTGAGTCCTACATTGGGCTCCCCATAGGGAGCCTGCTTCTCCCTCTGTCTATGTCTCTGCCTCTCGTGAATAAATAAATAAAATCTTAAGAAAAAAACTGTAAATAGAAAGAAGAAGAGAATGGGGAAAATTTGAACAACTGCATATTTAATGATAGCAAGGAATTATAGTCATTTTTTATTTACACGTGACATTGGGTGTTGATGCTTTAAAATGACCCCTTTTCTTTCGGATATATTCTGTAATATTTAGAAATGAAATGATATAAAATCTGAGATTTTCTTTTAAATAACAGGGGAGGGGAATATGTGATTTTAGACAAAATAAGATGGGTCATGAAGTGATTTATGTGTACCTCAAGAACCATTATACTACTCTCTCTACTTTCATGTAATTTTAAATTTTTCTATATTAAATGTCAAAAAACAAAATTTTAATGATATGAAAATTTCATTTTGTACATCTAAAAATACACCAAGGAATATTAGCGCTGAAGGGTCGGGGGCAAAATTTCTTGCAGATTCTTCAAAGAGTTCTTTACAGATGTGAAAGCTGAGTTCTACAGAAGTTAAGTGACTTGTCCAAAGTCACAAAGCCAATCATTAGCAAAACTAGACCAAACACTCAAGATTTCAGTTTCCCAGTCAGATTCTCCCTCATCTGAACAGGAGAGTTTTATTCTATTCTGAAGAATCTTCTTAGCCACTTTCTATTTTAGACAATTAATTCAATAATAATAGTTAATATGTAAAGAGCACATGCTGTGTGCTGGGAACTGTGCTGGTGCTTTGTATGTGTAACTTCATTGCATTCTCACAAAAAGTACATGATGTATTTTAATTACTATTGAGGAAAATGAAATTTTGAGAGACTAAGTGCCTCACCCAAGGTCACACAGCTACTTACCATGATTCTGTAAGTAATCATCAAACTGTGGACACTCATTACTGTGTAACCACTCTTACAAAATATTTCCATGAGCATCAATGGTTCATACATTGTTCAAAGACCAAAAATGTGATATATTTATCATTAGGTTTGCTATCTCCATAACCTTTGAAATTAGACCCCTCACTCTATATCACAAAGAGGTAGCAAAACTGGTTGACTAATTGTATACCACCTAAAGCATCTGAAATATAATACTAATAAGCATATGTTCCTAGTGAGAAAGGGTAAGTAAATTTGTAAGTTAAACAATATTCTGCAATGTGGCAAAAGCATACTAAGCAAAATATAAAATAAAAAAACTTTACACCATTTTCTGTCTTTATCACAGAATTATCACTTGGTTTTACAAAATCCAATTTGATGATATTAATATACAAAAGTATGATTGTTTAAGAATTGTTTCTTCTGCATTAGTTTTATTTTCCCCAACTAGTTAACATAACAATAAGCACACAGTAAGCACTTAATGAACATTTGTCATCTGACTGATGCATATTTTTGTATTTTATAGTATTTCATGCATGCTTATGATATTCTTCACATAAACTATCAAAATAAATGTTTTTATAAGATTGACAGGAGTTAGGGATAATAGAGTATCAAGGTCTTGTCTTTAATACACACAATATTTTGAGGCATCTGTGTGGCTCAGTCGGTTAAGCACCTGCCTTGGCTCAGGTCATGATCCCATGGTCCTGGGAATAAGTCCCGCATGGGGTTCCCTGCTTAGCGAGGAGTTTGCTCTTCCCTCTCACTCTGCCTGCCACTCTGCCTACTTGTGCTCTCTCTCTGTCAAATAGGTGAATAAAATCTTTTTTTTAAAAAAAGATACATACATGTATATATTATATATACACACATACACACACGCACAATTTTTTTATAGAAAAGTAATTAAAACTCTTCAATACTTTCATCATACAACTGGAATCTACAATTTCAAAGACTTTCATGATCATGTCAATGCATCCTGCTAAAAGTGAATTTAAGTACACTACAGTCGTGAACATACACACACACACACACACACACACACACACACACACACAAATTATCCTAAATCCCAGAAGACTTATTCAAGTAGAGAAGGAAAAACACAATCAAACCAAACTTATATAATGAAAATAAATTGTAGAATTTGTCCTGAAATTAAGAATTCAAATATATTTTCAGATGATCTATTCTAAAGAAATTCTATTAGCAGTTATATCTATATCCCAAGAGTCAACATTTTCTATAAGACAAATGCAGCTCACATTCTGACAAATGCCCCATAAAATCATTAAAGAAAAAACAGAATTACTATTGCTATATGGTTTTCATTTTCAGGTACAAAATCAAATTTTAAAATGTCAGAAATATAAAACATACTCTGTGAGTAGAAAAGAAAATAAAAATTCAGCCAGACTCTCACATAAAACCAATTCCCTATAGCTAGATTCCCACACCCCAAATAGCAGCACTACGTCAGACTGTGAAAGAACATTCTAGGCAAAGAACATAAAAATGTTCAGTACTGACCTCTTTTGAGAGACTAAACATCATCTCAAATGAAATCCAGATAAATGGATAACTCAACTGAGTAACAAATTAACAAGAATCACCTTTAGCCTTCTTTCATTGCCAAGGGAAAAATATTCAATTAAGTACAGTCTACATCTTTATTTAATAGAGATCAATGAAACAAAAGATAGCAAATAAAATCCAGTAATCCTTGAACTGCCCAAAGTTGGGAGCAATTAAAGTTTTTCTGCAACTTCTGTAATGTTTCCTAAACAAGTAAAAACATAGTACTATGTATGTGTATACAACGAATCCAAAAGCAAGGAAGTAACAAGAGATCAGGAGCATATACCATGTAGTGGTGCTGCTGAAAATAATCACATGTAGAATAAACTGATAGAAACTTTTAAAAAGTTCGCAGTTATGAGCACATATAGTGCTCAGACCCTGGTTTTTAAATATCATTCTCCATTCAATGGAACCAGGTTCCTTGGAAAGAAATGATCAATTCTGGGACTAGGACAGAGGAGGAGAGGGGACACAAAACAGGATAAACCTAAAATATCTCAGGACAAAAATTTAGAAAGTTCTCAAAGAAAGGTGAGGACATATTAAAAGGACACAGGGAACATCCTGAAGGTATTCCCACTGCCTGAATCTGGGGCTATTTAAGCGACAAAATAAATAATGATAATCCTAATTAAAGGATTGTCTGAATAAAATGTGAATACAAGAGTCAACACGTATATAAATAAAGGAAAAGGGAAACTCTTCTCTGGTGTAGAAAGGGACACTTTTGAACCTCTTATCGGGTTCATAAAAAGTATAGATAGGGCAGCCGGGGTGGCTCGGTGGTTTAGCGTCACCTTCAGCCCAGGGCACAATCCTGGAGACCCAGGATCGAGTCCCACATCGGGCTCCCTGTATGGAGCCTGCTTCTCCCTCTGCCTGTGTCTCTGCCTCTCTCTCTCTCTCTGTGTGTCTCTCATGAATAAATAAATAAAATATTTTTTAAAGTATAGATAATTAGATAGATAGATAGATAGATAGATAGATAGATAGATAGATACAGAAAGAAGGATAAAACAAAAGCATTTGTATATCCAAGTCCATGGGAAAATAAACCTATAAGTAATGAGTGCTCACACACACCTGAACACCACTGAACCTGCCCCTGTGCATGAGGAAGGAGAGGAAGCTAAAGAGGAAGAGGAGGAGGGGAAGGTGGGAGCAGCAAAGGAGGAACAGCTACCATTTCCTGAGCACTTCCTTGTAATAACCCTATACTAACACTTATAATAACCCTTTCTTAGAATAACCCTGAAATTTACAGGTGAGAAAGTTGCACTTGAGAAGGTTAAGTAACTTACCCAAAACCACATAAGTAGTTAATGACAGAGCCAACATTTTAACCCAGTCCACCATGGAGGCGATGACGCCCCCTGCTCTCTTTGCCCTGCTTTGATGCAGTAGTTCCACCTTTATCTGTGTTAGGCTTCTACAGAAGATATTTGAAGAAAAGGCTAAAGAACTCTAAAACACTCTATTACACTATTCTCCCTCCCAGTATTCCTAGACATCTCCCTAAAGCTGCAATGACAGTATCACTTGTGAAGAACAAGACCAAGGCGGTAGAGAGGTCAGGACAAGCTAGACCCACTGCCTTAAAGCAAAACTCCGGGCAGGAAAAGAACGTCCACCACGGTGCTCAAACCTCAAACAGGAACCTGAAGAGTCATTTCATTTCTAGTAAATCAGTTACAGCATTTTATTCTAGTACTGATTTGATAAGTATCTACTGAACACCTACAAATGTGTAAACGTTACTTTCAAGAAAACCCGTAGCATTTAAGAAAAACCCTTGGTGTCCGATAGTAACAGAATCCAAATCCATGTAGCTTCCCTATTTGCTAAGCATAGTTTCTAACGCATCCTTGGTTGGGCAAATGCTGGAAGGGGTGGAGGAAAATGAGAAGAGGTACGGTCAGTAGGAAATGTCTTACTATCATGGTGATCTAGACTTGGCAGGGATTAAAAGCCTACTTGTTTCAGAGAGTAGTTTAATGGCTTCTTCAAAGACCTCCCCTACTCCATCAGTGGGGGTCTCTCACTTCCAGGGTCTCTTTACCCTGAAGAATCTCTCTCTTTCCCAGCTAATCACTTACGTTCCCTCCTCAGCCCCAGACATTATCAGTACACCACCAGCTTCCTTCTTCTACCCTCTTGGACAGGATCTAAAGCAATAACACAGTGTTTTTCTCTTTCTCACTCTAATCCACAGGAAATATTGGTAAGACCACAGTGGCTCCCAAACCACAGGCCTCCAGACATCCTCTGTCTCCTAAATATCTCAGGCATGAATCACATATCAATCCACTTATCTACCAAGCTCCAGGGAACAAACACCAAATCCTCCCAGAGGTCCCATTCAAGGTCCTTTCCTTTGGTTTAAGATTATGAAATTGCAGAACTACTTCTTTTGAAAGTAGTGTTTGAAAGTAAGTGTTGGATTAAAAGTTCTTTTTAATTTAAAAATGATCATGGAAATGCACCAAATATTATCATCATACATATTATCTCAGAGCAGTGGCATCGTAACTCAAAATTATTTTCTTTTTTATGGTCCTCTATTTTCAGAATTTCCCACAGTAAACATTGATCACTTTTGTGACTGACAAAAAGCAACAGTAAATATTTTAATTAAAGAAAAGCACAGATAATGTAAATATCTGGCTTATTCTACAATCAGATGTCTAATGAACAATAGTGTAAAAGTATACCTCCCAACATTAAAGAAAAGCTGCTTATTTTTTTTTTTCTAAGTGCATGGCAAATGTCAAGAGGAGATCTAACCATACTCATATCTATGGTATTTCCACCAATGGTCAAGACATTGACTCAAAAAAAAAAAAAAATTGCCCAGTTACTGTATCCCTACTATGAAACTATGGTTTCATGTCAATAAACTTATCTTCCTCATTATTTGAACTAAACTCATATTAAGAAGAATTACATTTTCTTTCAAGAATCCAAACAAAGGCAAAAGAAGGGGATTCCAAACATTCTGTGTCATGGGGGGAGTCGGCCCAGGTTCAACATTTTTCTGTGGATAATCCAAAAATAAATAATTTAGAATTTACCATGCTGGAATAAGAAACCAAGGTGAGCCTAACATTATTTTGTAGGAAATAGGTATTTCTATTTATTTATGGAACTGTGCCAGGAATAGAACGCTTCCCAATTTTTATGAGAAATTACTGCATAGAAAGTATTCTGTATTGCAGCCCTCAGTTAAATGTCCTTGATGAAGTGATTAGAGACTTTCAGATTTTGTCATCTCCACATGCAACTTCGATTAAGCAGTTTAGTTCCTTCCTCCATCATCACTCAGGGACTATCACTTGGCCTGATGGTCCGATAGCCTGAAAGTACTTGGTAACAGACTTATCACAAAATTGTGAACCGAAGCCAAGTTTCCTTCTGACACAGTCAGGCTCCAAAGCCAGCTTTATGTTTTTAATTAATACTATCTTTGCACCAGATGTAAATAAATATGTGCAACACTCTGGGAATATCATTAGAGCCAGATGAAATATCAGGGTTCTTCTAACTTCTGAGTTAACAGGGCAGCAGACATCCAGGCCAGTAGGCTTTCTCTCAACATCCCATCAAAATACCTATGGAGACATATAGTAAAGATCAAAACTGGGGGTGGGGGAAAGAAAGAAAAACTTTGAACAGAAGATAACATCACGAACAACGTTTAGCGGAGAATTTCCACTAAAAGCATCACTGGTACAAAGGCTTAAGAAGCACATTCTTGAGTGATATATCACATGCGTCCTATTCTGAACCAGAAACATACAGCCACCTTCAAATAAATGGGGGGGAAAAGGGGTTTTTTTCCCCCACATGTTCCTATGCTAACAAAAACCAGCCAGAGATTAGGGTAGACTTTCTTGTCTTTACAAGGTCCTAATTAATTAATTGATACTTTTTATGAGGCAGTAAACAAAAGAATTAGAATTCTAAGGGGAAAAGTTTGGTCAAAGGGATTTTTTTTTAACAAGGTCCCTTTTAATTTCTACATTAAGGTATTATCTGCAATGGTTTCTTTCAGTCCTTTGCAGATAAGGACTTTTTAATTCTTTACTTTTGTTTTATTGTGTCTGCTTAATGTTTGCTTTAAACATGCAAACAGCAGTCACCACCCCTACAACCAACATGCCTGGTGTAGAGAGGTTTACCCTTGGAAAATCTCCACAGATATGACCTGGTCCCTCTGCCTCTCAAAGAGACTAGGGGCCCCAATGCATATAACTGAGATGAATGATCATCCATTGACAATTAATGAACAACATCCAGTTATAAACCATTTTTTTTTTCGTTTGGAATACTAGAAGCCAGGTCCTCCATAGGACCATCTAATATTTCTATCTAATAGAAATATTACTACCACAAAGCAGCACATATTCATAGTTCCCTGAAGAGTAAAATAAACATTTCCTCCTTTCACCCTTTTCTTTTAAATTGTGTGAACTGTCCTCTTGGAATGAAACTCCCTAAGCATGTATGACCAACTCAAGGAACACTAGTGACAGTTTTTCAAGTCCATCTTTTTCCAGAAGGATTATCACATAGCAAGTGGCCAAATATCTCTGTCGACAACTGCAAGATTTTCCAAGAGTACTCTGATACAGTCCATAATTCTAGAATCCATATACTGCATATCTATAAAAAAACAAAAACAAAAACAAAAACAAAAAAGCACGAAAGATTTCCAGAACTAGAATTTGGGTCTTCCATCAGTCCCATTCACTTTTCTGTTTCTATAACCAATCAAATTCCTACAAAATCTTAGCACAAAACAGAAATTTCATAAGGATTGGTAGATGGACAGGACACTGGGATGCTTTGATACCTCAGCAAAAGCACCGTGAGCAGGAGTGAAAACAAGAATAAATCTGGAAGCAATCTAGGATTGGGAAATTGGCTGGGTATACAGTGGAGGAGACTACACATGGGATCTGTGGCCCTAGCTTAATCACACTATTAGGCAACAAAAGCAAGAGACCAAAAACCTCAATGCAGCAAATCTCTAGCTAAATTCAGACATGGATTCTATAAACAATCAGCCACGCAAGGTAGTGTTGAGAGACGAGAGACACGAGCATTCAAGTGGAAGAGCGCTCCACCAGGAATATCCTGGCATGTGGCCTCCCAGCTGCTCTGTCATTATTCTCTCCTTCTTACAGAAAGAGGGTACAAATAAATTACAACACCCTTCTGAAGCAAGTTTAGCCAGCTTGTCCCATCATGCTTCATTTTTTTTAGTTTAAGTACAATTGACACACAATGTTATATTAGTTTCAGGTGTACAACACAGTGACTTGACAATTCTGTACATTACTCAGTCTTCACCAGGTCAAGGGTACTCACCATCTGTCACCATCCAACATAATTACAATATTATTATGTTCCCTATACCTTGCTTTTTGTTTCTGTGAGTTAGTGTTTTATAACTGGAAGTCTGTATCTCTTAATCCTTTTCATCTATTTCACCTATACCCGACCCACCTCCCTTCAAGCTTTCTTGCAACTAAAAAAAAAGAAAAGTATTTTAAAACATTTCTGTTACTAAAACAAGAAAGCAGAACGGGCCTTTCCTATCAATGGAAATTTTAAGTAAATCTCATTTTTGACCATAATCTCTGTCCTACTAAAGGTTATTATAGCCAGTTCTTTCCTAAAAGGTCTGGCCAGTGGGTTGCAGTCTCCTCCTCTTACTAATAGAAAAAGAGCTGTTCCAAAATGCAGAGCCATTTATAACATAAAAGCTCCAAACCCTCAGCTATCTCTAAATACTCTTTGCATCTGATGAGAAGAAATAAATGGCACACAAAACTCTTCGACTAGTTATTGTTTGTTGGCATCCTAAAAGTTCTGCATCATTGTAGTTAAAAACATCAGCATATAACATAGCCCAGAAAAAGGAAGACATCACTAATTTTGATTGACCCTAAAATATCTGCCCATGCTAGAAACTTTGGGCATCTTTCTCAGTCCTTTATCTTGTTCCCCACATCATCAAGGCCTATTAACTTGACCCTTGAATTATCTCCTAGATGTACACATTCCCTCATCTCCATGCAACCTAAAGTCTCCACGTAGACCAAAATATGCCTTTTGAAGAACATCACTGTAACCTCAATCTCGACTCTCCCTCCACAGTTCTGACATACTAGGAGGCATAGTTCGGGTTTCCAGGCACAGATAGTGAGTCAGGCATCAAAATTTCTCTCTCCCCATTCTAACAGAAATAACCAAAGAACTACAAAAACGGGGAAAATCTGTGTCTGTGGCCTCCAAATTATTAGGAACTTCTGTTAGATACAATTCAAATGGGATTAGGTTGCACACAGGAGTGTTCTCAAATGTAGATATGTAACTCACCCCTGTAAGCTTCATTTCCTCACAGGAAAGCAACAGTAAAGAGTATGTAGTGGTAAAGGTAGACCAGCGAGACTGCCTGGTTCAAAGTCTAGCTCCACTGCTTACTAGTAGAGTGAATCTGGGCAAGTCACTGGACCAGCAGAGCAATCTTGGGCAAGTCACTGGACCAGCAGAGCAATCCTGGGCAAGTCACTGGACCAGCAGAGCAATCATGGGCAAGTCACTGGACCAGCAGAGCGATCCTGGGCAAGTCACTGGACCAGCAGAGCAATCCTGGGCAAGTCACTTAACCAGTGGAGCAGTGCTGAACAAGTCACTAGACCAGCAGAGCAATCCTGGACAAGTCACTGGACTAGCAGAGAGACCCTGGACAAGTCCCTGAACCTCACTGTGCCTCAGTTCTCTCTCTCTCTCTCTCTCTCTCTCTCTCTCTCTCTCTCTCTTTAAGATTTTATTTACTTATTCATGGGAGACACAGAGAGAGACAGAGGCAGAGACACAGGCAGAGGGAGAAGCAGGCTCCATGCAGGGAGCCTGATGTGGGACTCGATCCCGGGTCTCCAGGATCACACCCTGGGCTGAAGGCGGCACTAAACCGCTGCGCCGCCAGGGCTGCCCAGCTCTCTCTCTTAAAAATTACGAATAACGAAAGTGACTTCATGGGGTTGTTGTAAAAATTGTATCAGCTAATATGTATACAGTGACAAACAGTACTTAACATTCTGTATGCTCAATAATTGCTATTATTATCCCACTACAATGTAAACTCCATGAGGGCAGGGATTTTTCTCTGTTTTTTTCATTGCCAAGTTTCCAGGGATAGAAAGGCCTGGAAGGAGGGAGAAGGGTCACGGGAGAATGTTTGCACTATACCAGTAAGTGTTTCCCCAACAGGTGTGACTTGGAATGAACTTTTCAGAAGGAGAAGGCATATATCTTAAGAGTCAATAACAAAATGGTCCTGTTTGGTTCAAACAGTGCTGTTTCATGTTCTCACCAGGCCACTTACTACATGGAATCAGCTTAAAATTTTGTAAAAATGGAGGTAATATCCATCCACCTCACAAGACTACCTTGAGATGATATATATTTAAAAAAAAAAAAAAACACAGTTGCAGGACTAAGGCAAAGAAAATACAGGATGAACATGTCCTGGTACCAGAAAGTAATGTTTAAAAAAAGGGAGGAGAAGGTGGAAAAGCTGGAGGAGAGGGAGAGACAGGAAGGAGAGAGAGAGAGCAACAGGGAGGAAAAGATAGGAAAGATGGAGACATGTCGGAAAGACACAGAATCCAATCTGAAAGTGCAACCCACAGCAAAAGCTGGACACATTTTAGCAGCAAAAGAACAATAGCAACTGACTATAGACAAATGAATGAGGCATATATGCATGGGTCCATGCTGACTTGAATGAGTAAACAAATAAATGAGGAAGAATGGACAAATCTTCCTTTCAGAATAATCACTAGTACCTGTAGATACTACCTCCCTGCCCCCAGAAGGTATAGTTTAATTCCCCTTTGCTTGAGAGTACGCTGAGCTTAGTGACTAGCTTCCCAAGAACACAGTATGGAAAGGGAAAAGTAGGGACGCCTGGGTGGCTCAGTGGTTGAGCAACTACCTTTGGCAAAAGTCGTGATTCTGGGATCACGGGAGCCTGCTTCTCCCTCTGCCTGTGTCTCTGCCTCTCTCTCTCTCTGCGTCCCTCATGAATAAATAAATAAAATCTTCAAAAATAAAAAAAGAAAGGAAAGGGAAAAGCAGTGAATTTATAATGAAAAGCTGGCAGACACTATCCTAACCAGGTGATGAAAGTTGACATCATCAGTAATGGGTCACGTAGATATTGTGTACTCTGACACGATGCCACGACAAGGGCATTTCACCTCTGTGCTGTGCTTCCCCAAAAGCCCATCACCCCAGTTTCATCATACGAAAACATCAGATAAACCCAAAGGGAGGGATGTTCTATGAAACATCTAACAAGCCCTCTTTAAAAGTGTCAAGGACCTAAAAACAAAGGCTGAGGACTGTGAGAGATTGGAGAACTTTAAGGAAACTTAGTAACTATATGCAATGCAATATACTGGAATGGATTCCGGGACAGAAAAAAAAGACCTGAGTGGAATAACTGGTAAAATCTGAATGAAGTCCGGAGTTTAAAATATCATATCAATGTTAATTTCTTAATTTTGGCAAATGTATCATTGTTATATGAGATGTTAGCATTAGAGAAAGTTGGGCAAAGACCATATACGAACTCTCTGCACTATCTCTGCTCCTTTCCTGTCCATCTAAAAGTATGCCAAAATACAAATTTTTAAAGGATTTATCATGTCCTTAACACACAGCACCAGTAAGTGTTAGAAAATAAACAGAGCACCTAAGATGGAGAGAAAAAAGGGCTGGAGCCCAGTGGTCTGGAACAGATTGGCTCCAGCTTGGGCAGGATCCCTAGAGGCTTTCTCTTGGTAGATCACATTTGGTGGAAACCAGTGAGCCTCAGAAGCAACAGAACATAGGGACGGCCAGACAGGGCAGCAGGACTGGAAAGCTTCAGGCAACGGCTCAGATTATATGTGACAAAAATCACTGTCTTCTCTCCTGTCCTCCTTCCCCTGCTACCTCCACTAACTTCTAAGACAGGTTCTCAACCCTAGCTGAACATTTGAATTACCTGGTGAACATCTTATATATATATATATATATATATATATATATATATATATATATATATATATGCCAGGTCTCACCCTACCCTCCCTGAGATTCTGACTGAATGGGGTGAAGCCTGGCATCAGTATTTTTTAAATGATTTCAGGTAATGCTAATGTGCACTGAGGGTTAAGAACTGCTCTCTTAGGGACACCTGGGTGGCTCGGCTCAGGTCATGATCCCAGGGTCCTGGGATCGAGTGCCCCATCGGGCTTCCCGCAGGGATCCTGCTTCTCCCTCTGCCTGTGTCTCTGCCGCTCTGTGTGTATCTCTCATAAATAAATAAATTAATTAATTAATTAAATAAAATCTTAAAAAAAAAAAAAAACGAATGCCAGCGTGATGGGTTCAGTGAGTACTGTGGTCAGGAATATACAAAAGATGAGGCCGTAGATATAGGTAGGGTCCTACAGCCCACAATGAGGGGTTTGGATCCTGGTCCATGTGCAATGGGAAGGTTTTTGTGGGAGCCATGTGAGGGTGTAAAGCAGGAGAGTAACATGATCTTTGCAGTCACTCTGCTGCTGTTAGGAGGACAAAGGAGCAGAAGCAGGGACAAGTAGGGACACTACTGAAACTTTCTGGGCTGAGATGAGGTAGCTTGGACAGCCTGAAAATCTGAATTTGCATTTATCTGAGAGCTAACCAGTGAAATGCATCACAGCTAAATCAAAAACAATCTATGAACTAAAAGGCATTTCTCTTTTTTTAAGTTTTTTATTTATTTATGTTAGAGAGAGAAAGAGACCGCATGAGCAGGGGGAGAGGCAGAGGGGAGAGGGTGAAGCAGACTCCCCACTAAGCAGAGAGGCCAACGTGGGGCTAAATCCCAGGACCCTGAGATCATGACCTCAGGCGAAGGCAGACGCATAACTGACTGAGCCACCCAAGTGCCCCTAAAAGGTATTTCAATTCAAGATCAAACCAGCACTATAAGAGATCTAATAATATTCTAAGGTTTTAGGACTTTATTATATAGGACCTAGAGCATAGGCTATTTTTCAAAACAAAGACAGCAGCAGAGGGTTGGCAAATATTCTCACAGATATATGTTTTCTTTGAGAATTTTGAATTTTGTATTTTTCAATTCAATAACAACCACCCCCAAAAATAATTAACACCAACATGTTCTAGTCATCTAATTGACAACTTCATAACTAAGCACTAAGCATGCATTACATGATATAAGTGTTTACAGCCAAGTTTGTTCCAAATGAAATCCAAATGTCATGGTGCACTGTTCAAACAAGATGTTGCAGGAATTTCAAAGAAGGAAAACACTGGGGAAATGGCACCTGCATAGCTGCATTAAGTACCATATTCCTTCTGTGAGTAGATGAACAACACAGATCTTAACTTTGTGCCAACTTGTAACTGTGCAGTAGCAGGTGAGTGTGGAGACAAAACCACAAAGGACTTTTTTTTTTTTTTTTTTTACCACAAAGGACTTTTATCATCACCAATGCCAGCAATCAGTGCAAACGTCCATAATGCCTCATTGCTAATCTCAGATTTTCTCTAATATAATTTTCAGCTCATATAAGTAATACATATACTTAGTTTATTCTTTTTAAGATTTTATTTATTTATTTGAGGGGGGGAGTGAGAGAGAGAGAGAGAGAGAGTACATGAGTGCTGGGGAGAAGCAGACTCCCCACTGAGAAGGGAGCCTGACTCAGGGCTCAATCCTAGGACCCCAGGATCATGATCTAAGCCCAATTCAGACACTTAACCTGCTGAGCCACCCAGGCATCCCTGCTCTGTTGAACCTCAAGTCTTCCTTCATTACTACTGAATTATTAATTTAATTGTTATCTAATTATTACTATTCCATTTTGATGGAAAACATCCTTCAGTAGCTTCCAGAGAAAATATGCAAAGAAGTAAAACTCCTGAATTTGAGTAAAACTTACATATCTGAAAATCTTTATCCTACTCTTAACACTTGATTTTTCTGGGTGTAGAATTCAACGTTAAATACCATTTTACATTAAAATGTGGAAGGTTTCCTTCCAGTAGATCAAAATAATTAATTGTATTATCCAAATCTTCAAAATTATTAATGATTTTTTGGGGGGGTCTCTTTGTCTTATCAATTACTGAAAAAGATGTATTAAAATCTTCAACTATTGGGATGCCTAGTGGCTCAGCGGTTGGGCACCTGCCTTCAGCTCAGGTTATGATCCTGGGATCCAGGGCCGAGTCCCACATCGGGCTCCCTGCAAGGAGCCTGCTTCTCCCTCTACCTGTGTCTCTGCCTCTCTCTCAGTCTGTGTCTCTCATGAATAAATAAATAAATCTTTAAAAAATAAAATAAAATAAAATCTTCAACTACAGGGGAGGCCTGTGTGGCTAAGGTCATGATCCCAGGGTCCTAGGACTGAGCCCGACTCAGAGTTGGGCTCCCTGCTCAGTGGGGAGTCTGCTTCTCCCTCTTGCTCTGCTGCTCTCCCTGACTAGGCTCTCTTGCACTGTCTATCTCAAATAAATAAGTAAAATCTTTTTAAAAAAATCTTCAACTATAACTTGTGAATTTATGTTTTTCCTTATAGTTTTGTCAATTCTTATGTATTATGAGGCCATATCATTTGCGGTATATATCTTTAGAAGTATCAAACTTCTCATGAATTATCTTAAAAACTATGTGAATCATAAGCCATAAATCTTTATCAAGTATCCTTTATTTTAAGAAGGCTTTCTGCTTTAAAATCTATTGTTTAGTATTAACACAGCTTCACCAGCTTTCTTTTAACGTTTATGTGCTACATTATTTTCCAGCTCTTTGTTCTCAACTTTTCTAAATTACTTTGTTTCACATGTGTCTCATAAGTGGGGCACCTGGCCGGCTCAGTCAGTAGGGCATATGGCTCCTGATCTTCAGGTCGTGAGTTCAAGCTCCACCCTAGGTGTGGAGCCTACTTTAAAAAAGAAAAAGGAAAAAAAAAAAAAAAAGAGGTATGTCTCATAAGCAACATTTAGTTCAAATGTGTTTTTTAAATTTAGGTCTGACAATCCTTGATACTAGCTGAGTATGTTAATCTATTTATATTGAAAGCAATTGTAGAGCAGCACCACATCTAAGACAGAGGCCAGCAGGAGGCTGATGAAAGAGCTTAAAGAAATCTGCAATGTAGAATGAAAAACTTGGGTAACATCCAGGTCGATGAAGCTAATATATTCACTTGGCAAGAGCTTACTGTTCCTGACAAACCTCCATACAATAAGGGGGCCCTCATCATCAAAATCAACTTTCCAACAGGGTACCCATTCAAACCACCCAACATCATGTAGAACAAAGATCATCCCAACAACGATGAAAGGGGGCAGGTCTGTCCGGTAATTAGTGCTGAAAACTGGAAGCCAGAAACCAAAATGAACCAAGTAATTCAGTCCCTCGTAGCACTGCTGAATGACCCCCAGCCCGAGCACCCACTGCAGGCTGGCCTCACTGAAGAATACTTTAAGGACCGTGAAAAATTCTGTAAGAATGCTGAAGAGTCTACAGAAAATATGAGAAGCCACCGACCCCAGCGAGTGTATGTGGGGAGCCCCAAGCAGCGCACTCAGACATCCCCCAAAGCAGGACTCTGGAAAACTAACAGGTACCGCTGCCAGGTGTTTGCTCAGGGGAGTTACTCATTTTTTACTCTTTTCTTAATCAGAAGTAGTCTAGGGAAGGATTTAAAAGTCAAGATGTTCTAGTTCTGCTTTTTGTTTTAAAAATCACTTCTTCAATCTACTTTGAAAGAATGGTGTTTCTTTTCTGGTCCAAATTGATCCAAAATCTTCAATTTACATTTAGCCCTAAAGGTTAAAAAAATAAAGGGGGGGAGAGGTTGTGGTTCCCTTTCTTCCTCGGCCCTTGCAAATTCTCACTTTCTTGCATTTGGTCTATCTTTCACTCATTCACCTCCCCAGACCCTTCTCCTCTGCAAAGGAGGAGACAGCTCCTGGCCATTCTGGTAGCTTCTCTGCTCCCTTTCGCACTGCCCAGTGTAGGAATTGGTTCAAACCGTTCTGGCTCCAACTCATAATGTCCTTTTTAAAAAATTTAAAAACAGGGACACCTGGGTGGCTAACTGTCTTGAGTGTCTGCCTTTTGCTCAGGGCACGATCCTGGGGTTTTGAGATGGAGTTCCCCATCGGGCTCCCCGACACAGAGCCTGCTTCTCCCTCTGCCTGTGTCTCTCCCTCTCTGTGTCTCTCATGAATAAATAAATAAAATCTTTTTTAAAAATGTAAAACAAGAAAACCATCACTCACCACCCCACCACCTCCCACTCACCACCAAAAAAAAAAACAAAAACCAAGAACCAAAAACCAAAAGCCATGAAAAAGGAGACCCAGTTCTTACGTAAAACTCTGGCTGGTGTTACCACAATAACATTGGCTGAGTGAGGCAAACCCTAATGCCTGTGTGCCCCACTGACCTCTCACCTGGCCTGGCCTGCTTGGGGGAAACCCAGGCCTGCAGCGACCCCAGGGGACGGCCTACCCATCAGAAGATGCTGTGCACTTGTGTGAGGAATTTCTCGCCAGAGAGGCTCCTGAGAGCAAAGGTTGACACTCCTCCCTGCAGGCACTGTAGGAGATGGGCTGGTCATTGCAGACAACGCTGACATCAGAATGTCCATGTGAAATACCGGGTTCACCTGTCATCTGAATGTGCCACAGAGCTGACTGTCCCAGGTCCCCAGGGCAGCGCAGCACAGCCCCACCACGACCCTCCCTCGGCACAGTCTGACCCTGTGCGGGGCTAGAACCTGCTGCAATTGGTGGGCCTTGGCCATAGCCTACACCAGCCTGGGGTTGCCGGCGCCCTGGGGTCCCTTCCTTCAGAGTAGCCCATCAGCCCAGGAACAAGAAGGTCTTCCCCTCTCCCTCTGGACTCACAGCCTCTGCAGAGGTAAGCGCCACTTGAAGTTCACTCAGTAATATGCTTTACATGTGTTTTATATACTGTTTTGAGTGCCTTTTTTCATAGAAATAAAAATTGACCTTAGAATTTATCATCAGAAAAAGAAAAAAAAGAAATAACTGTATCTTCTACTTGAGTTTAAGTCCTCTCTCATCTCCTAATGTGCTTTCTATCTATCCCAACTGTTCCAATGTGGGGTTTTTTTGGTCTCTCCTCTCTTTTCTTGGATAGATTGCAGATCTGTTGTCATTCTTTATCCCTTGCATTAGTTTAGAAGTTATGCCTTCTTATCTATTTTTTTAGTTGTCTTTTATATTTTCTTATCCTAGAAAATGTAATATTCACCCTTGGAATTATCTTTACCTCTATCCTTCCTCCTCCTGGACATACAAACATGAGAATACTCTTACTCCCTCCTGACTTATTTGCTATTGTCATGTACATGTGTATGTGTTATACATACTATATATTAATGTATATGTATATGCTTACATATTTTAATACCCATGCATTATGCTTTATAGAGTCAGGGTTTATTTAGATTTAGCCATCTAGGATCATTTTTCTTTTGAAGAATTGCCTTTAGAGGCCTAATGGCTTCTTTTTGGTATGAGTTTGCTACTAAAGAATTCTCTCAGTGTACTGTTGGAAAACGTCTTTGTCTTCATCATTTTTGAAGAATATTTGCATGATTAGAGAATGTGTAATTGACAGTTGTTTTATATCAGCCCCTTGAAAGATATTTGTCCACTATTCCCTACCTTCCAATGTTGCTATTAAGCCAACTGTCAAACAACTCCCATTCCTTTGACAATAATCTGTCTTCCCTCTTCCCTTTAGCTAATATTCTCTATTATTGACTTTGTATAGTTTTGCTCTGATATGCCTCATTAAGGATTTCTTCCCTATTTGTCCTGCTTCAGTTTACAGTGACCCTTCTCAATCCACACACTCACTTTATTTCTTCATCTGAAACTGGCTTCAGAGGATGACACAAGACTCAAAAGCTGAGCTACTAAATGAAAGGGCCTGTGTCCTAGGATGATTATATCAGTGCAAAGCCCCTTCTAACTCATACTATCCATAACACAAGAAAGAAATAAACTATTGGACAGCCACACGTAGGAGAATGAAACTGGACCATTTTCTTACACCATACACAAAAATAAACTCAAAATGGATGAAAGACCTAAATGTAAGACAGGAATCCATCAAAATCCTAGAGGAGAACAGAGGCAGGAATCTCTTTGACCTAGGCCACAGCAACTTCTTGCTACACACATCTCCAAAGGCAAGGGAAACAAAAGCAAAAATGAACTATTGGGACTTCATCAAGATAAATAGCTTCTGCACAACAAAGGAAACCAAAAGACAACCTACAGAATGATAGAAGATATTTGCAAATGTCTCATCAGATAAAGGGTTAGTACCCAAGATCTATAAAGAATTTCTCAAACTCAATAACCCAAAAGACAAATAATCCAGTCAAGAAATGGACAGAAGATATGTGCAGACATTTCTCCAAAGAAGACATATAAATGGCCAACAGACTATTGAAAAAAGGCTCAATATCACTCGGAATCAGGGAAATACAGATTAAGATACCACTTCACACCAGTCAGAATGGCTAAAATTAAGTCGGTAAACAACAGATGTTGGTAAGGATGTGAAGAGAGGGAACCTTCTTACACTACTGATGAGAATGCAAGCTGGTACAGTCACTCTGGAAAACAGTATGGAGGTTCTCCAAAAAGTGAAAAATAGAGCTACCCTATGACCCAGCAATTGTACTACCAGGTATTTATCCAAAGGATTAAAATGTAGTGGTCCAAAGGGGCACCTGCACCCCAATATTCATAGCAGCACTATCCATAATAGCCAAACTGTGAAAAGGTCCCAGATGTCCACTGACGGATGAATGGATAAAGAAGATGTGGTGTATATATACAATGGAATATTACTCAGCCATCAAAAAAGGAGAAATCTTACCATTTGCAATGACGTAACTAGAGGGTTTATGCTAAGTGAAATAAGTCAATCAGAGACAGACAATTATCAAAGGATTTCACTTGAATATTGAATTTAAGAAACAACAGAGGAGCAGAGGGGAAAGGAGGAAAAAATGAAATAAGACATAATCAGAGGGAGAGGCAAACCATATGACTACTGATTACAGGAAACAAACTGAGGGCTGCTGGAAGGGAGGTGGGTTGGGGGAATGGGGTGACTGGGTGATGGGACTAAGGACAGCACTGATGTAATGAGCACTAGGTGTTGTATGCAACTGATGAATCAATGAACTCTAGCTTTGAGACTAATAATACATTATATGTTAATTAATTTAATTTAAATAAAATAAAATTTATAATTAATTAAAAGAAAGGAAGAAACTATTATTAAGTCATTGAGATTTGGGACTTACTACAGCAGTTTACATACCTACCCTTACCAATATAGTAAGGGTACTATAGGAAGAAACGATGTCAGCAAGAACAGCTGCTCAGCTGCTCAGGCAAAAAGTTAGGAGTCATCCTTGATTCCTTTCTTTTTCCTGCATTCCATATCTGATCCTTCAACAAATTCTGTCCATTCTAACTTGAAGGTAAGTCCAGAATCTGACCACTTCCACTACTATCCTCCTGGTCCAAGGCCATCAGCCTCTCACATGCGGCTCCTTCTTAATTGGTCTCCTTAACGCTTTCTTTCAAGCACAGATCAGATTATATCATTTCTCTGCTCAAAAATTTCCCCGGGCTTGGTATCTCACTTGGAGTAGAAGCCAAAGTTCTCAACGCTGCCCCAACGCCCAACCACCTCCAATCGCCAACCACTTCTCTAAACTAAACTTCATTAATTGCCTACTCACTCTGATCCAGTCATACTACCTCCTCAAGGTTCATGAACAAGGCAAGCTCACTTCTACTTGAAGACTTCTGCCCTTACTAATCTCTGCTTAGAATGTTCTTTTTCCAGACATGAGTTTATATGATGCATTCCTTCTCTTCCTTCAGGCCGTTGTTCCACTGGCCTCCCCCGGAATCTACAGGGCCTTACCTAACCCCCTCATTCCCACTGATGGTTTTCAAAGAATACTTCAGTTTTTTTAACTTATCATAATGGTTAAGAAAGCTGGATACCTGAAAGACTGCATGAGGAAAGGCCCCACTGACACAACTTAGACTGTGACTTAGAAAGAAATAAACCTTGAGTGTATAATGTCATCGAGATTTTGGAGTTGTTTATTGCAGCAGTTTTCTATTTTAAAAAGTTGAGGTAATTTATTAGTGTTAAGGATTGAGTCTTGGCATCAGACTGGTGATTTTGGACAAGACTCTAGGCCTCAGCTTCATCACTGAAATAAAAATAATTAGCATACCATATTAACTTTTATGAAGACTAAATGAGGTAATGCATGTAAAGTTTGGATCACATAGTAAGATTCAATAAACATGAGCTATCATTAGTTAAGGTAGAGATTCTTGAAATCACAGAGGTATACATTTGATGGTTAATTTACGTATCAAATTGGGCTAAGGGATGCACAGATAGTTGGTAAACCATTATTCCTGGGTACGTCTGTAAGGGTGTCTCAGGAAAAAAAGAGCATTTGAATCAGTGGTCTGAGTAAAGATCACCCTCACCAATGTGGATAAGCATCACCCAATCTGTTGAGGGCCTGATTAGAACAAACAGGTAGAGGAAAGGCAAATGCTCTCCCGCTCTCTCTGCTTGAACTAAGCCATCTGTCTTCTCCTGCCCTCAAATATGCGCACTGCTGGTTCTCAGACTTTCTCAGACCAGGATTTCTGCCACGGCTCCTCCCCACTCCATACTCAGACCTTTGGATTTGGACAGAATTACACCACTGGCTTTCCTGGATCTCCATTTGCAGAGAGTGGATGCAAATGATCCAAATATCGATCCCATGACTCTGAGATCATGATCTGAGCGGAAATCAAGAGTCAGATACTTAACTGATTGAGCCAACCATGCCCCACTGTTTGAATTATTGCTGCATGCTAGTATTGGGAGCACAAAGGAAAAAGACCAAGTAGTTCTATCAAAGTGATCACAGACTCATACTTGAGGGGAGAAGAAAATCAGATAAAGAATTACATTATATGGTTTGGCATGGAGTAGATACAACATTTACTTTGCTGAAATGAATGAATGAATGAATGAATATGCATACACATTTAGATGGATGAATACAATCTAATAAATATTAAAATCAAGAGTATAAAAGGGGCTATGAGATTACAAGGTCAAAAATGTCCTCTGCATAGTATCTGACACTGATCATTTTACCTTCCCCTTGAAATTCTCTCTTCCCATGGCCCCTAGTATTGAACTTATGTTCATTTTTCATTTGTCCCAGATCTCAGAATGGCTCGAGCTAGATAAATGAAATCATCTCAATTTCTTTCTTTTTCCTTTCTTTTGGTCACTCAATTCATGTGCTAAATCCTTCTTTGATCCACATTTCCTTTACTCTACCCCCACTGCTTCTGCTTTGTTTAGTATGTTTCTCCCATTATTTTACTATAATTAGTGAACTTCTGTCAAGATACACTCTCGTTCAATGCAATTCTCTACCTGCAGTTAATTATCTTCCTAAAATGGATTTGACCAGGGCATTTCCCTGTTTAAATTCCCTGATGATTTCCTATTAATAACAGGATAGAGACTAAGCTTGTAAATCTGGCATCTAAAGTCCTCTGTGTGGCCTTAATCTACTTTTTAAGCTTCATTCATCTTCTACCTCAGGCTTTATCCACACAGGCCTCTGCACTGTTCTTTGAACACACCATGTCAGTTATGTCTCAATTTCCTTGCCAAATCGATCCTACTGCCCAAAATGTCTTTTACCTCCATTCCCTGCCTGGGGGGAAGAAAAAAACTAATCATATTTCTTTTTTGTTTAAAGATTTTATTTACTTATCCATGAGAGACACAGAGAGAGAGGCAGAGACACAGGCAGAGGGAGAAGTAGGTTCCCTGTAGGGAGCCTGATATGGGACTCAATCCCAGGACCCCAAGATCATGACTTGAGCCAAGGACAGACACTCAACCACTGAGTCAGCCACCCACCCAAGTATCCCAACTAATCATATTTCAAAAGCCAACTTAATTATGACCTCTGTTGTTAAGACTTCACTAGTATCCCACAACCACCATGGAGTTAGCTGACCCCTATTCTGTATTCATAGCACTTCTGTCCATTCCTTAAATTGATTTGTAACTACCGGGTTCCATATGAACTATTTCCTTTCCCAGGTGCTATTGGCTGCCCATGTGTCCTACTAATCTTTATGCTCCTGATACCTATCAAAGTATCTGTAGAGGAGGCCACGTTTAGGCAAACAAGCCTGAGCAATGGAATGTAGAAAGGGCCCATGGTGACCACCTGGCTGAAGACAGGCAGGCCCGTCGGGTGACCTACCTCAAAATATCCATAGGCCCTAGTTAACCAATGGGCTACTACTTACAACTAAGCACAGCTCCCAAAAAAGGGAAGATTCCACATGTCCTCATACTTCCTCATCTTCCCCCTATAAAAGCAGCCCCAACCCACTGCCTTGTGGCAGACAACCTCTCAACTCTGCTGTCCTGTCTGTTGCTCTCCTGAGGTGTATTCAATAAACTTCTATCTCCTTTGTTCTGCCTTGGTGAATCCTTTCACTGCCTGTGCCATCAGCTTTCACCTGATTGTTGCCCCACATCTGGGGGCCCCCTTCTGAGCAAGACACTCTATTTAGGCAGCACAGTATCAACATCAATAAATATTTTCTTGAATGGACAGCTATTCCATCACCTCCATATAGGTTCCACAAAATCTTTTTTTTTTTTTACTTAGAGAAGATGCCCCATTTGTATTCTTTTTAAATTCCTCTCAGGATATCTGGGTGGCTCAGCGGTTGAGTGTCTGCCTTTGGCTCAGGGCATGATCCCAGAGTCCCAGGATCAAGTCCCACATCAGGTTCCCTGCATGGAGTCTGCTTCTCCCTCTGCCTATGTCTCTGTCTGTGTGTGTGTGTGTGTGTGTGTGTGTGTGTCTCATGAGTAAATAAATAAAATCTTTAAGAAAAATAAATAAATAAAAAATAATTCTGGCTCATATAACAAAGCAAAAAATAACTGTATCTTAATACAGTATACAATGAAGTGATCACAGAAAGCAGCATTGAGCCAGAGAATACGGGAAATGTGAGAATGTGAGGATTAACATATTTAGTTCAGCCTCTGCCCTGAGAAATGGTAGCTGGAGAGCAGTTTCCTGCCAGTTTTGAGTATGATTGTCCACATACTAGAGCAGAGGGTATGTGGAAGGGAAATGTCTGGAGTTCTGTGGAGGGGGAGCAGAAGACTTGGGTCTGAGAATAATACTGCACATTAAGATTGTATCACTTTTATGGATTCCATTTGCACTTTTATTTAATCCTTATAATAACATTGCTAAGGAGGCACCAGCATCAAGGTTCCTATACTATAGCCAGAAAAGAGGGATTAAAATAGATTAAAAACTTGACAAAAGTTATACAACCAATAATGGTAGAACTGGGACTTCACCCTGGGTACTGAGCCTTTCCTCTCCATTATGTAGTCTCATGAAAAATAGTTCCAGGTATGACTAGTATTATACTCAATATAAAATTCACATTACATAATCCAAAACATATTTAATGACTTAATGTCTTTAATAGCTCCATAATATTTCCAACTTTGAAGGCACATTCATGAATTACATCTCAGACTCCACTAGAAGTTTATGAGGTAAGCATGACAGATTTATTTCCATTTTAGAGATGGGGACATTTAAGATCAGATCAGTGTAATGACTTCCCCAAGGTCACAAGACGCTGCAATACAAGTCTCATAAACCCTTGTTGAGAGCTTTTTTGGATTATGCTGCACAGCATTTTTTATAATGAATAACCAATTAACCAATCATAATTATAAGATCTGCCTATATGTAAACTATGCCAATCGTGCTATTTTATATGATAATACATAATAAATGCTTAGCACAGTGCCTAACACACAATAAACACTCAATAAACATTAGATGTTATTTTATATAGCCAAACTAAATGTCAATCTTTTCCTGATTCCATTTCTTATTATATCTATAACCACTTTCATTGTGGAGAATAATTTTCATCCTTGGGAATATAGTCACAGGACTCAGACTCCCAGCTTTAACATCATAACACATTTTCTATCCTAAAGATGCCCAGAGTTTTGATTCAAAAGGGAGCAAAAGGAAAACTAATAAATAAATAAAATAAAAGCAAAAGGGTGGTTTTGTCCTCTCCATCCTGTGGTGTCATCCTGCCTTCAGGACACACCAAATGCTCTAGATCTGGGGCCTGCAAACTCTGTCAAGCATCAGAGAGTAAATATGTTAGACTTTGTGAGTTGGAGGCGGAGCAGGGGCGGGAGGGAGGCGGTGTTTGTTCACTGTTCAACTCCTCAACACTGCTGTTGCAACGCAAAAATAGCCATAGATAATATGTAAACAAATGGGCATGGCTGTGTTCATATAAAACTTTATTTTTAAAAATAACAACTGGACAAATCAAGCCCACAGGCCCTTCCAGGGCCCTGAACAGAACTAGAGGACTGCAACACATCTGCAGGAAAGGAGATAGTTTATATGGAACCCGGTAGTTACTGCTGGGAGAGCAGTGGTAGGCGCCACAAGAGGGAAACTTATTTTAACATTCGCCTGTCTCCACAACATGAGATTCCTCCTGTGACTTATCCCTCTTCCCCACCCCCTGTTTTCCCCTAACAAGGTTTTAGGCCATAGTCAGTGTGTCTTTGCCTTTCACATTAGCTCTGGGTGTTTTTTAAGACTGCCTAACTCAAGATAGTCAAGAAGACAGAGCAAACAGCTTCTGCCCATGACACCCATGGCCTCCAGATGTAGTAAGAAACAAGTTCAAGTCCAAACGTCAGATAGGCCTGAAATGGTGGTGGGAATAGAGGACAGAAGCATACAGTACCCCCATTCAAAGAAGCAAAAGACCCACAGAAGCGCTGAGGTTAACAGCTAAAAGCTTTGTGGCTGATAAATAATCCCGAGAACCTATAACTAACACTGACAGGTAAAAGATCTAAATAAGCACATCGGTGTGGACATGAACTAGTACAGCTTAGTGGAAACACTGCTCCCATATGCTGGGTTAGAAACAGAATGGATGGTATGTAAGACACAAGCCCTCAAGACACTGTGCAGGAGGAAGAGTAGAAGATTGAAAATATAAGGGTGGTAAGAGAACAAATAAAACTCTGGGTGTAGCTAACTGAGGCAAAGGAAGGTCCCCCACTACCATTTTGGCTTTCCTTAGAGAGCTGTGAGAAACATGGTTGAAATTTCCGGCTGTAGTAACAGAAATGTACCCTCCTAGAAATATTTGGGGCCATAAAATTTTCATTTGTAATATTGAAATTTTTTAAATAATTATATCTTTAGTCTCAAGTAAGACCAGCAATTCTCATACAACTCTCATGATTTTAACTATTTATCCTAACAGGCAATTCTCACCAGAAAGTATTCATTTAAATGAATAAATATTTGCCTCAGTCCTTTGAGTATTTCCTAGACAATGTTAGGAATGATAAATTATTTACAATGGAATGATAAATATAGGGTGAATAGCAGTAAGAATCTAAAGACATAAAATTAGTATTATGGAAAAGGATTTTGACCCCCAAAAATGGAATGTTGGTCAATATTTAGTATTAAGCAAATTTATGTGTATTCTAATACATATATGTTAATCCCATCAGACTGAAAAGAAATAAAAAAACAAAATCCTTGAAATAAAGGGCTTTTAATTTACATATATAATAATCGGTTTTTTCTTGAACAATGGAGTGTTTTATATATTCAATACTTAGTCATCAAGTACTTATATGTGCATACCACTATTCCAGATATAGTAAAACATTTTGTCACTGCAACATAGTCAATTCCAATTTTTTCCGTAGAATACCTTGTAGCTTAACTATTTTTTTTACTTAAATGTTTTCTTTTACTCTATTTTTTCATACTAATTTTTACATTTTCAGTTGTGATAAGGTACACACAACATAAAATTTACCATTTTAACCAGGTTTAAGTGTACAGTGTGGTAGCGTTTAAGTTGTTGTGCAACCATCACCACCATCCAATTCCAAAACTTTCTCCTCTTTCCAAACTGAAACTCTGCACCCATTAAACAATAACTGCCCACCGTCCCCTTGCCCCAGACCCCAGCAACTACCCTTCTCCCTCCTGTCTCTATGAATCTGACTATGCTAGGTATTGCATATAAATGGGATCGTAGGGATCCCTGGGTGGCGCAGCGGTTTGGCGCCTGCCTTTGGCCCAGGGCGCGATCCTGGAGACCCGGGATCGAATCCCACATCGGGCTCCCGGTGCATAGAGCCTGCTTCTCCCTCTGTCTGTATCTCTGCCTCTCTCTCTCTCTCTGTGACTATCATAAATAAATAAAAATTTAAAAAAAAAAAATAAAAAAAAATAAATGGGATCGTAGTTGTCCTTTTGCGTCTGGCTTATTTTATGTAGCATAACATCTTCAAGGTTCATCTATGTTGTAGCACGTGTCAGAAATTTCTTCCCTTTTATGCTGAATAATATCCCATTGTATGCATATACCCCACTTTATTTAACCATTCATCCATTCATTAATGGACACATGGGTTGCTTCCAACTTATGGCCATTTGGAATAATGCTGCTATGAACATATATGTGTAAATATCTGTTCAAGTCCCTGGTTTCAATTCTTTTGCATATATACCCAGAAGTGGAATAGCTGGCTCATATGGTAATTGTGTTTAAATCTTTTAGGAACCTCCATTGTGGTTTACATTAGTATACCTACCCACCAGTATAGTACACAAAGCTACTAATTTGTCCATGTCCTCACCAACACTTATCTTCTGTGTTTTTTTTTCAATAGTAGCTACCCAATAGGTATGAGGTGGTATCTCATTTTAGGATTGATTTGAATCTCCCTAACAATTAGTACTGCTGAGTATCTTTTAATGTGCTCGCTGGCTTTTGTATATACTCTCTGGAGAAATGTCTATTCAGGTCCTTTGCCCATTTTTTAATTGGCTTGTTTGTTAGACTAGTTTTTCTTATACCCAAATATGTTTGCCAAATTTTTTAAGTTTGGTATTTTTTCACTTGATAAACTTTTGTGGGTTTTACATTCTTTACAAATCAGAATCACTGATTCCACAATCTGATAATCTATCAACATCCCTGATCTTTCAGAATTGCGTGACTATTATCTATTCCACATACTTTTAACCTCTGCGATTAAAAATACTGTAGTTCAAGTAAAGGACTGAAAGTTGTAGTATTGCACTAAGGCTGGCTGGGAAGATCATCCAAAGAATGGAAAAAATATCATTAGCACTCATGAAATAAATGCTATCTAAATTTTATCTAACATTTTTTTTGCATCCTTTTAAGTATAACATTTCTTCTTATCTAGCATTACTTCTTTAAATTTATGGATTTATTTCCCAGGCCTATTACCATAAAGGGAAACAATTCAGTTCGATGACAGGGTTTTGGGATGATGGCTAAGTCTTGGCATGTTTATCTGGAACGATCTGTGAATCACTGGATTTATGAAGATTTTGAAATAATTACTACTTAAACATGAACTGATGTTGTCATCTTTTTCCCTCTTGCTAGTCTCTAGCCCCCAAGAAGTTCTTTAAATTGAGAACTATTATCCATATACTAGAAATGAAAGACCAAAGGTGAAACCAACTGATTCTAGATTTATACCATATTGCTACGTCTAGCCCATCTCTGCTTCTGGAATTTTAAAGCACTGAGAAAACAGCTCAATGTCCTTCTGGAGTCTTGAATTCCTCTTTTATTGATCTGGAGTAGGTCAAACATATATTTATGTATGATTATGTCATGACATAGTGCTCACTGCATATCCATAAATACACCCAGCAGAACTCTTTCAAGAAGAGCAATTTGGGGGTGACTGTGTGGCTCAGTCGGTTAAGCTTCTGCCTTTGGCTCAGGTCATGATCCTGGGGTCCTGGGATCAAGCTGCTTCAGACTCCCTACTCAGCAGGGGATCTGCTTCTCCCTCCCTGGTCTGTCATGTTCTCTCTCAAATGAATAAATAATTTTTTAAAAAAAAATTAGAGCAATTTTGTCTCTTTTAACATAATGGGTAGTCATTTTGTTCATGTTCCAGTCTAGTAGATTTTCTTAACTTCACAGTTTCATAAAGAGTTCCCAAGGGAAACTATCATAATGTTCCTTATAACCAGTTAACAACTCAGTATCAGCTTTAAAGTGGTATTTGTTATCGGGAAAGTTCTTTATTTAGAAACTATGTATATGGAAAAACTTGACCTTTGTACTTATGTTTAAATATTTGAAAATGCATATGAAATCAGTCAAAACACTTTTATCCGTAAATATGATCCTTTCATACTTAAAAATTTTGAAGACAGATATCTTAGGTTTGTTCTACTTAGTATTATTCTTTACAACACACACAACATATTTCTTTAACAAAATTTGAGTTGAAGAATGTTCAGCTGGGACTCTTTTGTCTCACTCAGTTCATCTGAGACTTAAAATCCACAAAGAATGCTGTAAGTGCAGAATGCCAATGCAGATCACACTAGAATATTATGAAACCAGTTTTGCTACCCTTAGTTTATCATCCATTTGAAGGTATGCAAGAAAAGGTAGAGAGGCAAATAAGATCTTTAACAGAAAGAGTTGTCAGGGGTGCCCAGGTGAATCACTGGATTTATGAAGTTAAGTGTCTGCCTTCATCTCAGGTCTTGATCCCAGGGTCCTGGATCAAGCTCTGTGTTCAGCAGGGAGCCTGCTTTTCCCTCTCCCTCTGCCTGCTGCTCCTCCTGCTTGTGCTCTCATTCTCTCTCTCTCTCTCTCTCTCTCTCTCTCTCTCTGTCAAATAAATAAATAAAATCTTAAGAAAGAAAAGAAAAGAAGGAAGGAAAGAGTTGTCAGCATGCCATGCATTTCACCCTGCCTCCTCTTTACTTCAAGTCACTTAAGGGACACTTCAAAAAAAGCATCTGAGATCTTGGCCTGTGTTCTGAGAACTTGAAATTACCGAAGGACTTGACTTGTTGCCTAAAAACATACCAAAAGCAAGAGGTTATGGTTTCATCAGTTAAAGGCAGCAAAAGTTAACAGGTTTGGAAGTAAACTGCACTCCCACCAATGATGAAGAGAAAGGGAGAGTTTGCCCTATGAGCCAAGGAAACTATCAGAAAAGCAGAAAGAGCTCATTTTAAAGGAATTCTCTACCCATAAGGTCTGCCTATAGGACCATGTGACCTAAAGAGACAGTCTGTGTACAGAGGACCACAAAAAGACAGGGGCTAAAGTGGAAGAACTACAGCCTGAGATTTCAGGATCCTACAAAGCTCCCCAAAAGACAAAGAGCCACCAAATGAGCTTCAAGCACAGAAGTCTCCAACGCAGGGCTCCAACTCCAGGAGTCAACCAAAGGCTTTTGCATACCCAGTAACTCACTTCCCTTTCCCTAAGAGGGCCTAACTCTGAAGGAATTACATACAACAGCTAGCCATAGGGAAGAGAAGAATCGTGGAAGAATGAAGAAACAATCACCTTCCAAAACATATTTTCTCCCTCAATCTCTCTCTCTCTCTCTCTCTCTCTCTCTCTCTCTCTCTCTCTCTCCCCTCACCCCACCGCACCCCACCCCACCCCACCCCACCCCACCCAGGTTCCCAAAAAGATAGGCCCATGTTGGGGAGAGGGAAAAGTCATAAACACAAGAGTCTGAAGTTATGATTTCAGATTGGGCTGGACTTTTTAATACTGTAAATGAAACCACCAGGAAAAAAAAAATCTATAGGACTTGCCTGGGATTTCATCCACGAGCAATGAAAATGAGTCAGGAGTGCAGGTTGCAGAGGTAGGGTGGGAGGGAATACAGTTTTTGCTTATACTCCACTGAGTCCAACTTGCACAACACATCTGTTATATGTGTAAGGGTAGAAAGAAGTATTTAAAGATAAAAAGGTTATTCCCTTTGGGGATAAAATAAAGGCATAAAGTCACTTTCTGGAGTCAGTCCATGTCTACAGACAAAATACAATCTCAGTCCCTAGCTTTATGGGCTGTGTTTTGAAATCTTGTATTTATGTGCTAAGTTTCTCTTCCCCTGCAGAGATGGTGTCATTATTTGTTTGAATAATGAGTTTGGTATGAAATGGTAAATATGTCAAACCACACTTTTGTTGGGGATCACAGACTATAAAGTTGGAGAGATGGCCGCAATACTCTGTATTTCTGGAGAAAAGAACATTTCCTGAGAGAAGAGGGGTACAACCGGGACATTCATGGTTTAAATCAGTAGTTTCCAATTATTTTGACTCTAAGAACCCCTCTTAATGTCATATCTGTACTGATTATTTATTCAACCTAGAAATGACGCTTACTGCCACGTGAATGTCATGGGAATTAAACTGGACTACAGTTTTTAGAGGTTAAAAAAAACAAACTTGCCCAGTGCTATTCCATTTGCCTTAATTCTTTCTCTTCTTTCCTTGCTTCCCTTCTTTCTTCCATCCTCCTCTCTTTCCATCCATTCCCCTTCCTTCCTTCTTTTTCTCCCCTTCAAAATGTTTATGGATCTACAGTGCCGGCCGACTTCTCATTATCCTTCTTTAGAGATGTGGTTATGTGGTGAATATGCAGAAAATGATGAGAATACACACACACACACACATACACACAGACTAACTCATTCTGTAAGAATCCAACTGCAGCAGTGTTTTGTTTTGTATTGTCGTTGCCATGATATGAACGTTGGATGCTGTGGCTAGATGATTTGCCATAGCCATTTGGGCTCACCCTTCTCCGCTACTGACACTGAAACCCGATGGGGGCACAGTGATTTCCTTAGTCATCTAAAGAAATTTTATGTTAATCACTACTCTCCGGAACATGAACTTTCTTTCAATGTCCAATGTGGGTTTTTTTTTTTCACTTTTTTTAAACAGATTTACAAAAACACAATTTATACAGCATTAAATTCACCCATTGTAAGTCCATCAATAGTTTTACAACCATCACCACAATCTAAAAAGTTTCCTCATTCTTCTTTGCAGTTAATCCCCCACGACCATCTCCAGCCTTAGGCAACCACTGATCTGCTTTTCAGCTTACAAATTTGTCTTTTCTTAGACATTTCATATAAATGGAATCAGACAATACCGACACTTTTGGATCTAACCTTTTTCAGGCAGCTGGATGTTTTTGAGGTTCATCCATACTGTAGTATGAATCAGCACTACACTCCTTTTGGTAGCCAAGTGGATCACGCTCTTTCCATCATATATCTAAAGTCATAGCCAGAATCAAAGGTCATGCAGCTTTTCTCATATGTCCTTCTTTTGTGCACTAATATGATTAGCACAGATTATTGAAAGTTAACCCATCCTACATTCCTGGATGAACCCTACTCGATTGTGATGTATTATCATTTTATGTACTGCTGGATTCAATTTGTTCATATTTTGTTGAGAATTTTTACTTCCATGTTCATGAGGGATACTGGTCTTTGGTTTTCTTTTACTGAAATGTATTGGGGCAACTGGGTGGCTCAGTGGTTGAGCAGCTGCTTTCAGCGCAGGTCATGACTCCAGGGTTCTGGGATCAAGTCTCACTTCAGGTTCCCCACAGGGAGCCTGCTTCTCCCTCTGCCTATCTCTCTGCCCCTCTCTGTCTCTCATGAATAAATAAATTAAATCTTTTAAAAAATAAAAATAAAACAAGAAATGTCTTTAGTTTGGAATCAGGGCAATGCTAGCCTCATAAAATGAGTTTGGAAGTATTCCTTCCTCTTATATTTTCTGGAAGAGATCATGTAGAATTGATAGTATTTCTTACTCAATGTTTGGTAAGACTCACCAGTGAAACCATCTGGGCGTAAAGTTTTTTCCAAACGGTGTTTAGCTAAAAATTTAATTTCTCTAACAGACATAGCACAATTCACATTATTTCTCCTTAAGTAAGTTTTGGTACTTTGTATCTTCTTCGAAGGATTTACTCTTTTTATCTTGGTCAGTATGACTAGAAGTTTGTCAGAGAGAAGATACAAAGTTAACCAATATCAGGAATGAAAGAAGAGCCATCACTTCTGACAACAAACACATTAAAAGGATATCTCTGTATTTCTAGGTCTGATTCTGCCCTCTGTTTACTCATTTGTTTTGTGTTTTCAGATCCCACATATGAGAGAAATCATATGGTATTTGTCTTTCTCTGACTTATTTCACTTAGCAGGTTGCTCTAGGCCCATCCATGGTATCACAAATGGCAGACCTCACTCTTTTTTATAGCTGTATAATTCAACGTCCAACATTTATAATGAAGTTCTTCGGTGAGTTAATCAGTATTTGATTCCTATCTATTTTAAAGATTATTTTTAATGTAATTTGGATCATTCCCTCTATTCCTCAAATTGTTCCCAGATTGCCACACCACTTGTACCCCTCTTCTCACACATTCTGATTGTTTTTGGTATTTCAGGCATATTGGATTTCTCTTAGGCTTTTAAAGATATTTTGATCCTTCCTACCCTCAGGGTCTTTGCATATGGTGTTCTCTCGGACTGAATGGCTCCTCCCCTTGATATTTGAATGGCTGGTTCCTTCTCAAATTTTAGGTCTATTAAATGATAACTCCCCAGAAAGGCCTTTCCTGACCATCCCATTACACTATGCACCCTGTTCTCTATTAATCTGTCACAGTACCTTGTGTGATTCTTTCATAACAACACAATTTATTAGTACAGAGCATACTATTTTTTAACTTCTTTATAAAATGTCTCCAACACTAGGCTGTAAGCTCTCAAAGGCAGAAATCATGTCTGCATTGTTCACCCTGTACACTCAACACAGCCAGGAAATACGGAAGCTCAAGAAATATGCATGGGTGTGGGAGAAGGGAGACAGAGGAAAGGAATGGAGGGAGGGTAGCAGGGAGTTATTTGGATATTTCTGGATCTTCTGTTATGTTGAACATAAAAGGCTATACAGAATAATATAACAAAAATGCATGCTTATTTGGCAAATATAGTTGAAGTCCTGTGTATGTCCCTTCCCTGTGCCATATACCTCCTTCTCCACTCCTCAGGAGTAATCATTCTCTTAAATTTAGTGTTTCTCACTACCATACACGTCTTTATATTTTAATCACACTTAAGTGAATTACTAAAAAATACATATGATTTTTATTGTCTTAACTCTACATAAACAGTATCATTCTGCATATTAGCTTTTGAAATTTACTTTCTTCCCTAAATTCCATGTTTGGAAAGTTCATCTAGTTGATTTCATGTTCCCGCTTACTCTTTCCACTGCTTAATAGCATCCCACTCGTTATATTACACATTTATCCATTTTCCTACTAAAATGTACTTCATCTCATATTTTCACCTTTTTGCTCATACACACAATGCTGCTATGAACATTCTTCATGTACCCTCACACACATGTTCGAGACTTTCTATAGGTACATATCTAAAAGTGAAACTGGAGATCATGTATAATCTCAGAAGAGCTTGCCAAATTGCTCCCAACATGGATATCATTTTCCAACATGGATATCAGTCCTCCAGCAATGTTCACGGATTCCTTTGCTTCCTCCACATTTAGTAGTGTCAGACTTTTAAATGTCAGTCAATCTCTTAGGTGTGAAGTGGAATATTATTTTTGTTTTAATTTCCATTTTTCTTTTTTTATTTAAATTTTAGTTAGTTAACATACAGTGTAATTTGCATTTTTCTAAAAACTACCAAGCCTGAGCAACTTTTTACGGCCATTCAGGTTTCCTTTTCTGGATCCTGCCCATTTTTCTATTAAATTGTTTCTCTTTTTTTCTATTTGATTTAAAGGAATTTTTAATATATTTTGGTTATTAATCCTTTGTCAGTTATCTTCCACGGATCTGTGACTCATCTCCTTGCTTTTTTTACAGTGGCTTTTGATGCACCAAAGTTTTCCATTTTAATAAGTAGTCAAGTTTATCAATCTCTTCCTTTGTTGTTTATACTTTTCGTATGTTGTCTACAAAATTCTTCCCTGCCCTACAGTCATAAAGACATTTTCCTATATTGTTTTCTTAAAGTCTTAAAGTTTTATATTTTTATACTTAGGGCATAAATCAATCTAGAATACTATGTTATTATATAGAATAAGCTCAAGATCAATTTTATCTTTCTCCATAAGGATAACCAATGTTCTACCATCAATTATCACATATTCTATTCTTTAATGATCTATAGTGTAAGCCCTAAGAAAACATGTTTCCGTACGTATGCCAGGAGTTTCTGAGCTCTCTATTCTGGTTCCATCGATGTATTTCTTTATCCTTGTACTAATACCACACTGTCTTGTTACTGTCTTATCAGTCTTCATATCTAACAGGGCAAATCTATCTACCAGGGTCTTCCTTAAAACTGTCTTAGCTATTCTTAATTCATAAGTAGAGCTCTCAGACTTACTTTCTATTTAAAACTAAAGAATGGGTCTAATTCTCTAAAATATTCTCTCTGATATGAGTCCTAACGTCCCTCTTGAGGACCTATCCCCAAGCAGAATCCTGCAATTTGTCCATACAAGGACATGGTTAAGAAAATGTCACTGGGGAATTCACAAAAATCAAAAAGGTATTTTGCAAAGCCCTTCCCGCCCCCCTCACAAAAAGAATTACTTAACGAGAATACACACGGGTACCTGGGTGGCTTAGGTCATGATCCCAGGATCCTGGGATCAAGCCCTTCATTGGGCTCCCAGCTCAGTGGGAAGTCTGCTTCTCCCTCTCCTTCTGTTTCTTCCCCCTGTTTGTGCTCTCTCTAAATAAATAAAATCTTTTAAAAATAATAATAAATAAAGGGCATACACAATGTTCCTACCACAAAATTAGTCTAGCCAATAATATAATGTAATGTTTATCCTTCTAGGAAAAGAGTAATGAGGTTAATAAGAAGAAAAAAAGTAAATATTTTTAAATGTAGTAGAGAGGATTTTTACTGCTAAGTTTTTATAATTAACGTGATCAGAAGAAACAAAGGAAAGAAGGTACAACTTAAAAATTAAAGTGTCAAGGAGAATATCATTATACTTCTAAAAGTATAGAGAGGTAGAGAATGGTCAGTTTAAAAAACAAAACTTCTTAAAAAATATCAATATGCTCCTATAGAGATTCTCTCTACTGGCACACAGGAAAACACTAGTTTTCTCAAAAAGGAATTCCTAGTGAATTATAGCTTTTTAAACACTGCCCCCTAATGTTCATACTCTGAAATGATAAGAGGACCTTGCTAACAAAAATAATCAGGTCCTTCCTCCCTTGTGATCAGCCCAGCATTTTTGTCCTGCAGACCAGATTTCACAGACTGAGACAATCTCAACCACACAACTGTCAGAGTGCATTAAAATAAATCTCCTAACCATTCTAATATTACTCTCATCAGCAATAGGGCCAACATGTGAGTGAGAACAGACTATTTGGGCTTGGACAGCTCTGACAAAACAGCCATGCCACTGGGAAACATCAGGAAAGTCTAGGATCCCAATCATAACATGTGCAACTTTAGACTGATCTAATCAGTCTAAAAAATATCAAAAACAAGTACTGATTACCAAGAATATCAAACTTTAAAAAAAAAAAAGAGAGAGATGGGCCTTACTTTAAATATCATGACTCATAAATGACCTTTGCTTCCAAAAGATTGTTGAAATTTAGACTCCCTGATGAGTAACAACAAATGAAAGAGATGAACAAGAATATACTATTCTCAAGTCAAGCTGTTCAGTGTCTTATAATCACAAAGACACAATTATAAGACAGTGTCTTATAATCCATGCTGTCACTTAACAATATAAGTTATAACAATATAACATAAAACAATGATATATGTCCAAGTATCGAAAGCACAAAGGCACTTAATATTTTGTCAAGAGGCCTGAGTTTTAAAGCCATCTGCCATTAAACTGCTGTGTGACCAGAGGTCCCTTAGACGTCCTGGACCTATTTCTTCATCAGGAAATAAAGGAGAATGAGCTATATGGATGTTTTTCTCATGATTGTCAGGAGATGGGGATGTAGAGGATTATAGAATCACGGAAGGTGCTTTTTCAGACTGCAAATGCTGCTCCCCATCCTTTTCAATGAAAAGCATATGAATTCCCCACTCTCCCCATAGCTGAGAACTTCTGCATTATACAGTCTATCTCCAAGGCCCTTTGCCACACTAAAATTTAATATGGGATCTGAGAACTGGAAGAAAATGTAGAGATTCTCTAATCACAAGCCAAGACCCAGAAGAACTGTTGGCTGTAACTATAGTTAGTGATAGATGTGAAACTTTGGGAAATTTAAGGCTTCCCAAGTGGAGTAGCTTTTTTTTTTTTTTTAGATTTTATTTATTTGAGAGAGAGAACACAAGCAGGGGAAGGGACAGAGGAAGAGGGAGAAGCAGACTCCCCACCAAGTGGAGAGCCCCACGCAGAGCTCCATCCCAAGACCCTGAGATCATGACTGAAACTGAACTCAGATGCTTAACTGACTGAGCACCCAGGTGCCCCTCAAGTGGATTAGCATTTTGTTTGGCTGGGAACTGTGATAAAATACATTATTATTCCTAAACTTTACCCCTCTTGGAATCCACACCTTGCCATGTTACTCTGTAGTTCCCATTACAGTAGAATATATTTCACCATGTGTTCCAACTGGGCTTGGTCACATGACTTGCCTTGACCAAAAGAATGTAAGCAAATGGGATGTGAGCTAATGCTTTAATCGTGCTTGTGAGTTTAGGGTCCTTCTCTTGGACTCCTGACTTCCACTATGAGGAAAACATGCATTTGGTAGCCACTGGTCCAAGCAGTATAAGAGACAGGTAGAGCACATCAGGCCCCCAAGCTGAAACCTGGAGCCAAATCTAACTAGTGGGATCAGCTGAATTTCAACCAATACAAATTCATGGAAATAAGAAATAAATACTTACTGTCATATAATATTTTACATTTGCTAGTTATGTAGCATTTTTATGATAGCAAGGTAATTCAAAGATAATATTTTACTTATTTTAATAATTTAGACCTCAACATTTCCATCGAACTGTGAGATTTTAAGGGAAAAATCTTTCCCTCTCTCTGACACATATAAATAATGATATATAGACACAAAAATGGAAGTGTGATTACCATCTATAAAATACTACAACGGAGAAAAAGCCAGAGTTAGCGACAAAGAGTCACCTACTATGTACAGACCCTGTCTCTCATGCTGATTCAGTAGAGAAGTTAATGATCATTGGGCTCCTCATCCTCTCTAAAATAATATCAGCCAAACATTGCAGTTATAGCTTAAGTTATATAAAAACAGCACTACATAATATTGTGAGAAACATTATTTATACTAAAGTAATATATTACAAGGTATTACTATATCTCAATTAACCTGAATGCACAGAAACAGGAGTATTTTGGTTATTACTTTATGACTAATAAACCTCATCACTCCTCAACTACCTCCACCACTACTACCCTAATTCAAGCCACCAGTATCCCTAGCCTGGAGTAGCTCAATAGCTTCTTTCTCCCACTTCTACCCATGTCCTCTACAGTCTATCCTCAACACAGTAGCTATAGTGATCCTTTTAAAAATATGTCAGATCATATCATTCTCCCATTCAAAACACTCCATTAGCTCATCAACTTATTCAGTGAGAGCCAAATTCCTTAAGTGTTGCCCATCAGCTCTTTGTGATCTTGCTAACCAACACCTCCATGTTTTTCTTCCTATTACATTCCCTTTGGCTCACTCTGCTGCAATCATCCTTGCTGGTTCTCAAACATGCCCAGCACACTCCTGCCTTGGGTCCTTTGCACCTGCTGTTTCTCCTTCCTGAAACCATCTTTGCCAATATTTATATGATTCACTCCTTTACTTCATCCAGGTCTCTGCTTGAATGTTCTCTTATCAAGAGAGCCTTCTGTCTCTCTTTTTTAAAAGATCTTATTTATTCATTTGAGAGAGAGAGAGAGAGAGCATGAGCAGGGGGTAGGGGTTGCAGAGGCAGAGGGAGAAGTAGACTCCTTACTGAGCAGAGAGCCGCAGTGGGGCTTGACTCCCAGGACTCTGAGATCAAGACCTGAGCTTAAGGCAGAAGCCTAACTGACTGAGCCACCCAGGCTCCCCCGAGGGAGCCTTCTCTTCTCTCCAGGTATAAAACAGCTCCTCCTCACTCCATCCCTCTTGCCCTACTTTATGTGTCTTTAGCCCTTATCACTACCAGACTCAATTACAAAAAACAAAACACAAAAGAATATGTTTATTTATTTACTATCTATCTTCCTAATCTATAATGCAAACCTCCAATGAGAGCATAAATATGTATTATTCAATACTATATCCTGTAACCTTAGAATACTGCCTGGCAAATCATAGGCCTATAGTAAATATTTGGTAGGTGAATGAATAAAGACAAAATATTACGAATTTTTCTGATAAAAACTATTAATGTAACTCAGAATTTTCAGAGCCACTTTTCTACATTGCATCCCTAATTAATAGTTAAGTGTTTAAAAATATGCTAAACTAATATGATAGCATTTTTCCCTTGGGCCTAAACACAGACACACACACACAAACATACACAACATTCACCAGCTAAACCATCTGAAAGACTGTATAGCACTCTTTTCCTTCACCTGGCTTAACACTTTGACTATATTAAAGGGATATGTTGATTTCCTGTGCTATCCTAAAGCCAATTAATATTTCACCTACAATTCTACATATGAATTAATAACAGTACTTTGTAAATGTCTGTAAAATATCAATAGAAAAATTGGCAAAAAGCTACAGGCATACAATTCAAGAAGACATACAAAGAACCAATAAATATATGAAAAATCTTCATTTCGTTTAATGTTCTTTAATGATTAACAGGGGGTGAGGACTAGTGAGAAAAGAATCACTTCAAGAAAATCAACACTATATGAGGTTTCTTACATTGATAAAGAAACCCAGTAACTGGAAAGTCTACTCATGGACAAGGGTGTGGGGTCAAAATACCTGTGATGGAACAGTAGATGATGTGAGGAGCAATCTTGTCTATATCTTCATATCCCAGGCCCACTGCAGACAGTTTGCCAGGGACATAGTTTTCCACAAATACATCACAAACAGCTGCAAGCTGAGGAAAAAGGGGAAGATGAGTCAGACTTCTTAAGGGACTTCCAAACTTTCAACAAATCCCCACATGACACAATTCTAATTTCAGTAAACACAGTTGATCCTTACTTTGCAATAGTCCAGAAAAATCACAGGAAAAGTGAATTAAAAAGTAGAATTAAACAAACATAAAGGCTTTCATCAACTACTGGAGGTATTACTGCCAACAAAACAACAGCCATTAAAATACTCAATTAAATATTGTGGCGTTAAGTGGATTCTGCTTATGTTAAATATAATATCCAGGTTACATGGTCCAAACATATTCCCAAGAAGTTTAGGTAGAAAAGTTAAACTATATGTGTACATATATATGAAAAACACCTTAAATCCTTTACAAAAAACTAAATACAATGTCTTTGCTGTTCCCCACCCTTACTATGTAACATTCCTCATTACAACCTGCACATATAGGACTTAATACGCGTAAATGTGATTCAGAAATGCTTTCATACTTTTCAAATGCTTCCTTTCCAAAGAGTTCTAAATGTATTAAATGAACCATTAAGAAAAAAAAAAGATTAAACAGTAACCCAGTGAATCAGTAAATCAGAAACAAGGCCCAGAGTTTGATTCCCAGATCACTGCTCTTGAAACTGGAGGACAACGAACCAATGTACACCTTAAAAATTATTTTCAAAATTTCAATCGTGAGTGCATTATCTTTTAAAAGGTCTGTTTTGAAGTCATCCAAAAGTTATACTACTTCACCTAGAAAAATTCATTACAATAATTCTTTTATTTTTTTGAAGATTTTATCTTTAAGTAATCTCTTTTTTTATTAAAGATTTTATTTTTTTATTCATGAGAGACACAGAGAGAGGCAGAGACATAGGCAGAGAAAGAAGCAGGCTCTCCTGGGGAGATCCTTAGGGACTTGATCCTAGGACCCCGGAATCATGCCCTGAGCCGAAGACAGATGCCCAACCACTGAGCCACCCAGGCATTCCTATTTTTAAATAATCTTTACACCCAGTGTGGGACCCAAACCTACAAGCCCAAGAGCAAGAGTCACATGCTCCACTAACTAAGCCACCCAGGTGCCCCAATTTCAGTAGTTCTTGAACATATCCAAGTGTCTATATAACTATTCAACAATTTTTCATTGCTATATTGACAGAGATTTAGATATAGTCATAAATACACACTAATAAAATAGAGGAAGACTCTAGATAAAGGTGGGCAAACTTTTTCCATAAAAGGTCAAATAGTAAATTTCTCAGCCTTTGCAGGCCACATACATTCCCTGTCGGATACTCTTCTTTACATTCCTTTAGCAATCTTTAAAAAGTATAAAACCCACTCTTAGTCCATAAACCATTCAGAAACAAATATGATCTGAGATCACGTTACTGAGAACCTCTCCTTTAGATTGAAAAGATTAATTAGCATAAACTGTAGATGGAAACATGTAAATAACTTGAGTGCCTGTCTGTTCTTCTGTCACTAAATTTGGAATATATAGTTGAAATTGTCAGACTTAACAAAATTTGGAGGCAGAAGTAATCCTACGAAACATCTCAATGAAATAACTGGTCACCCAGTCAGCAGAGCTCCTGAAACAGTGGCACCAGAGGCCAGGTAACCACTTATCTGGAGAGGAATTATAAATATATTAAGATATAGGACAGAGAGAGAAAGGTTGAAGTATGCACTCCAAATCTCAAGCCATATAGGCATCTTTCCAAATTTCAGGCTAACATTTGAAACCATGGAAACCAATTAACATTTGAGCAATTTTTCACATAAGCAACTCCATGCAGGGAGAGTTCCAATAAAGATGCATTTACTTATTTATTGTTAATGACAACGAAGTATTGCTTAGGGGATTGGGGAGAGGGCAGGTGTTAGTAGTAAATAAAACAAAAAGCTGCACTTAACTTCAACTTATTTCACAAATTTTTCTAAACCTCTATTTACTATTTATAAGGCACTCCTGTGGGCAGTAAAGAAAAACTACATCAAACATATCTAGGTTTCGACACTGGTCAGCTCTTGCTGCATATATTCTGCATGATGCATTATAGAGTATCTAATGCAAATGACATTTAACAAATTATTTTTAATTTTTTTAAAGATTTTATTTATTTATTCATAAGACACAGGGAGAGAGGCAGAGATTTAGGCAGAGGGAGAAGAAGGCTCCCTGCAGGGAGCCTGATGCAGGACTCAATCCCAGGATCCCAGTATCATGACCTGAGCCAAAGGCAGATGCTCAACCACTGAGCCACCCAGGCGCCCCTATTCTTAATTTTTAAAAGCCCTGTGTGGGTTCCTTAAGAAGTTAAACATAGAATTACCATATGACCCAAAAAATACCTCTTCTAGGTATACACTCAAAAGAATTGAAAATAGGGACTCAAACAGATGCAAATGTTCACAGCAGCATTATTCACAGTAGCCACAAGGTGGAAATTATCCAAGTGTCCATCAACAGACAAATGTACCTATCCATGAAATGGAATATTACTCAGTCGTAAAAAAAGATGATGTTCTGATACACGCTACAACATGGACAAACCTTGAAAACATTATGCTAAGTGAAATTAACCGACACAACAGTACAAATATTGTATGATTTCACTTATATAAACTACTCAGAATAGGCAAATCCATAAAGACACAAAGTAGATGAGAGATTATCAGGGGCTAGAGAGAGAAGGAAGGAGAAAACTATTGCTTTCACCCCAGTTTCTGTGTGGGGTGATGCAACATTTTAGAAACACATCAGTAAGGATTGCACACTATTATGAATCTAATTCATGTACTTAAAAATGGTTAAAATGGGAATTTTTATGTTTTATACTACCACAATAAAAAAAATTTTAACTGTGTAAGGTATTTCTATTTTCAGACTTCTGTGGAATCCTAAATTATATCTCAATCTATACCAAGTATTCAAATGGACCACAATAAAACTCACTGGTTCAGTAAGACAAGAAAATAAACATCATTAATAAATTATGCTAATAGAAAAGTATTAAAAATATTTTAAGTTACCAAAACAAGCAGATTAAAACACATTATACATGGTATTACCTCACATGGGGGGGGGGGGGGAATGAGCATATAATGGAATAAGGAGATTTGACATGATTCATTAAAATATTAATATTTTTGCATAAACATGCATTAGTACTTGTTTAACAAGTCAAAAATTCTTTTAACTAAAAAGAGCTGTGCACAGAGCACCATGTAGTTTGGCTCTATGATGTCCTAAGAAAAATACAGAAAAGATGAGTTTAAGAGCAATAACAATCCTACTGATAAAGATAGAGAGTAGTTTTTATGCTTACCCAAGAACTGAGTACATATGCACTATGATATTTATTCAGAACTATCCCTAGAAAAGTATATAGGGCAGAAATTATTCTTTTCTTCATCCTATAAATATTTATTTTAAATATGTTCTAGCCACTTGCTAGATATTGATTCTTATTTGTTCTGTCATTCAACACATTCTCTCTCCCTCTGTTTCGGGATATTCAGTCATTTCAAGATCATGTGTGTTCCCTACAGCTTCAGCTAATCATTCATAAAAATTCTAACACAAGAGTGCTAAAATTAGAACCATCAGAACACTCCCTCGGAGTTATAATTGCTCTCCACTCTAACTACAAGTGTTATAAATGACAATTATCTCAGGGGAGACCAAGTGTTTACTTCATTTCCCTGATACTATAATCTACTAGGAAATAAAGTGAGAAGACTGGTTTCCAGTTTTATTGGTGATCACCTCTTCCTCATCTAAGTACTCACAAATCACCTAAAACATCTATTCTAGAATCTGGCCCAGAATAAAAAGCAAGCACAATTTTTGTATGAGTTAGAGAAGCTACTATCTTTTTCTGTCTGAAAGAGAAAAAAGAAAATCTTCCGTCTGGTCACAGAACTAAATAAGAACTAAATAAGAACTAAAATTAATTTGAAATATAGAGTATATGATTCTGAGTTCTCTTCATTAGATGTAATTTAAGAACAAAGTGGAGATCAGAAATAGAAAGGAAAGTGATGATAATAATTTATCCACATTTATGAACAAAGAAATCATAAAAGTAATTTCTAAAATGTTATATCAAAGAATATGCTTATTGGTAGGAAATGTATTCTGAAAGATGTCAGCACAAAGTTTCATATTTTTCACTTTAAAATAATTCAAGGGATCCCTGGGTGGCGCAGTGGTTTAGCGCCTGCCTTTGGCCCAGGGCGCGATCCTGGAGACCCGGGATCGAATCCCACGTCGGGCTCCCGGTGCATGGAGCCTGCTTCTCCCTCTGCCTATGTCTCTGCCTCTCTCTCTCTCTCTCTCTCTCTCTGTGACTATCATAAATAAATAAAAATTAAAAAAAAAATAAATAAATAAAAAAATAAAATAATTCAAGGGGGCAGTCCAGGTGGCTCAGCAGCTTAGCATTGTCTTCAGCCCAGGGTGTAGTCCTAGGGACCCAGGATCGGGTCCCACATCAGGCTCCCTGCATGGGGTCTGCTTCTCCCTCGGCCTGTGTCTCTGCCTCTCTCTCTCTCTGTGTGTGTCTCATGAATAAATAAATAAAATCTTTAAATTCAAGGGGTGCCTGGGGTGCCTGGTTAAGCGTCTGAATCCTGATTTCAGCTCAGGTCATGATCTCAGAGTCGTGAGATCAAGCCCTGCATTGATCTCCACATTCAGTATGGAGTCTGCTTGAGATTCTCTCTCCCTCTTCCTTTGCCCTTCCTCCTACTCGCTCTAAATAAATGAATAAATAAATAAATCTTTTAAAAAGTTAAAATAGTTCAAAAATACATATGCAAACACACACATAGGTATACATATGTAAATAAGCAAATATAGCAAAATATTAAAATTATTGCAACGAGGCATAGGGTTAAAGAAAGTTCCTTATATTCTTCTTTCAACTCTTCTATATCTTTGAATTTTTCATAATAAAATGTTGGAAGAATATAAAATCCATGACATTGCCCTGTGGACCATAACATGTGCACACAAAATGGATATTGTGACTGTCAACTAATTAACACAGAGAATTATCTGAAATATAAATGACATGTCAGAAAATTATTAAATCATATTGTTATGAAAATATCAGGCTCTACCTAGATTTTCTAAGCAGAGTTTTGTTTTTTGCACAAGCTGTTTTTGGTTAGCCTGTAGACAAAGGAGTCATATTTTTTGAAGCTTTCATGTATCCAGTTGATTGCTTTGTATGCTACTTTGGAACCATTTCCATAAACTAAACTCATTATATTAGCAACCATAGCCACCATGGCCTGAATACAGAGGTTTTTCTGCTACTCTTAAGTTAAAAGAGAAATTGATGCCAGAAAGATTAAAAAGACTAAGCAAAAAATAATTTCTCCCCTAGGCAATAAGATTTGTAACATGCTAAAAGCTAAACACATATAATTAGCTAAAAGCAACAGACATGAATATGTCCCCATACAATCTATTTAAGTTTAATATGACTTGAAATGTACTTTATTATTAACAATCAGACATGAAGAGAAATCAAGCCCATAATGAAACTCAACTTAAAGTTGTTACAGTATGGGCGGCCCCAGTGGCCCAGCGATTCAGCGCCAACTTCGGCCCAGGGCCTGATCCTGGGTTCCCGGGATCGAGTCCTACGTCAGGCTCCTGCATGGAGCCTACTTCTCCCTCTGCTTGTGTCTCTGCCTCTCTCTCTCTCACTCTTGCTGTCTCTCATGAATAAATAAATAAAATCTTAAAAAAAAAAAAAAAGTTGTTACGGTATGGTAGAAGATTGGCAAGATTCGAGCACAGTGAGAAGGAACTCCCGGAGATCCATTTACTTTGGTCAGAATTACACATGCAGGCCTAAAATACTCAAATGTACACTTATGTCTTAGTAGCAAGAGTTATGAATTCCACCTAATACTGCCCCACTGAGAAGCTCTAATGAAATTGCAAAGTATTTGCTCAATCAAATCTGAAACCTTGACTACTTAGGTTAAAATACGAGAATGGTCTGTAATAGAAGCAAGGAAGCAGGAGTGTGACCACTGAAGGTGAAATGGAGAGACAGAAAAACAGAAAGAGGAGAATTAAGGCAAGAACAATCTCCTAAAACCAATTAAAATAAAATGAAATAACCACTGAGGAGAAGATAAAAAAAGAATGGTCTGAGAATGAAGACTATGGGAATTGGGTCCCACATCACTGGGTTCAAATTTCAGCCCCTTCCTTTACCAGCTATGCGATCTTTGGAGCATCACTTGAGCCCCATGCAACTTATTTCTCTCCCATGATTCTAATACCCATTTACAAGTAAAATTCTGAGGATTTGAGATCACATACGGAAAGTGCTCAAGCCTAAGATCTGATACAGAGAAGGCATTCGGTCAATAGTAGACAGCATTATGACTGAGTACTTTCACAGAGTAGAGAAATATTATACACAACATAAAAGAAATTTTACTTAAACAAATGTAAAGTTAAATTCTTAAATGGTATTTACAGCAACATTAGAGATTACCAATGAAACAAAGTTTTAAAACACCTTTACTCTGATGTTCAAATCCCCAATTACAACCCAAGTGGCAAGATGTCTTCCAAAGAGCATACTCTACCTCTTTGATGATTTTCACTCCTTTTGGATCCTTGATATTAACAGCTATACTCTAAAAATTAAAATATAATACATTAAAATAGTATCATAAAGGCTTTCATATTACTGACAGTTCAGTAAGGGAGCCACTCATATCACATGTTTTCCTCTCAAAGCAAGTGCATTTTCCTTATGAAGAAACATTTAAATTATATTTACTGATTTTATTTGCAATGTAGATATATTAGGATGATAGCAAGGATTACAGGAAAAAATTTCAAATAATAATACCAAGTGTTAGGCAATCAGCAATCACCGAAAGAAAAAAATGTAAAGAATCAAATAATTTATTTCTTTAATAAAATTATTTCCATTTTAAACCATTATGGATTCTCATCAAATATTTTAAGTTATTACAGAGGAAGATTAGTTAAAAAAAAAAAAGCTCTCTTTTTTCTATTTGGTAACTGGTGAATGAATAAAATTTCACCTTCTTTTAAACATTAATTATATTACAAAAAAGGATGGAAATCAATGAGCCAAGGTGATATCAACAGTTTTGTTGTTACAAGAGAAATACACAGAAAAAAACAAAGAAATTATATTCTTACTTTTTTATTTCGATTAACACTGAGAAAATAAGCACTTTCTCTCCCCACAAAAGGTGGTCCCCAAGTTCGTGTATCATCACCAGCTCCTGAAAACAACAGTATAAGCTATAAAGTTTTAACTATGAAACATCATGAGACATTCAAACCAACATTCACCCATCATACACATTCACAGGTGCCTAAGCAAAATCAGCACAGTTCAGTGGAATTGGCAATCTAGAGGGGCCATGAGAACTTGTGGGAACTGTCCAAACTCTACCCATTCATGTTATTCACTAAATCCTTCCATATCATCTTTCACTAGAATCCATGCCTGACAGTCAATATCCAGAAAGAAATATACTGGCAATCTTTATATTTAATAAATGGCAATTTGAAAGAAAAAAAAATAACTCTCAGTTTTTGAGTAAGTTGGTCAGCTCTCTCTGTGTCTCTTGGCATTAAATCTGCAAAGAAATGCTGAGTCTGCAAAAGATTTTTGTTAAATATTATTTAAACTAGAATAACGGTAAATGAAATTCTATAATAAAATGGCATCATAAATAAATAAATAAATCTCTAAGTTTCTGGGAAATCCCAGAAATAAACCCAAGCATATGTGGTCAACTGATATATGACAAGGGAACCAAGAATGTTCAATGGAGAAAAGACAGTCTTTTCAACAAATGGTACCAGTATAATTGGATACTCACTGGTAAAAGAATGAAACTGAACCCATATCTTACACCACTCATCACTCACAAAAATTAATTCAAGAAGGATTAAAGATTTAAACATGAGACCTGAAACCATGAAACTCCTAGAAGAAGACATAAGGACAAAAGCTTGGCATGGGTCTCGGTAATGATTTTTTTTGATTGACGCCAAAAGCACAAGCAACAAAATCAAAAATAAACAAATGGAACTTATTTTCAAACTGAAAAGCTTCTGCACAGCAAAGGAAACCATCAACAAAGTGAAAAGACAACCTACATGCTGTGTGATGACTATAGCTAACAGTACTGTATCATATATAGGAAATTTGTTGAGAGTAAATTCTAATAGTTCTCAGCACAAGGAGAAATTTTTTTCCTTTATTCTTCTTCCTTTTTATCATATCTACAGGAGAAGATGGCTGTTCGCTGAACCTATTGTAGTAATAATGTGGTAACAATGTATATAAATCAGGGGATCCCTGGGTGGCGCAGCGGTTTGGCGCCTGCCTTTGGCCCAGGGCACGATCCTGGAGGCCCGTGATGGAATCCCACGTCGGGCTCCCGGTGCATGGAGCCTGTCTCCATCTGCCTGTATCTCTGCCTCTCTCTCTGTGTGTGTGACTATCATAAATAAATAAAAATTTTTTAAAAATGTATGTAAATCAAACTATCATGCCATGTGCCTCAAACTTATACAGGGATGTGTGTTAATTATTTCTCAATACAATTGGGAAAAAAATTTGTGTTATAGCGACCAATCAGAAAAGGCAAAATAAGTTACTGAATAGCAGATTCATTTATTTTCAAATACTATTCTAGAATAAAATTTTAGTCAACTAGGTCTTGCTTCAAGGTAAAAGGTTAAAACCATCAAAATTGAGGCACCTGGGTGGCTCAGTGGTTGAGCATCTGCCTTTGGCTCAGGTCATGATCCGAGGATCATGCTGGGATTGAGTCCCATATCGGGCTCCCTGCATGGAGCCTGCTTCTCCCTCTGCCTGTGTCTCTCATGAAAAAATAAATAAAATCTTGAAAAAAATAAAACCATCAAAATATAGGGGGTTTTTTCTGGACACCTACTTTAAGTGATATATTTGTGTTAGATTCAAAGACAACACTTTGAAGAGTTACAGAAAAATTTTCCTTTGCACAAAAAGCAACTGACAAACAATGTAGACAGCTCAGAAAAATCTATCAATGACTAAATGGCACAAAATAGTATCATTAAGAATTTTATAATATAAGGTCTGGTCAAATATTGATAGCAGAAACTAATCACTATATAAGTAATTAAAATCACAGTATTTATCACTAGCCCCCAAGAAGAGACTACTTGTGAATATGAGTTAAAAGTTTAAATTCTAATCTCATCTAAATGATATAATTAATCTATTAGCCCATTGACTTTACCACTGAATCTGATCAAGAAAAACAGACATAGCCTTTCGGAAAACAAAACAGAGACCAAAGATCAGACTTATTTATTTAAAAACAAAACAAAACAAAACAAAAAAAACTCACAAGAGAAAAGAGGAGAAAGGAAAAGAAACATTAGTTCCAACTGGAGATAAACCAATTAACAAAACAAACCAATCAATGGTAAGCATCAAATGGAATGTCATGCTCAAAACATCAGGGGGGAAAATGAACTACAAATGCCAGAAAGGCATTCTTCCAGTAAAAAAAAACAGGTAAAAGCTTCATGGAAAAGGTAGGTGCGAATCTGGATCTTCAAGATTAGACAAGACCTCTCAGAGTCAAGAGAAAGTCCAGCCACTTTCATTATTTTGAATACCTCCAATACCTTAATTTTTTTTTATTAAATAAAGCAACGTCAAGATAGGCCTAAAATTAGATAATTTTAAATGTTTACATTCATCTCTCAGGTGGAAATAATGTCAGGAATCTCAACTGGAGGCCTACCTGGCTTTCCCAACCAGGGCTTTAGAGAGGATAAGCGGCCTCTAAAAAGAATCAGCAGTGATGGTACATAATAGGAAATAAAGGCAAAAGGTCACAAACTGGGGAAACTGGCAGTTGAGAGATATTTTCTTTGACTCACACAGAATTTAAACTTTTTAACTAGCCACCATGATTTCAAAGTCTGGAGATCTCATGTAAAATTTCAGACTGCCTTTCTTAAATATTATTTCAAAATATTCAATCCATTCAGCAAATATTTACTGGGCACCTACTATGTCACAGACACTGCTCTGGGAAGAGCAGACACAGCTGTGAACAAAAGACCACGCCCCTGCCTTTATATATATATCCCTGCCTATGGGGCACAGTCCACAAGTACCAGCAGCATCATTTGCTGCCCTACGTAGTCCATGTCACTCAGCTAGGTTACTGCAGAAAGAAGAAGAAAATGTATATGTTCTTTGATTACAAAAATAAGAATAATCCAAGTCCCAAGTCAGAGAACGATAACAAAATAAAGAACTGAAGAAGTGAACATCAAAAAAAAAAGTCTAGTTCTCTCCTGAACTTTGAAAATCCTGCCAAGTCACTTTTCCTCAGATCTGTGTTGAATAACTATCTCAAAAATCCAAAATAGTTAAACTTGCAATATGAACAGTTAAAAATAGACCTGCCCTACGACCCAGCAATTGCACTGTTGGGGATTTACCCCAAAGATTCAGATGCAATGAAACGTCGGGACACCTGCACCCCGATGTTTCTATCAGCAATGGCCACAATAGCCAAACTGTGGAAGGAGCCTCGGTGTCCATCGAAAGATGAATGGATAAAGAAGATGTGGTTTATGTATACAATGGAATATTACTCAGCAATTAGAAACGACAAATACCCACCATTTGCTTCAACGTGGATGGAACTGGAGGGTATTATGCTGAGTGAAATAAGTCAATCAGAGAAGGACAAACAGTGTATGTTCTCATTCATTTGGGGAATATGAATAATAGTGAAAGGGAATATAAAGGAAGGGAAAAGAAATGTTGGGAAATAGGAAGGGAGACAGAACATAAAGACTCCTAACTCGGGGAAACGAACTAGTGGTGGTGGAAGGGGAGGAGGGAGGGTGTTGGAGGGGAATGGGTGACGGGCACTGAGGTGGACACTAATGCACTGGGCAGAAGGGTTAAGGGAAAGAGCAATCAGGAAAAAAACAATGAACAACTATGTGCTAGGAACAAAGCTTGATACCAAGTGTATGACTGTGGGACATAAAGGCCTAGACAAAGGAAGGAGAAAGGAGAAATAAGGCCTACATAACAGGAAATAACGATTCCTAAAAGTTATACAATGACAAATATTTAGAATAGTGATCAACTGAAATAGAAAGAGAAATCAGATCAGATGCTCTGTCTAGGATTGGAAGACCCAATGGCTGAAATTAGAATGCACTGTGGTGTTGAATTCATATAATAATATGGAACTTAAAGTTTTATGAAACCTGGAAAAGAAAAAAAAGGTATTCAGCTAGAAAGTAAACATTATCCAGCATGCAGCCAGTATCAACCAGAAATGATAAACATCAATGACTAGATAAATGAAGCATTCATTATATCCGGAAAGCAGGATTTGCCAGGCTCTCCTACCACATAGTTCCTGATAAACAGAGGGTCAAATAAATACAATATAATAATATATAATACTCCCCACGCTGCTCAGAGAATCTTCTGCTAATTCGTTTGACCTCCTAAGAATTCTATTCAGGTGAGAGTTAAATCTTCTACACCATGTGGTCTACTTTATAGCATTTAATCACTTATGAGAAATTAATAAGGTGATATAATTATAAACTAGTCTTTTATGAGTCTCACAGATATATTCACACTGTTCAAGGCCAGACCATTTTCATCAAATTGGTAATTCTGTTCTATATCCATAAGGTTCCAACTTAAAGAATAAATAATGATGCTGTTTTGAAACCTTCTGAAACAAGGTCTTTATAGGATGATGTAAAGGGTATGGAGAACGTGAACTCTGCCCTTTAAGTGCTTGTAGGAGAGAAAGAGCATACATGACACTGGTCTAAACAACTTTCAATAACAGCATGAACTAAACACCAAAATACTAAGAAGGCACCCAAAAAAAAGTGAGAATTCTGTACACAAAATAGGTTTACTTGGCAAAGGGAAAGAAGAAATAGGAAAGATGTCAGATGAGAAGCAAGGGACGCCTGGGTGGCTCAGCTGTTGAGTGTCTGCCTTTGGCTCAGGGCATGATTCCAGGGTCCTGGGATCAAGCCCCACATCGGGCTCCCTGCATGGAGCCTGCTTCTCCCTCTGCCTGTGTCTCTGCCTCTCTCTGTGTGTCTCTCACAAACAAAATCTATCTCTACCTCTCTCTGTCTCTCATGAATAAATAAATAAATTAAAAATCTTTTTTAAAATATGGTGTTTATAAAAAAAAATCTGATCTCAGCATCAGTGATTCTGATCTCAAAATCTCAAAATCTTTAAAATTATAAAATGAGGACATCTTTCTTTTGTTAAAAACAGAAAAGAATGACTTATATTAGAGTATCAGGGTTCCTTCTGGAGGGACTCTGATTCCCTTTCTTTCTCTCCTTCTTGTGTGTCCTACAGCAAGGGAGTGTGGCGAGGCCAACTCTGAACTCAGCCCCAACGGAAAGGCTTGTCTGGGGCTAAGGAGGGCCAGGACCAGAGTGGAGTGCATGGATGTCCTTATCAGCTGTGTGCCTTTGGACAAACTAGTTGTCTCTCTGTGTTTCTGTCTTCCCTTCTATAATTGAAGAATAATAAAACATCAGCCCATAAGGTTGTTGGAGAGATTAAATAAATATAGGCAAAGTACTTAGAACTGTAGAACTGTCCCTGGCACTATGATAAGCATTGGCATCACTGTTACTATGGTGCATCTCAGTTTCTGTCAGAGGCTTTCAGGTGCATGTGAAGGACCTGGCTTAAGCCTTACCCCTTGGCACTAATAAAAAGTAAGAAGAAATCATTAGTATAGGTTCAGAAGAAAAAGAATGAAAAATAATCATTTCATTTCAATTCTCTCCTCATCCCATATACAGACACATGGTAGAAAGAAGAAAGAAAGAAAGAAAGAAAGAAAGAAAGAAAGAAAGAAAGAAAGAAAGAAAGAAAGAAAGAAAGAAAGAAAGAAAGAAAGAAAGAAAGAAAGGAAGGAAGAAAGAGGAAGAAAAAAGAAAAGAAAAAAAAGAAAAGAAGAGAAAAAGAAAAGAGAAAAAGAAAAGAAACAGTTAAAAATTGTATTAGTTTGGGGCACCTGGCTGGCTCTGTCAGAAAAGCATGTGACTCTTGACCTCAGGGTTGTGAGTACAAGACCCATGTTAGACGTAGAGATTACTCAAAAATAAAATCTTGGGCAGCCCAGGTGGCTCAGCGGTTTAGCGCCGGCTTCAGCCCAGGGCGTGATCCTGGAGACCCGGGATCGAGTCCCACATCAGGCTCCCTGCATGAGTCCGCTTCTCCCTCTGCCTGTGTCTCTGCCCCTCTCTCTCTGTCTCCCATGAATAAATAAATTAAATAAAATCTAAAAAAAAAAAAACTTATAAGAAACTGTATTAGTCTTTATGTTTTAAAGGGAGCAACAGCTTTACCTGGTCTTTCCACTTTTATAACTTCTGCTCCAAGATCTCCTAAATTCATAGTAGCAAATGGTCCCGCCAGTACTCTACAATATTAACAATGACAAATAATTATCAACTTGAAGAATTTTATATTGATTCTTAATAGCCTATTAACATAGACAAGGTCATATAATGATAGCAAATTAAAATTGTTAAAACTCCTCAGAACAGTAATTTGGCCTTATGTATTAAGAGCTTTTAAAAAGTATATTCCCGGGATGCCTGGGTGGCTCAACGGTTGAGTGTCTGCCTTTGGCTCAGGGAGTGATCACGGAATCCGGGATCGAGTCCCACATCGGGCTCCCTGCAGGGAGCCTGCTTCTCCCTCTGCCTATGTCTCTGCCTCTCTCTCTCTGTCTGTCATGAATAAATAAATAAAATCTTTTTAAAAAAAATAAATAAAATAAAAAGTATATTCCCTTTGATGCAGTAATATCACTTCCAGAATTCTATACTATGGAAGAAATCCTAAGATTTCCTGAGGCAAAGATTTATGTACAAGGAAACCTAACTTATAATGGTGAATACTGGGGGATGAGTAATTATGTGACAACTATATAATAAAAGATCATCTTACATTTTTCTTGAATTTTGAAAGACATGGAAAAATACTCAAAATACTACATTATCTTTTAAATGTGGGTAAAACTGTAATTTCAATATGGTTCTAAATTTTTTTGATTAAATATAAAATTTAGGTTGGGAAAAATGCAGAAATATTACACTAATTGCCTCTTAGAGTGATGAAATTATAAAACTTTTTCCTTTTTTGTTTACCTTTCTAAAACTTTGAGTGTAAGCATTATAATCCAAAAAAAAATAACTTTTTTTTAAAGAACAGAAAAATTCAATCACCAAAACATAAATAAACCAACACAAACCTTGTCAGGTCCAGAATTTTTATACCCTCCAATGGCTTCATATTGTCAGTATCTGGCAAAACACAGAAAACATTTGAAGAGCACTGATTACTAATTTTCGGAAGAAAGAATGCAGAATGCTTCATATTGTTTTAAGTAATCTGTATTACTACGAAAAATATGTTTTCCTTCAAAATATTTCTGCTTTATATGTAATACAGAAACCTTGACCTGACCCACTTAAGTCACTCTGTAAAAATTACAATAGCTAATATCCAATTAATAAAGTCCACAGCTACACTTAAGATAGTTTGTATAATGAAAAAAATGAAAGTGGAGGAGGAGGAATGTATAGGGTGATTTTTAGGATTTTTAGGGCACCGTGTTACTGTAGGTTATAACAAATTATAACAAACATGCCACTCTGGTAGAAGGATACTGATAAGGGGGGATGTAGGCAGGCAAGGGATAGATGGGAAATCTCTATACTTTCCTCTCAATTTTGCTATAAACCTGGAACTGGGAACACAGTGGTTAAGTGTCTACATTCCTGATCCGAGGTTCTAGGATAGAATACTGCATTGGGATCCCCGCAGGGAGCCTGCTTCTCCCTCTGCCTCTCTCTCTCTCTCTCTCTCTCTCTCTCTCTCTGTGTGTGTGTCTTTCACGAATAAATAAATAAAATCTTAAAAAAAAAATAGAACTGCTATAAAAAAATTAAGTCTTTAAAACATAAATAAATAAAAAGTGAACTAAACAACTAAAAAGTACTAATAACAAAAACAGAACAACAAAGGCCTCCACGTATCTGTGCTACATTTAAGACAAGAAGAAAAAGGGCACCTGGGAGACTCAATGGGTTAAGCATCTGCCTTCAACCCAGGTCATAATCTCAGGGTCCTGGGATCGAACCTCAGGTTGGGCTCTCTGCTCAATAAAGTCTGTTTCTCACTCTCCCTCTGATCCCCTCCCCTGCTTGTTCTTTCTCTCTCTCTCTCTCTGTCTCAAATAAATAAACAAAAACATAAAAAAAAAAAAAAAAAAACAGGGAGGGGCACCTGGGTGGCTCAGTGATTGAGTGCTTTTGGCTCAGGGCATGATCCCGGGGTCCTGGGATCGAGTCCCATATCAGGACTGCTTCTCCCTCTGCTTATGTCTCTGCCTCTCTCTGTGTCTCTCATGAATAAATAAATAAAATCTTTTTTTAAAAAAAAGGAAGAAAATATGAATTTTTAAAAGTTTATTAAACAATTTACAATAATATGTTTATTTCCTTTTTCTCTCCATTTGCCAGCTATAAAAATAAGAAGATAGGTCAATAATTATATCACTAATTCACTGAAAGTATTTAACATCAACATTAAGTCACAAGGTCAAATTCTTGCCAAATGGCTTACAAAGTTTAGATCATGACGATTGAGATTAAGCTGAATTTATGAGGAAAAAAAATGAACTACTGGTTCAGTACATTTTTAAAATAGATTATTTTTTAGAGCAGTTTTGGATTTGGGCAGCAGAACTGAGCAGGAAGTACAAAGAATTCCCATGTACCTCTTTTCCCCACAAGTGCACAACCTTCTGCATTTTAAATATCCCTCACCAGAGTGATACATTTGCTACAACTGATAAAGCTACACTGACATCTCAGGATCACATAATTTAGAGTTCACCCTTGGTCTTGTACATGTTATGAGTTTCGACAAACTCATATGCAGACTGGCAGGTAGCAAACATTATTATATACAGAGTAGTTTCATGCCCAAAAAATCCTCTGTGGTCTATTCATCCCCTCCTCTCCTCAAATTCCCAGAAACCAATCTTTTTACTGCATCCACAATTTGCCTCTTCCAGAATGTCACATAGTTGGAATCATACAGTAGGTAGCCTTTTCAGATTGGCTTCTTTCACTTGGTAATATGCATTTAAGTTTCCTCTGTGGCTCCACAGATCATTTCTTCTCAGTGTTGAATAATACCCCATTACCTTGATATACCAGGTTATTTATCCATCCATGTAACTAAGGGACATCTTGGTTGCTTCCAAGGTTGGCAGTTCTAAAGAAAGTTGCTAAAATGTTGTGTACGGGGTTCTGTGAGGACACAAGTTTTCAACTCATCTGGGTAACTATCAAGAGTGTCAATTACTGAATGGTGTGGTAAGAGTATGTTTAGTTTTCACTCCATCTTCCAAAGTAGCCGTACCATTCTGCATTCCTACCAGCAACGAATGAGAGTTCCTCAGTTCAACACATTTTTTTAAAAAATCTCAATGCACTTCCATCACCAGTGGGTTTAAAAAATCTCAATGCAGGATCCTTTTGTAGCTCATAAGTGTGATGACTGGGTGTTCACGCCGTTGTGTGACATGTGCCTCCCTCCAACCTTGTTACGACGTGGTACATTACCCGTCTGATGTGAAAAAAAATAAAAATAAAAAATAAATAAAAATCTCAATGCAGCTCCATCACCAGTGGGTTAAGAACAAGAGTTACATAAGTCACACATTTCCACATACACCAATAATCTTGAGAAGGATCACAGTGACACAATAATTCTTAAGTAGGAGGATCCCCAGGCTACATGGCTCCAGTGAGAAATATTTAAAGTCCATATAATGGGCATTTTCTCCTTGAAATCAGACAATTTATTCTTTTACAGTAAGAAATTGCTGTCACAGCCCTAGGAAATATGGGAAATCTATGTGACTGGTTCATTATTTTCTGGGAAACATACTTACTTATATAGAAAACCAAATTATACCAGAGGATCAGAAAAGGGAAAGTAACTAAAACAATGTTTAATGTGGTAAATTGTTACAACAAGGGCCTCCATGAATCACACTTCCAGATATCCACACCCTTGTATATCCTCCTTCCATGGTGACTCTGGACTTAGACATTTGTTTTGCTTTAGCCAGGGGAACATTAGCAAACTTGATGCCCACAGAGGCTGGAAAAGTGCTTACACAGTAGGGCTTGACGTTTTGGAACACTTCTACCATCAGATGAAGAAGCAGAAGATGAAAAAGAACAAATGGAGGGAGGCTTAGCCATCCCAGTCACTGCAGCTATCTCAGGTGAGGTCCAGACATGAGAGTGAAGCCGTCTGAAAATACCCAGACCCAGGCACGTGAGTGAGCTCAGGTGAGTCCAGCAGGACACTCACAGAATTTTGAGAAAAAATAAGCCACGGTTGTTTTAAACCAGTAAGGTTTTAAGTGGTTTGTTGTACAGCAATAGATAAACAGATACAATGGCTTATGGCAGAGTGATCCTTTCAAAATGTAAAACATATGTCATTCCCCTGCTCCAAATCCTCTAATGGCTTTCTACCAAACTTAGAATGAAATCCAACATCCTATTACCACAGGCCGCAGATCCTACTCGCTCTGGCCCTCTGCTACCTCTCTGGCCACGACCCCTATCACTCCCTCTCACTCTTCTCCAGCACATTAGCTTGTTTGCAGTTCCCTGAACACACTGAGCATATTTCTGTTTTAGAGCCTGTGGCAGAAACAGAGATAGACCGCCCATATTCCCCTTCAAAGAAAGGAATTTCTGCCCAACCTACAAAAAGCATGGTTAACATATAACTCCAGTATTTGCTTCTTCAAGGTCCACCTCAGCTTTCCTCAGCTGAGGGTGCTCTGTTCTCAGGACAGTCTCCGGTCAAATGACCGAGCAAAGTTGGGCAGAAAGGCCTGGTCATTTCCTCCACCCAATGCAGAATCTTGTATCTGCTCTCCTTGGTGTAGTGCTCTGGAACTCCTCATTGAGCTGGCAAAGAATTTGACAGGTGCATGCAAGTCTGATGGCTCCTCTGCCCAACCCTAATTCCTTCCTTTCCCTTTCATAGGCGGTAGTCCTCAATAAATCCTTTGTCCTTCCAACTCTGTCTCAACATCTGCTTTCTTAATAATCCGAGATGTGACAGGACTTTTGCACTTACTATTCTCTAGACTTGGAACTCTTTTCTTCCATGCATTTGCATGTCTTGCTTACTTCTATCAAATTTCTGCTCAACCACCACACTCTCAGAGAAACCTTGCCTGATCGGCCTATCTCAAACAACACCCCTCTGGATCTCAGTATGTTTTAGTTTTCTTTTAACACTTACCATTACTTCACATTACATTATATGTTTATGTATTTATTGTACTACTGTCTTTTCCACTGAAATGTAATCTCAGTGAAGATAGGACTTGTCTGTCTTGCATCTCCAGCCAGAACTCACTAAGAATTAGTTGAACGGTCACACTGGGAAAGGGTGAGGGAAGGAGGGAGGAACTGATATACTTAATAATTCATACGATCCTTATAATGGGCTAAATGTTTGCATCCCTGCAAAATTCATAAACTGAAATCCTAATCCCTGAAGTTACAATATTAGGAAGTGAGACCTTTGGGAGGTAATTAGGTCATGAGGGTGGAACCACCAATGGAATTAGTGCCCTTATATAATGAGCCCCAGAGAATTTCTTTGCCCCCTTTCCACCAGATATGGACCAGCAGGAAGTTGGCAGTCCTCAACCCAGAAGAGGATCTCACCAGAATCCAAACATGTTGGCACTCTGATCTCACATTTCTAGCCTCCAAAACATTTGTGTTGTATATAAGTCTGCAATATTCTATTACAGCAGCCCAAACTTGATAAAAATCATTAAAAGACCAGAATCAGGGCACCTGGGTGGCTCAGCGGTTAAGCATCTGCCTTCGGCCGCGGATGTGATCCTTGAGTCCCGTGATCCAGTCCCACATCAGGATCCCTGCAGGGGCCCTGATTCTCCTTCTGCCTATGTCTCTGCCTCTCTCTCCATCTCTCATGAATAAATAAATAAAATCTTTTTAAAAATTAAAATAAATAAAAGGGACCAGAATCTTCAAAGTCAGATAGCTAATTTTTCTCTAACCCAGACAGGGCTTGAATAGGGCAGGAAAAGACACAGTTAGGGGTCCCTGGATGGCTCCTGGTTAAGCGTCCAACTCTTGATTTCGGCTCAGTGTGGTAAGACTGAGCCCCATGTCAGACTGCAGTCAGTGGAGAGTCCACTTGAGATTCTCTCTCTCTCTCTCCTTCTGCCCCTCCACCCAGTCTCATGCATTCTCTCTCTGAAATAAATAAGTAAATCTAAAAAAAAAGAAATAAGAAAGAGAGAGAAAGAAAGAAAGAAAGAAAAAAAGAAAGAAAGAAAGAAAGAATAGAAAAGAAAAAGACACAGTTAAAGACACAGTGAAAACGCTCTGCCAAAGAACTGAATGAGCATTTGGAGGAATAGGTAAGCTTAGCAGCTAGAATGGAAAGGAAAATCAGAGGAGAGAAAGCTGAGGAAAAATGACAGGAGAAAGATTATCAGGGAAAAACTTCCATTAACAAGACAGCTAACAGACCTATTTTAAATAAATTACAAATAGTATTATACTTTACATTACATGTGGCAGCTCTCCAAAATTACCAAATTAATTCAGTAAACCCTGGCACAAACCCAGGGTTTGTGTGAGTAGTTCTGGGGAAGATTTTTAAGAAGAGAGTGAGTTGGAGCTGGAGCCGAGTGAGTATAATCAGTACATGAGATAGGACTTGAGCAAAAGCTTTGTTCCTACTGTGTGCTAATCATCCTATGAAGATACGGTGTGAGGCATCATATCCTTTCCTCCTCAGGTATTCCATGATCTACTGGGGAAAACTGAAACAATTACTATTATGATTAAGAGAACTACCACTGAGTTCAAATTACTCTATTTACTAACTTGTGACCTTGTTCTACCTTGACTTCTCCATCAGTAAAACAGGGATAATACTGGAACCTATCTCATAAGGACACTAAAAAATTAAACGAAACATGGCCTTCTAAGCATTTAGCCATGGTGCTCAATAAATGTCAGCTACTGTCAGTATCACTTCTATCATCTCCCTAACCTCGCTCCTGTGTTCCTTACTTCAGTAAATGGTTACTACTTGGTTACCCAAGTCAAAAACCCAAACATTATTCTTGAACTCTCTCTCTCTCTTTTTGCACCTCTTAAATTTAATGAAGAACCACTTACTGCATATACTTTCTCAAAAATCTCTCTTGGCTCACTTCTCTTCTCTCATCCCCACTGCCACTGGGGTAGCTCAGGTCACCATCAACTCTCTCCTGAATTACTCTAACACCCTACTAAGTCTGCTGCCAGGCTTCAATCTTGGCTCTCTTCAAAACTCCCTCCATATGAGCACCTGGGTGGCTCAATCAGTTGAGTGTCCAACTCTTGATCTCAGCTCAGGTCTTAATCTGAGGGTCCTGAGTTTAAATCCCTTAGTGGTCTCCACAGGGAGCATGGAGCCTACATTTAAAAAATAAGAAAAGAAAAAGAAAATGCACCCTCCATAATGCTCCCAGAATTATTTTTCAAAATGTAAATCAGTCCAATCTTTTCAATTGTTATCTGTTTCTCATTCCTCTCTTCCCTCTATCTCAGTTAATGGAATCATCAACCCTCTACAATAGAATCCGAGATCTTCCTAGACATGTCTTCCTCTTCACTATCCATGTTCAGTCAGCCATCAATTTTCTGTTGAATCTGCTCTATTCTTCCCCAGGGCCCTGGTACTGCCTCCATTCAAGCCTTCATCATTTCTTGTCCCAACTGCCTGCAAAAGCATCTTTTTTTTTTTTTTTTTTTTTTTTGCAAAAGCATCTTAACCTATTTCTGCCTAAACCTCTGTCCCCACCAATCCATTCTCAACACTGCTTCAAGAGTAATCTTCCAAAATGAAGAGCCCATTATGCCACTTTCTTGTTCTTTCACCCATTCACTCATGGTCTTTTCCCTCATGAGGCTTACAGTCTATTGCTCCTCCTAAAACTAAAACCGGTTTCACTCCTGTCCACCTTTTCAATTTCAATCTGCAAAAACGGAAATGTCTTACTTGCCTAGACAAGTCCTTTCATCTTTCATGAGTCAGCACCCTTAGAAAGTATTCATGCTCACCACAGCATCCTGAACAAGTCTGTCAAGAGCATTTTTCTGTATTATGATTTACTAGTTAGTCTTGACCAGATGATAAACTCTTGAGAAAAGAGACTTCCATTCTGTATTTCCAATATTAAATACTAGCGCCTGGTATGTAGTAAGAACTCAACAACTGTTTGTGCAAGAAAAGAAATGACAAAAAGGAGGAAAAAAAGTCCTCACATTTTGCCACAACGCATTACTAGATTGCCATAATGGAATGTTGTAAAAAATATTATGTAGTCTCATTGCAGCAATTGGAAGTAGCATTTCTTGGTGCCCACCAGGGATGCTGCAGTGTTTTATAACCAAATCTCAGAGGTGACATATTATCATTTCTGCCATATGCTATTAGTCACATAGGCCAACAGGTGCAGCATTAAGGTGTACTCACACAAGGGTATAGGAGGAGGTAAGGATCACTGCAGCCATCTTAGAAACTGGGTAATACACTTGTGGTGGTTTTGATTTGTATTTCCATGATGACAGGTGATGTGGAGCACATTTTCATATGCTTATTGACCGTTATCATGTCTTTTTTACTAAACATCTGCTTCAAACTTTTGCTCATTTTAATTCAGTTCCCTTAATAAGTCTACACATCATTGCTTCAAGTACTCTTACCATCCTTGTTACTTAACACACTGAGACATAAACATCAAGCTGGTGGAGAAGCTTCAGTTTCATCCCCTATAAAATCAGGTTGCCTAACTTCAAATTCATTGCTGTCCAACAACCATCTCTTCCCAAAATAGCTGCTGCAAATCTTCTACACTTAATAAGCCTCAAAATCCCTTTATTCTTTAGCTTTCATGTCATATAGCTTTATTTGGAAAATTCTTCTTTGCACAAGAATTTTATCAACCCAAGAGAAAATAACTAAAAATATTGATAGCAGTCATTTATACATAAAGGTCCAGCTAAATAACCCTATATTGAAATTTATCAGTCACAAAACCTTATTTTAGTGTGCCAGGGCTGCCAGAAAAAAATAACATTCACTGAGGGCCTTAAACAACAGAAATTATTCTCTCACAGTTCTAGAGGCTAGACGTTCAAGATCAAGATGTCAGGAAGTTTACTTTCTCCCAAAGCTTTTCTCCTTCATTTGTAGATGGTTGCCTCCTTGCTGCCTCTTCACATGGTCATCCCTCTGTGCAATATATCCCTGATATATCTCCTAACCTCTTCTTATAAAGACACTAATCAGAAACACCAACCAGAACAGCCTCGTTTTAACTTAAACTCTCTCTTTAAGGGACCTACCCCTAAAAACAGCCACATTCTGAGGTACAGGTGGTTAGGACTTCAACATATGCATTTAGGGAGACACAATTCAGTCCATAACAAAGCTCTACCCATGCAGGAAGTTTCCAACCAGCTCTTTTAATATCCATCTTTTATCATGTACAGAAGAGCCAAAAAATCAGTAAGATATAGGAAAAATCTGTATCAAGAAGAAAGAGACCAAAGCCAATATTAAAAAGAAACACGGAGCAAACAGATATACGGCAGGTGAAAGAATTTTTTTTTAAAAAACTACCAGATAAGAGTTGGGAGAGACTTAGGATGAAGAGAGGGAATGACTGCAAATTTTGAGGGGGTAAGGGAAGTGTTCTATACCTTAATTATGGTGATGGTTACATGACTATGTTTGCCCAAACTCACAGAACTATACACCAAAAAGAATTTTACTGTATGCAAATTTTACCTCCATAAAAATGTTATCAATATTATCAGAAACATGAAGAACTTGCACTTACAAAACAGAAAAAGATACTTATAAAAAATATGTACAGAATAAAAATATGATCTTGAAACTTTAAAAAAAGATGGAAGAATGAAAATGTAGGAGAAAGGCAGAAAGATAAAAATATGATGGGGCACCTGGATGGCTCAGTCAATTATGCAGCCAACTTTTGATTTTGGCTCAGGTCATGATCTCAGAGTCCTGGGATGGAGCCCCGCTTCAAGCTCCATGCTCAGTGGGGAGTCTGCTTGAGGATTCCCTCTCTCCCTCTCCCTTTGATCTCCCTCCCCCACACTCACACTCTCTCTCTAATAAAAAAAAAAAATCTTTAAAATCTTTAAAATCAAAAAAGTAAATAAATAAAATCTTTTAAATCTTTTAAATTTAAAAATCACCCAGACAATAGAACAAAAAGAAATAATAAAAGTGAAAAATGGAGAAGAGGGAGGAAAAATAAAGGATCAGCACAGGAATTCTGATAATACAGGCTTGCCTAAGAGTGAACAACAAAAACAGAAGAGAGACATTAATAAACAAATAATTCAGAAAAAGTTCACAGAACTAAAGGGCATGAATTTCCAGATTGACGGGCTCTGTGCATGCCCTGCACACATTTTAAAAAGACACACACCATTTTGAAAAGATATATGCACCCCTCTATTTACTGCAGCACTATTTATAATAGCCAAGATATGGAGGCTACCCAATTGTCCATCAATAGATGAATAGATAAAGAAGATGTGATATACACACACACACACAAACTGGAATATTACTCAGCCTTAAAATAAAAGATGCAACCTTGCCTTTTGCAACAACATGGATGAACCTACAGGGTATTATGCTAAGTGAAAAGTCAGACAGAAAAACAAATAACATATGATTTCACCCATAGGTGAAATTTAAAAAACAAAACAAATTAATTTACAAACCAAAAGCAGAATTGGACCTATAAATAAATACAAACTGATGGGGCCATTGGGGAGAGAGGTAGGAGTATAGGCAAAATGAGTAAAGGGGAGCTGGAGACATGGGCTTCCAGTTATGGAATGAATAAGTCATGGGAATAAAAGGCACAGCACAGGGAATATAGTCAACGATATCATAACAGCATTGCATGGTAGCTACACTTGTGATGAGCATAGCATCAATGGACAGATTCATCAAATCACTGTATTGTATATCTGAAATAAATGTAGTATTTTATATCAAATATACTCAAATTTTAAAATTAATTTGAATTAATTTTCAATTAATTAATTGATTACCTGGAGGTAAGGGGCACCTGAGTGGCTCAGCGGTTGAGCATCAGCTTTCAGCTCAGGTCATGATCCGGGGGTCCTGGGATCCAGTCCCGCATCAGGCTCCCAGCAAGGAGCCTGCTTCTCCCTCTGCCTGTGTCTCTGCCACTCTCTCTGTGTCTCTCATGAATAAATAAATACAAATCATAAAAAAAAAGACGAAAGAGAGAGAGGAAGATCTGGAGGTAAAAACTCAATGAGATGGCTGAAAGAACTGAAATTCATTTTCTCAGGAAAAAAAGGGGGCAGAGAGACATAAGAGGCTACTGTTTTTCATAATTAACTTACAGTTCTGAAGTATGTGTAAAACTCTTGATTTTTAAAAATTAAAAAATAAATAAGTCATGTTAAATTCACAAGCAACAGGTGAAGTATCATTTTGCTGTACTGTCCCCTGCAATGTTTTGATAAATATTGCCACTCTGAAGCTTTCCCTGATTCATTATTTGTACACACAGCAGCAGCTTCCAAGGGAAATTTCATTCTCTTCTCATTATTTGCAGACTCTGTATTTGAGAATTCAACTACTCGCTAACTCCAAAGTCAATACTACAGAGCTTCTGCAATCATTCTAGGACATGCACAGAATGTAGAAAAATTGTTCATGTTCCCAGCCGAAGCCAAAGTAGGCAATGCTCTGGCCTTCCAGGTTCAGGTCTCATATGCAAACAAGTGTCCTTTATATGTGGTGCATTTAGCGTCACATCTTCACATTTCTGTGCTTTTTTTTTTTTTTTTTTTTTTTTTTTTTGGTGATTTCACCATTTAAAATGGCCCCCAAGAGTAGTGCTGAAGTGCTATCTGGTGTACTTAAGTGCAGGAAGACTATGATTAGTCTTGTTTTTTAAAGATTTTATTTATTCATTCAAGAAAGAGAGAGAGAGAAAGCACAAGCAAGGGGAGGGACAGGAGGAGGGAGAAGCAAACTCCCCGTTGAGCAGGGAGCCCAACGAGGGACTCGATCCCAGGACCTAAGATCATGACCTGAGCCCAAGGCAGACACTTAACTGACGAGCCACCCAGGGGCCCAAAGACGAGACTCATAGAGAAAACACGTGTTTTAGTAAAGCTTTGTTCAGGCATGACTATAACTATTCAAGTTATAATGCTATAATGCTATGGCCATGAGTTCAATGTTAATAAAACAACAATTTATACTAAATAAGGTGACTTTAAACAGAAACACACACTTAACAACATGTGTATTCTGTGTATTAACCAGTAGTCAAAAATATGTGACCAAAGACTTGCAGGAACTTAATTTTATATTTCCCCTAGGGGCAATGGTTCAGTATTCACTCATTAGGTGTTCGGTTTATAGAACACACCTACTTCTAATAACAAGAATTAACTGTATAAAGTGGCAAGAAAAAGATCAATGCTAGTTCAACAAGGAGGCCCTCAACCACCTTGGGAAGCTTTGAAACAAAACTAAATGCCATCATGAAAACACTGTTCAGAAGGGTGGGCCATAGGGGAAAGAAAGGTAAAGATTTAATAAATTGATTTCAAAATTCATCCTGATGAGTCTACAATCAAGAAGAGCCCTCCACCCCCAACCTTAGACAACCACTGATCTGTTTTCTGTTACTACAATTTAGTTGGCATTTTCTAGAATTTTATGTGAATGAAATCATTTTGAAATCATTTTGTAGGGACTCTTTTGTGTCTGACTTCTTTCATAAAGCATAATAATTTTGAGATTCATTCATGTTGTTGCATTTTTTAAAGGTCTTATTTATTTATTCATGAGAGACACTGAGAGAGAGGCAAAGACACAGGCAGAGGGAGAAGCAGGCTCCTCACAGGGAGCTGGAGTGGGACTCAATCCCGGGACTCTGGATCACAACCTGAGCTGAAGGAAGATGCTCAACCACTGAGCCATCCAGGTGTCCCATGTTGTTGCATTTTTTTTTTTTTTTTTTTTTAGATTTTATTTAATTCTTTTGAGAGAAGGAGAGAGAGACGGAACAAGCAGATGAATAAGTAGAGAAGTAGACGCCCTGATGAGTGGGGGAGCCCAACCCCAGGACTGGATCCTAGGACTCCAAGATCATGCATGACCTAAGCCAAAATTAAGACTTGGCTGCTTCACTGACTGAGCCACCCAGGCGCCCCTGTGGTTGCCTTTTTATAAGCGAGTAGTATTGTACTCTATGGGTAGACCACATCTGTTAGCCATTTGGCTACTGATGGACATTTAGTTGTTTCCAGGTTTAGGCTATGGTGAATCAAGATGCTATGAACATTCACCTACAAGTCTTTCTGTGAACATGTTTTCATTTCTCTTGAGTGAATACCTAGTGGAATGGCTCAATAATATGGTAAGTGTATCTTTAACTTTCTAAGAACCTGAGAAACATCTCTCAGGTGGTTGTACAACAATGCATGAGAGTTCTAGATGCTCCACATCCTAACAACATGGGGAATTGCTATTCTTTTTAATGTTTGTCATTCTAATGGGTAGATAATGTTTCTTGTTGTGATTTTAATTTGCATTTCCCTGATGAAAATCTCTTTCTGTATAATTAACCATTCAAATAGCTTCTTTTGTGAATTGCTCTTCTATGTTTATTTTTAGTGTTTTTTTTTTTTAAAGATTTTACTCATTTATTCATGAGACACACAGAGAGAAATAGAGGCAGAGATGCAGGGCAGAGGGAGAAGCAGGCTCCATGCAGGGAGCCCGACGTGGGACTCAATCCTGGGACTCTAGGATCATGCCCTGGGCTGAAGGCAGACGCTAAACCGCTGAGCCACCCAGGTGTCCCACCCTTCTATGTTTAATACTGAAGTAAAATATTCAAAACAGGGATCCCTGGGTGGCCCAGCGGTTTGGCGCCTGCCTTTGGCCCAGGGCGCAATCCTGGAGACTCGGGATCGAATCCCATGTCAGGCTCCCGGTGTATGGAGCCTGCTTCTCCCTCTGCCTATGTCTCTGCCTCTCTCTCTCTCTCTCTCTCTCTCTCACTGTGTGCCTATCATAAATAAATTAAATTAAATTTTAAAAAATATTCAAAACAATAAAAAAAATCCATCAACTGGTAAAATGTTAAATAAGCACTGGCACATTCATACAGCAGACTCTTGGGTAGATATTAAGAAAAATGAAACAGATTTATGTTTCCTGACATGAAAAGTTGACCAAGATATATTCCTCAGGTAAAAAATTAAATCAGGGCTGCCTGGGTGGTTCAGCAGTTGAGCACCTGCCTTTTGGCTCAGGGTGTGATCCGGGATGGAATCCTACATCGGGCTCCCAGCAAGGAGCTGGTTTCTCCCTCTGCCTATGCCTTCTCTCTCTGTGTTTCTGATGAATAAGTAAAAAAAACTTTTTAAAAAATTAAATCAAATTATAGAATAGGATGTATAATATAATCCTATTTTGTAAATATACATAACATTAAAAATATATGTTGGTAAGGGCACCTGAATGTCTCAGTCAGTTAGCCAACCAACTCTTGATTTTGGCTCAGGTCATGATCTCAGGGTCATGAGGTTATGAGATCTAAGCACTTAGTGTGGAGCCTGCTTGAGATTCTCTGTCTCCCCTTCCCTGGCTCACACACAGGTACACGTTCTCTCTCTCTAAATAAGAATAAAAATAATAATAATAAATGTTGGTAGCTGTAGGAGCATTCATAAAATTTTGTCAGTTCAATCTTGGAGAAAGAAGTTATGGAGAAATTTACCGGCTAAGTTATATGTTTCTATAATTTTGCTTAATTGTGACTGTGTTTCCAATCAGCCAAAAAAAAAAGTATTTTCAATAATAAGAACATAGAAAAAGACCTCAAATATGAGAAGATATTTTGACATTAGGAATGTACAAGTAGGGCGGCCTGGGTGGCTCAGCAGTTTAGTGCTGCCTTCAGCCTAGGGTGTGATCCTGAAGACCCGGGATCGAGTCCCATGTCAGGCTCCCTGCATGGAGCCTGTTTCTCCCTCTGCCTGTGTCTGTGCCTCTCTCCCTCTGTGTCTCTCATGAATAAATAAATAAAATCTTTAAAAAAAAAAAAAAAAGGAATGTACAAGTACTTCTTGTTCCTTAAGTCTCCAAAAATACTGATCATCTGTACTCAGATCTCTTTTCGGGTTCCTGTTTTATTTCAAACGATGAGTGGAATACATTTAGGAGTCTCTTCATCCCATAAATCTCATTTCATTACACATCTACTAAAAGAAGTCTATACTCCACTACCAATGCCATCCAACAGCCATAATAAATTAGTAAAATTTTGTTTAATGAAGCAAAAACTTTTAAACTGAATTCATTTCACTTCAGGCAATAGAATTATATTTGTATGACCTGAGAAGACACCCAGAAGGAACTTCCAAGCACACTGAAGTCAGTATCAATGAATGAGTTTTACACAGTGGAAAGTATGAACTCTGGAGATTTACTGGATTTGATTTCCTGCTCCAGGACTTACTCCCCCTTGATCTTCAAGGTAACTTCACTTCTCTGAGCATGTTCCCTCTAAATCACAGAGTTTGCAAGGATTAAATGAAATGTTGTATGCAAAGTGCTCAATACACTTCTTGGCATATACTAAATGCCTACTAAAAGTTCACTTTTGTCATTATTATCATTATCAAAAAATGTCACACCACCTATTAAAGTAAATAACTCATTCCAAATGTGAAAACAAGAAAAGAAAAATACACGATTATTTTAAGGAACCGAAAAAAATATGACTCTCAATACTTTATACTCAAGGACAACTACACATCCATATTTTGCCAGTTTGTGGAAGACAATAAGCTGGATGGGAGTAAAGGGTAATTATAGGAGGAAAAACAGTTGGAAAGGGCATCAGTTGTCAATTTGCTGTGATATATTGAGCAGCTTGTATATCACTTTATCTTCTTAGCCTCTAAGATTGAAAACTATTATAAAGATACAGCTGAGCAATCATGCAAAGAAGTATAATTATAATGAAGGTGCCATTATTCTATGGTTGCTTCTAAGACTCCCTTGATATTTGGCCCTAAGATTTCCAGGAGACAATACACTTGAGCAGCACGAGCGTAGACCTAATTGACAGATGCCCACTAAGTGGTCATCCGTGTGACAGCAATCATGGCATCCCTCCCTGCTGTACTAGCCAATAATTAGGAAAAAAAAAAAGGCCAAGTCATAAAACAAATTGATCAAATATCATATCAAATAGAACATGTAATATACACTAAAAGGATTTAATTTGATATTTTACAGAGAACTTCACTACCAGAACTTAGGAGCGAGAAGAGAGAAGATGGACCTTTTTTTTTTTTCAAAGCATGTTCTCTTAATCTGAACTTTAGAATAGTTCGGGTTCCTGTTTACAGGCTTCATAGCAAGATGTTTTCTTTCTAGCATGTGTTAGAAGTCTTGAAAAAAAAGCTCTGTTCCTAATAATATAGTTTGACAGGTAAGTGTAGAAGTTTAGAGTACTTCAGAAATTAGTATCCACTGGAAGACTTTCCAGGGAAAGTAGAATTTTGGAGCTGTAAAATGGTGGTGTGGGAGTGATGCTCAAGTTACAAGGCAATCATACCATTTAGAGACGACCAGAGAAGTTACATGGGTAATAACTTAGAATAATTTATATTGCTGACACCCCATTTCTTAACAACTGCCCTTCACCTGTAAGAACTTGGCTAATACTGTGGTATTTTCAATTAAACAGATTTGGGAACTGGTAGATGCCACTATTTTAATGAAAACTTAAGAAGTTTATAGGAAGAATGATGTAAAAAGATCAGAAAGGGGGCTTTTGAGTCATGAGGAAAGCATGCCACAACCAAATTACAAGTCAGTGTTAATCCAAACTCCCTCTGCTCTTCTACACTTCCCAGCTTTCTCTTGCAATTAGATTGGGGTCAAATGCCTGGGGTCTGGCCAATGAAATGGACAGGCACAAGTAACATAAGCCAGTTCAGGCCTGACCCTTAAAAACATCCCATGAAAATCCCCAGGCTTCTCTTCTACTGCAGTGACCTTGGAGGCTGCAAGTTTCAAAGAGTGAAGCGAGACGTGCAAGAAAGAGATTTTTATTTTATTAAGCCACTAAGATCGTGGGCTAATTTGTACTGCAGCACAACGAAACCTATCCTGACCACTAGAGATGCCAAGCACTGGAGGAGAAAAATGGTAAGTTCTAAGCAATTTCACAGCATCAAAGCTAGCAACTGGTAAGTCCATTTCAGGGGGAGACTTTTACGGTCCCTTTAGCAGCAGTCTTTAAATTGAGATACATGAAGACTTTCCTAAGAGATACACAAATCATTTTTCTTAAAGGATTTTATTGGGCAGCCCGGGTGGCTCAGGGGTTTAGCGCCGCCTTCAGCCCAGGGCCTGATCCTGGAGCCCAGGGCTCCCTGTATGGAGCCTGCCTGTGTCTCTGCCTCTCTCTTTATGTCTCAAACTAATACACTAATAAAATATTTAATAAAAAAATTTATTTATTTATTCTTGAAAGACACACAAAGAGAGACACAGGCAGAGGGAGAAGCAGGCTCCCTGCAGGAAGCCTGATGGGGGACTCGATCCCCAGACCTGGGATCACCCCTGAGCCAAACGCAGATGCCCAACCACAGAGCCACACAGACGTCCCGAGATACACAAATCATTTTAAAGAAATCAATCTTCAGGTTTTCAACTTCCATATATATTCCTGCCTAAAATTGATCAGCCTATGAATAAGCCTTCTTTCATAACCCTTCTCTCTAGTAGGCTAAAGAAAAGCATATTTCTCACACATCCTGGATCTTCCTCTCATCATAGTTAATATTATAAAATTTATTTAAGTGATTAAAACTTTTAAATGTCAGCTTATATGCAAGGTATTGTTTTTCAAATCATTTTCAAATCAGTAGATAGACCACTACTACAGACTGGTATGTGGAAATGTATAACACTACCAATTTACAGGCTTCATAAATCAATTTTTTTTCATAAATCAATTTAGAGTTAGAGGATTTATAACCAAAAGTCAGCAAGCCACAGGATAAAAAATTGATGTTCAGGACTCATTAATGGGCCATCCTTAATTTAACTACTCAGATGATCAGAAGTGGTTGAACCAGGAACTGGTGGAGCAAATGATAGTTACTAACTACTGAAGATGAGTGCTCACAAGCCCCAGAGGGTCCTTGAACTCAATGTTGGTGATGTGACTGTCCCCTGGGAGAAGACTAACCAAAGGTAAGTTCTTTACACAAACTAGAAAAAAAAAAAAAATCCAACTGGCAAAACAGCGCTCAGTCTAGGTTGTTGATGAAACACTGTCCTAAGTACCTGAGGGGAATTATAATTCAATAGCAAAGAAGAAAATGCGTAATTGCAGGGAGTGGAGGGGGGATGTTGCAATGTTAGACTGTGAACAGGATAAGCCCTCTTTTGACACACACACACACACACACAAATATATTGAGTCTTATTTTATAGAATACTGCAAATAAGTAAGAGGAATAAAAGGGAAAGTATAGGAAGGGGCAGCCTAGAAGTTGGAGGGTGGTGGTGGATATTTATGTGAAAAAAAATGTTTTATAATTTGGTTTGTTTTTAACAGCTTCCAGTGGGTAATTCTGAAGAGCAGAAGAGATGAAAAGAGAATTTAGGATGCTTTTTGTGTGAGGGCCTGTGGAACCTCCCCAGAAATTCTCTTCAATACTGAAGATAAGAATTATTCTTCAAGGCTTTTTAAAGTTTTGGAGAAACTTTGGATGGAGAAGGGAAAGCTAAGAGCATGTTTCCAAGTATACATAGCCTACCATGTGTTCATGTTACAAATTCTTTAATAGTATTAATACTGATTATCAAATTGTCCATGAAAAAGGCAGTATTAACATATACTGGCACCAGCAGTGTATGAAAACGGTATTCTCCACCATCTTCCACACACTGAATATGATCTCCTAGTTTTGTGGGATTTTTTTTCTTGTTTGTTGCAAATTTGACATTTAGAATTTGTGTCACTGTCATTTTAATTTGCATTTAATGACTTCTGAAATTAAAGCTTTTTCATATCTGCTCATTTCATATCTACTCTTGTAAATTATTCTTGTAAATTCTCATAATTTTGCCCCATATTGCTAAGGCAATATTACATTACTGATTTTTATGTATTCTTTATACATGCAGTAATAATATTAACCTTTTATCATACATATTTCATAAAAGTAACTTTTCCCTATCTCTTGTTTGCTTTTTGAGTTATATTGGAATCACACTTTCAAAAAAAGCATTTTACTTTCCACTTTTGGTATTGTTTCAGGATTACTCAAGACTACCCACACTTCCAGTGATTTGCTAAAAGGATTCACAGGACTCGGCATACAGTTGTATTCGTGACTAAGGTTTATTACAGCAAAATGATATATGACAGGAAGAGCAAGGGAAATAAACAAGCAGTCTGGAAAAGCCCATGCACAGGCTTCTTATGTTCTCTTCCTTCTGTGAAGGTCACACCAAGCCTGCTTCTTTCTCCAGAAACAAAAAAAAGAGCAGTATGTCCAATGCTTCTGCTTAGGGAAATCTATTACAAGCTCAGAATCTAAGGTTTTTACTGAGGGCTATTCACCTAGACATGCTCTGCTTCCCATGTGCCAAAATTTCAGACTCAGAGAAAAAGCAGGCTCACCATAAATCACATGGATTGTACAAGCCATCTAGGCATACTTATTAATTAGGAAGCAATTCAAGTGCCAAGTTCCCAGATGCCATCCAAGGGCTAAATTTCTAAGATGGTCATTCTAAAGACGATAGCCTGACAGGCACCTGGGTGGCTCAGTCCATTGAGTTGTCCAACGATTGATTTCAGCTCAGGTCATGATCTCAGAGTCCTGAGATCAAGCTCTGTGTCTAGCTCCACACTAGGCATGGAGCCTGATTGAGATTCTCTCTCTCCCTTTACCGCTGCTCCTCCCACTGTCTCAAAAAAATAAATTAATAAATAAGAATTTAAGGAAAAAATAATAAAGACAGCAGTCTGAGGCCTGGTATGTTAACTCTTTTCTGCATAGGTACCATGATTTCCCAATCCCAGATTACAAAATGTTCATGTATAGGGTGGGTTTCCCATTTTAAAAGCTTTTATTTTCCTATTTAAAGATTTAAACTATCTAAAGCTTATTTTTTTTCTATTTAAATATTAATAGTTGCTTCTTGGATAAACAATTATTTTTTTCTTGCTTTCTATTTTTCTAAATACTTTAGGTTTCCTACAAAATGTATGTATTTTTTTTATAATTGGAAAAATACAAAGAAACTTCCTTTTTTTTTTTTTTTTAAAGGTTTTATTTATTTATTCATGAGAGACACAGAGAAAGAGGCAGAGACATAGGCAGAGGGAGAAGCAGGCTCCCTGTGGGAAGCCTGATGTGGGACTTGATTCCAGGACCCTGGGATCACACCCTGAGTCAAAGGCAGACGCTCAACCACTGAGCCACCCAGGTGCCCCAAAACACAACTTACACTGAAATTAAAATTTTATTTTCTAATTTCAAAATAAAAATTTGTGTCTCAAATAGTTATACTCTCTTACGTTTGCCTTCACATTGAAGTACTCTCTCACTAATTTTATGCTCAATGAAAATTTTTAGAGGTGTGAGTTAATGTTTTAACATCTGTGTTGCACCTGAGTAAAGAATATTAGTCTACAAAGAGGTAAATATCTATAAAACAATTCACCCATGCTTGACTACCAGGGACAAAGTGTACACAGAGTTGAAAAGAAGATGATTAAAAAAAAAGAAGAAAGAAAGTAAAGTAACAGTAAAGTGTGGCTCTCAAAAAAAAAAAAAAAGAAGTGTGGCTCCTGCAAACAAGCTGCTTCTAATACTTGCTTTATCAATGAAAAATATTATGTAAGTGATAGTTAAGTGATTCACTGTGTCACTATAGTCCTAACCCTATCAATGAGTGAACTAATCACATCCTAGAGATACACTAACAGGGCCTCTATAAGGAAAACGGAGATGTCAAAGTTTCAGGAAATATCAAGGTAAAGCTTATGCTCTAAGTATACATACAAGCATTTCTATATATAAAAATTATTAAATATACTCTCCTGTAATACGAAGTGTTTTATATCAAAAATATGTTTTTAATATTTACATTTATGCATTTTTAGCATGAGAGTAAACACAAGGTTCTGGAGCAGAAATGACAGTTACTATTACTTATATTAAAAAATAAGTCACTTTTGGGATGCCTGGGTTTCTGAGTGGTTTGAGCATCTGCCTTCTGCTCAGGACATGATCCCGGGTCCATGGATTGAATCCCACATCAGGCTCCCTATGGGGAGCCTGCTTCTCCCTCTGTCTGTGCCTCTGCCTCTGCCTCTCTCTCTCTCTCTCTCTCATGAATAAATAAATAAAATCTTAAAAAAAAGAAAGAAATCACTTTTCCCACACCTAATACACCACAGGCATCGTAAAGAGAGCCAGTTGGTTAGGCCTGTACATACAGGGGGTAAACCACAGGAAGGATCCCCAAAAGTATGAATTTAGAAGGCAGAAAAAAGGTTAATCTTGCTAATGTAAGCAAATTCTCCTTAGCAAGAAAAGGGAAGGTCTCAGAATTTTTACCCTTTGGAATGTAAATAAATGTCTCCAGGGAAGATTAACTTCACAGGGTTTATAATATCAATCTTGAATGTCTCCCAGGCTGAGTTTTATAGCCCATTGAAAAAGAAACAAACTTCCTGGGCATTCTCTAACAATCTAATCTCTTAACAATCTTTTAACTTCCAAGTCTTGCCCTTTAACCCAGGTTGTAGTTTGCTTGGCTTGCAAGGCTGTGACCAATGCAGAAACATGAAAATAAACACTTCTTGATAATACAAAGTAAAACAAACCAAAATATTTATATTTGCAGCCCTTGTTAATATCCAACACCTCCTAAAATATTGGCTTTCACACCCCTCTGGAGAGCCTTGGGAATTCCTCAGAGGTGCCCCAGAAGCCTCTTTTCAGGGGGGCATTTAGAGGTGCAGAGTGAGCAGGGCTCGGAAACCCCAAATCCTGCTTCAAATACAGCCCATCCGCTCTCATAATTTTGGCTTCTAATTATGTTTTTTTGAAGATACGGCTCTACCAAAAAAAAAAAAAAAGCCATTTATAATGATGTGAATGGAACTAGAGGGTATTATGCTAAGCTAAATAAGTCAATCAGAGAAAAGACAATTATCATATGACTTCACTCATGTGGAATTTAAGGAAAAGAACAGGAGCATAGGGAAGGGAGAGATAAATAAGATTAAATCAGGATGGTAGACAAAACATTAGACTCTTAATCATAAGAAACAAACAGAAAAAAAAAAAAAGAAAGAAAAAAAAGAAACAAACAGGGTTGCTGGAGGGGCCATGGGAGGTGGGATGGGGTAACTGGGTGATGGACATTAAGAAGGGCATGTGATGTGATGAGCACGGGTATTATATAAAACTGATGAATCCCTGAACAATACCTTTGAAACTGATAATATACTAGATGTTAATTGAATTTAAATTTTAAAAATAAATTAATAATAAATTTAAATATTGCTAAAAAATGCTAACCATCAAAAAAAAATTGGGGGGCACCCGGGTGGCTCAGTCGGTTGGGCATCTGCCTTCAGCTCAGGTCATGATCCCAGGCCCCGCATTGGGCTCTCTGCTCAGTGGAGGGCCGGATTCTCCCTCTCCCTCTGCCTGCTGCTCTGACTACTTGTGCTCTCTCTCTCTCTCTGTCAAATAAATAATTAAAATCTTAAAAAAATTTGAAATCCACTAGGAAAAAAAACAAAAAAAACCACCAAAATATCTTAGGCAACCTAAATAAAAATCTTGTCTTATAGAAACAGAACTGGTTCCATTTACATTTACACTTAAATTTCCTTGGCTTGGTTCTCTTACTTGCATTAATGTGAAACCTATAAAATAACACACCACCACAAAGTTAACCAATTATTCCTGGGGCCCCCATATAGTTCACAGGTACTCAGAAAGTTCTTGACGTTCCATCTGTTGATGTACAATGCCACTTGAAAAAAGTACCTAGACACTAATAGTGTCTTCCAAGAAAGCACTGCCCTATTCAGTATCCTGTTTCCAGTGCTAATCCTCCCTAAACAGTGCTCTAATTCTCTTGGGGGAGGGGGGGAGCCCATCGGGAGAGGTGGGACCAAAACTTCTGTTGTTCACAAAAATAAGGATTGCCCTTTTCTCTCCACAGGACTCGGACTTCAGAGGGCAGCCACCATAGTCTCATATCCATCACCCCAGGTCATGTTTCTACCTCCAGGTAACACAACATAAAACTTCCTCCCCTCCCCCTCACCTCTCTTCCCCTGAACTCACGACCATAAAAATAAATTCAATACAGATAGATGCCTCAGACCCACCAGTGCAGGCACTCAGACTGCAATCCCCATGCTAACACCTGGGAAGATTCTAGCTACATTTTTTTTTTAAAGACTTTATTTTATTTATTCATGAGAGACACAAAGAGAGAGAGGCAGAGACATAGGCAGAGGGAGAAGCAGGCTCCATGAAGGGAGCCTGATGTGGGACTCGATCCCAGGACTCCAGGATCACGACCTGAGCCAAAGCCGGATGCTTAACCACTGAGCCACCCAGGTGTCCCTGGGAAGATTCTAGCTACATTTATAAAAATTCAGTATTGAGGTTGTATGTACTAATTGCTAAATCTAGAACAATAAGCAACACAGCATTTTCAACATTTTTCAATGTTCACTTATCTATGGAATTGTTTAAAGGACAGCTTGTCAATTCATCATCTTTATTTAGATTTCAAAAAATATATATATTTCCCGGGATTAAAGAAGTCTGAGTTCTGCTTGCACCTCTGCTTGTTATATGAATTTAAGCAAGTCACTTAACTTCTCTTGGCTATTTCTCATCTCTAAAAAGGCATATGGCCTATTCTAAGAAGTGATCCAAGTGGAATCTGGAGTTTTCATATAATTATTAACTGTCCCTCAACCCTCATATATACTTGCAAACTTGATGAAGGGCACACTGTCATGTATAATCTACCCCTCAAAAATTCTCACTGTACTTCTTTTCCTCCCCTATTTTTTTCTAAGATTTTATTTATTTATTCATGAGAGACACACACAGAGAGAGAAAGAGGCAGAGACACAGGCAGAGGGAGAAGCAGGCACCATGCAGGGAGCCGGATGTGGAACTCGATCCCAGGACCCCGGGGTCACGACCTGGGCTGAAGGCAGAGGCTCAACCGCTGAACCACCCAGGTGCCCCTCCCTCCCCTATTTCTATTGCAAGTTCCTATGTGTAGAAGACAGGAAGACATCACTACAGGGAACATTCTCGAGGTGTAAGCCAAGTAAAAAGACAATATACAGTATTTTAATCAATTCTGCAAAGCATTTGCCAGTTATTAAAAAAAATTAATAAAGGTAATTTTGGTTCCCATTGCCCTCATTTTGTGCTCCCTCTTCCCCCAAAAGTGGACTGGTTAATGATAGAAAAAGTAAAATAAGTGAGAACCACAGACTGATAATGATGTGACCCACCCAACAGCTTATTCTATAAATATCTGAGGGCCCAGTTACCAGGCATTAAGCTAAACACCACGACAAGGCCCAAAAGGTAAATTTTTGGCCAAGCCATAAATACATCCTAACGTGGATTATCTGGGGTCCTCATGCCTTAACTGCATCACTACAGCCTTAATGGCATCAACCTGACTTGATTCTACAATTTGTGTCTGAAGGAGAAATTGGGAGAACAGAAGAACTCCCTCAGAATAAATGACTAAAAAAGCCATTGGTGTCTCCACTCCTCATGGAGGGCAGAAGCTGAGGAGACACCACAGTCTTCAGCCAGCCTTATCAAATGTCTCTAATTCTGTTAAGGAAGGAATGCAAGGAAAAGAGTCATTTAGGAAAATACATATTTGAAATAAGGAAAATATCTAAGATAATACTAAAACTTTCTGCCCTATCTCCACATAAAAATCATTTTTTTAAAAACTATTCAAATGATAAATAAATAAATACAAGATTCCTAGTAAGAGTAACAACACTTAGTTCACTTTCCAAAATTATTACCATTTTTTTCCTAAAAATACAGACCAGGGATCTTAAATTGACTTTCTCACTCATGAATTTTATTTCTACATGTGGATTTGAGAGGCTTATTGTTTAATTGTTATGTGGTAAAATCAGTTATTAAAATATATCAAATGCAATTGCAAAAATGATCAGACAAATTAAAACTTAATTTTTCTCTATTAAATTTTGACCCAGCCTGTCAGAGGCGGCGTGCAGGGGCAGCTGCAAGGTGCACGCCCGGCCTCCCCGGGGCTGCGATCTCCTGAATCCCCCCAGGTGCTGATGTCGTGAGTCACAATGGACTCTGGCTCCCAAACTCTGAGGAAAGAGAGTTCTATACGACGCCAGTCGATTTAAACCCAAACCACGACTTCTAAATCAAATTCTGGGACAGGTGTCTAGTACAAGAGCATGTTTTATTAGCCATCAGGTGTCCTGCTGGAACTGGCACATTGTTCAATAATACCAAACTCTGGAAATAGTCAAGATTTTCACAGCTATTGGTCCAAGCGTACTCATTGAAAATCTGCATCTGAGCACCTGGGCGGGGGTGGGGGGCGGGGGGGGCTCAGCGGTGGAGCATCTGCCTTTGGCCCAGGGCGTGACCCCGGGGTCCCAGGATCCAGGCCCCGCGGGCTCCCCACATAGAGCCTGCTTCTTCCTCTGCCTGTGTGTCTGCCCCCCTCTCTCTCTCTCTGTGTCTCTCATGAATAAATATATAAAATCTTTAATATATAAAGAAGGGGATCCCTGGGTGGGTCAGCGATGGAGTGTCTGCCTTCGGCCCAGGGCGTGACCCCGGGGTCCCGGGGAATCGAGTCCTGCATCGGGCTCCCTGTGAGGAGCCTGCTTCTCCCTCTGCCTGTGTCTCTGCCCCCTCTCTCTGTGTGTCTCTCATGAATAAATAAATAAAATGTCTAAAAAAATGCATTAGTTTGGGCTGCCCGGGTGGCTCAGCGGTGGAGCACCTGCCCCAGCCCAGGGCGTGACCCCGGGGTCCTGGGACCGAGCCCTGCGTCGGGCTCCCTGCGTGGAGCCTGCTTCTCCGTCTGCCCCGTCTCCGGGTGTCTGGTGCATGAATACATAAGCAAATAAACCCTCTAACATAAAAGTCAGCCTCTGTGCCTCGGAGCCACCTCCCCCGCCGCTTGCATTCACATTCACCCAGAGCGTGCAAGGAGTAAAGTCCGACATGCGTCTCCGCGCCGGGGAGCCGGGGAGCCGGCTCTGAAACCCCTCCCGAAATGCGGCTGGATGTACCTTCTCAAAGTTCTGTGGGCGCGGGACCAGGGCAGGGGGCAGGGCCAGCGCCGGGGCGACCCCGCCCCCGCCCCCCGCCCCCCGCCCCCGCCGAGCACCGCGGCCCCCGGCGGGCTCCCGACCCCGGAGCGCGAGGGGCGGCGCGGCCAGAGGGCGGGCGCGGGGCGCGGGGCGCGGACAGGCTTCGGGGCGCGCGGGTGCCCGCCCCACGGCGCCGCCCGGCCCGCGTCCCGGGGGTACCTGAGCGCGCGCGGCCGCTCCGCAAGCCCCGCCCGCCGCCCGGGCCGGAGAGCAGGCAGGTCCCCCGCAGCGCCGCGAGCCTCGCCGCCGCCAGCATCGCGCGCCTCGCAGCCTCTCCCCTCGCGGCGCCAGCACAGCGAGCGCGCACCACCCGCCGCCGCCGCAGGGGCGCCCGCGGGCCCCTCAGGCTCCGCCCCCCGCCTCCTGGGCGGGGCCGCGCCGCCGGACCCCGCAGCGCGCTGCGTTCCGGGCCCCAGTCGGCCGGGCCCGAGCACGCCCCGCGGGGCCCTGGCGGCCTTCGCTGGAGCCGACTCTTCGGCCTCCCTCTCGTCCTTCTTCTTCCTCTTGCCTTTAAGTCCAACCGGTCTCTATCCGGATCAGTGACCCGCTTCTCCAGTGCGCCCGACGGAACCCTTGTGCCGCCGGAACCAAGATGCTGTGCTGCGCTGGAGGCCGGGGGACAGTGTCGGCAGCGGACCGCCGAGCCTCTGAGAAGGGTTGGTCGGGACAGTTCCGGCGGGAGAGCGCGGCGCTGAGGGCTTGGGCTCCGTCTCCTGACATGCACCGGCAGAACCTTCGACCCCCGACTCCTCCCTACCCCGGCGCGGGTGTAGGAGGTTGGGGTAGCGGGAGCGGCTTCCGGGGTGCCCCGGGCGGAGGCGGACCGCGGCCGCCCTCCCCTCGGGACGGGTACGGGAGTCCGCACCACACGCCGCCGTACGGGCCCCGGTCTAGGCCCTACGGGAGCGGCCACTCTCCGCGACACGGCGGCAGCTTCCCGGGGGGCCGATTCGGGTCTCCGTCCCCTGGCGGCTACCCTGGCTCCTACTCCAAGTCCCCCGCGGGGTCCCAGCAGCAATTCGGCTACTCCCCAGGGCAGCAGCAGACCCACCCCCAGGTAATAATAGCCAGCGTTTGCCGAGCTCTTACTGTATGGCAGGCATGGTACTAATAATAATCCCTCTCCATGGATTATTTTGTCTAATCCTCTATGAGGTGAGATACTATTGTTGGCCCTGTTTTGCAGATGAGTAAACTGAGGCTGAGAGAGAAGTTAAGTAACTTAGGTTACCTTCAGGACTTTCTGAGGTGTTTTTTTTTTTCCTTGTTTTTTTTTTTCTTAAGATGTTATTTATTTATTCATGAGAGACACACACACACAGGCAGAGACACAGGCAGAGGGAGAAGCAGGCTCCACGCAGGGAGCCCGACGTGGGACTCGATCCCGGGTCTCCGGGGTCACGCCCCGGGCTGAAGGCGGCGCTAACCCGCTGGGCCCTCCGGGCTGCCCTGTGCTTCCCGTCAGCAGAGCCCTCCTGCTTTGGACTCGTGCACTGCCGTTCACACACTGTCCTCTGCCGGGGGCCCGGCCCGTTCGTTTGAGTAAATTATTCTCCGAGGGATAAAGCGAAAGCATCCCCAGCAGAGAGCTCACCGGAGTTACATGGTGACAGACAGACACCGGTGCCATTTCCCTACTAATAGAACCGCGGAGGGGGTGGGGGGAGAGCTTCAAACTACACTGGCTGCTTCTCAAGTTTTCCTAAGGGAAGATCGTTGATTTTGTAAGATTCTCGTTCTCCTGGAGACCGAGGGCTATTTCTGGTGTGGCTAGGAGGTCTGTGGTTCAACAAGCTCGCACGGTTTTCTAACTTCCGATAGGGCTAAACCAACCCCGACCCCTTTTTGAGTCCAGAGCTAAGGAGATAAAATTGCACAGGATGGAAAGGTTCTTGAAATTTTGAAGCTGTAGGGTTAAGAAGGGAAAAGAATTAAAAAAAAAAAAAAAAAGATTTTTTTTTTATTTCTGTTCAGAAAAAAATGATGGAAATTTTGAGGAAAAATGGAAACACAGTTGCTTATTTCATCACCGATGGGTAGTTCTGCAAAGCTTCTACATAGAAATTGAAAAGTATTTGAGCTGAGCGTTGGCTTGCCGTTATTAGTAAATGGGTATGTCAGACCGGCTTAAATACTCTTACAGACCAAAACACTAGGTTAAAGGAAGAATGGATTTTGCAGTTGAACATGTTTGGGTTCAAAACACGACTTTTAAACTAGCAATGTGATCCCCACTAGCTTTAAAAAAAAAAAGTGCCAATTATCTCTACAAAACATTTTTTTAACCGATGATTTTTTTTCTAAAGGGTTCTCCAAGGACATCTACACCATTTGGATCAGGGCGTGGTAGAGAAAAAAGAATGTCTAATGAGTTGGAAAGTTATTTCAAGCCTTCAATGCTTGAAGACCCTTGGGCTGGCCTAGAACCAGTATCTGTAGTGGATATTAACCAACAATACAGCAATACTCAAACATTCACAGGCAAAAAAGGAAGATACTTTTGTTAAACATTTCTGAAATTCACCCGGAAGCTTCATGTGTCAGGAACATCTTGGACAAAACTTTTACTCCTGTAATTAAGTTGAACCCTAAGATGGTGACTTTGAATAACAATTAGTTGAGTCTTCTTGGTACTTTTCATCATATCAAGTATTGTTGATATTAGAGAAGACATACAGTACAGTAATTTGCAACATTTAGCTCTTTGGAAGTGCCTACCACATTTTAGAAGATTCACAGTTTCCAAATATTTAACGTTCATGGTTATATAATGGACATTTGTCTTTCAATGGTTTTCCAATGTTTTAAAATAAAACATTTTTGTCTTTCTAGATATACTGTGGTTTTGTCATATGCTAAAGAAATAGAATTATTAAAACAATGCCTGTAATCACTTGCTTAGAATTCATAGATAAATATTTTGCATACTACTTTTGAAAATGAAATAAACCATCCTTTGAGCCAGAGACAGTTCTATATTTACTCACAGGGGAAAGGATGAAGGAAGAGAACAGAAAAGAATTCTATTCTTATTTATCATAAACATTGTTCTTTGTGCATAGTTTATGTAAATGGTTTTGCAAATGCATTGAAACTTGACTGAAAGTTACAGAAACCCACCTAAAGGGTATTTATACTTTTTATACTCGTTTTACTGGAAAAGGCAGTGATAGACTATTTCTTGCATAGTTAGATGGAAGTGTCCTGGATGTAAATTTTTCAACATCTTTGAATATTGTGGAGCCATTTTCTCTTGAGCTAAGGAAGGTAGGGTACCAGCAGTCAAATCACTTCTTCCTTTGTGAAGAGAACATCTCCCAACACTGTCCATCCCAAGAAAGACAGATTTGTCATGCCTGGATCATGTTTCTGTCATCCTGAACCAGTCACTCTGCCCAAGGCAGTGAGGCCTAATTAGCTTGAACTGTGGACCTCCCCTATAATGAGACCGGGTCCCATAATCTTCAGCCCCAGTAGGCCTGCCTGGATTAGAAAAGTGGTTTTTCCAGAGGAAGGGATGCTACATGTGTGTACCTACATTAACTATTTAAACAAAACTAAGTCTTCCAGCATTCAGGGTTTTTTGGGTATCTTGAGATCACAGCATGATGAAGATAGAGCTACTTAAAAATCTGTTTAAACATTCCCAAAAAGAAACCTCTAAAAATGAAATGGTCACACCACCTATTTGACCCATACTCCGTTCTGTTAGTTCTCACAGAGGCAAAGAAGAAAAGGAGAAGGGAAAGAGTTTAGATTTATGGAAACTTTTGTGACAGCCAGGGATATTTCTACCAATTAATAGCTGGATGAGTTATTTAACTTCTCTATGCCTCAATTTTTTCATATGTAAAATGAAAATAGTACCCATGTCATAGAGGTGTTGTGTTTGAGGATTAAATGGGTTTATGTGTGCAACTCTTAGGCCAGAGCCTGGCACATAGTAAGCACTCAATAAATGGTAGCTATTACTTTCTCATTCACCCCTATAGAGCCTCAGCTGCTAGAATGATGTCTGGAAAATAGTAGGTGCTTAATAAATATTTGGTGAATGAATGCAGACATTCTGATTATAGCTACTGTATTGCTCTGCCTTGTCTCCTGTTCTAAAAAGGATAGTAAATTAGTAATTTTCCCCAATATTTTAAAGGAAATGTCTTTATACTCTTAACGTCTTTCCCAGATGACTTGAGGTCATGATGTGTCATGAAAATTAGAGCATGTAGAATACTTTTGTAAACCTCTTAATGAACTTTATAGGTAAGAAATACTATCTTTAGGAAATTGCATTTGGAAATAATTATTAAACCACCTCTTAGAGATCACTGGATTATTGGCAAAGATGAAAAAGGAAGTCAGGAAGGATCTTGTGCCAATGTATTCATAGTGTATTTGGAAGATGCACAAATTGTAAGAGTTTCAATGGTTTATGTGCATTTTATTTCACTCTAAGTGTAATATCAAACAACGAAATGTGAAATTCTTTCTTGCCAAGTTACCAGCATCCACTTCCAGAGCTGACCTTTTCTAACTTTCTTAAGAGAAACTTTTTTTTTTTTGTCCTCAGGAAAGGTGCATTACTGTTTGACTCTAGTTGATAGTGTATTCAGTTATCAAAGTTCTTGCAACATTGATAATTTGGTTTGTTTCTATTATTAGTCTTTGTTTAGCTGAATGAAAGAATTGATCATTCTCTAATATGAAAAATAATTGCCTTTTATTGTTACAAAATACACATTTTTACCTCCATAGAAATGCTATATAACTTAGAAAATTTTTTAGTTAAGTATGCAGCTTAAATATTTAGATAACTAAAGAACAGAGGTATAACCTGTAGTTGGGTCTTCAAACAAGAGTGTGTGTACTTGGAGTCTTCAACCTTCCAAGGAAAATGCAGGCATAGAAAACTTTCCAGATCCTCAATTCTCATGTATACTCTTTTGTTAAAATGATGTCAAGAACATTTCCCTGTTTAGTGGATTATGCTAGTTCTCCTTTTTACCTTCTGCCTTTTCATAATCACCCTTCTCCCAATTTACATAGGAAAACTATGGTGAGTTTGTGTTTTATAAAAATAACACCAACAGTATTTCAGGTCCCACATACTCTTCTAGAACCTTGCACTACGCCATCAAGCTGTGGAGTTAACATCCCTCAACCTGCACAGACCTTTTTGACTGCCCAATTTAAGAAAGTGTGGTGGAAGCTAATTTGCATTATGAGTGAAGTGTGGTCTTAGAAATGGGTTATCTTGGCCCAGGTGGAGATGTTCAGAATTCAGATGTGTTATCAAGTAGGAGCTAGTACAATGACAGTTTTAGTTTAATGGCCTTGCCTTTTTTGTTTCCTGACTTCAAAAAACTCATTTTTCCTATGGGTGACTCATGTGAAAGTAAAGCAGAGAGCAGGAACATAAACTGAAGGTAAAGTTACCTTATTTTTTAGGCAACAAACAAATGATAAGATTATTTGCCTCATCTATCTTAGAATATTCAAAACTGGTACAAAAGCATGATTGGTTTTGGTGAATGCTGTCAAGCTGACTATTTTCACCATTCTCCTAATAGTAAAGAGCCTGATAAATATGTCTCAAACCTGTCTCAGTAGCATTATTAGCATGGTTTCAAGGAGGAAGAAATTAGAAGTTCCATGTTTATTTCTGACATACTAATCATAGATTTTCCAGTGAAAAGATCACATATCAAAGGTAAGTTCATGATTGTATATTTTCCAGAGCATTTTTCAGATACTTAGGAGAAACATTAACCTTTGCCAGTTCATGATCAGATTCTGTAAATCCGTATTAATTTTAACTGGCCCAAGTCTTTTCCTTTTTCCTATTGTTTTTTAATTCTGAACATGCATTTAGGTTTAAGTTAACAGAAACACATTATGGGTTTTTCGTAAATAAGACACATAATAGTCATCGATACGCCTTGCATATTCCCTGAACTTAATAGTGATTCATTATCTTTTTTTGCTCCTAATTTCCACAATCTAAATTTTCATCTAATCTAAGACACTGTTCTATGATTCACAATTACATACCATTTAGTAAAAACACTGGCCACTAAACTGTGTGCCATCAATTGTTAAGATGCATCCCAACTTCAGAAATGTTAGGATGTGTGTCTTAGTTTGATAAACTACCATAAACAATAAGAGCAGAGTATATACTTAGGTATAGGTAAATGGAATAAATATCCCCAAAATGTACACTAGGACATAGTATATTTAGCCTTAGAAAATCAGTTTAGTTATGATTAATTCTCCCTTTTCAGATATTTTATATTAAATCCTAATTCTGTAAACATGATTGTTTTTCAAACATAAGTTTTCGAATCTATATATCATTATCCTCAAGAAATCTCTGCAATTTCCAATTTTGTGGGAGGTGTTTTTACTCAGTTTTTTTCTTGATTTTAAGCTCTACTAGCAAGATGACTAAGTGAAAGAGTTACTGATAGTCTTACTAAACATCTTTGGTTAACTTTCCAAAGGATTAAGAAGGAAAATGGCTTGAACAACAAGGTCTTTTATGAGGGTGGTCTTCAATTCTTTGCTTTTAAAATTTTAAAAGCTCAAATTGTCAAAATCATTAAAAATAATTTGATTACAGATTCAGTTTACAAATTTTGGCATATGCCTTAAAGAGTCCGAGAATTGAGTGACATCACTATGACAATTCTTTCTGTCCCTTTTTTTCTATATACATGAGTGAGTTTTCTCAGCATTTATATCTACACATAAAAAATACTAATAAAATAGATCTTATTCTAGCAATAACAGAACTTACTCATAAGAAAATACAGCACAATACATTCTCATTGAGATACATTTCCAATAAGACTTATTTTGTTTTTAATAATTTATTAAAATTAATGTATTTATGTTTTTATAATTTGAGTAGTAATAATCCAGACAACAGTCTTCAACACTTAGAGGTTTATAGTTGTTGGAAACATTTTTTTTAATTTCTAAAAATATTTTTTACTTCAATAAATGTTTTTCATGTATTTTGAGACAGATTCATAATAGAGTATCAGTAAAAGGCTTTCAAGCAATACACTATATTGCAATAAGATGAAATTACATGAGAGAATACAATGGAGATATGAATTGGGAATAAAATAGCATAAAGTTTCTGATAACTGTTCTAAGGAGTAATGGTGCATATCAAATTGCTGTGATATATTGATTCAGCTAGAGACCTTAGTAATGTAAGAAATTTAGCTTAAAATTTCAGTATTACAGAAATGACTTCCTTTACAATTTTTAAGATTAAGTAAAAATATTTTTATATTGACTTGAACATGTTTAAGAGGAGGGTATATTACTTTAAAAAATTATTTTAGAAAATATCAACCAAAAATTTTAAAGATCTTCAGCAAAGAAGGAATATAATTAACTATAAATCCAAAAGAAATCAGGGAAGGAGTAAATCCAGTACAGTAGTAAATCCAAATATAGCACAATGAATCTAAAAATAAAAATTTGTTTTAAAGAAACATCAGGAATTAGAAAATGGAATCCATCTATTTGCTGCTTTTAAAAGAATAACATTTAAAATAAAGAGGTATGGGGCACCTAGGTGCCTCAGTCAAGCAACCGACTCCTGATTTTGGCTCAGGTCATGATCTCAGGGTCGTGAGATCGAGCCCCACATCATGATCCACGCTGGGCATGGAGCCTGCTTAACATTCTCTCCCTTCCTCTATGCCACTGAAAGTACTCTCTCTCTCTCAAAAAAAAAAAAAAAAAAAAAGCAAAATGAAGAGTTATAAAAAGATTCAAATTCACAGTGATTTAGCATCTCGACTAGATATGGATATGGCAAGCAGATAGGAAATTTGTAAGAATAGAGAAAAATGGGACACAAAACAGATTATAGGTAACATGCATATTCTTTTCAAGTACACAGCAAATAACTTTTATAAATACTCTAAATCACAAAGAGCCTGCAAATTTCAAAGATTTGATTGATAGCCAGACTGTGTTTTCTGACCAGAATGTTTGATAAATTTAAAAACAAAAGTACCATCCATCAAAAAATTTAAAAATAAATCTGTGAAACAGAAGACAAACTGTAGAGATTGTTAAGAAAGCAAAAGCGTATTCCCTTGGACAAACTGAAGAGAAACTAAATGAAAAAAAGGGGGAGAAGAAATAAAACCACAGTATTAACCTTTGGTATAACATCTGAAACTATGCAAAAAAAAAAAAAAAAAAAGACTACAGTAGGAAAACAATAGTAATGGAATCACCTAGAAGAATAATGCAATAGTGAAATCTTCATTATAGCATCATCCATTTTTTAAAGGACAAATTTTAAAGGCAAATGCACATTCAAAGGTGATTGAAATGAAATAAATGATGTAAAAGTGAAAAAATTGGACTGACCATTCTAACTGATGCTTACAAATCTAAAAGTGAAAACGTTTTGCAATTATGAAGCACAGAAGCTAGCCATCCTCTTCAAAAGTGTGACATCTAAGGTTTAAATTGTATTGCTCTTGAAGATTCAAGTGTAAGAAGAAGCAAAGGAAAAAAAAAAAAAAGAACCAAAGGAATACTTAATCCAGAGCTCACTGGAGATACACTTGAAATCTAGAGTCAAGAATTATAAGTTGAATATGCTCTAGGCTCATGACAGTTAAAGAATGTCTAATGCATTCCAAGTACATTACCCAATATCTCATATATTAATACCAAGGAAAGCCAGGAAAATAACAAAAATTTGGGTTTGCTATGTTTATATTTTTATTCAAATTTCTAATGTGTTTCACTATATCTTTATTCTGTACATTTTGCTAAACAACTTAAAGCACTTTTAAAAATTAAAAGGAAAAATAAAAATTAAAAGGGCCTTTTGGACCCAGATAACAAATGATATTCTTTTTTTCTGGTATACGGAGGATTAAGATGAAACTATATTACTACTTGGTAGTAGTAATAGAGACCTTGGAGGTCACTCCAACAGTATGGCCAAAGTATTTGAAAACAGAAGAAATTAGTAATTTTTAAGAAAAGGACATGATCAAAATTGACTCAAAAAGAATAGAAAGCCATAATAAACTAATTGCCATATAGATACTGAGTTGATAATCCTTCTTGCCATAAATGACAGCAGACTTAGCAAGCCTTCATGAAACACATAATGCCTATATTATAAAAGCTTTTACTAAAAAAGAAAAAAGTATCCAACACAGCCTACAATCTTTGTATTAACTTGATTCTCAAGCCTGGCCAAGGACCTATAAATGGAAATTGTACAGTATTTAACATATAATCATAGTTTTAAAAATCTCAAATAAGATCACAGTTCAGCAGTTACCAAACAAGAAAAGTGAAGAAAAAACTAATATGGTGTATATCCGGATTGCAGTGATGTTTCAGCATCTGGAAATTTATTTCTGTTGCACATTATTAATGTTTAAAGGAGATTATATCTACCAATAACTCAGTATATGAAGACAAAGCATTTCTTAAAACTACATGAAAGTCTGAGAAGTGGGAATGGAAGAGATCTGAGGTATGAGAGTTGTAAAGGGAGAGAAGAAAGGGATTATATTTGTAGATAATGTCTGTGTACACCTCCAAGGGAGGCAAACTTCTGAACTATTGCTCTGGATCCAAGAGCGATATACAATTATAGCACTGCACCAATCAAAGAAGACAGTAGCTAAAAATGGTTCATCCTCCATAGCAAGCTGCAGTAAGTCTTGGGAGGACTATGGAGAAAACTGCAAAGCATTTTTGAAGAACTTTTTTTAAAACATGACTAAATGGAGAGTTATTCATGGATGGAAAGACAATACTGTATGCCCATTCTTGATTTATAAATTCAGTCCAATAAAAATCTCAAAATAATTCTTATAGACCTTGCAAAATGATCCGGATGTTTATATGGAAGAGGAAATGGTCAAGATTAGTCATAATAATGTTGAAAAATGTAAGCAGACTCGCTCTACCAAGTAAAGAAACTTGTAAAACTAATGACTGATCCTGCAGAAATAAACAAATTAATGGCGCAAAAACAGAGACCTCAGAAACTCACACGTTTATAGAAACTTGACACATGGTTAACAGCGCTGCACATCACTGGGGAAAGGACCGACAATAAGTAGTAACAAGTCAAATATTTAGGCTTATGAAAAAAGTAAAAGTGAATCCTTAAGCCATTCAAAAGCAAATTTTCAAGTTAAATAACGACCCAGATGTGAACAGTTAAAACTAAAGAAAAGAAAAGAGACAACAGGCAACATTTTTTTTTTTTTTTTATGAACTTGCAATAGAGAAGGATTTCTTATAGCAGTTGGGAAAACCACATAAAATCTTGACAAATGTGATTGTTAAAAACAACAAATGGCATTATAAACACAGTTAAAAAGATGGGATTTCTTCTCTCCAAAATAAACTCTTCTTAAAAGGGGGAGGTGCCTGGGTGGCTCAGTTGGTTAATCATCTGCCTATTGGTGTGGCTCAGGTCATATGATTGAGCCTCCCATCAGACTCCACACTCAGTGCAGAGTCTGCCTGAGATTCTCTCCCCCTCCCTCTCCTTTCTTTCTGCTCTTCCCCTCACTCTCTCTCTCTTTCTAAAATAAATAAAATCTCTTTTAAAAATGAGATTTTGGGGGCACCTGGGTGGCTCAGTGGTTGAGTGTTTGCCTTTGGCTCAGGTTGCAACACTGGGCTCCTGGAATCAAGTCCCACATGGAGTTCCCCTCAAGGACCCTGCTTCTCCCTCTGCCTATGTCTCTGCCTCACTCTGTGTGTCTCTCATAAAAAAAATAAAATCTTTTTCTTTAAATGGGATTTTTAACACACATATACCTAACAAATTTATCTAGAATATAAGAGTTCCTACAACTCAATGAAAAAATCAAGCAACTCAGTGACCCAAGAAAGATAAGTGTAGAAAAGCAGGTCCATATGGAAAATAAGTACGAATCCCTAGTAATCATAAGAATATAGAATGAAGTCACAGTGAGCTATTACATGACGCTTTGATGGCAACACAAAGTTGTCAAGTCATCCAACACAAGTTCCCATGGAAGTATAATATGGTAGAACCACTTTGGAGAGCCATCTGGCGATATAACAAAACTGAAGACGCTCAATACCCTGAAACCCCGCAAATCCACATCTAGCTATTGTGGAACAAAATAATTACCAATTATTATTAGTGTAATTCAAATTTGTCTAAAAATTGTAACTGAAATTATTAGCCACAAGTCCGAAAAGGTTACAATAGCAAAGCTTTCTGAGAATGTGAAAAATACTTTGGAAAATGCCAATATGTTTATAAAAGTTTTTTAAAGGTTAGAGAATATTTGCATACATACAAATGTATTTGCATACATTTAACTCTGAGTTAAATACATTTAACTCAGAGTTAAATGTACTTATTGTTTACTCAGAAGATCAAAGACATTCCTATAATATTCTTAGATTTATATTTACTATTGTCCTCCAAGGATTATTACCTATCAACATGAGGTTATAGAACGTAAACTATTAAAAATTCTTCTGCATAAATTTTATGTGTATTTACTTAATATTGTGATAGGTGGATTTGCTTACAAACTGTATAATAACCTGCAGACCATGACCTCATTGTTTTTAAAGTCAACTCAAAAATATACTTAAATCTCTTACTGAATAAATTATCTGAAAACCTCTTTGCAGAAATTATTTTACAAATAAAATAGAGAATTAAAATGAATTATTTTCTTCTGCAATATATAATCTAGAAAAATAATTGCTCTTGTATTTTTGCAGAGATACATTCAAAAATGTTCTTTGTAGTAATGTTTGTGAGATCAAAAGATTGGCAGTGATCTAAATGACCACTGATAGGAAAAAGACTACTTAAGTAAGCTGTAAATTTGCAAAATTTACAAATTTGCAATAGAATTCAGCAATCAAATTAATTAGAGCCAAATGACACAATATTAATAAATCCAAAATAAAGAGCAATAAAAAGCTAGTGATATTCTTTACATGAAAATGTAAAAGTCGGGCAGCCTGGGTGGCTCAGTGGTTTAGCGCCACCTTCAGCCCAAGGTGTGATCCTGGAGACCTGGGATTGAGTCCCACATCAGGATCCCTGCATGGAGCCTGCTTCTCCCTCTGCCTCTCTCCTCTCTGTGTTTCTCATGAATAAATAAATAAAACCTTTAAAAAAAGAAAAAGAAAGAAAATGTAAAAGTCTGCCAAACAATAAAGGGGAATTAAAAAATGAAAGTTAGAAATACTACTCGTGACAGTAATTATTTTGATGTAAGGGAATATAAGCTTTGAACAAATTTGGGTGGATGGGTAAGTAAGTATATTATAAGAAACTATCAAATTTGGAAAATAAGATTTATTAAGATTAGGTATGAGGTATACATGTTCATTTTACTTTTCTCATTTCTTTGAGATATTTTGTAACACAAAATTCACTCTGACCTCCTAACTCATCCTATAATGCCAGGATCGCCCAAATGCAAAAACCAGAGATTGCAAGGTAGGAATACTGCACACCTTATCTCATAAGCATAGATGCAACAATCATTAGCAAAATATTAGCAAATTGAACCCAACAATATATTAAAAGAGTTAAGTCCTATGAACAAGTGGGATTACAGGTATGTAAGTCTGATTCAGTGTTGAAAAATCAATGTAATTCATCACATTAACAGACTAAAGAAAAATATGATTTTGTCAATATGTGCAGAAGTTTTGACAAAATCCAGCACCCATTCATGATTAAAAGTTTCAGCAAACTAGGAATAAAAAGGAACTTGCTCAACTTGAGAAAGTACACCTAGAGCTAATATCTTACTAAATGGTGAGAAAATAGGATTGTTGTTGTTTTTAAGATTTTATTTATTTGACTGCACAAGCAGGGAGAGTGGGAGAGGGAGAAGCATGCTCCTCACTGAGCAGGGAGCTGGAAGCAGGAATCGATCCCAGGATCCCAGGATCATGATCTTACCTAAAGGCAGACGCTTAACCCACTGAGCCACCCAGGCCCCCAAGAAAATAAGTTTCAACAAAGATCAGAAAGAAGGCAAGGATGTCCCCTCTCACCATACTTTACGGTGTACTAGAAGTCACCCCCTGAAAAGAAAATTAAAGGTATACAAATTGAAAAGAAAGAAACCCTATTCCCAAATGACACTATTGTCTATGTGAAAAAATCACAATTAAAAAGAAAAGTGGAATAAACAATTACCAAAGCTTGCAGTATACAAAGTTAACATATCAAAGTTAATTGCTTTCTTATATTCAGCAATGAACAATTAAAATTTGAACCTGAGAATCCAATATAGTGGGGCATCTGGGTGTCACAGTTGAGCAACCAACTTTTGGTTTCACCTCCAGTTGTCTTGAGGCCGAGCCCTGAGTCAGGCTCCACACTAAATTTGCTTGGGACTACCTCTCCCTCTGCCAACCCACCCCAAACTCTCTCCCTCCCTCTCTCTCTCCCTCTCTCTCTCTCTCTCTCTCTCTAAATATTTTTTTAAAAAACCTAAAATGGCTTACATTAACACAAAAAAGAGAAAAACCTGAGGTATAAATCTAACAAAATGTATACAAGATCTCTATGAGGAAAACTACAAAACTGGTAAAAAAAAAAAAAATTTTTTTTGAGGTAAATGGGGATATTCTATGTACATGGTGTAAGAAGACTCAGTATTGTCAAGATATCAGTTCTTTCCAATTTGATGTATAGATTCAATGCAATCCCAAGCAAAATCCCAAGAAGTTATTTTGCAAATATTGACAAATCAGTTCTAAAGCTTAAGGAACTTAATAGGCAAAGACTGTAAAGTTTAATTGTAAAATCAAATAACCAACACAGTGTTGAAGAAGAACGTAGTTGGAGAACTGGCACTATCAGACTTCAAGACTTCTATAAAGCTAGAGTAACCAGGACCACGTTTTGGTGAAAGAACTGACAACCAGGTCAGTGGAGCAGAGTACAGACACCAGAAATAGACCAACACAAACATAGCCAACTGATCCTTGATAAAGGATCAAAGGCAATTCAGTGGAGAAAGGACAGTCTTTCAACAAATGACTCTAGAACTGGACATCTACAGGCCATAGAAAGTCAACCTAGATACATACACCTTTAAAAAAAAATTAACTGAATGAATCATAGATCTATATGTAAAACAAACCTATAAAGGAAGATAACACACAAGAAAATCTAGGATCTTGGCTGTGGTGATGACTGTTTTAGATATGACACTGAAAGTATGATCCATAAAAGAAAAAGTAAGTTAAACTTCATTAACATTGAAAATTTCTGCAAGACTGTTCAGAAAATGAAAAGTCAAGCCATGAATGGGAGAAAATATTTGCAAAACAATGAGATACTGTTGTTACAATGGTTGATCTAATGGCTACAATCCAAACCACTGACAACACTAGATGTTTACAAGGCTGTAGAGCAATAGGAACCTTTATGCATTGCTAGGGAGAATGCAAAATGGTGACATTTTGTTTAAAAACTAAATGAACTCATACCAAATGATCCAGCAATCACATTCCTTGGTATTTACACAAATGAGTTGAAAACTTATGTCCACACAAAACCTGTACATTCGTGTTTATAACAGCTTTATTCATAATTGCCAAAACTTGGAAGCAACCACATGCCCTTCAGTTGGTAAACTGGTACATCCATATCAATGGAGTTAATAAAAAGAAATGAGTTACCAAGTAATGAAAAGTCATGGAGAAAAATTTAGAAGCATATTGCTAACTGAAAGAAGTCAATCTGAGAAGCCTACACATCCTATAATTCCACCAATGTGATATTCTGGAAAAAGCAAAATGTATGAAGACTGTTAAAAAGATCAGTAATTGCCAGAAGTTGGGAGGGTTTGGTGGGTGGAAGGGGAGGAATGAATAGGTGAAGCACGGGGGATTTTTAGGGCAGTGAAACTATTCTGTTAATGGTGGACATGTGTCACTATATATTGACCCACACCCACAGCATGTACAGCACAAAGAGTGAACTCTAATCTGTGACTTTATATGTTAAATAATGTATTGATAATGGCTCATCAGCTATAACAAATGTACCACACTAATGCAAGATGTTAACCGCAGGGGGAATGGAGGTAAAGGGAGGACAAGAGGGTATGTGGGAACTTTCTGTGTTTTCTACTCATTTTTCTGTCAATCTAAAGTGAGAAAAATAAAGTCTATTAACAAAAAACAATTTTTTTTTACTTTGACTTCAGTGTGAATAACAGTTGACAGATTTCTTGAAGACCATTTAGTAAGCCATTTAGATAATCAGGGTCAGAGATGCTTATGAATTGCATTAAGATAGCGACAGTGGATCTGGAAATGGATGGATTCCAGGAATAAGGTTTACGGTATTAGTCTTACAGCTTACTTCTGTGTGAGAGAAGGTATATTATTCTGTTTTGTACTTCTCTCAGCCCTATTACCATTATATAATCTGTGTTAAATGTTTGTAAATGCCTAGAATTGAATTGTTACTGGACTGGACCACCTTAATTCTGTATACCTTTAAATATACATTTGCAAAAATTATTCAATACAAATTAAAATTTAAAAACGTGTGTATAGTAAATACTTCAATTGGCCCTTAACTTTCATTCACCTTCCATTGTTAGAAAGGTGTTTTGTTTTTTTAAATGCTCTGACTCCTTTGCACCCAGTTTCTGTATATAGATCTGGTTTTGCCAATTAGATACACTTGTCCAAGATTCGGGAAGCAGAAGTAAGTCAGAGTCCGTCTTCAATGTGGCTTCTGGCTGTTGCCACTGGGTAGGAAGATTGTGGTTTTCCTGAGAAGACTCCAAGGTTCCTTTGCCACCCTTCCAGGTGTCTTCAGCTTCCTGATTTAATTTCCTAGCGCCAGGATGCAGTTGTCTTCCTATTATCTAGATGCAATTGCTGCCATTGGTATCTCTAGTTCTAGTGTGCCCTCAGTGCAGTAGCCTCCTTAAGGACGACTTCTGTATTTTTTTTTTTAAGATTTTGTTTATGTATTAAGAGAGACACATAGAGGCAGAGACATAGGCAGAAGGAGAAGCAGTCTCCATGCAGGGAGCCTGATGTGGGACTCGATCCCAGAACCCTGAGATCACACCCTGAGCTGAAGGCAAAAGTTCAACCACGGAGCCACCCAGGCATCCTGACTTCTGTATTTTCAAAGAGAATTGCAGGGGCCCAACTTAGATCCTGCTCCTTTAGGCGTTCCAGTGGTGTTATAAGAACCTTCCTACTTAATAAATGTAGTGAATTTTGTTTCATGCCTTGAACTGATGGTTAAATGTAACACAATTCATAGAGCTATTAAAAGTAAACTTTTGCAGTTATCAGGAAATCCCTTAGTTTGTTTTCCTAATGGAAAATGAGGAATGGAAAGAGAACAGATAGATGTCCTGTGAGGCTGAAATTGTTACATACAGACCAACTTTCATTACCTCACTATATAGTATCAGTGTATATGGGCCATATAGATGATCTAAACCTTGATAAGTCACTAGCTTTTTATTGGTTGAGACTTGTTAAAGAAATAGCACCAAAACTCAATGCTTATGAGGCTAGAGTAACAAGAGTTAAAGGAAACTGTCAAAATGTTATTTTTCTTTAGGTGACCATATTGTCTAGGATAAATATACTTGGTAGGGTTTCATGACTCTAGCAACAAATTTTTTTTAATTTAAAATCAGTTTAATTTATAGTGTATTATTAGTTTCAGAGGTAAAATTTAGTGATTCAGCAGTTGTGTGTAACACCCAGTGCTCATTACATCAAGTGCCCTCCTTAATGCCCATCACCCAGTTACCCCATCCCCCACCCACCTCCCCTCCAGCAACCTGTTTGTTTCCTATAGTTGAAAGTCATGGTTTGTCTCCCGCTCTGATTTTGTCTTATTTTCTTTCTCCTTCCCTTCCCCTATGTTCATCTCTTTTGTTTCTTAAGTTTCATATATAAGCGAAATAATCTATTTGTCTTTCTCTGACTGACTTAATTCACTTAGCACAATACCCTTTAGTTCCATCCACGTCATTGCAAATGACAAGATTTCATTCTTTCTGATGGCTGAGTAATATTCCGTCGTATGTATGCACCACATCTTTATTCATTCATCTGTCGATGGACATCTGGGGTCCTTCCATATTTTGGCTACTATTTGGGTAGTGCTGCTATAAACATTGGGGTGCAAGTGCCCCTTCAGATCACTATGTTTGTATCCCTTGAATAAATACCTAGTATCTAGCACTCAAATTTCATTTCTTCTTTTTTATTTTATAATTAGGGTAAGCTTCCACCATAAGAAAGTATCAGCATGTTTTTCATTTGTTTTGATTTTATCAAATGGCCTTTCAAACACATTAGATCTGTAATTCGATGCTGCAGAAGCTACATTTAAGTAAATACTGCACATTACTATTCCCTTTGGTCTTTTAAATTGTTATTAATCCTTTGAAAGTCAGAATCCCTAATGCTTCTTATAGAACAGTGAGCTCTGTTACTGAGGCATCTTCAACATTCATCTACAAGACGGAGGATTACAGAGGCAAAAGGAGGAGACATTTCTCTTGCCATCTTTTTCTGACTTGCTTTTACATGTGACAGAAGCTGAGAAATTAATTGCTTTCTAAGTTGTGCTAAATGCCCAATGCAGAAATGCAATGATGCCAGATCAGATTTTCCCATTTTTCAAATGATTTCTAGAAATCTGGACTTTTTTACGCAAACCCTCCCAGTTTCAAACTAATTCTTTAATTTTTTAAAAGATTTTATTTATTCATGAGAGGCACAGAGAGAGAGAGGCAGAGACATAGGCAGAGGGAGAAGCAGGCTCCATGCGGGGAGCCCAATGTGGGACTCGATTCAGACACTCCAGGATCACACCCTAAACCGAAGGCAGAGACTCAACTGCTGAGCCACCCAGGGATCCCCAAACTAATTCTTTAAATGCTTAAACACTGTTGAGTAAAAGAAAACCACCTATAAGCTGAATCCTAACCTTAGATCACCAGTTTATGACCTTTGTTCTGAGGGATTAGCAGAGAATAGTATACATGTTGTCCTTTAGTAAATGCTTTTTAATGTCACTCAGTAAATGCTGGAGCAGAGATGGGGGGAGGTCACTTTAAGCTAACATTGGAATCCATTAAGTAACTTTTCTAAATATTCCCCAATTATGTAGATATAAAAGAATTTTTGTTGTTGACATTCTACATGTTAGGACCAAATCTGTAATTCAACAAAGTTTAAAGGATGATCGGGATGAATTTTTCTTTAATGTAATTGACATCCCTACATGAGCCTGTAGACCATGTGATGAAATTTCCATCAAAGGATAAGACTGTATTATGAATCCTGAATGTAAAACAATGACAAACTTCATCCCAGATTTTGGTACTATGTACTATGCTGTAATCATTTTAAATTCATAACCCTAGGAAATAAATTGGACCAAAAATCAAAGCTAAGGGAATAGATGTTAACAAAGTAAAAAGTTTCTACATTGCTAGAGTTTTCTCTCAAAAGCCATGTTTTTCGTGCCTATATTTCATGAAAAATTCTGTGTAATGTCATGACCAAAGTGTTTACCGCTTTCAGCTATGTGGCATTTATTAAGAAAAAAGTTTTAGTGTTTCAATTCATGAATTGGTTAAATTGTTTGACTAAATGAGTGAGACAACTTAAAATAATTAAGGTTGAGCTGTTTTTTATTTTTTCTTTGTCATAGATACTTCATAGGATAGCAGTTCTATTTAATGTTTCCTACTTCTGATGACAGAAATAATGCATGTTCCTTATGAAAAATCCAAACAGTTCAGGAATGTGTAAAACAGGATATGAAAGTCATGTAACTCCAATCCAATTCAATCTTTCCAAAGATTTTATTTTATTTTTTTTTTGAGATTTTATTTATTTATTCATGAGAAACACATAGAGACAGAGAGAGAGAGAGAGAGAGAGGCAGAGACACAGGCAGAGGGAGAAGCAGGCTCCATGCAGGGAGCCTGACATGGGACTTGATCCTGGGTGTCCAGGATCAGGCCCTGGGCTGAAGGCAGCGCTAAACCACTGAGCCACCCGGGTTGCCCTTTCCAAAGATTTTATAGGCACAAATACTTTTTAAAATAGTGTCATACTAGATGAACAGGTTAGTATTAACCCACTACAGTTAGACATTTTTGCACTAGTCTGGATTCAAGATACAAGATTCAGAAAATCCAACTAAAATTGACCTACACAGCAAGTGTACTGTATTGACCAAGTCAAAGGCTGGTTGGATAGAGGAGCTTAGATAATGTTACCGGTTTTGGGGGTTGCTCCCTTTGGTTGGTTGTTCTGCTCTTTCCTGTCTTGGTTCCACTTTGCAGCACTTACTTCATGACACTAAGGCTGATATGACCCCTCTCAGCAGCCCCCATGGAGAGAACAGATCCTGCCTTCCTAACAGTTTCACAAGAATCCTGGAATTGAATCTCCCAGGGGTTGATTGAATGATATGTCCATCTCTGAATCTAATTGTGACTCGAAAAATGTGGTGTTGCGTAGGTCACACCTGGGGCACTTGCCATCTGCAGAGGCAAAAGAGGGTTAGTGGTTCTCTGCATCATGAAGACTGAGAGCAAAGGGATGTGAAGCTTCCCAGTCGAAAACAGAATGTTCTTGACAGAGGGGAAATGAATGCTAAGTAAGAAAAGACATTCCATCTCCTGGCAGTGCAGTTTCCTAATATAGGTTTCTTTATACATACACTCTTTTCAGTGTTAGATTTAGAGAAAGGTGTAAGGATAGTACAGAGTTCCCATATAGCCTTCATACAGCTCTCCCTGATGTTAACATCTTACATAACCACAGTACGTTTGCCAAGACGACAAACACTAAGCTGCAGACTTTGGATTTCATCACCCTTCCATCACTGATTTTCTGTTCTAGGATCCAATCCCAGATTCATTGCATCTAACACACAGATGCTTTTTAAAATAGTCATGTAGCTACCATACATGACAAAACATCTTTTTATAAAGACCATTCTGTCTCATTATTCATTCAGAAGTCCAAAAAAAGCTCTGGATCTATATTTCTCGTTTCAGGGTTGGTACAGTACAACTCCTTATGGCAAAGTGTGGCTGAAGCACATACTTAACTGACTCCCCACACTCCCCCACCATAGGCAGTGGTGGAAAGGAGACAGGGTATTAACAATTAGAAAGAGGGAGAGGAGATGAAGAAGGATGAAAGAAGGAAGCAAGGGGGCAGGGAGGAGAGGGAAGAAGGAAGGGATGGGAAACAAATGAAAACACAACATACCCTAAATAGAAAAGAATAGCAAAGACTACCTGGACAATAAAGTGAGTTTTTTCATCAGCCGTTGGTTCTCTCTGAATCTCCTATCTGGTATATGATCATGTCTGAGGTGAACAAGAAGGCTTTTTCCTTCAGGGAACTGCTGCTTTTTCCTAAGAGTTCTCTTTCTTGGACTGACTGACTTAACTTTGTGTCATTTTATTGTCTTATCTGATATACTGTTATAATTCTGCTTCCAGCAAGGAGTTTCCTTTTTGTTTATAAAATCAGTATTTGTTCATTGGATATTGAGCTTGTATGGTGTCCCAGACACATTTCTAGAGGCTGAAAGTAGAGAAGAACACAACGAAACAAAAACTGATTCCCTCAGAGTTTGTATGGGGAAAAAAATGATAATGCAAGAGAGAGGTGAGCTTGAGGGAAGTTCTTTGTTTAGCAAGAAGAGATTTATTGGGAGTATCGATAGTTTATCCATGGTAACAGCAAAGGAGTTAATGAAATGCAGGCAGTTAGTAAAAAGTGGAGGTGGTGTGGTAGGAACTTTGGAATTTCTCATTTCTGTATCTAAAATAAGGGGCAAAGTCCTGAACCGAAAGTGAGAATGGTAGAGTTTTATGGGCTCAATTGTGTCCCGTGAAAATTGCTATGTTGAAGTATTAACCCCTAGTACGTAAGAATGTCACTGTATTTGGAGATGAGGTCTTTACAGAGGTGATTTCATTAAAATGAGGCTGTCAACGTGGGCCCTAATCATATGATTTGTGTCCTTGTAAGAGGAAATTTGGGCATATGGTCATGAAGCATGGGCACACACAGAGGGAAGACCACGTGTCAGCACAGCAAGAAGGCAACGTTGGCAGCTCCAGCAGCTAATACAAGAGGAAGTGTTGGAGGTTTGAGGAGAGAGGAAGGGAGTACAAAATGATCGTGTGGAAGGACTAGGGAATCATGCTTTACTTCATCAGATCTAAAATGCTATTCACCGAAAGACACACCGATATTTTAGGTACCACAGAAAAGGAAAAACCCTGCCAGTTTTAGTGTGACACGTCATAGTAGCACGTTTAAGACACACCCTCATTCCGGAGATACTAAGTGTGAAGGTGTGTATGTTCTAGAACTGATTACGTGGTAGGATAGCCTCATGGGCCCACAGTGAGGCTGGTGATCATGAAGTGACGTGAAACTGGTCAGCATAGTTTATTTCTCCAACTATGTTCAGCTGCACCCATGCAGGCACAGGGTGGATTGAAACAGTGTTTCTGGAGCTTGAGTTTAAACAGAGTTTTCATTTTTTCAAGTGAATACAGGAAAGCAAGGGGGTGCCCAAGACAGCTGAAGAGGTGTCTGAGGAAGTGAGGGAGAGATTATAGTGAAGCAGGTAGCCAAAGCCCCCTAGAGGGAGTGAGCCGCAAGTTAGGAGGGGTTTCAAAGAGCAGTATAAGTAGTATTCGGGAAGCTGAGATTGATGGGAGGATTATATCATTGGTGTATGACAGGGATATGAGTTGCTGAGATGAGGTGGAGAATAAGACCATTGGAGAAGTAGTCAAGAGACAAGCCAAGATTTGCAGGATCATCCTGAAATCAAGATAGAAATAGGCAAGAGTGAGTGAGCCAGGAATTAAAATTCTCAAAGAATGGGTAAAGGGGTAGGATTGGGGGGGTGGGGGGCTGAAAGGGGAAGAATAACTCAGAGGGCAGTAAAATAACCATGACGGGAGAAGTGACTGAAACAGTCTGATGACATGAAACCTTGTTGTTCTAAGGAGGCAAAAAGACCAGTTCAGACTGGTGAAACTGAAACCAAAGGTCAAGAAGGAAATCTAACTAGACTCCAGGCCCACGGAAGAGAAAACAGCCATCACTTGAGAAAGTTGCAGGGCAGTTGGGGTCCTTAGGGGAGAGCCAGTTGTCAGTCAAAGCGGGAAGGCCAGGGGGATGCAACTATACCTTAGCACACCACATATGGTGTTCTTAGGTCAAAGTTATTTGGCTTAGACTTGTGTATAGCTTTTGGCATCCGGTGTTAATGGTGAGGGGTCTGATGGCCGTCTGACTCTCCTCTTTTCTTGACAGTCTGTTTCTGTTATTTCCTCAACATAAGTAAATCTAAAGTTCTAATAAAATTTAAAATTCAGAGATACGACTTTGATGTATTTCACGTGTGAATCTTTTACTGCATGTCTTGCTCCGGACCTCTTCAGTTAGAAGCCTCCTGCCTCTTTGAACTCCGGGAAATTTTCTTCTAATACTTTTTCACTTACTTCCTCCTCTCCATTTTCTCTTTTCTCTCCTTTTGGAATTCCTGTCAGATGGATAGCAGGATATCTTTATGTATGTTCCAACTCAATTTTTTTAATATATTTTTCTTCATTTAAATTTTTAGTGGTGAATTTTGGGGATAATCATCCCCAGCATTTCCCAGCTTGATACTCAGGCTCACTGATTTGATCTTCAGCTGCAGATATTCTGTTCTACTGTTTTGTTTGTTTACAATGATGTTTTCAACACCCAAGAACTCCTGATTCTTCCTTTTGACAGGCTTTTTCTTTTTTAAGATTTTATTTATTTATTTGAGAGAGAGAGCAAGAGTGAGCACGAAGCAGGGAGGGGCAGGAGGAGATGGAGAGGCAGGCTTCTGGCTAAGCAGGGAGCCCAACGTGTGGGTGGGTCCCAGAACTCTGGGGTCATGGCCTGAGCTGAAGGCAGCTAAACTCACTGAGCCACCCGGGCACCCGTCTTTTCCTCTTTTTTATGAATGATTAATAAGAAGTGATTCTCCAACATTCCTTTAACCATGGTAATCTTATTGCTCCTTTTAAGTAGTTGAATTGGCAATGTGAATGTAGCTCAATTCTGGCTAGAGATATAATTCTTAAGAGGTGATCCTTCTGCTCTAGAGTTTTGTTTGGCTGTGATATTGGAACAGCCACAACAATCTTCCAACCCCACTGAAAATGGAACCAATGCACAGAGCAGGACAGAACCAAGAAAGCTACAAAGAAGTAAACAAGGAGTCCCGACATACCATGTCTGAAGATTAACCTTTTCTGGATTTATGTGAGAAAATAAATTTCCCTATTGCTCATGCAAATTTGAGCTGGAGTTTCTGTTATGTGCAGCCAACAGGTGCTGACCTGATAGAGAATGTAGTGAAAGGAAAGAAGGTGCTCCAAGTAGCACATCCTAAAGTGTGTAATTGGCAAGTCGAAGGAGGTAAAACATTGGACAATGTGCTCCCCACTGTTCTGGGTTTGGATGACCCTTGCACTTGGCTAAGTTGTTACCTTATACATTGGGACACTAATTGTGCACCTACAAAAATGTAGTATTAAGGGAAATGATAGGGAAAAAAAAATTAGGATATTGGAATATGTTGGCTATTTCTCATAGCCCACAACAAAGAGCTGCATCCGGCTGAAGGTGACCTAGCTGAAAGCAGAAGTCCTCCCTAGGTACAGCCTGCAATCTAAGTCAAGGATTGAAAAGCTGAATTCTCTGCCCCAGGTGGTGGAAGACCTAGTAGGAGATACAATTGAGAAAAAAAGGCCTTTACCATGCCTTTCTCAGAACTATAGGATTATGAATCATTCCTTCCTACCCAAGACTGTTGTTTCATTGTGCCTCAAGGCCAGATATCATTAAGTAGAAAGAAGGATGAAGAGATTACAAAAATTAAGCCTGGAGTGAAGGTACCTCACTGTGTTAATCACACTGCTTCATCAGAAATGTTACATCACAAGAGACAAAGCCAATCAACTGCTGTCCTTTTAACAGTACAGTTGCAATTATAAATTCCAAGAATTTACAAGAAAAAAAAAAATTCCAAGAATTTCTGAAAACTGGGACACAGAGGCCTGTGTGCCAGTGCTGTTACTGACTTGTAAAAGCATACATTTTTTGGAGAGATTGTGCTCAATCAATATGCTACTCTCCCCTGCACCAGTTTCTTAAAGACAATGTCTTTAAATGGGCCTTAAAATAAGTGGCTCTATGTGGACTCGGGGCAAGACTAACTGCTATGGTCTGAATGTTGGTGCCTCCCTGAAAATTCAAAAATGGAAGCCCAAACCCCCAGTATAGCTACATATGGAGTAAATAAGTAAGGTTAAATAAAGTCACTAAAGTGTCCGCTGGTCCCCTAGGATTAGGGTCCTTATAAGAATAGATGCCAGCGAGCTTGGGCCCTCGTACTTGCTCAGGCTCTCTCTCCCCGCCCGTGCTCAGAGACAGTCCCTGTGAGAACACAGGGAAAAGGTGGCTTCCCCAAGTCAGAAGAGAGCTCTTACCAGAAACTGAACCCCACTGGACCTTTATCTGAGACTTCCAGCCTCCAGAACTGGGAGAAATAGGTTTCTGTTTAAATGTCAGCCACAGCCTGTGGTATTTTGTTATGGCCATGTTTAAATCCCAACCCTACCTTATAATGGATTATGAGGCCATAGGCAATTGTTTAATGTTTCCTCACCAGGGCACCTGGGTGGCTCAGTGACTGAGCATCTGCCTTTGGCCCAGGGCGTGATCCTGGGGTCCTGGGATTAAGTCCCACATCTACAAGGAGCCTGCTTCTCCCTCTGCCTGTGTCTCTGCCTCTCTCAGTGTGTCTCCATGAATAAATAAATAAAATCTTTTAAAAAAAAAGTTTCTTCACCAGTATCATCCTCTGTAAATTGTACTTACGACTAGTATCCAGCTCCTAAGAGTTATTAGGATTAAATAAGTTAATATTTAGAAAGAGCTTAGAACAGTGCCCACAGTAAATCCAGAGTATTGGTTAAAGAATCAATTACAGCAGATTCAATAATAATTTCATGAGTGTTTCCTTTGGTGTCTGATAAAAAGCTGAAAGCATACCAGTAAAATGTTAGTTAAGGCAGGTCTACAAACTATCAAGATGACAGTAGAAGTACTTAAATGTTCTGAAGGTCCACTTGGACCTGAGGATACCACTGAGTAGCCACTAGAAAACGTGACCTTCTTCCTAAATTTAATGAAGTACTTATTACTGCTTTTGTGTTTTGTTCAGAGTCACAAGTCACAAGTACTATTACTGCTTTTGTGTTTTGTTCAGAGTTCACAACAAAATGTGAACAACAAATCTGTTTTTGCAAGCTTTGCAGTTTTAATCTTTTGCATTTAGACCTATGATCTATCTCAAATTAACTTTTGAGTATGATACAGGACTCAAGCTTCATTTCTCCCCCACATGGATACCAATCACTACAGCAACATTTATTGAAAAGATTATTTTATCTCATCGAATTCATGAAGGTGAATGTGTGTGTTTGTGTGTGTGTGTGGGGGGGGGTATTTCTGGACTTGTATTCGGTTCCGTTGGTCCACATCTGTCTTTGTGTCAGTACCACACTATTTTAAGAGCTGTGACTTTAAGCACTGAAAATCTGATCGAGTAAGTTCTTCAACTTTGCTCTTCAAAGTTTCCTCGACTATCCTAGTTCCTTTCCCATTTGCCCTTAAATCTTAATATCAATTCTGTCTCTTTCTCTCTCTCTCTCTCTCTTAGACACACATGTACACCTCTGCTGGGTTTCTGATTGGGATTGCATTGAATCTATAGATAGCCCAGTATGAGTAGAATTGACATCATAATACTGAAGCTTCCAATCTGTGAGCTTAATATATTTATTGGTGAGCTGGCTCATTCTCTCTTTCATTCTCTCCATACTTTTAGGTCTCCTTTAACTTCTCCTGGCAATGTTTTGTTGGTTGTTTTAAGATTTTATTTATTTATTTGAGAGAGAGCTACCAATAAAGAGGGGCAGAGGAAGAAGCAGACACCCCACTGAGCAGGAAGCCCAACTCAGAGCTCCATCCCAGGACCCCAGGATCATGACCTGAGCCAAAGGCAGGCAGACACTCAACTGATTGAGCCACCCAGGTGCCCTGTTTTGTAGTTTTTAGTACTTCTTTTGTAGGATTTATCCTATTTGATTTTTTTAAAAAGATCTTATTTATTTATTTATTTATTTATTTATTTATTTATTTATTTGACAGAGAGAGAGATTGAGAGAGAGAGAGGCAGAGACACATGCAGAGGGAGAAGCAGGCTCTCTGTGGGGAGCCTGATGTGGGACTCGATCCCTGCACCCTGGGATCATGTCCTGAGCTGAAGGCAGACGCTCAACTGCTAAGCCACACAGATGCCCCAGTATTTGATTTTTTATGTTAATGTTAGTGATTACTGAATTTCTTTTTATTTTACTTTATTTTATTTTATTTTATTTTATTTTATTTTATTTTATTTTATTTTATTTTATTTTATTTATGATAGTCACAGAGAGAGAGAGAGAGGCAGAGACATAAGCAGAGGGAGAAGCAGGCTCCATGCACCGGGAGCCCGATGTGGGACTCAGTCCCGGGTCTCCAGGATCGCATCCTGGGCCAAAGGCAGGCGCCAAACCGCTGCACCACCCAGGGATCCCTGATTACTGAATTTCATTTTTCAACTGTGCTAGTATATATAAATACAACTGATTTTTGCATTTCAATCTTTTATTCAACTAAATTAACTTATTGTTTGTGGTTTCTTTTGTACTTTCTGTCGGTGAAAAAAGACATATTTGTTTTCTTCTTTTCCAATCTTTACATTTTCACCCTATGGCTCAGACCTCTAGTAAAATATTGACAAGTGGCAGTGATAATTAAACATTCTTGTCTTGTCTGGACTTCAGGAAGAAAGGGTTCACTATTTTTCCACTAGATATGTTAGCTATATGTTTCAAATATTCTTTATCAAATTAAGGAAGTTCCCTTCTATTTCTGAGAATTTTTTTTTATCATAAATGGATGTTTAATCTTCATACTTTCTACATTAACTGAGATGATGGTATGGTTTTTCTTAACCATGAGAATGTGGTAAATTGCAATGATTTATGAAATTTAGCCCAACCTTGCATTTCTGGAGTAAACTCCACTTGGTCATCATACCTCCATCACTGTTTGCTTTTAAAATCTGGATTTTTCTAACATTTTGTGAGGGATATTCAATGAGATATTAGCTTGCAATTTTCTTATACAGTCCGTGTCAGGCTTGGGTTGTCAAGATTATGCTGAACTCATAATATGAACTGGAACATATTCCATCTCTAATTTCTAAGAGTTGTGTAGAATTACTGCTTTTTCTGTCTTTGGAAGTTTTCATTCGCAAAGCATGCTGAGCCTACAGTGATATTTCTTTTGTTTTGGGGGGATAAATTTTCTAATTACAGGTTCAATTCCTCTCATAGATGTAAGACTTTTCAATTTCTTCTTCTGCTGGTCTTAAGTTGTATTTGTCTGTTTTATCTAATTTATCACATTTATTGGAACAAAGTTGTTAATAAGAATGCATACTGTCTGGCTTCCTCCCCTCCCTTTTCTTTTAAAGATTTTTATGTATTTATTTGACAGATAGTGAATGTGTTCAAGCACAGCAGTGGGGAGAGGCAGAGGGAGAATGAGCAGCAGACTCCCCACCAAGCAGGGAGCCCAACGCAGGGCTCTATCCCAGGACCCTGAGATCATGACCTGAGCCCAAGCTGGACGCCCAACCCACCAAGTCACCCAGACACCCCTCTCTGACTCCCTTGATATGACACTTAGGAGCAGGCAAAACCATTCAAACATGACAGAAGTTAGCTTAGTAGTTCCTGGGAGTCCTGCTTGGGAAGGAGCATGACTTCCTGGAGTGATAGAATTGTTGTCTCTCTTGATATGGGTGGTGGTTACGTGGGTGTGTAAACATATATAAAAATGCATGAGGCGCACTTAATGTTACTTTAACATATCCATGTTATATTTACATAAAAGTTTAAATGTGAAATTAAAAATAAAACTTGACATGTGATTCCGATGCCCACCCAAGGCAGAAACTTTTGAGCTCAACAGTGGCCTGAGAGAGCCCATCTGAACGCTGCTGGAGACCTAAATTTTCAAAGTGAGTGGTCCCAACACTGGAGGACTTAGACCATTTCCTTGTAACAAACATAGAACGAGCCTCTCTTATCTCCTCCAATGGAGACAGAGAAAGAAATCATTTCTCTGAATTTGAAGGTAGTAAACGTTAGTGTTTAAAGGAAAGAATGAACTCCACACACAGTTCTCCGTTAGCCACTTCTTTGATGTTTAAGATGAGATCAGACAGGAGATAGTTCAAGATAGTCTTTATATTCTGTGGAAAGCCTCTGGGGTGAATGTTCTTATTTGTTTATCTTCCAACTTAAAATGTATTACAAAAAGATAATAAGAAGCAAGCATGAATGAAGAGTAAAATTTGCCCTTCCCCACTCCCACCCAATATGTCAGAAACAAGACCAAATATTCATGAAGCACTTACTCTATACCAGGCAATATCAAGGTACTTAACCCATAAAACTTCAGTACTGTACCCATTTCACACAAAAATGTAAAAACTGAGAAGCAGGGTTTTGATGACTTTTCTAAGATTATACAGATCAATATACATGGTAAAGCTAGAAACTGATGCTGGCTCAGAAACCTGCCTTTTAAACCACTGTGCTATATAATAGCCCACAATCGGTGTTAGTTTTCAAATTATTTTTCTTCTTTTTTTGAGAGAGAGATTGAAAGCACGAACAGTGGGGAGGGGCAGAGGCGAAGGGAGAAGCAGATTTCCTGCTGATGGGGGAGCTGGATACAGAACTCGATCCCAGGACCCAGGGATGATGACCTGAGCCACCCAGGTGCCTCCAAATTCTTCTATAAATTTATATATAGACATTTATTTAATCAAATGGAATCTTTCTTCACTTTTAACCATGACAATATTTAACTACTTTCCAATAGATGGATATTTAGGGTATTTATGCTTACTTATTTATGCTTATTACTTTATAAATGGTATTATTTATTAATAACAGATTCCCACAAATGGAATTGCTGTGTCAAAGTGCATATTCCCTTCCTCGCTATTTTTAATTTTTGTCACTCAGACCCATGAAAATGTGTATGTTAAACATTTGCTCTTTTTGACTTTAATATTTGTGCTTGTGCATAACCAGGGTCCCAGCAAACTTAGTATCTAGTAAAGCAAGTCCAAATTCTTGGGGTTTTTTCAAAAGTACCTTGGCTATTCTTGACCCTTTGTTCTTCTGTATCAATGTTTCCTGCAACTTTCGCAAATCGCATTTTAATGCTATCAACCTTAGTATAGATTCTCTTCAGTGTCGACACCTACGTTGAAAGTCATCTAGTCTGCCATTAACAACTTTCTCTTCCTTTCCAAACTTACTTTTCACTTCCTTCCTTCCTTCCTCTCCCTGGCTCTTTCTTAACTGTGTAACAAAGACCTGCCACAAACTGTTGAATACCAAATAGTAACTAATATATGGGCATCTTTGTCCATCCCTGATCTTAAAATGGACGTGTCTAACATTCTGTCCTGATATATTAGGTAATGATTATAATAGTTATGTAACAGAACTGAAACATCATTTTTTAAAACAGGACGGTTCTTTTTTAAAGATTTTATTTATTCATGAGAGACAGAGAGACAGAGACACGCGCAGAGGGAGAAGCAGGTTCCGTGCAGGGAGCCCGATGTGGAACTCAATCCCGGGACTCCAGGATCACAACCTGAGCCAAAGGCAGACACCCAACCACAGAGCCACCCAGGCATCCCAATATCATTATTTTTTAAATGAGGCTAAAATAATTAATTTTACTACAAAAAAAACAAAACAAAAACAAAAACAAAACCAAAAAAACAGAAGGAAGTAGAGGGCTAGAAAGTGGGCAGATTTCTTTTTTTATAGGTGATGGTCTATAGCAACTTCTTTATACCTGAGATTATTTATTCAAAAATAGGTTTACATACATCTTTCAAACATCTAAAGCTGAATAGCAACATCACAAATCAACAGAAGGCCCAAAAACACAAATTTTAAAAAGAGAGAAAAAGAAAAGTTAGCAAAGGTTAAAAACAAAGCCAGCAAGGTGGCATTGAAAAAAAGGGGTAAGAAGAGAGTATAAAATAAACTGACAAAAGACCGAGTAATTGTGATAATATTACAACTGGACCTAGTAGAATTAAAGGTTTTTAAAACTTGAATAAATGGAACAAAGATTATGAACCTGTAAGTCCTGAATATAGCATAAAATATATAAAACAAAAAGGATTAGATATGTAAGAGCAGAATGAGAATTTACATTTCTCCTTGAGAGAAGTGAAGCATAGAAGTAAAGATGTAGAGAATCTTACCCGTATTCAATTAATAATAATTGATTTAATGGCTATATGACAAATTGTACCAAAGAACATACCCTGTACCAGAGCACCCAGGGAAATACTGAAAAACTGTGCTTAGGATAAAAAGCAATCCTTAATAAATTCTCAACAGCAGACTGTGTGTACTGACTATATGTAATAGAAACTATAAGTTATTAATAAAAAACTAAAGTAAAATAAAATATACCCAGCAGCCACCTGGAAGTTGAAACTCACCATCCTAAATAACCCTTAGATTAAACAAGCAAACAAATTCTCAGCCATCAAATATTGAGAAAACAATAACGAAACAACCCATGGGATGGAGCCAAAGAAAACATTCAGAGAATTCATAACATTAACATGGTCTTGGAATTGGAGAAAGAAAAATAAGTGGATCGATAAGGGATCAATTCAACTCAAAGGGTAGGAATAAGTCAGGGAAGTAGAAGAAAGGAACCAAACTCAAAATGCTGAAATAAATACCCAGGCGCCCTGATGCTAAAAACATTTTGAATATAAGGTAGACCACAGGACGAATTTCCAGAAAAAGGAAAATTATCAAGGTGTACTCAAGAAACAGAAGCCTGAACAGAACAAGAACACATGAGGAAATAGAAAAATTGTGAAAGAATTACCTTCCAGAAGAGTCAGGTGTATCTGAGTATAAATGAAACAGCATCAACTTCAATAAACAGATAATTCTTACAATACATAAACTATTCTAAATCAAATAAAATATGAGATTGTTTTCCAGTTTATTCTGCAAAGCTATCAAACCTGTTAATCAAAACCAGACTTCTCTCTTATAAACATAATACAAAATCCTAAATACAGACTTAGTTAATAGAATAAGCAACATTTTAAACAAGTGGCTCAATATTAGATTCTACTAACATAGATGGTGTCTATTATCAATAGCTCAAAGGAGAAAATCTACATAAATATAAGGGTAGACATTGAAAAAGCACTTGAAAAAATATTAACATCTGATCCTAATAAGTGGGCTTCGTGAATATTCTTAACATAAATATTCAATCTATAGTTTAAATTATACTTGGGGGAAATACTAACAATTTACATTTGTAAAATCAGACATAAGAATGCCAATTATATTCAATCAATAGAAAATCATTAGAAATTATAATAAAAGTTTAAAAAAAGAAATAATAAAAGTCAATGTAGCCATTAAAAAAAAAAACCCATATGACAGCTTTCCTATTTATGCAGTGATTAGTTTACATTACTGTACCTTTAAGAATATGAAATACAAATTAAGATGATTTATCAACTGTCAAAATGGCAGATTTAGAAGTTTTAACATGGCTAACTGAAAAATAGTAAGAATGAATATAAAACTTACAAACCTTTCCTGAGGGCAGAGGTTTAGAAGGAAATCGTGTGTATTTGTATTTATGTGGATTTTCAGTATATTGTTATTTGTAACAGAAAAGTTGGAAATATTTTGTGTCTAGCAATAAGGAAATTTTATAGTTCTTCTATAAAGGAATACTTTACAACCATTAAAAAGAGGGTAGAATGTAATTATTGACCTAGAAAGATGTTCACAATGTATTATTAAATGAAAAAAAACCCCACCAACTTATAGGCAATATAAACCCATTGTTTTAAGAAAAATATTAGATAGGCATTTATATACACCCACCAAAGGCTAAATATTAATGGTTTAATTAATGGATGTGTTCTCTGGATGTGTTCCTACACTTTCAAATGTGTACCAGGCTAAAAAGAGCAAAATAAGTGTTCTGGGTTTTAAGCGTTGTCAAGAAAACGTGGCACAGGCGCCTGGGTGGCTCAGTCGGCACAGTGCCTGCCTTGGGCTCAGGTCATGGTCCCGGGGTCCCGGGGATCCAGTCCCCACGGGGTCTCTCCCGGGGGGTGGGGGCTGCTTCTCCCTCCGCCCTCATGCTCTCCCACCCCACTCATGCTCTCTCTTGCTTGCAGTCTCTCTCAAATAAATAAAATCTTAAAAGTAAAAGAAAGAAAGAAAACATGGCACAATGGTTAACACGGAGTCATCTTTGTCAGATAAGATTATTCCTGAAAGTCTGTTCTGGAGACAAGCAAGAATAAAACAAGGCTAAAAATGGCCTGGAATTCTGATGGCATTTTATTTACAGACTATCATATACAGCCTTTTTTTTTTTTTTTTAAACAAATGGCTTATATTAAACACATTAGATTTCACAGTTACAAGACTTTACTAAAAGTTCTTGCATAAAGTACAACACCTTTACAACAAACTAAGTGTGAAAAAGAATCAAGGGGTGACTCACATACAGGGCCTCATTTTGAATGCAATGAGAACTAAAAATTTTTAATAGGACATTTGGCATGGTGAAAGGAGTAAAACCCACAATTTGTTCGTCCACATAATTCAAAGGACAAATTCTTTCCATTATGGTCAAAATTCTGTTTTCTCCCTCTCTCTAACTGGATCCCTAGATAGCTTATCAATTAACTCTTAATAGTTTATATTTTCAGTTAAACTAAAAGCACTTTAAAAAATTATCTGGAGAGGCTTTGGTAAATGAGAAAGCATTGCTCCCTCATAACACCACCGGAAATTATAAAACCTTAAAAGAATTTAAAAGCAATGTTTGCAGGCCGGCTGATAATGACTTTCCTCTTACAAATAAAAAATAAATTTAAAGGAAAGGTTCAGTCTGTCAAATTGATATTTGAATAACTATTGTCTTTTAAAAAAAGAGAGATGAACCTCCTTTTTAAAAACTATCCATCCTGTATAGGCTTCTAATTAACTTCTCTAAAGTTTTAAGTCTATTTCTCTATTGTTTTTGTTTTTAAAGTTGACCTTTTAAAGCCATTTGCATTAAACTAGTTGTTCAGTATTCTAAATTTATTTTACTGCAACACTGGTAACCATTTTAAGTCAATTTCCTTGTTAAAAAGTTAAGTGTTTCCTGCAGAATTTAGATAAGGCTTAGAGGGACAGCCCTGGCTACCCATCTCTAAATCTCATTTTTCTCAGCTATAAAGTGAGGAGACAGACCAAATGATGTTAGATTATTGGAACATCCTGTTCAGTCTTTAAAAATACCAAAACCAGTATCCCAGATCAGTAGATCTTCACTCAGAACTTGTATTTCAGGTTTACTTAAAAAGGGGGGAGGGGGCTCCAGTGACAGGTTGTGTAAAATTGGATTAGGCTCCCAGCAAACAGCTAAACTCTGACTCACAAGTTCCTGTGAGAGTAGCTGGGAAGCATTTAACCCATTTTACCTTCCACCTTCCTTGAGAAATCCTGGTATTTGCTGCCGACTGGCCTATTACGAACTGGCCAGATGCGACCTAAACTTTGTTTTCACCTTGGAGTTTCTAGTTGTCCTAGTTCTGCAATATTCTCTATACAAATTGGACTTTAAAATTTCACACTCACATTTCCGTCTCTCACGTTCACTCAAGAGTAACGTAGACACAGCTGAGCAGCAAGAACCACTAGCTTCTCCAGGCCTTTGAAAAGCCTGTGACCCACTCAGGCCTTCACGCACCCCAGGTGCGAGTATGGCACCCGGCGCTCGGCGGGCCCTGGATATACACTCGCTGACGGGACCAAGCCCCGAATCACAGCCAGAACATCATCTTAATTCACACTCCCCAAACCATTGTCATCGGTAACCCCCTTATAGTGAGTCTTTTAAAATTTCATAGGTGACTACAGCTCTCCAACAAATAACGGACTCAAGATTTGAGTTTGCAGAGACACTTGCCGGGTCAGAAAATAAAAAAGGCAACTTCACGTGGGAGACCAGAAAATTCCTTCTTTTGGTAGGTCAGTCGTCTATTTTCATCCTCATGGTTGCAACCTGACTTACCTGTTTCTTTCCCCAAAACTTAAGTAATATTTTACGTTCCTTAGATTACACTCAAGAATATTCAGGGATTACTGCCGTTATAACCTACGAAATTAGGGATTTCTGACCTTGCTCTCTTTGTGAAATCCAATTTACTAAAGTATTAAATGGTATGGAAGGGATGCATTAAGATCTTGCTACCGTATTTCATCAATTCTTTCATGGGATGACCTCTCTGAATTTGGGGAGTAATCTTACAATTGATGCATTGTGTTGTGGCTTAATTGGCAACATTTTTTCTAAATGGTGCAATAAAAATTGGTATGTCTCACAATTAATGATGTCTTAGGGTAATATTAGAAGCTATAGTTCAAACTTCCAGTTTCAAGCAACAGTTTCCCTGTCCTCCCAGCCACTCTCCCAACATAATTAATATAACTGAAATGTTGGAAAAACTATCCAAACACAGTTCAATTTTATATAAAATATTTAATTTTTAAAACACAGGCTATTCATGTCACATAAATATCTTCAATTTTAGGTTAGCTGCTATGGTCAGCAGAATTATCGAGTGTGACTATTAAGAATAACTTAGATACTGTCACTTAGAGGAAAGTCTAAAGCGCTAAGACTCACCATATTAAAATTTCAGATACTTGAATACTGTAGCTATTTTGCTAAATTTCAAAATATTTCTTCACTTCCTGCAATGTAGTTTTATTATAAGTTGTTAGTACTCAATATTCAAATAAAAGCAAAATAATTTTTCTTCCATTCATTTCTTTCTCCCGAACAAAAAAAAAAAAATTCCATCAAAAAAATAAAATGATCAACTAACATCAACTCATTTTATAGCAGTAAAATGGTAAAATATCCACTTTAAAATATCCTTACTGTCACCAAACTATAATGCTTCCCATATACTGTTTTGAAATGAAGGTTCACAAGTCAGATAGAGGACATGGGGGTTAAAAGACTGACTTTAGAACTGGAGCAAGTTCAATTCTAAAACAGTTCTTCCAATTTACAATTCCAATCAAAAAGTAAGTTACCAGGAGAACAGTTAAAAACAAAATGGTTAATTGGCACAACTCTCATTTCCAGAGTTTATTTTTCCATTTAGTGATAATGGAAACACTGGTTATTCACCTTTGGTTCCTTTCAAGAATTATTATAATTCTGCGTGTGCGTGAGCGTGCACAAACGTTAGACTTGACACCATTACAGCTTACATATGGGTTAGTCCGTCATTCTCTGTTGCTTTTAATAAAAGAAAGAAAAAATATTAAAATGAGCTAAAGTTGTTCTGAGTCTGGCAGAAGTCATAATAAACCTCACAGAAGGTGAGAGTAGGGAAGATAAGGTTTTCTCTCACTACATTTTCTTTTCGCTCCAATAAATTCAATCGAGGCAATGTTTTCTAGTTAACAAACCGAACGGCTAATTTTTTCCTAAAATGGCAATTGTGTGACTTAAGAAGTTTGCCACCCCTCGCCCTGTGAACTTTTAAAGGAGTCAGGCAAATCCTGTGTATTTCGGCCTTGCTTCTACGCCACTGCCCTCGATCACCCGTACGGCAGCCTGAAGGAACGGGCCTCCCGAATTCTCGAATTCTCGTTTAGCTATTACTTTCAGCACTTCGACGACCTAGCTTTTTAGAACTTCTTGGAAGTAACAGGGGACTGACTGGAGTTCTAATCCCTTTTTTGGGCTCGCCCTCCTCTGGAGACAGGTGAGAGTGGAAGGTAACGCAGCCCAAAGACAGGCAGGCAGGAAGAGTGGGCTGGGCAGAGGGGATGGGTCTAGCAGGAAGGGGGCAGGCGAGCGGAACACTCGCGAGCTCCGCCCCTTCCGTACAGTGTACTGATTCCCTCTAGAAGACAAATGGGTGTAAAGGTTAACTGCTTTTTCAGACCTTAAGCTTACCTGTTAAGGCACTTACTTCCCCTCCCCACCCCATATTTTTCATATAAAACCCACTATTTCATTTGAATGCATTTTGCTCGGCTATGATAATCTGCAAAATAAAACAAAAATAACGTTGACCATTTTTTTGTTTGTTTATAAAACTGTTGCATCAAGAGAAAGGTTGTGTTTTATTTTCTGAAGTGAGCACAAAGTACACCTTTCACAATAACACTGAAAGCAGGTGCAAAGACGGACAGTGACCTTTGACTAAAGGCAGCTTTGTAAAAAGAAAAATACCAAATAAATCAGTGCCCTTTCTGATTGTTGTAAAACTGGAGGGGGGAGGGGTTGGTTGGTTGTTACATAAAAGTTGGTCCAAACTTACAAAAAAAGCACAAATGTGCATAGTTCAGAAGATCTGCAAGAGGGCCATAAAAGACTCTTATGTCCCTAAGATTAGCATCCACTTAAAACTGCAAGAATACAAAATAAAATCGTTAACTAGAATTTGTGAAGATGTACAATCAATAGATCTAGTTTTTAGAACAGCATGAATTTAAGCAAAGGTTTTTTTTTTCTTTTTTTTTTAACTATTGTATGCAAGACCCTTTTCCACATAAAAATAAAGCTGTTGTTGAATTAATATTATTCAAGTCTCTTGGATCGCTGCCTTAAATTGCAGCTAGAAAAGTCTTTCCAGATAAAAACGATGTGCCTGAGGAAAAACAGATACTCAGTATGGTAACCCTCTGCCTCGACCTCTGCCAGTTGATGTGCTAATGTGTCCCCTGTATCCTTGTGAATACCCGGGTCCTTGGGCAGGAGAAGTCCAGGTCTGTCCATGCATGAGGCCGGGGCCGCCCGGGTTCTCCTGCAAGCTCCCGCCATAGTTATAGTTGTGCATCTTTGCTGGCAAAGGATGAGTACTCTCTGGCCCTGCGGCAGGGTCACTGCTGTTTGCCAGGACGGCAATGGGGCCGTGGCTGTATTCGAATCTGTGGTCCTTGTCTCCACTGAACAACATGGGACCGGTATTGAGGTAAATGTCTCCGTATCCAGCTACTGAACTGGGAAATGACTCGGAAAAGGCAGAAGGCTGAGGTGGACCGCCAGAATGAGATGAAGCAGTACTGTAGTTCTCCAAAGGCTGGATATCGGAGTTCCCAATGAAGCTGCGTCGTTCCAGTGGCGGAGCAGAGCTACCCCCGAGACCATCGGTGCTGACGTAGGGAGCAGAAGAGAAAGAAGATCCAAAATTGTCCTTGTAGTCTGACGCGGGGACGTAGGTGTCTCCAGCCTGGTAATCAATGCCACTCTCTCTCTTGGGGTCATCCTGGGGCTGATGCTGAGCAAGCAGCTGTAACAGGGCTGCTTTCACTCCGGCGTGAGGGTCAGTTAACGAAGAACTAGTGGTGGGGACGTGCTGGTTTTCTGTCCGATAATCCAGATCTTCCTCGGTGACTGGTGGTGGTTCAGGTGGTTCGGGAGGTCGCTGATCCGGAGGCAGAATGCGAGGCCGGTCGGGTTCCGGCGTGAGCTCCAACATCCTCATATCCTGGTGCTGAATGAGGTCATCTTGCCCTATATGCAAACAAGCAGAAAAAAGGAGAGTTAAAAGTTACCATGAGAAGCCGGGTGAGTTTCCTATGGGTGCTCGTAAAGAACATGAGAAGTCCTGTCCCCCACAAGTAAGCAAAAACAAAAATGAAGGAAGCAAGGGAGGGAGGGAAGGAGAGGAAGGGATGTAAGTGCCAACACTGCGAGTCTACAGGGACTGAGAAATCGAATTGTGTTGGGACTCTTCCCATCTACCGATTTCCGGCCCGAAGAACAAAGCTACCGCACACATCAAAGTTTCTGCCTTGGACAATCGCCGCTGCAGCTGGAGTAAAAGATTCTTCCTAAGCCTATGGCTTTTGGAAGGAGTTCTATCACCCCGGATGGTTTGTTCAAGAATCTCCCCCGAGGGGTGGATGGACCAAGAGAACCACCTGTAACCAGTGACCAGAGGACTTTCAGAACATCTCCCCCGGCAACACCACTGAACACCCTGCACCACAGACACTCCTCAACTCCACGGAAGCAGCGAGAAGGCCGCGGTGTTCGCGGTTCGCTCTCTGCACTCACCCGATGCCGGAGTGCTAGGTTCTGGAGGGGGCCTGAGCTGTAGTGACGCCTCGTGTCCTGATCCGTTTTCCCTCTCTTCTAGTAGCACATCCTTCTGCTTTGACTGCTGGGCCTTTATTAACTGAGTCAGCAGAACTGCAAATGCGCTCTGCACAGCCGCCTGCGCAGCATCAGTCTCCACTTTGGGCTGCACGCTCTGAGAAGAAGGCTGAATTCCTCCCAGTGGTTTCGAAGACTCCTGCTGTGGTGTTGACGGATCTGTCTGTTTTTCACCTGTTGCCAAAATTCCAGCAGGAAGGTTTATTTTATTTAGCTGCTGTTGAGTCTCAGAGTTTACCTTAATGTTCAACACTTGGACAAAATCAGCCATATTAACACTTGTTTTAGACTGTAGTAGGTTTAGAAGAACTGCCAATTCACTGTGGTTTAACTGCTGTCCAGGGCCTGTTTTTACTAAAGACAAAATTTGTATTAATTAGAATTGCCATAATTCATAGCACCCCGCCCTCCCAAATGGCCCTGTATGGCCATATTCAAGTGCACATCTGTGGGGCAGTGTTTTAAGAAACACTGTGAAAAGGCACCTCAGTCTAGGTCTAATTTCATGGCCATTTAGGATGTAACTGCACCTTAATTAGAACAAAAACTGTGGCCCATTTTGAAGAAGTTCTCTTCAGGGGTAAATACTTCAAAAGAAATTCGAGACTACTGCTGGAAGCCCATCATCTTCTAGTTAGACCAGGAACTACTACCTGTGACGGAACAGAGGGAGTGGGGGCGGCGGGGTGTGTGTCGGGGCAGGCCCAGAGAGTCAGCACTCTGAACATTTCATACCCTTTACTCCTCAGCATAACCTGGAGGTCACGCTCTATTATCAGTCCCCCTCCCCTCCTTTTTTTTTTTTTTTAACTAAAGAAGAAACTGACCTCCAGAGACACTAAATGACTTGCCCAAAGTCACACACTCTATAAAGTGGCCAAGCCGAGATCAGAACGTAAATATGCCGATTCCAGCCTCTGAGTTCTGCTCACCGTACTGCTCAATCTAAAATAATGCTTTTTATCTAAGGACTTAACGTTATTTTTGCAGTAATTTCAAACTGGAATGTTGCAGACTTTTTCAGAAAACGTACTTTATTCAAATAATCATTTTTTAAGCAAACTCACTTTGGGAAGTTAGGAACTCTGACAGAAGCGTGCTGATGAGGGTATTAACTAATCACCAGCAAAACAGATTCAGCTGGTTTTTTTTTTTTTTTTTTTTTTTTCAATTTTCAGATTAGACACATGACCATTTAGACAGGTTCCTGCACAAGCTTCTCCGGTCCCACACAATAAGGCTGGAGGGTATATGGTACCGTGTGGGGTCAGGGGCACTGTGCTGATAAGCAATTTCTGTAAGAGTAACAGGTGAATAGAAGAGCCACTCCAGGAAGATGAGAAACTGATGATGAATGTTACCTTTTTATTTTCTCTCTTTATAGATCTTAAGATACTTTTTATTACTTCTTAGTTACTTTCAGGTTAACCTGAAACACACTTTGGCCAGTCCCTGGGACCCCCAGGCATTAATAAGGAAGGAGCCAAGCTTGTCTGCTGCACGCCGAGAGCCAGTTCCCCTCATTTTCCAGTCACGTTTCTGCCTGTCTCAGAGGCAGGCTCTGTGTGACCTCAGAAGTACTCTGTAACCACGCTGTCTCCTCTACAGAAAGGGCACCTTCTTACTAACAGCCGATGATGACGGACGTGCAGAGAGGACTCATTCCTATTTCACAAAACCAGAATTCTCACTTCTTAACAGTGAGTCAAAAAAGGGGGGGGGGGGGGCAACAAAGAAAATGAAACCCTGACCAACAAATAACAACTGTTTTTGTCTGTAAAGTAACAGGTACTAGCACTTTAACGCAGTCTGACCAAGGTCAAGTTTAAGCTTGCAGATCACACAGGAAAGCGGTCATGGTAATCTCTCTCCAGCTTTCTCAGCTAATCTACTCTATATTTTTACTCAACCACCAAAAGTTGAATCTGATCAGATCTGTTTTAAATCAACTGATTTTTAAAACTAAATGACAGAATGAGTGACATTTCCAACAACACTGAAAAGGCTTAATTCTCACGAAGAAGCTTACTCTTACAACAGATTGAGTCAGAGGAAGAAATTTGTTTCCCCCAAATATCCTTCTTGACCGTACACTTCAAGTCTTTGCTGGCATGATAGAAGATTCCAGTCTTTGAGATTCTATAACATAATGGGAGATTTAGTAAGTGTGATCTGAGGACATTAAAAAAAGAGCTTCTATTACGAATTTTGGCTCTTTTCCTTTATCTTTCTATTGACTCCTGTACTAGGGAGAGAAAGGCTATAGAGAAATCCGACCACTCACTAATCATATGTAATTTGATGCTTTCTTTAGAAGTTTAATTTTTCGGTGGGATTGCTTAATATTGTGTTGCCAGCAGCACGAAGCATCTACACTGGCACAAGCAATTAACAGGGAAATGTGAAGTTTGGTGAATAAACCTTATTTTCCACAAATGGTTTAACACTGGAGCAATATAATCACCGTTAGCCACAAAACAAGGGAAGACCAGCCCAAGCACGGGAAGCATTACTGACCAGGTGCTACGTTCGAGTTGCCCTGAGGTTTCAGCTGTGAAGACGGCAGCACGCCCTGAGGTGTGCTGGTTCTGCTGTCATCTAAGCCAAGGGACAAGTCCTTTCTGGGGGCTTTAATAGTGGACACGTCATCAGTCATGCCCATCTGCTTCTGTCTTCTCCGCTTTTTACTCCATAGCTCATGACAATCTTGCCATAAAGGAAGGCTGGAAAAAAAAGTATCAAATTGATTGTCAATGTTACTTCTTAGCAACAACCAAAAACTGCTACTATTAACTACAGAGCACCAAAGCTGCCACCCCCACCCCCCTGCCAGTGGGTCTTGAAGACTTGATACACATGCTATGTGAACTCCTCAATCAAAATCATCCTGGATGCCCCACCTCCTTCAGGGCTTCACCTTTTTTCTGTGACTTCTGAGTAATCAGTAAATAATCACTTAGTATGACTATCAATGAAGAACACAAGTTCACAAAAGTATGTTACTATCATCCTTGGTGCAATCTCTTAAAGCCAGTTCTTATCATAGTACACCATATGTTGAATAGGACATGGGAAAGAAGGCAAAAAATATGCCATTTGCAGAAAATGGAAACAGGATTAAAAAGCAGTAAAAGCTAGGAGATAACATCTGTAAAAAACTTTCTAGTAAAAGCTTTTTACTTTTTTAATACCCTCTTATTTACTTCCATAATCAAGTGCTCTCAAATTAAACTATGCTACAGAGAAGTTTCATAAATAGGTAATCCAGGCTCCCATTACTACTCATCAACAAAGAGTTCTGAATAACTAGCAACTCTCAAAATTACCCACAATTCTGAAACAATTCTTCTGCCTGAAAGTAATTTCATAAAACTGACAACACTGCAGAGTAACTTTTGCTTAAAGAAAGACATAAATGTTTGATTTATAAATGTTTTCTTCTTAGTCTAATAAAAATTCCAATGGGAAGTTACTATTATATCTATTTTAAAGATGAGAAAATTGAGGCTTGGAAAGGTTAATAAACTTGCCCAGAATATCTACCAATGCCCTTAAGCAGCCCCAACCTGGTGATACATCTACCGTCTTCAACCTGGATATGTTTACCTCTTAGGGATGCTTTCCAGGGGGGATGGGGTACACCTGAAATTGTTTTAAAAGAATTCACATATCTCTATGTCCTCTTTCCTAAAACTGACCTTTGAGAATGGCCTGCACAGCAAGTTCTATCAACACCTCCTCTTTCACTCACAATTACTCTCATCTCATGTTATAAAGTAAAGGCATATGCAACAATATGGTCGAATCTTAGCAATATAATATTAAGTAAAAGAAGTCATTCCCAAAAGATTACAAACAGCATGATACCCTTTTATAAAATTAAAAACAACTAAAATTTAAATATAACTTTTTATGAGTACATATAGATGGCAACAAAAGTATATACAAAAAAAAAACAGGGATGATGGTTACCTCAGGTGGAGGAAGGCAAGGGGGTAGGTCGTAGGGCAGGGGGTGGGGAAAGGGTATGATATGACTAACGTAGGTTATTTTCAAGGTTCTAGCTTTTATTTGGTAGGTTCATGGCTGCTTATTAACATCATTTAAAATAACTAATTAAGTAACTAAAAGAAAAAAAAAGAGAGCCATGCATGGACCAATGATGAGTGACACAAGGATTATGATTAAACCAAGTCTATGCACCTGAGGTCCAAAAACAAAACAAAGGCATACCTCTCAGCCATCTTACTATGGTGCATTGCCTCAGCGTGTAAAAACCTCCTGGAGTAACAAACAAAGGTACAATTTGAAATATTGATATTGGGAAGCTTTAAGGCATCATAAACCCGCCAAAGACTTTCCTTTCTGTGTCTGCAAGTGTGTGTGTCACGAGATGTGTGGCTTTAGCCCCTGTTGGGATATTCTAAATTCAGCCAGACTGCAGAACTCCGGAGCAGGGAAATGAGTGGCTGCACTGCTTCCACCCTGATGCTCCTGCGGGAGAGCCCCATGAGAGGACAGTGGAGCAAATCCATTAACCAACCAGGGCCTTTGTTCCGTCCCACAGTTTAAAGCTAAGAGATTCTTTATGGATTACCTCGACACTCATCTCTAGGAAAGATAAAATATTACCCAATAAATAGCTGAAACGTATAGGTCAGTGATGCTGACTCTGGATACAGCACCAATGTCTTCCAGGATGACCCAATTTTTATGTGCTTTTCTGAAGGTTCAAATACTGGCTCAGCCACTTACTTACTGTGTCTCACTAGGCAAGTAACTTGACCTCTGTGCCTCAGTTTCCTTATCTTTAAAAATGATGAGCAATACAATCTGCCTTACGGGGTAGAGTAATACATGTTACCATATATAAGCGCCAGACAGTGCCTCTAGCAGAGTAGACACCATATGCATGTTTGATACCATTTATCATCATTCAACAAGATAGTTTAAAACTACTTTTATCAAATCAATCATATTTATTCCAATTACAGTTGATCACATTTTATTTTATAAACTGTTCAGTGCTTTTCACTTGCTGTTAAAAAAATTTAGGCTAGCTGTCGATCTAATTCACTTGTTAGCAAAATATGCTCTTTTCATTAAATATATCAGAAAAATCTGACACCACATCTAATACACTTAATGTGGTTGTTTTAGTTCTTTAACATCGCATTCTCATTTGATTATTCAAAAAAAAAAAAAAACTGGTCAGAAGAATTTAGTACATACACATATTTCCCAAAGCAATACCATACCAATGCTCTCCTTCATAGTGCTTACTTCATAGATAACTTATCATTTTAATTACCCAATACATATTTCAAAATAATGAGATGTTAAGTTGCTTACATAACTTTTCATTTATATATCAATACATTAAATTTATATATGAATTCAATTTGCATATTAAATTTCAATCTGACCGCTTTAGTGATGTACCCCTAATTCATTATTGGATTAGAGCCTGTTCACCAAAATATGTATTAACATACATATATTTAATGGAGGAATGCAGTCAGGTGTGTTCTGATAAAAATTAAGTGAACTTAGGTGATATGTTTGATAATATGGACACAGTTTCCAATTAGGTTACATGGCAGACATTACCCATTAATTAAATGGGATATATCTACAGTTCCAAGGTGTTCACAAAAGCGTATTTCAAAACGTGTAATAAGAAAAACAATCTAACATACAGATTGGCAAAGTTGTAATGACATTCCATGCTGACTTCCTAAACCTGTCCAAGTATACTGGATGAAACAAGTACTAATAAAAGAAAAAGTAACCAAGTATAATAAGTCATTTAAGGGCACTGGGGTGGCTCAGTTGGTTAAGCAACTGACTCTTAATTTAGGCTCAGGTCATGATCTTAGGGGTGTAGATCTAGCCCGAATCAGGTTCTGTGCTGGGCATGGAGGCTGCTTAAGATTCTCTCTCGCAGGGGTGTCTGGGTGGCTCAGTCAGTTAAACCCTGCCTTTGGCTCAGGTCATGATTCCAAGGTGTTGGGATCAAGCCCCAAGTCAGGCTCCCTGATCAGCAGGGAGTCTCTTTCTCCCTCTGCCCACTCCGCCACTCACATGCACGTTCTCTCTCAACTAAATAAAAATCTTTAAAAAAAATTCTCCCTCTTCCTCTGCCCTCTTCAGCGCCACCCTCACTCATGTGCACGCGCACTCTCTCTCTAAAAAAATTTTTAAAAACCTCAAAAAACATAAAAGGGAGTCATTTAATAAATAATGGCAAAGCTTCTTCAGTTTATTTTCTCAAATTTTGAAATATGATTAATGACTAGATTTAAAAAAAATTCTTTGCAAGTCACGTGGTTTCCAATCTCTTACTGTAAAGAAAATCGAAGAATCTTAAATTGACATCTGAAAAGTCATTCTAATAATCTCTGATGACAAATCACTATGTGATTTTTGCACATAATATGGGAGGCGTATAAAGAACTCAGTGATAAAACTATGACACAAGTCCATCTTCACAAAAGCTTATTATTTACAAGGGTACTTATAAAAATAAATTATAATTAATGTGGGACTTTCTCATTCTAGAATAAACAGTATTAACTGATAATCAAATTAGTTGGGGAAAATAATCACAACCCTGCCTATTTCATTAGGTTGCATTTCCAACCAAATTTATTAATATTTATGTATGTATATATGTAGGCTCCACAGCCAGCATGAAGCCCAACACTGGGCTTAAACTCATGACCCAGAGATTAAGACCTAAACTGAGCTGAGATCAAGAGCTGGAGACTTGGGGCACCCAGGTGGCACAGCGGTGGTGCATCTGCCTTTGGCTCAGGTTGTGATCCCGGGGTCCTGGGATAGAGTCCCTCTGGGGAGCCTGCTTTTCCCTCTGCCTATGTCTCTGTCTCTCATGAAAATAAATAAAATCTTAAAAAAAAAAAAAAAAAAAAAAAAGGTTGGACACTTAACTGATTGAGCCACACAGGCACCTTTCTTTTCTTTTTAATTGAAGTACGGTTGACATATATTAGGTTCAGAGGTACAACATAGTAATTCAACAATTTTCTTTCCTTTTTTAAACTTAAAGACATACTAGTATAGTAATATTTGCAAAGACCATTTGATCAAGAGGAAAAAAAGCTTTGTATTTTCTAAGTGAATCTTGGTGAATATCAAAATGCTAAGATTATTTTGTACATTTATAAGAGTGATGTAACTGCTCCCATTTTAAAGTGTCAAAACTTATCATACACTGAAATTTTCATCTTTTGCAACTGTTTCAACACAGTTTGGATGTTAATTAAAAATGTGTTCAATAAAAAAAAAAAAAAAAAATGTGTTCAATACAGCTTTTACCAGACTTCTCTCATGTGGGCCACTTACATCAAGAGGTCAACTTAGTATTACCAATAATGGTAGAAAAGTGACCTTAAATTCCTCTGGACAGGACAAAGCATAAAGCACACTTCACTACCTATGTAGTATTCTTGACATACACAAAAAATGTTATTCTAATTCTGATCACAAGAAAGCAATTAAAGCCGTATCAAAATAGCTAGCTTGAAGTTTTAAAAAATGTCAATGTCATAAAAGTCCGACCTAAAGAGTAATTAAAGACTGAAGAGACATACAACTAAATGAAATGTGTGAGTTTTGGATGAATTCTTCATCCAAAACAAACAAACAAAAAACCCCCAAAAAACAGACTAAAAGGAAATTACTGGGAAAACTGGGGAAATGTGAATATGGACTATCTACTAGATACTGCAATGTTAAATTTTTTATGCTTTATAGTGATAGTATAATTATAAATAAATTCTTAGTTCTTATATACAGCAAATTTTAATTATATCATTTCCACAATATAATATTCAAACAGTTCAGAGAAAAAAGCTCATATGTAGTGATAAAGCAAATGTTAATATAGGTGAAGGATATATGAATACTCATTGTACTATTCTTCCTATTTTTCTGTAAAGGTGAAAATTTTCCAAATCAAAAGTTGAAAAGAATTTCTTGAAGGGATACTAGAGCCAAAGTTTCAAGACTGCTGATAAGCAAAATAAATAAATAAATAAATAAATAAATAAATAAATAGATAGATAGATAGATAGATAAATAAATAAATATTTTAAAAAATTTTTAAAAAAACCCACCATGAAACAATTCAACAGTGAATGATTCAGATCCTTCCAACACGTCAAATGATAGATCCTTTTTGTCTTTCCAACCATCCCATAATGGCCATTCATACACAGTTCAATAAAAAATTAATAAAGCTGAATATAAAGGTCTTAGAAACATAATAAGCCCAACCTAAGTGATAAGTGGAAGAGCCAAGATTTGAACTCCAAAGCCCATGTTTGTTCATTCACAATCTGCTAATTTTATTACATGGAAACATTTTATTATAGGAAAAGCCTTGTTTTTATGATGCTCATCAAAATTTTTTAAATTACTAAGGAAATCTTGATGAAGTTTCTAGATCCTTTCAAAAAAGAACCAAATGAACTGCTTTGTCCCCTCCCTTTTCCCCAAATCATTCCTAGAAAAATTATAGGAGCCACAAGGGAATGCAGGTTCAAGAAATCAGCTATTCTGACTCCCAAACTCTATACACTTTCTCTGAATCATACAATAAACTCATTCTATACTGGCTTTTGTTACTAATGCTCCTTTATCCAATGGTTAAGGATTTGCTATTGGACAGTCTGCCAGAGTATTGCAGGACTACTCTTTCTTACTGAACTAACTTGCTGGCTCCACCCTTTCCTAGATTTGTATTCTTGGGCAAGTTTCTTAACCTCTTTGAGCCTGCTTCCTCCTCTGTAGTACAGTGACAATAATAATACCCACCTGATAGGATGGAATATATAAAAATGCTCAGCATTCAAATTTTTAACTATAGCAACTAAGTAGCAGTATGAACACTAGGAATGGTAGAAATAGTACTAGAATAATATTAGCAGCAGGATTATTTTCTTAGAGTTGAAATCTATTAATTAGAAAGAGGAAGGCTGCCTTTGCTAATGCTATGGTTAGCTGAACATTAAGCAAGGTTCTGCATTCTAGATGTGTAAATTGTGTGTTTTACTACTATTCTATTTCTTCTAATTTATTCTATTTCTTTTGACTTAACTAATCATGGAATAGCTTCTGGTCATTTTATATAGATGCTATTAAGACTGTCCAGATGGGATCTAAATTAATAAAAAGCCACTTACTCTGGTGGAGGCATTTTTGAGGGTTCCACATCCCGGAGGAACTCGCACTGGAGAGCCTGTTCTGCAGTGCAGCGCTTACTAGGATCCAAGGCGAGCATGTAATCAAATAAGTCTAGTGCGGCTGCAGGAATACTGGCATAAGAGGATTACAAAAGTCATATATGGTCTTTCACATAAGCTTAACATTTCTTTAAACTACTAACATTTTATAACATAGTTGCACTACTTTATTCCAATAAATTTCAAATTTCCCTTTGAAGAAATAGTTCTTTTTACATAATCTTTATTATTCTAAATAATTTGAAATTTGGCAAACAATAGTATATTTTATTACCCTGTTGTAAATTTGCAATTCTTACATAAACTAAGAACTGAATAGTTCCCTATAACAAAATAAAAACCTGAGCTCAAATAACATGAAAATCACTTCATTAAAATTTTAAATGGTGTTTAAGTTAGGTCATGTAAGCTCCAAATGAAACACACAACCCCATATCACTGATACCATAATGACAGTGAATAGTAATTTGCATATAGCAAAGGGAAATTCAAAATTAAAGGACACAGAAGAATTGTGATAGGTCTACCTTGGGTCAATAGAGGACAGAGTGACATTCAGAATTCTTAAGAAATAACTAAAAAAAAAAAAAATTCAATGCGATATGGACATTTAACCATCCCCTTCTTACAAAACAAATTCTTCTCTTAACTTTCGACGATATTGCTTCTTTGGTTTCATGGTGTTGAAATATGGTAGTTTGATTACATCAGGCCACACTGCAGGACATGGACTCCCACATATACGGCTAAACAACACACAAAAAGAAGTACATCAATATAAACTACACAGAAAAAAATCATACATACAATTGCTATATAAAACATCAACTCCCTCTTCAATACAGAAAAGTTGGAGTGTTGACACAACATTTTATATTTTAGTCAACCCAAATTAATTACTTGTTTTAAGAAATCAATTTACTTTCAGTGGATGCTTCTAATACTCCAGACATTCCAATTCCTAAAAAGAAAACCTTCATATTTGCAGAGGCAAGTCTTAAAACACAGGTAATACTCCAAACATGCTGACCATACTTTGGACCAAGATAAAACACTTTATGCCAATAAATTAAGGAACCAGAGTTTAGTTCATATCTTTCTCTGGTTTTATAGGTACCTGTCATTACTTCTCATCAATATAATGAAGTTTGTGAGAACAGCGGAAGCAAATTTCCTACACCCAGGAAAGGAAATACGGTAATGTCTGTTGCTGAATTCAATCAAAAGGAAGACCTTCAAAGTAACACTCTTGAAATATAGAAGTTCTTCAACTTAAGTAGTGCCACTGATTTCAAGGTATTTAGAAATTTTAACTGTCTTACTCTCTGCTTATCTGTATCTTGAAAACCGTATTTTTATACTGATTAGTACGTCCTCGTTACGGTAATTTGTAGAAGAAGGACCATAACAGAGCTAACTCTAGCTGATAAACATTTAAAAACTGATTTGGTGATATGTAGATGAAAAATTCATTACATATACTTGAGTATACTAAATCTCAAAAATAAATGTACGTAAAATCCTCAGCTGCTCTTCATATGTAAAGAGTAAATGTCCATGCATCACTGACTAAAAATAAGTGTTCTGTACATAATACAAATACATGCACCAAAGTGTATAAACAAGTGATGACTAACGTTGCCAGCCATTCTTTAGCTGTGCTGTAGAATGCTATCTCAAACACACATTTACGTAAGACACCTTCTCATGTTTTTAAAGCTATGTCACTGAAATGGACTTTTTTGGTTTCAATATAGTTTAGGATTTTTGTAAACACAAGCTTTTAAAAAGGTACTAAGAGCCTATGCTCTGTACACACTGCCAGTGTACAAATCTTTACAACTGGATTTTTACAACCTCCTCAAAAATACAGTGGGTCCCTCAGAAAACAAGGCCAGCCTCAGGACCACGGTTCTATGATCTGGTCTTACACTGCCTTCCTACTCTCATTTCCCAATTTGTTTCTCCCCGCAGACCAACCACTCTTCCCCATCTGTGATCATATTCTCTCTCCCTAGATTCTAACTGGCGGAGAATCTTTTTCATTTCTCAAGATTCAGATCAGAAGTAATCTATTCATTGCAGTCCTCTGTATCCCCATGGCCCCTCAGAATGGTCGCTCTGCAGTCTACCTGCCTTTTTTTTTTTCTTTTTGTCTACCTGTTTCTTTTGATACTATTTCATATTTCATTTTGGTTTGATCCTAGTTTACATGTCTGTCTCACTAAATTACAGTTTAGGCATCATGTCTCACTTTTGTATACCTCTCCAAGTAAGAATATAAATATAAATAATCCCAGGCAGACTGTGTTATTACAGATGTATGAAGTACACTGAGAATTTTTTAAATGAAGGACACTTTCGACTGCAGAAATACAAGTTATGTAAAGAGGGGCAGAATTTTGGCTATAGCTCCAAGGATGAGTAAACAATGGAGAGATGGAGGAAAGAATGTAAGAGAAATGTTACTGGCAAAGAAAAGTGCATAGACAGAGGAAGTAGCCAAGTACAGACATGCGGGAGGAAGACCAAGGAAACAGGTGGAATTGAGGGCTGAGAGCACAGATAGGAGCCACACAATGTTTTAAAGGGCAATTTGCCCTAATGAAGACGGACTTTGAAAACAAACTTTAAAACTGAATCTTGTCTGTGCTATTGGTCAAACTGCACTGCTTAAGAATCTGTTTCCTCTTTTGTAAAAGAGATTCATTTTACTTCAGAGCTGTGAAATCAAATGAGCTGGCATGAGGCCCGTTCAATAGCCCTTTAATAAAAGGGAGTTTCATTATCCCTTAGCTAAAGAGTTTCAATTTTACTCTATGTGTTGTGGGAAGATAGCTGAGTAAGTAGTTAGCTGGTAGCAGCATACAGGATGGAACAGACTTACTGAGGCCGAGAAAGTTACTAGAAACCGGGAAAGCAGACAGGACAGCAATTGATGGTAAGGGAGTAATTATTAGCAAAATCTGTGCCTGATGGCCAGCCAGCTATCTCAAAATTACTTACCGAAGAGGTCTTGAGATGCCTCACCTGCTAAATCCCCAAATACCTGAGGTCTATCTGGGGAATCTATTCTGATCTATGTACTCTGGTATCAGTACCATATGTTAGCTTTTTGTTTTTTTACAAAGCCAGGAGGACAAAGCCTTCTACCTACCCATTCCTCTAATTATTCTCCTCAGGATGTTCCTATGGGTGAATTGTAGAATCAATACTGTCACACTCCAAAAGTTAGAGAATTTGCTCAGATTCAACTGCTGCTCTGAATTTATAGATTAATTTAGAAAGGATTGCTATCTTCAGAAGGCTTAATACTTCTATCCCAGAAATATCCAATTTTTGTATTTCTTTCCATTTTATGTTTTAATTAGATCTTATATATTGCTTTTCATCAGCTTTATTTTTTGCTTTTTGAATGTATTCTTATCCTTATTCTATTGCGCCTAAGCAGGAAGTAGGGACGTTTTGTTACAGGGAACATGTGACATAGGACATAAACAGAGTTGAAGATAGCCACCTGAAGTCCTCTGATTCCTAACATTAATAGTCATTTCTTGGAGGCCTTCCAGGTTTTCAATCTTATCACCTATAATCAGAATTCTTCCGTATTTTTTAAAACATGTATACCTCTTTATCATGATATGGTATGGCATGTGACAATTTCTAAACAATGTCACAAGGATAATGATGCCACACAATATTGGGTAGTTTTGTTTGGTTTCTGACTTTAATGGGAGTACTCTCATTGTTTTACAGCTGGGAAGGGGGACGACGTTTGGTTTGAGAAAAACAACACAATGCACACTATACTAATCACACAGACACACACACACATATGTCCTGTTAAGAATTAATTTAATTCCTTTTTACTATGGGTTTTATTTTTGTGGTTTTTTCATTTCTGCAGTTTTCCCCCTGGGTAACTAAGGTTGTGAATCATATAAAGAGCTTTCCTGATACTCATCCTTACATTGAAAAGAGGATACCACCTGGCCCTAATAAAAGTACTATCATTTTAGTGTAGTGTTGGATTTACTTGTTCATTTAGATGTTTTGTATCAATATTCATACATCAGATTGGTACACAGGAGCAGTTCACAAAAATGGGGTCCACAGACTCTTAAGGGGTCTGGTGGGCGAGAGGTGTTACTAAGACATTATTTGCTTTTTTCAACATGTTGATTTTGCATTGGTGGTACAAAGCCTGTAGTAAGTAGAATGACGAGCACCTTAGCATGATTCAAGGCAGCAGCACCCAACTATCAGCAGTAAACACTTCATTACTATACAATCTCCTGGGGTGCAGTTGGGGAAGAGACATTAAGAGCCATTTCACTTACGACTGTAACTTGTTGAGGCAGTAAAAACTGTGTTATTAAAACCCAACATTATTTATTTAGAAGATTTTAATTTATTTGAGACAGAGAAGAACACATGGGCGGGGGATCGGCAGAAGGAGACCCAGACTACCTGCTGAGCAGGGAGCCAGATGTGGAACTCCACCCCAGAACCCCGGGATCCCGGGACCCTGGGATCATGAACTGAGCCAAAGGCAGATGCTTAACTGACTAGCCACCCAGGCACCCTAAACCCTAACACTGCTTAGAAGAATATATATCTTCTTTATGTTGTCAGTGATGAAACAAAAAATATTCATAAAGCACTTTTGCTGCTCAAGAAATTCAGCTATCTTGAGAAGCACCTGTGCAATTATTTGAGCTGCAAGCTTAAGTAGCTGTGTTTTGTTTTGTTTTTTCATGGACCATCATTTTTACCTATGTGGAGAAGTGACACACTATGGTCATTCAGACTTGGTATCAGCCAGACATTTTCTCGCATGGGAACAAAGTCAGCTTTTTACTTCCAGAAGTTGACTGCAGTATTTATTTTCAGTTATAAAATCTGAGCTTTCAGGAGAAAATTAGAATACTAAAGTTTATATTTACATCATGGCTTTGACAGCTTCACAGTAAATACCTAAAACCTTTTCTGGTGAGATCAGTGGTGATAACCAATATTATATAATGAAATGTTACATTTAGAAGATCTTCTATTTTTTTTTTTTAAGATTTTATTTACTCATTCATGAGAGAGAGAGAGAGAGAGAGAGAGAGAGAGAGAGAGGCAGAGACACAGGCAGAGGGAGAAGCAGGCTCCATGCAGGGAGCCCAACATGGGACTCGATCCCAGGACCCCAGGATAACACCGTGGGCTGAAGGCGGTGCTAAGCCGCTGAGCCACCAGGGCTGCCCTAGAAGATCTTCTAAAATAGGTGATCCACTATTTCCCACACTACCAATGTTACAAAATCATCTCAACCCAGCATGCAAGACAGACCAGATCTTAATATATTAGAATACAAAATATTCCTTCATGTTTTCAGACTGCACATTACAACTAATCCATAAAAAATTACCACTTATTTAGTGTAGTTTCAAAAAAGAATATGCACAATTATCTGAAAGTTATTGAAAACAGCAGATCACAGAGAGGAGCTTCCAGATGCTATTTTATTAAGCCAGACATTAAAAGATAAGTAAAAATGTAAAACAAAGCTACTCATTTCACCAACATTTATTTCACTTTGGAAAATACAGACTTTTATAATTAAACAATGTTAATACATTGTTTTAAAATAGATATTTTTACTTTCTGTTTTAATTTATAGTATGATAAATATCAATACATACAACTAGCATAAACAAACCTCCTAGGACCTTTCATAATTTTTGAGGGTGTAGAGAAGTTCTTAGAGCCAAAGGAAGCAATCTAGAGAATTTTTTATGCTACTGATCTATGAAGATATACATGCTTCATTTTTTTAAATATGGGAGCTTCCCTTCTTTCCTATAGTCTAGAACAAAGTCTAAGCTTTTAAAGTTAAAAATTTCATCTGTGTGACCATCTAGGCCCGAGACTGTGTGTGTCTGTGTGTGCGCGCGTGTGCACGCACGCACGCTAGGTGGGCATAGAGGTTGGATAGAAGCAGAGTTCTTTTCACTCTGATCTACCAAATTTTTCCCATGATTCTAAATGTCTTTTTTAGTTTATAAGCAATGTACACTATGTGATATAAAGGCTCTTTATAGCTGCTAGAAGACTCAGGGTTGAAAGTGTGACTCTTGTGTTAGAAACATTTTTTTGACCTCATTCATCCTATTTTGTCATCACCTATGTTTTTCACTTTCTTTTGCCATCACTCTTAAACCCATGCTATTTCTATCACAAAACTTTGTAATTTGCCTAAAATCGTTTCTAGATCAAGGCTAAGTACTAATAACTTGACCACTGTTGTGTGAAGCTTTTTAATACAGATTCTGAGTAGTATTCCCACCATTCATTAATTCATACGTTCTTATACAATGCAGACTAGAACTCTTCATTCCCGGGGCTTTAGATTGGGGATATAGTCCAGCATTACCGCAAACAAAGGGGAAGAAGTACGCAGGAAACCTACAGTTATTTAACTCTTACATCCTTAAGCATAGGAGTAAGTCCTGTTTCACTTGTGAAGAAACAAACTTAGAGCACTGTGGAACTTACCCTACGTCACAAGAGCAGGAAGTAGCTGAGCTGGCATTAGAACCCAGGTCTGTTAAGATTCCAAAACCCACCCTTTCAATTAATACACTCTGCTGCCTCCTTCATATCAGGGAGAGAACAGTTTCTTTTGTCAGAAACTTCTTTTTTCCTTCATGTTTTAAAAATACTTAATGCCACAGAATCAAATTGTAGCAATACTTTTTACAGTATCATAAATATCTGATATAGTACCAACAAAATAAAAACATTCTGAAATATATAAACTGGAATGTAAAATAGCCCCCTTCACAATCCTCTCACAAATCCATGCTCACATAACAATTCTAGACTCTCTTGATATTTTACCTAAATGGGATCAAACTGAACACACACTTCTGTAAAATGGTTCATCATGAAACGCTGTTGCTTTTCAAGATCTCCAGCTCTATGATTTCCTTTATAATACCGTACAGTACGTCACCAAGTGGATGGATTGAGCCTTTTTTTCCCCTGACATGGTCCACGGACTTGACGTGTTCATAAAATAATCCAAGTATACTCATGCCTTAGGATCTTTATTACTTTGCTGTCCCCTCACTTCATTCAGATCCCTGCTCAAATGAGACCTTATGGGAGAAACTTCCCCTCTCTGTACAGCACTGTCTCCTATCATTTTCTTTTTTTTTTTTTAATTAAACGTTATTTTTTTTTTAATTTTTATTTATTTATGATAGTCACACAGAGAGAGAGAGAGTGAGGCAGAGATACAGGCAGAGGGAGAAGCAGGCTCCATGCACCGGGAGCCTGATGTGGGATTCGATCCCGGGTCTCCAGGATCGCGCCCTGGGCCAAAGGCAGGCGCCAAACCGCTGCGCCACCCATTCTATTCCCTTACCCTTATCACCACCTGATATATTTTATTAATTAGTTTTGCCTGTCTCTCCAAATTACAAACTAGAAAAAGTTGTGCACTAGTTCCTGCCTTATATCACCAGTGCCTGGTAACTGGCACACAACCTGAAACCACTAGATACTTGTTCAATTAATAATCCCCACCCACCACAACTTGAAATGACTTCTGTATTATATTTGGAGGTCCATATGAACTTGCTTTATTTCTGGACTTCCCATAAAATTCCAATAATTTATCTATGTGTCTTGTGCTACTGCAAAATGGTTTTAGGAGCTATAATTTTGTTTTAACATACAATATGCCATATTTTCCTACTTTTTAAGAATTTTTCTTGTTATTTTAAAGTTTATCTGTAAGTAGAACGTCTTCTGAAATTCTCATTAGGACTATAATGATTAATACAGGTCGAAGTGGCATCTTCAAAAATGTTAAGGCTTCCAAACAAAAATGAGATATGCCATTCCCAATAGTTATTTTGAATCTGCTTTACAATTTTAAGTGAGACATTATAGTATTCAATATCCCTGGAGTATATATGGTGGTGCTTTTGTTAAAGGCATCTTTTCCCTCACGTATGTTTCTAACTGGTTATTATTGGTACATATTTTTAAGAAGCTATTGTTTTTAGCATTTATGTATTGGTATATTAGGATACTGTGTGCATATATGTATACACACAAATGTACACACACACATTTTCTCAATACTTGTCATTTTACCAGACTTTCTTAAATTTTTTTTTTTTTTAATTTTTATTTATTTATGATAGTCACAGAGAGATAGAGAGAGAGGCAGAGACACAGGCAGAGGGAGAAGCAGGCTCCATGCACCGGGAGCCTGACGTGGGATTCGATCCCGGGTCTCCAGGATCGCGCCCAGGGCCAAAGGCAGGCGCCAAACCGCTGCGCCACCCAGGGATCCCTTTACCAGACTTTCTTACTCGAGGTGTTTTAGGTAATTCCTTTGCAGGCTGCCTGTATACACGTATGCAATGCTATCATACACTAATTATGACAATACTGCGTTCATTCTGCCACTATTTACACCTCTTACTGGATCACTTGTTAGTTAACTGGTTAGTACTTCTAAAACACTCTTAAAATAATGGTACTAGAAGACACTTTTTATCCTTCTTGTCTTACATTTTCTAGTATTTCACCACTAAATAGTATTCTGGCTATTGGTCTAGAATACATATTTTCATCATGTTAAAGAAATATATAGTTCTACACTTAGTTTGTATTTCTAGCAAATGCTATTCAACACCTACCAAGATAAACATACTACTCTGCTTCTATTAAAATGATGAATTATAATAACAGATGTCCTAAAACTGAAACATTCTTGTATTCTTTGGGTGATTCCTACTTGACTCAGCAAGTTTATTTTTAATGAAAACCTAGATATGACTGGCTAATCTTTTCTTTAGAATTTTTTTATTAATATTTGGTAGAGAATTTTTAAGCTTTGTCAATTATTGACATGTGTGCCACACTATCTAAAAAGCTCCAGGAAGTTTTATTTCTTACATGGTATAGAGAATTAAAAATTTAGCTACTATGGTAAACTGTCTAAACCTAAAACCCGTTTTTGTCACTTGCTAGTTATAGGATCCTAGACAAATTCTTCACTTTCTAAGATTCCATTTTGTTAACCTTAAAAAGAAGACAAAAGGTTGTATGAAGCTTAACTGAGGCTACTCCAGGTGAAAGTCTTGGAACCATGCTTGCATCAAGTAGTAAGTAAATAAAAGTTAACTTATCATTAACAGAAGCCCTAATATCCAAAGAAATCAGAACCAATGCCTTGTTAATTGAAAAATAGGGTGAAGGGGAGTCATTTAAAAAAACAAAAATAAAGAAACACAGATATATAATTTAAACATTTTATTATAACTGAAAAATTAAAAATGTACATTTATTCTCCAATTTTCTGACATAGGACAAGGCCTTCTCTTTGAACAGAGGATTCATTGAATGGAATTCTGCATTTGCCTTCTCAAACAAACCACATTATCAGGGATTTAAAGCAATCTGAGTACTAAATTCTTCTAAATTTTTATGACTTACCTTTCTAACTTAAAATAACTTGTCCCCTGCCCCAGTTAATTTGACAGCAACTTTGTTAAATCTCTGCAAAGCACCACATCTGGCTATATTTAAGGACACACATACAATAATACAAAATTGGAAACAACTACCTCTTAGTCATCATACTTCAACTGGTAGGATAAATACAGTCTTACTGTAGAGAGTAGTAGTCTACTAGCTGCAAACATTCAGCTTGCCATGTTATCAAGCTAGTGTTACTTACAGAGGGATTGGAGAGCATCAATTAATCCAGTAAGTCTGCTGAAGGGAAGGTTCACAGTGTATTGGTATCCTGTGCCTCATACCAGTATCTTTCCTAAAAGTTCTCATCCATATTTTGAGACACACAAAACTTAGAAGTTGCAAATTAACATTATTATATATGAAAGCCAAAGTTCTTTTTTTAAAAAATAAATGAATTATTTTAAAATGTTAAAGGTGATTATCATGGATGTCCTTATGACCTCAGCCCTACTATAGGCTCCAAATAATGAAGACTGATGCCTCTGGGTACATGTATATGTTTTGGTCTATATGTCACATATAGACATGTATAAACATGTATGTATATGTGTATATAAAACAGTATTTCTTTAAAGTATCCCAAAACATCAATTCTTCCAATCCTGGCATACTAAAAAAGGTTACCTACCATCTATTCTCTCCTTCTTCATATTTACTCTTTCTTCCTGGTCTTATTTTTTGGGCCTCCTGCTCTTTCTTTAGTTGCAAAAAAGATTTAGGGACTTTAAGAGCCTTAATATTACTAGAATAAGTTATCAAAATACCCACATTCTAGTTTTTCCTCCATTCAGCAATCATTAGCCTTCAAGAAAACCATGCTGTTCCTCCTAAAAACACAAACTCAAAAGACTTAAAAACTTCTGTGAAGTATTACACACCCCCAAAAAATATTACAATCATGAGCTTACCTTATTAGTTCGAGTTGTGCAAGTTCTTGATTTGCTTGAAATATAGGTTTTTTAGTGAAGAGTTCACCAAGGATACATCTAATGGAAGAAATGCCCATCATTACCATATGATATGATTTTACTTCAATACCAAAAGTTCCAAGTAAATTAAACCAGTCAGTAAACCTATCTTACCCACAGCTCCATACATCAATAGCAGGGGTATATCGTTCTTCTCCCAACAGCAGTTCAGGTGGGCGGTACCATAAAGTGATGACCTTGTTAGTATACGGCCGACTAAAAAACACAGAAAGTACTCTTTAGACTTAGTATCTGTTGGAATAAGAGAGATCCTCTTAAGAAATATTACTCTAATAATCAAAGCAATCCTACAACCTTAACTAAAACCAATTTCATCTGCCTACTAAATTCAGACATACTATTACACCTGGCATCTCTCATCATAAAATGCATCTGAGGGCAATGTGATTAACTGAAATTCCTTAATACATAAAGATGACAAGTAATTGGCTGATTTTAACTGTCACTTGATCAAAAGAAGTCTTTATATCAAACCCAACCATTCAATTGTTTTTCCTTTCCATAACTTTAAAAAAGAATTGACTTAAAGGAAGTTGTTTGATTTTGACCAAATCTGGCAAATTACTAATGTGTGGTAAGATACCGTGCAAACCAGTCACCTAACAAAAATTTCCACCTGTGTATATCTTTGACAATATTTCACAGATTGCAACCCCAAGTTAGTATGCCAAGACAAAGTACATAAATGTAGCCTGTAGTAGCTGAGGTCTATCCTGCAAAGCATCAGTAGCAATTGGTATGATACTTTATCAGATGATTCTTTTGTCACCTTCTAAAAGAATATATACATACTGCTACTGTTGCTACCTCTTAATTTGCCAGTGGGCCTTACTTCCAGGGGACCAAACAGGCTGTAGGGGATTGAGACACTTCTGTTAAAAGGCTTGCATGCAGACTTACTCATGCCAGGGAAGAACACAAAACAGCTGTCTGAAAAGCAACTGGACTACATAGGAAGAAGGTTTGCTATTCTTAAACCATCCACAAGAGGGGCAGGGGCCTATTGGGCCTTTCTCCAGGGACAAAGACGCTGCCAGGTGCTGTTGTTGCACTCTCCCTTTTACTTCTGATAGCACCAATGGGGCACTCCAACCCTGCACTCTCCTGTGCCCCGCCCCCCAAAGCTGGCAGGTGCACCCAGCCCTGCACTCTCCACAGCTGCACTCAAGCTGCTGGTCACACACACTCCACACCAAAGATGCTCCCTGGTCACTTGGCTCGAGTAGCCAGCGGGGCCTGCATTCCTGGGTCCCATGAAAATGTACTAATCAAACAGTTCTTGGGAACCTACCACACCAAGAGCACTACACAGACTGAACCACATCCCATCTTTCTGTGAAAAAATGCCTATTTACTTGTCCTGGAGCTTCAGCCTAAGGGACAGACTTCAGGTTTGCCACACGTCTAAAGTCTATAGAGCTGCTCTCAGGGAATGCAGGGCAGGGGACATCATCTTTGTGCTCTCCACTGACCTCATTATAGCTCACTGGAACCCCCTAGAAAGGAACTTACATACTCCTCTCAAGCCCTGACTTCTCCAACTGTAGCCCAGAGGATATCTCCAGATCAGAGGATTTATGTCTGTGGTTCCATACAACTATACATTATACATCTGCATACACTAAAGCTGCTGCCTGAGGGTCTGGCTTCCAGTCAATCTGAATCTAGGTACTGACTTGAGATCCTTGCCTTTGCAACACCAACTGATCTTGGAACAGCGTCAATAGTTGGTTCCTATCAAATATAAATCAGACTACTTAGACAAGACAAAGGTTTGAGAAACACAAGAGCCAGGCCTAAGTTGAAAGATAAAGATCATCTCCTACACAAGACTAGTCCTTCAGGTCTAGAAGAGGTAGTTGTTTTCTGTAAACATAGAAACAACATACAGTCAAGCAAAATGAGAAAACAGAAAAATATGTTCCTCCAAACAAAAGAAGATAAAAACCTCAGGGGAAAAAAATTAATGAAATAGAGATAACTAATTTATCTGACAGAGTGAAAGTAATGGTCATAAAGATGTTTACCAAACTTGAGAGAAAAATCAATCCACACAATGAGAACTTAAAAACAAACAGAAAATATAAGAAAGTATCAAAGAGAAGTCACAAAGCTGAAGACAGTGGCTGATCTGAAAAGCAAGAAACTAAAGCAGAAGAATTCAAGAGCAGACTAGATCAAGCAGGAGAGAAGAACAGTGATCTAGAAGATAGAGGAATGGAACTCAAGCAGAAAAGAAAAAAGAAAAAAAAATTAAAGTGAAGATAGTTTAAGGAACCTATGGAACATCACAGCACGAAGAATAACATCCACATTATACAGGCGCCAGAAAAAAAAGAGAGAGACAAAGGGGCAGAAAACTTATGTGAAGAAATAATGGTGGCAAACTTCCCCAATGTGGGGAAACAGACATCCAGATCCAGGAAGCTTTGAAGGTCCAATAAAAAATGAACTCCAAAAGACACTAAGACATAGTACAAGTAAAATGTCAAAAGTAAAAGATAAAGAAATGATCTAAAAAGAAGCAAGAGGAAAACAACTTTTACATACAAGGGAACCCTGCACCCTGCCCTTTGGCCTGCATAAGATTTTCAGCAGATTTTTGGCAGAAACTTTGTAGGCCAGAAAAAGTGGCACGATAATATTTAAAGTGCTGAAAGGAAAAAACTCCCAACTAAAAATACTCTACAAGGCAAGGTTATCATTCAGAATTAAAGGAGAGATAAAAAGTTTCCCAGACAAGTAAAAGCTAAAGAAGTTCATCATCTAAACTGGCTTTATAGGAAATATTAAAGGGAATTCTTTAAGCTGCAAAGAAAGTATACTAATTATTAACAAGAAAACATATTCAAGTATAAATCTCACTGGTAAAGTTTAGTATATAGTAAAGGCAGTGGATTAATCACCTAAAGCTACTATTAGCGAAAAGAACTGTGATTAAAAATGTTAAGGGACAAAGGAAAAAGATGTAAAATGTAACATCAAAAACATAAAATGGGGGGGTAGCAAAAATGTGGAGTTTTAGAATGCATTCAAACTTAAGTTGTTATCAGGATGCCTAGGGGGTTCGGGTGGTTGAGTGTCTGACTCTTGGTTTTGGCTCAAGTCACAATGTCAGGGTCCTGGGATGGAGCCCCACATTGAACTCCACATTCAGCAGAGTCTGCTTGAGAGATTCTCTCTCTCCCTCTTCCCTCCCCCATTCACATGAACTCTCTCTCTCTCTAAAATAAATAAATCAATCTTAAAAACAACTTTAAATTGCTATCAATTTAAAATAGACTGTTATATATATATAGGCTATTATATGTGAGCCTTATGGTAACCACAAAGTAAACATCTATCTATAGGAGATACACAAAGATAGTAAGAAAGATATCTAAGCATAACACTAAAGAAAACCATCAAACTATGAAGGAAGAGAGCAAGAAAGGAAGAAAGGAACTACAAAACAGCCAGAAAACAATGAACAAAATGGCAATAACTAGAGACCTATTAATAATTACTTTAATGTAAATGGACTAAATTCTCCAACCAAAAGACACAGAGTGGCTGAATGAAAAAAAAAAAAATCCATCTATCTGCTACCTACAAGAGACTTGCTTCAGCTATAAGAACACACGCTGCCTGAAGGAGATGGAAAAAGATGTTTCACATAAATGGAAACCAAAAGAAAGCAGGAGTAGCTTTACTTACATCAGACAAAATAGACTTTAAAACTAAGACTGTAGTAAGAGACAAAGAAGAGGGATGCCTGGGTGGCTCAGGCAGTTAAGCATCTGCCTTCAGCTCAGGTCATGATCCCAGGGTCCTGGGATTGAGCTCCATGTCAGGCTCCCTGCTCAGCAGGAAGTCAGCTTCTCCTTCTTCCTTTGCTCCCCCCCCCCCCCCCCGCTCATGTGTGCGTGTTCTCTCTCAAATAAATAAAATCTTTCAAAAAAAAGAGAAGAAAAGAAGACCTTTATATAATGAAAAAGGGGTCAATCCAACAAGAGGATATAACATTTCTAAATGCTTATGCACCCAAGATATGAGTAGCTAGATATGTAAATATTAATAGACCTAATGGGAGAGATGAATAGCAATGATAGTATAGGAAACTTAATACCCTACTTATACCAATGGACAGATCATCCAGAACCCCCCCCCCAAAAAAATCAATAAGGCAACATCAACTTTAAACAACCTATTAGACCAGATGGTTTATAAATACACACACACACACACACACACAGAACATTCCCTCCAAAAGTAGCAGTATATGAATTCTTCTCAAGTGCATACGAGTATTCTCCAAAATAAATCATCTTAAGCCACAAAACAAATCTCAATAAATTTAAGAAGCCTGAAATCACATTAAGCATCTTTTGCAATCACATGGTATGAAACTAGAAATGAATGAAAAAAATGGAAAAAAATCACAAATATGTGGTGATTAAACAATATGCTGCTAAATAACCAATGGGTCAATGAAGAAATCAAAGGAGAAATAAACAAATACCTCAAAACAAATGAAAATGGAAATGCAACTTACCAAAATCTATGTGATGCAGGAAAAACCATTCTAAGAGGGAAGTTCAAAATGATAGAGGCCTACCTCAAAAAAACAAAAAAACAACAAAAAAAACAAGAAAATCTCAAATAAACAATCTAACTTTACACCTAAAGGAACCAGAAAAAGAAAAACAAGCAAAACCCAAATTTAGTAGAAGGAAGGAAGGAAGGAACAAAGACCAGAGCAGAAATAAATGAAATAGAGACTAGAGTAAGACAACAAAAGAGACCAATGACACCATGGGCTGGTTCTCTGAAAAATAAACAAAACTGACAAACCCTTAACTAGACTCAACAGGAATAAAAGATAAAGGCTCAAATAAAAATCCCTAAAAATATACAATCTTCTAAGACTGAATCATGAAGAAAAAAAATCTGAACAGACCAATTACTAGTAAGGAGACTGAGTCAGTAATCAAAAACCTCCCAACAAACAAAAGCCCAGGACCAGACAGCTTCATTGATGAACTCTACCAAACATTTAAAGAAGATTTAATACCTATCCTTCCCAAACTCTTCCAAAAATTGATGAGGAGAGAACACTTCCAAACTCATTTTATGAAGGCAGCATTACCCTGATAACAAAACCAGACAAAAACGTTACAAAAAAACCCCAAATTACAAGCCAGTATCCCTGATGAACACAGATATAAAAAATCCTTGACAATAATGCCCACTCTATACTTTCATTTGACATAGAATTGAAAATCCCAGTCAGAGCAATTAGACAATAAAAAGGAATAAGGCACTACAACTGAAAACAAAGAAGTACAACTATTTGTGGATGACATGTTTTTTTTTTTCCTTAGAAAACTCTAAAGACTCCACCAAAACACTGTTTAAAGTAATAAATTCTGTAAAATTGCAGGATACAAAAATCAACCATACAAAATTCTGCTGCATTTCTATATAATAACAAAGCATGAGAAAGAGAAATTAAGAAAGCAATCCCTTGCACAACTGCATCAGAAAGAATGAAATATCTAAAAATAAGTTAAACCAAGGAGATTAAAGACCTGCACACTGAAAACTATAAAGACACCGACTGAAAGAAACCAAAGGCACAGATATATGGAAAGATGTTCTATGCTCATGGATTGGAAAAATTAAAACTAAAATGCCTATAGTACCCAGAGCAATCTATTGATTCAATGCAATTCCTATCAAAGTCCCAATGGCATTTTTCACAAAAATAGTACAAACTATCCCAAAATTTGTATGAACCAAAAAGACTCCAAAATAGCCAAAGTAATCTTGAAACGAAGAAGGTAGGTGGAGGCATCATACTCCCTGATTTTTAACACATTTAACTAAGCTATAGTAATCCAAACAGTACAGTATTGGCATAAAAATGGACACATAGATCAATGGGACTGAAGAGAGTGCCCAGATATAAACCCATGCATATATGGTCAATTAATTTATGACAAAGGAGTCAAGAATACACACTGGGGTAAAGACAGTCTCTTGAATATCAATGGTGTTGGGAAAACTGAACAGCCACATGCAAAAGCATAAAACTGGACTGCTATGTCAAACACAAAAATTAACTCACAATGGATTAAAGACTTGAATATTAACACCTGAGACTATAACACTTCTAGAAGAAAACACAGGCAATAAGCTTCCTGACATCAAGTCTTGGTGTTGGGGTGTTTTTTTGGAACTGATTCTAAAAGCAAAGGCAACAAAGGCAAAAATAAACAAGTTGGGACTTCATCAAACTAAAACACCAACAAAATGAAAAGGCAACCTACTGAATGGGAGAATTATTCCAACCTACTGAATGATACAAATATGTATCATTCACATAAGGGGTTAATATCCAAAATATATAAAGAACTCATACAACCAAATAGCAAAACTACCAAAAATAGCTGATTAAAAAATGGGATAGGATCCAAGGACACATTTTTCTAAACATGACATACACATGGCCAACAAGCACATAAAAAGATGCTCAACTTCACCAATCATGGGGGAGAGGCAAAACCACAATGCAAGATCACCTGTTAGAATGTTATCAAAAAGACAAGAAATAATAAGTGTTGCTAAGGAAGTGAAGAAGGAGCCCTTGTGCATTGCTGATGGGAATATAAACTGGTACAGCCACTATGGAAAACAGTATGGGGGTTCCTCAAAATATTAAAAATAGAAATAACATATGACCCAGCGATCCCATGTCTGTGTATTTATCCAAAGACAATGGAAACACTAACTCACCTCCCTCTTCACTACAGCAGTATTTATAATACTCAAGATATGGGGCAAACTAAGCATCCACTGATGGACGAATGTATAAAAAAGATGTGGTACACATAGCAGTCCTCCCCTTATCCATAAGGGATACAATCCAAAACCCCCAGTGAATGCCTGAAAGAGGTAGTACTGAACTCTATATATACTATGGTTTTTGCTAATCCATACAGAACTATAATAAAGCTTGATTTATCAATTAGGCACAATAAGGGATTAGCAACAATATTAAAATAGAATGATTATAATATACAGTAATGAAGCTTGTGAATATAGTCTCTCCCTCAAAATGTCTTATTGTACTTTTTGTGATGATGTGAGCTAATAAAATGCCTATGTGATTAGATGAAGTGAGGTGAATGATGTAGGCACTGTGATGCAGCTTTAGGCTACTAGTGACCTTCTGATGATACATGAGAAAGATCACCTGTTTCTGGACTGGGGCTGATCACAGTAATCTGAATCTGTGGGACACAAAACCCAGACAGGGGAACTACTGTATTTATAATAAAATACTATTCAGCCATAAAAAAGAATGAAATCTTGCCATTTGTGACAACATGCATGGTCCATGAAGGTATTATGCTAAGTAAAATAAGCGGGCAGAAAAAGACAAGTAGCATACGATCTCATTTATATATGAAATCTAAAAGTCAAGCAAATAATAAAAACCTCATGGATATAAAGAACAGAATGGTGATTGCCAGAGCAAAATGGATGAAGGGGGGTCAGAAGGCAGAGACTCCCCATCATGAAATGAATCGGTAGACCACAGGAATGTGGTGTGCCACATGGTGACTACAGTCAATGGTATTGTCTGTATTTGAACGTTGCCAGGATAGTGGATCTTGAAAGTTCTCATCACAAGAATAAAAGAGAAATTTTCCTTTTGTAATGTTTTATGGTAACTAATGAGGACTAGACTTAATGTAGTTTTTTCACAAGGTATACAACTGTCAAATCATTATATTCTGGAACTAATATAATGTATGTTATACTTTGATTTAAAAAAGTTCACCTGTTTATTATCCCTTAACTCCTTTAAAATTTGAAATCCGTCCATTTTTCTCATTCAACCTTACACCTCTTTCAAGATATAGTGAAAGACCCATCTCCATAATTCTAATCTCTATTATCAACAGATTTTCACATTCTTGTTTTTTATACCATAGTTACCACTGTATTCTATTTTATGTTTTCTATCTTCCCAGGAAGACAAAAGGCCCCAGGTACCATTCTTTATTATGAACCCCACCCCACCCCCTCCCACACACAAAGCCCAGAACAACGCTGAGCACAGGATAGATACTTTAATGTATCTATGGCCTTGCTAAGTTTAGTTGACATAGGTGAATTAGCTGAGGGGGAGAATAGTTTGTGAAAATTATAATGACTTGTTTTCTAAAACATTTCAAGGATCTAAAAGCACATGAAACCTATGGTCTTGTTAACTCAAATGTAACTGAATATCTATGGTCTCATGAAAACATTTAAATTAATATAAATCTGTCTGTAAGTAGTAAATATTTTATCTTTTTATGTTTACAAGTGTTTTTAAATATATTAAAAAAATTAAAGTATGTTGAATTATGTAGAGAAGTCACACAAAATAAAGTTATTAAATTTTATTGAAAAGAATATTCAAATAAAAGTATATACTATATATGAAGTTCTAGACAACACTTAGAACATAATCGTCTTTAGTAGCTAAAATTAAGACTAGTTTAATTTTTTAAACTCTTTTACCAAACAAATCCAGGAGTGAAAATATTTAGTACATTATCAAAAATGATTAAACACAAAAGAAGATGAAATATATACTTCAAAGTATATGGCAAAAATATTTCATGTATACCAATTAATGCCTTTTAAAAATATTTCCAAATTCTTAGCTTCTGTAGAACTAGTTAAGACTGAGAAAAAAAAAAAAACATTCAACTGTAAAATTTGACCCAGAAAGCTCAATTTTAAAATACAAATATCTCAAAACTGGGGAAATTCTTTCATTTGTGAAATGTATAAAAATATTCAGACTGATGCCTACTTTTTATAAAACAAAGTACCATCACTGAATTTTCATTGAATTTCTTTGCATTCAATGGCATATTAATAGAGATCAAAGACTATCTGTTCAATGACAGATCTCAACACTCTGCCCTAGAAAATCCCAGGAATTCAGAAGAGTGGATGGAGTGGGATCAGGAGAGGTTAAGAAACACTTAGGGTCTTCCCCACCCTTATCCCCAACAAAAGCACCACGGTAAGGGTGTGCCCACAGGCTGGCAGCAGGCGACTCAGTCTTCATTTGGCCTAAATAGATAAAAGGCAAAAGCAAATGCTCAGAGCAAGATCCCAGGCTCTCAAGGTACTTGGAAGGTTCTGGATAATTAAAAATGTACAAATCAGAGATGCTAACTTTCCTAAAGAACCTTATAAGAAATAAAATGAGAATTATATAAAAGGAAATACCTAAACTGCTCTAAAAATACTTCATTTTTTTGACATATATAATAGTCTGTACATCTTTCTTTTAGACTATAACTTTATTTTTGAGAAAAACATGGAAAGCCTTCAGCTAACAAAATTTATCATATGCACAAATGCCATGTCTCCCTTCAGAATCCACTACAGAAACACCTAGCAAACCTACAAAAGAAATTTGGGATCTGTTTTTAACACCAACGCTTTGGAGGTCAAAAATCTTGTCATCCTTGATTCTTTTTTCCTTCAAACCTCACTTCTGATCTATCAACTTGTCATTTCTACATCCAAAGAGATCCTAAATCCAATAATTTCTGTGATTTCAAAAAAGTATAAATCAAGATTATCTTTCAGTCTGAGCCATCATTATCTTTTCATTGGTACTAGTTTCCCTACTATATCTATCCCTAGCTTTCCTCCCCCACTTTTAAGGTTTTTTTTTTTTCGTTGTAAAACCAGAGCATATCACTACAACTATATAACATTTAAACTTTGCCTCAGTTAGTAAGATCACACTCCTGAGTGTCTCACTGCACTGGGCAACTTTTTGGTCCTTAGATTTCCCAAGTCTAGTCTACAGCTATAACCATCCTGACCGCGTCCGATCTTGTCTGATCTCGGAAGCTAAGCAGGGTCGGGCCTGGTTAGTACTTGGATGGGAGATTTCCCAAGTCTATTCTCCCAGGCTTTGCGGTTGCTGAGTTCCTTTTACTGGCAATGTTCATGGCCTCTGTTTTCATTAGTTTATCCCATCCTCATCCCTTGCTCAATTTTACCCCTTCAAAGTCTATGCTAACTACCTTAGCTAAAAAGTAGCCACGTGCCCAGAGTGATCTTACAATCACTGTTTTATCTGCTTTGTAGCATTTAAGTATTTTAAATTCTTTCCTCTATTCTACAGGTTTGTTGTCCACCTTCTCTCATCACCGTGTACATGAGACCAGGCAGGAAGCCAGTCTGTCTCTCACAGCCATACCTCCAATACTTAACCAGCAGGCATCAGCTAGGTCAGTGTCTGGCACAGAGTAAGCACTTATTAATAATGGACTGACCTATGCCGTAACTATCATATAACAATGAACACAATCTTTTTTCCTCAACGCCCTTTCCCCCTTACCTTCTATTTTCACTCCCACTTTCCTCTTTTTGATATTTTCCATGAAAAATAACTTTGACATTTCTGTATTGTAACATTTACAAAGAAACAAAAGTAATTTTCTCCCAACTGAGATCATCTTACAATCACTTTTCTGTTTTTACTACACATGTAAATTTGAAGTCCTGTAAGTACCTGTATCTTAACATATCCAAAAGGACACTTACCATCTTTTGCCACCAACTTGCTGTTTCAGGAGACCTGTCTTATGGCAGAGACTACTACCTGTTTATGAAATCTGCTTTTCTTCAATGGTAGCTGCTCACCGACACTACACTCCCACCCTCACTGCAGCTGGGTGTGGTGATCACATGACCAAGTTCTAACCAAGGGAACATGAATGTAAGTAATAAGTGCCATTTCTAGGTCTGGTTCCTAATACTCCTCCCTCCTTTTTTCTAGCTTCTGGCAGACAGAGGTGGTGACAGCCTTGGAAGGCATGTGAAGAAGATGGCAGGTCTTCCAACGTGGAATGAGATCTAATGAGATGGTGAAATACCCTTAATTGTCCACCAAGGTAAGCAACAACCACTCCTGATCAGTAAGGGAGAAGTACATACAAACTCTGGATGTTTTAAGCCACTGAATTTTGAATTTTGTTGTAAAAGCTTAGTTTACCCAACAAACCAATTGGCCAGTTGCTGAAGCAGAAATCTTACAGTAGGGGTGCAGGCAGGGATGTGTCTGACAACACATTCAACCAACAAATTCTAGCAATGTTAGATCTTATGATATAATTCATCTGTTTTTCTAACATCTACAGCCACTCCCTAGTTCTACCCAGAATCACAGGTTCACTGCTTTCTGATTGCCCTTGCTTTCACACTTACAAGTCAATCAACTTTTCAAAATACAATCAAAGTGACAGCATAAAATGTCAATGTTATACCTTTAATACACATAGCTGCCTCCTAGAGAATATGCACACAAGGCCCACAAAAATCTTTATTACTTATTCTTGCTCCAACCACACTGAACCATCAGTTCCCTCAAAAGGCTGAGCAAATGTTCATTTTCTACAGCTAGGAGAAAAAGCCAGGGAAAGAGGAGAGCTAGTAAGAAAACTTTTAAGAAGATAGTGGTGCTGTAATTATGTTTTAAATGTTTGTGATAAGCATTCTTTAAATAAACATTTTAAATAAGCTCTTTAATAAAGTAGCTTATAATAAACTTTTAAAAGTTAACATTGACAAAAGATAATGAAAATGATTGTTTTATTAAAGTCAAGAAAAAACACATGATGATTTATTCAGGAATTTTGCAAAAACAGGTACCCTGCTTCACTTTCCACCTCAGTTTAGTGAGAAGAAAACAAACACTGAGAAAGTATCCAGACAGAAAAAAACTTTAATCATAAAAGCAAATTCCAAGGTAGATGGAGTTAGCAAATGAAGCCAATTTCAAATCACTTAATTCACTAAATGATTATTAATAAACAAGTATTATCAAGAAAATATTTCATGTTATGATCAAGAAACTGTTTTTATAAACATAGTGACAAAATTAAAAGTAACTGAAACTATGTTCTGAAACTAGAACATTTAAATCCCAAGGAAACTAAAGTACTGTTGTAACATAAAAACAGATGATCCAAAGTTAGACAAATATGTGGAAATCCAGAATCCTCAAAAATTAACCTGTCAAATTTGGTCCACAAGGCTTAGCTACCCATTATCAACATCCTAGAGATGGTCCTGTTTAGATCACAATGAGAAAAATGCAACTGATGTGATACCACATATATGATGCTTTATTTTTCTTTCACAGAGTTTTAAAAATTGCACTCTTGAGTTGTCTACCCAGTATTTCATTACTATGAAAAAAGAAACAGGACTGAAAAACAAATAGGTTCTTAGGTGGTACAGAATAAATACATTTTAAAAAAGAAAACATGGGTGGCCTGGGTGGCTCAAGTTGGTTGAGTGTCCGACTCTTGCCTTTGGCTGCGGTTATAATCCCAGGGTCCTGGGATTGAGCTCAGTTGGGCTCCCCACTCAACACGGAATCTGCTTGAGATTCTCTCTCTCCTTCTCTGCCTGCCCTTCCCCCCACTTGTATGCTTTCTCTAAAATAAATCTTAAAAATAAAAAACAGAAACAGAAAAATAAACCACCCCATTTACTCCCATAATTAAGTTTAACTCCAAGTAATAAATTCCATAAACTAGCAAAGAACACCCCACACAAAATCCCTCAGCCAATAAATTTAAAAAAACAAATGATAATTTCAATAAGCTAGTATTCTTAGTAAAAACTAAACTTTGTAAAGATCCAGAAATAATGGTCTCAACATTAAATATTCTGAATTTCAATTTCTACTGAATATCTTTCATCTGTAAATCTCATTAACAGTTTTCAAAAACAAAGCAGACACAATTTCTTTTCCACTAGGGGAAAAAAAACACTCTGAAAACAAGAATACTTCCTTTGTTTTGTTTTGTTTTTTCAAAACTTCTAACTTAATGTGGTCAAGATACTAAAATGTTAAGTTATCAGGCTTTTGTATAATAAAACTTTCATGTGGAAATCTCAGGTAATTTAAAATACCTAATGTTATCAAAATATTTCAATTATAGCCTTCTCACTGGGTATTTAAGGAGCTTTACAGTAGATTCAAAAATGGAAATGTCATACAACTTGCTGGAATACTAAATGAGTAGGGTTCATTAGGCAAAAATAAAATATATTATATGAAGGCCATGAGAGCAGAGACAGTAAAATTCAGCAGACTGCTGTAACAACTGTAAAAAACTGCCATCAGCCTAATAGTACCTCCAAAGCAGACTCTAGATGCCTCTAGAGCTCTGCACCTGAAAGCTACTTTTAGGTTAGATCCAGAGTCTTACCCAAGAAGCACTCCAGTATTATGAAAATAAAAAGCCTTTCTGTCAAAAGATTCAAGTTTGATTCTTAGCTCTACCACTGACTAGTGAAATTTTGTAAAATTTCAGTTTATTTTCAAAATGTACATAAAAGGGAAGCCTGGGTGGCTCAGCGGTTGAGCATCTGCCTTTGGCTCAGGGCGTGATCCCAGAGTGCCAGGATCGAGTCCCCCATCAGGCTCACTGCATGGAGCCTGCTTCTCTTTCTGCCTGTGTCTCTCTGCTTCTCTCTCTGTCTCTCTTGAATAAATAAATCAAAATCTTTAAAAGATAAAATAAAATAAAATGTACATAAAAATATTTACACAACTTATCTCAGAGAACTGCTTTCCCTTAAAATAATTCTTGCGAAAGGGGACATTGTATAATAAACTATGTACAACGCTAGTTAAGTTTGTTCCTTCTTTATAAAAAACAAACGTTTTTTGAAACTTTGAGCTAGGTACTGCACTAAGTGCCAAGAGACGGCTGAACCAAACAAAGAGCCAACCAACTAAAAATTGTTGTGGTTGTTTAAAGCCTTAAAGTCTGGTAATGAATTATAATAATATACTTTAAATACTAGGTAAATTAATGAATAATGTACTCTGGACACATAAAGGACGATGTGCCTAATGTTGACTATAGGATTTAGGATGAATTTTTCAAGGGAGGTAATGCTTGAACTGCACATGGAAGGAAAAAGACAAATGTGTCAGACTGAGATAATGGAAAGTATAATTCCATACAAAAGGAAACAACTCATGTAGACTCACAAAGACACTTAAGAGCTCAACTTGTTTAGGGATCTACAAATAGTTCAACATTGTTATTATCTGGTGGGGGGAGGGGGCGGCAGGGGATAGTAGTAAGAAACGCAGAAGAAAAGAATGTTAGGGAGGACCAGAGGCAGGAAAACCAATACAATTCTATTTAGAGTGGTTTGTGTGAGACATTATCTATATGAGAGAGTGACTGGATACATTTAACTAAAACAGAGAATAAAGAAAAAAGGAACAGATTTTTTTTTCTTCTGGGGAATGTGAAGATAGGCTTTGTAACAAGATGTTTAATTTAAAGCACTTACAACACCTGAGTGGAGTTGTCCAGCAAACACACAGGTTTAGAGATCAAAAAAAGATAAAGGCTTGAAATTGAGATTTATAAATCTTCAGCTTTAAGGGAATGGATGAGATTTCCCGTACATGAAGAGGGAGGAACACCATACCTTAGAGGATTAAACTGCCTTTCCCATTTTATATGCTCAAAAATGTAAGCTATTCTGTTAGGGCCAAAGAATGTACAATTTAATCCTGAAATCATAAGGTCAGCAATCTAAATAAGAATTCCATTCCTAAAAGCTTGTTTAGTCACATTATTTATTGTTATTAATGTTATTAGCAATCTTATTACAATGGTTCTAATATTGGCCCAGGGTCTCCCAGAAGATCCTCTATATTATCTACAACCCCAAAGCTCCCTCCACTAATCTATACTAGGAGGGTCCTCCAGACCAGAATGACCCTCTCTTGGATCAGATTTGATCAAGCAGTTACTATGAATGTGTTTTAAATTTTAATGCATTAAAAAATAAAAGTTTAAGTACGGTCCCTGTCTTTAAAAATGACAATTCTAGCTTGAGTGAAAAGACAAAAACACAAGTAATAAATCCAGCATATAATTTCATCTAGTCCTTGGACAAGCTGCAAGAGGTAATACTTTCTCCGTTTTCCATTGATACCAATAGCTATATATAAGAAAAATTGTTTTGCTTTTAATGGCAATTTTATGAAAAGCCACTAGATGGGGATATTGCCTTTGAAAATGTTGCTCAAGAAACTATTTTGATCACAGTAACTTGTAGAACCATAAAAGATGTCTCCAATACGCTTTAAATAGGTTTAGAGATTTTAAATCCATCATCTTAAAGTTGAGAATAATGAGACAAAGATTAAATGACTTGCCCAAGATTCCACAACTGCTTAAATAAAGGGCAATGCCAGGACTAGAGCCAAAGTCTTCTTTATTGAGTCCTAAAGGTGTTATGTTCCTTGCATTTAAAAAGTAAATGTGCGAAGTTACAGTTTCGCCTTTAGAAAATGAAATTAACTTCAGTTTATATGGAAACCACATATTTATTTATATGGGACGTTCACATAGAGAAAAAGATATCCCATCATTTGGGAAAGCACTGGAGCAATGACATGGTAAAATAAAAACTCAGAAGTGGGTATATTACTGTGGCTGAAAGTTTCAGAAGAGTTAATCTTAAAGTAACTACTGAAAAACAATGAACAGGTATAAAGAAATAGACAAAAACCTCTGGTCTCAAATTCTGTATTTCCAAAGGCCAAATGGGAAGTATAAATATTGATATATAAAATGAGAAAATTACTGTAGTTTAAAGAAATCATTTCCCCCTAATTTTCCACAGTGGTTCTCCTTTCTTCCACCATAGCACACCTGAGGGTGATCCATACTACGTCACACACACACACACACACACCTCCATCCTGAATTCCTAAGTATTGACTATCCCTCCATCCGGTTCTCAAATTCAAAAAAGATATCTGAAACTAAATAAGTGAGGATGTAGTTGAAGCTATTCCAGTGGTAAACTGAAATGTGCTCTATTTAGAAACAAAAAAATCTTACAGTAATTTCCTGAACACTTCAGTTATTCTGTCTATAACAGCTATACTTAGAAAATACTTCAAAGTGACTTAACATTTGGATGAGTTTTATTACAGTAAAGCCTTACCTTTCTTCCTGCTTATAATGACAAAGAAATATGAATGAAAAATCATTTGTTAGATGTTTATTTCAAGCAATGTCTACAAAAGTTGGGACAATATTAGATCTGCTAAAGGCAGGATGTTAAAACTTGGTATGTTATTAAAATTTACTAGGACAATGTATGTATTTTAAAGTCATTCCATTAAAATGAAACCTACTTCTCTGATTTTAAAGAAACTGGAATTATTCAAATTTGAAAAAGAAAAATTTTAAGAGAGTGCATAAGCCCTTAAAAGACAGGCTATTTGGTTACAAAACAACACACCAAGTTTTTAGTTACGAATTTGGGTAAGCAGAAAAATTTAGTATACATTACCTGAAGATGCAAATTTTAAATTTTCTACTTTTGTAAGCTCAAAATTCCTCTATCAGTTCAGTAGAGCAATGGGGACCATGGCTCAGTGAACACACCACAACCTTGGCACTCCACTGATACTCAACATTCCATTTTAAAAGGTAAAATAAATAGGAAAATGGAGTTTGACTTTATAGTCAGTTTTTCTGGAACATATCTATTCCAATATAAATAAGTACCAGCATAAAAAGAATCTATAAGATGAAATATGGTAATTTAGCTGTTCTCCATCTCCACTGAAACCTAACATGAAAACAAGAAGAAAGGGATTTACATTCAAGTATGACAAACACACACCTGTATTAAGAAAGGATGATCTAAACTACAGTGAAATCTCAATTAACCAGCCAGGTAGACAAAACCCTTAATATTAAGCAGAATTTTCCCTTAAAGAACAGTCACTAAAATTTAGTTGTTCAACTAAACAAACATACATCAAGAGAAGTTTTAGATTAAGAGCATATTTGGCAAAAAATAAAATTAAAATTAAAATTAAAATAAAAAAAAAAAGGAGCATATTTGGCCAGTTTGGTTTTTCCTTGTTTCTACCAAGAGGCATTATTATATATGATGGAAAACAAACAAACTGGGAGTTGGAAACTTCAAACTATACACTCTTGACTCTGCCAACAAGTATTTTCTGATCTTTAAAGTCACTCAACCCTTTCAGTCTTCCCAAATGCAAAATGAAGGTTACAGTTTTTAAGCTTTAAAATAGTTTTAAACTTTAAAAAAAAACACACACACAATGCTTTCTTAAAATAAAATAATCATTAGAAGTATAGCAAGTCAAACAAGTGAAAGTGGAAAAGCTCTGGCTAATGGGGAATTAGGTGGCTGGAGCCCTGTCCGTAACAACTGGTCTACACCATAATTTCTGAGGGGTTTAAGGAATTCTAATGGATCTAAAACACACCATTTAAAAACCTCTCCACACCAAACAATGAAAGGAATTTTCAGAATGATGTGACAGCCACGGCAGCAAGATTCAAAAATAAACACATTTTTCACCATAAAAAATTCAAACAAGAGGATTTTATGAACTAACCAGAAACTGGCCAACATTCAGTGAAAATAAAAACCTATTTCTGAGAATTTCAATTAATGATACATCACTCTATTAAATTATGGTTACACTAAAGAACTTACAGAATAGCCAAACATAAATTATCTCAGAATATGTATCTGAATATAAAGAAACACTCCTGTTTGACAGGAAAGAAATGGGCCAAAATAAAGATATATTAAACCCAATTAATTTTGTAGTATATTTACATAAAACCCATTACACTTCACAAAAGTGTTTTATTTTGAAATTCCCTATCAGTTTTTTTTTTTTAGATTTTATTTTTAAGTAATCTCTACACCCAAAATGGGGCTCAAACTTACAACCCTGAGATTAAGAGTCACATGTTCTACCGACTGAGCCAGCCAGATGTTCCCACTTTAGTTCTAAGAAGACAAGTCATATTTCACTACCACCAAGCCCAAAGGAGCCAAATGGGATATACATCCCAACTGCAGCAAGGGAAGCTCCACATGGAAATGTTATACAATGGAACTTCCTATTGTTTAAACAAACAAGTTTTTTTTTTAAATAAAAGGCTCTAATGAAATTAAAACAAATATAACTATAGATAAAACTATAGTTTAAGAAAAACAGAAGTCCAAAATATAGCTAAAACAAAGTTTGTAAGTTTAAACATGCAATATAAGATTTTTCACTAAACACAAAAATCATGAACATCTTAATATCTGGATTTGCATTAGAAATTTAAGTATGACTTTTACAAAATTCTTAAGTTCACTTAAGATACATTTAAAATGGCACATTTTTAAAGAAATTATATTTACCTGTAAATGAAGGAAAAAACCAATTATTCTTAAATTGAGATAAATACATAAGATTTGTAATGAAAACAGTCAATCGAATATGGTATAACAATGAATAGTAAATTTCCCTTTTCTTAAAAAAAATCAATAAAGTATTCTTAAAACTGGTCAATTCTATTGTCTGTAATAGTCATTTGAAAGCACTCTTACCTTTCTTCTGAGCTATACAATCGAGCAAGTCCAAAATCTGCAAGTTTTATTTGCCCTCTGGCAGGAGACAAAAGGAATAAAAACGTATTAGTCTACTCTGAAATCATATATATTTATATCCACTGATAGATATCTAAACATATCATACATATTCATATTCTATTCTTAAAACTATTAAAAATATACTAATATAAACTTTAACTTTCATCACACAGCAGTACACTAAGTCCTACAAGGAAAGGCAAATAGATATACATAAGGTAAAAAAAAAAAAAAAAAAAAGTAGTACTTTTCCTTTGGTAATTTCAGCTCCTATTCTAGTACCACCACCACCATCACCGATACTACTACTATTATACTAGTATTAATAGTATTTTAGCACTATGTAAGAGTTCCTATTTAGAAAAGTACATTTCAATGAAAATAAAACAAACTGAGATCACTTCTGCTACTTAGTAATTAGACATATTACTTGTTCAATTCAAATCAATAATGCATATGAACACATTGTTTTATTTTCTAGTTATTAGAGGGGCTAGGTACATAGAAACCTTTCTACTAACTAAAATCAGAACCAGGCATGTCTCACTTAAACTAACGAGTAGCACCAAATACAACAAAATTATCAGAGCTCAGGTTATGCTGTCAGTAAAATGTTTAACATAAGTTTTAAATACCTAGTTATGTAGGGGCACCAAGGTTGCTCAGCCAGTTAAGCATGTGACTCCTGATTTTAGCTCAGATCATGATCTCAGAGTCATGAAGTCAAGCCCCATGTCAGGCTCTGCACAGGGCATGGAGCCCGCTTAAGATTCTCTCTTTCTCTTTCCCTCCCCCATCCTCCGCTTGCACTCTCTCAAAAATAAAATAAAATAAAATAATAAAATTAAATTTAAAAACCCCTACTTATGTGCATGTAAACATACTTCAAAAAAGTTCACTTTATTTTTTTTTAAATATTTTATTTATTTATTCATGAGAGACAAAGAGAGAGAGAGAGAGAGAAAGAAAGAGGCAGAGAGCAAGGGGCCTGCTTCTCTCTCTGCCTGTGTCTCTCGATTCTGGGACTCCAGGATCACTCCCTGAGCCAAAGGCAGAAGCTTAACCACTGAGCCACCCAGGCGTCCCAAAAAACTTCACTTTAAAACTGTGATACTGGGGGGGGGGGGGGGGGGGGGGGGAACCCTGTACCAGTATCAGGTATAAAAAAATTTCTAAATTAAAAAAAAAAAAATTTCTTAGATCTATTCTTAACCTAAAGCCAAAATCATATTATTAAGTACTAAAATATCCATTTACAGTATTTGGAAAAAACAAAATGAGAAAACCAACTAAGCCAACTTATTTTATGTACATTAAAAACTATTATTGGAAATTAAAAAAATTTTTTTAAAGATTCCATTTATTTATTCATGAGAGACACAGAGACAGTCAGAGACACAGGCAGAGGGAGAAGCAAAGCTCTTTGTGAGGAGCCGGATATGGACCTCGATCCCAAGACCCCGGGATCATGCCCTGAGCCGAAGGCAGACATTCAACTACTGAGCCACCCAGGTGCCCCTAATTAAAGTATATTTAACACAACTTCAGATGCAGCTCAAGCCATAATATTGGTGATTATGTTAAAAGTTTGAGCAATAAAATAAATTTTAAATCTTTTTAACAGAATCATGATATATATAACACCCACTTTAAACACATATATCAAACTTACATCATACCTATTGTTTAGAAGAATATTTGAACACTTAATATCTCTATGCAAAAAGTTCTTCTTATGACAATAATCCAGACCTTCCATGAGCTGTCTCATAAATGACTTTATGTGATTTTCATTAAAATGAACCAAGCCTGATTCCAGTAGTCCCATCAGATCATGGTCCATATATTCAAACACCAGATAAAACGCACCTAAGAGCAAGAATAATGAATTCATTAAAATTTTTTATTCTTACAACTTTTTATAGGTTCAAAATTTTAAAAATTACAATGCTGTGGAGAAAATTATTTCTTGAAAAGAAATCCTACTTTGTCACTTCAATAACATTCATCTTTCTCTCTGAATTTATTATCAATAAATGCATCCCAAGGAAACCTCTAACTCAGTTTTCTTCTTTTCTTCAGAAAGAAGAAAACTGTTAAAATATAAAATCAACCCTACAGTGCATAGTTTCTGGGTGTGATTAACATAAAATAAGTTCTTAACTGTTTTATATATTGAACAAACTGTCTCTCAGCAGAAGCTGAATAAAATCAGTACAGTTCATTAAAGAAAACTTAAAAGTGATAAAAGAATTGTGTTCCATAAAAAAAAGTCTGGGCCCAGTTGGGTCTTCAGATGATTTCTATAAAGCCTTCAATAAGCATATAATTTAATTCTGTTTATACAGCTCCAGAGCATTTGAAAGCAAACTGCAACTTTATTTTGTAAAACCAGCTTAATCTTGCTACCAAAACCTAAAATAGCACATAGCACATATACAACTGTATTTATAAGAAATTCAAAAGTCCTAACTGAAGCTCATACAAATTGAATCCAAAGCTGTATCTAAAAATATTCCAAAGTTTATCAATTCAAGAATGGAAAAACTAATAAAAGTAAATATATCTATCAAAGAAAATAAGTTAATATGCCAAAAAAGTTATCTGAAGAAAGCCAATATTCAGTTCCTAATTAAAAACAGAGTGAAGATCTCACTCATAGTAAAGTTAGAATAATTCTTAAAAGTTGGAAATTAAAGAGTGCACTTGTGATGAGCACTGGGTGTTGTATAGAAGTGTTGAATCACTAAACTGCACACCTGAATCTACACTGTATTTTAATTAACTGTAATTTAAATAAAACATTTCTTAAAAGTTTATAAATGGTACCTCTTTCAAGCCAACAACCAAGTAAAACAAAAGGAAAATATTCATTACTAGTAACTGCTCTAGAAGTTAGTAAAATTATTACTTTTTTTGAAAGTCAGTAAAATTAAAGACAACGTATAAACACTGAAAGAGAGAAAAATACAATTATTGATGGATGACTATTTTCCTTGAAAATCCAACAGAATAAAGAGAGAGTACCTAGGTTAGAGAAAATCATATATAAAAAGCAAAAGACTTCACACACACAAGTAACAACTTAGAAAATAAATTTTAAATATCTCCACAAAAGGAAAAAAAATTACTACAAATGACTAGGAATAAACTTTAAAAAGACAGACAGAAATTCATGATATACCAAACTGTTAAATTCTGTATTTTAAAACAATTTCAATAAAAGAACCAAGGATTTGTTTCTATTTTCTTTTGCTGAGAGGATACTTATCTTCACAAAATAATTCTAAAATTCACCTTACAGAAAACAAGAACCAAAGTACCAGCCAAGTGTTTCTGAAAATTAATCTACCAGAGATTAATATTATCTGTAAAAGTGTAATATATATCATAAAACAAAGCCTAAATACATATCTAATAATTATGAAAGTAATCATTTTAAGTCAATGAAGAAAAAAAGAGGGAAACTGGTATTGAGACAAACATGTAACACCATAGGGAGGTGGGGAGTTACTCCAAAGACAAAACAAAACGCCATTAAAAAACCAACAGATTTTACTAAATAAAAATTTAGAATCACGTACCTAAGTAAACAATATGGAAGAGAGGTAAAGGCAAATGACAAACTGGAGAAACATATATGCTACAAAATTAGAATATCCTTAATATCCTTAATATTATTTATATATATATAACAAAGTCTTACAAATCAGTACATATCCTACAATAGAAAATGAGAAATAAAATGAACTGCCAATATGTAAAAGATATTTATGCCCAAAATACATGAAAACATTGGGGCACCTGGGTGGCTCAAGTCGGTTAAATGGCTGCCTTCAGCTCAGATTATGATCCCAGGGTCCTGGAACTGAGCCCCACATGGTATTCCCTGCTCAGCGAGGAGTCTTGCTTCTCCCTTTGCCTCTGCCCTCCACTTGTGCTCTCTCTCTCTCTCTCAAATAAATAAAATCTTATAGTATACAACTTTAACTAAAGGGAAAAGATTTTATTTTTTAAAGATTTATTCATGAGAGACACGGAGAGAGCAGAGAGCACGGCAGAGATACTGGCAGAGGGAAAAGCAGGCTCCCTGATGTGGCACTTGATCCTGGAAACCCGGTATCACGACCTGAGCCAAAGGCAGTTGCTCAACCACTGAGTCACCCAGGTGCCCCTAAAGGGAAAAGATTTCAAAAAGAAAGACAATAAATACATAATATTAATAAATACTGTGAAGTATAAACAGATACTGTTTTATAGTGCCAGTAAATTAGAAGATTTATAAAATATTAGCCAATATACAACAAAGCTTTAAAAATTATATTCTTTTACATAGCAAATGTAAAGATTTAGCTATAAGCATGTTCACTAAAAGAAATGTAGTATTAAATATTTAAAAGCAAAACAATAAGCAAACAAAAAAGAAACAAAAAACCTGAGTTATTATAATACATCTATACCATATCATGCACCTTGAAAATTACTGTAGAGGTATAATATCAATGTGGAAATGTATTAATGATGTTGAGTTAAATAAAGTAGGTAGATTATAAAATAAGTACTCAACAGATCTATATTTGATGGTATTAAATAACAGAGAAAGTATTTAGAGTTTGCACAGTGCAATACAGTTGCCACAAGTCACATGTGGCTATTGGACACTTGAAATGTGGCCAGACCAAATGTGCTGCAAGTATAAAGCATTCACCAGATTTCAAAGAATTACTACAGCAACAACAAAAAGAATATAAAATATCTCAATAATTTGTTATACTGATTACATACTGAAATGATCTAGTAGGTATACTGGGTTAAATAGAAATATTTAAATTAACAACTGATTTTTTTAAATTAGGCTAACAGATTATTTTAAATTAAACTATTAAAAAAAATAAAATAAATTAAACTATAATGGTTTGCATTCTATTTCAATTAGAACTGAATTAGAGATACAAGAATTGACATAGGAGAGCTAAGATTATCTCTCTATGTAGATAACATGATCTTTTGGTCCCTGAAAAAAACATAAACATTCAAAGGAAAAAAAAATTAAACACAGTAACACAATTTAGAAAAATAGAAATATACAGTAGTCATTAACATAATTACCAGTTAAAAGACAAAATAGACTATTTCTAATAAGATATTAATTTTTTAAACTTAGGAAATGTACCAAATTCTTCAAAGCTAAAGTAATAAGACACTCTTATAAGACAGAAAACTATTTGCAAAAAAAATGCATACATTCTTAGATAGGAAAGTTCAACATAATAAAGATGTCAATTTTCCCTAAATAATTTATAAATTAAGCACAAGATCAATTTTTATCTTTTTAAAATTTTTATCTATTTATTCAGAGAGGGAGAGAGAAAGAAAATGTGAGCAGAGGGAGGGGCAGAAGGAGAAAGAGAATTTCAAGCATACCCTGCGCTTAGCACAGAACCTCAGGCAGGGCTCACTGGATCTCATGACCCCAAGATCATGACCTGAGCTGAAATCAAGAGTCAAATGCTTAACCAACTGAGCAACCCAAGTGCCCTGACAAGCTCAATTTTTAAAAATACAGAGTTTTTCCTATAATTAAACATAAAATTGATGCTATATCCATGTAGAAAAATAAATAAGAATAGCAATGAAAACACCTAAAAGAGAGAAGGGGCATGAGGCACTACCAGATATTTATTAATGTCTATTAACTAAAAAGTATAATATTGCTAAGTGAACATGAGATGAAACAGAAAATCCAGAAATATACCCAAGCATATATAGAACTTTAATATATGATAAAGATAGTGTATTAATGCAATGGGACCAAAGACAGACTATTAGGCATATTTGAGGAACTGAATGGGCAGATAGAAATAGATATAACTGATCTGTTACTCAAAACATGTACCAGCATAGAAAAAAAGCAAATTAACTAGTGCTAAATATAAAAAATAAAATCATGAAAAGATTTTTTAAAAAACACAAATTTCTTCATTACCTCAGAGAAAGGAAAACTTTCCTAACTAGGAATCAAATCAAGAAGCAGTAAGAGAAAAACACTTTGATAATGTGAGTATGTAAAACTAACAATTTGCTGCATGGCTAAAAACACTACAAATACATTTAGAAGAGTAAAGCAAAGTGACAAGTATTCATTTACAACTTACATTCCGGAAAACTAATTAATATACATTATAAAAAGTCTAAGTTCGAAAGAAAACGATTAACAAGCTTACAGAAAAGTGAGCAAAAAAAAAAAAGATAACTCACCAGGAAACAAAAAAAGGGCAGCAAACTGCCATTAAATCAATGGAAAGTTGCTTAACCTTGCTCATGATAAAAATTTATTTTTCAAAAAGAATTTTTTTAATTTTTAAGATATTAAAAAAAATCTCTTCAAACAGAAACTTCACCACAATAACAAACTGACAAAAATCCTAAATATTTTGGACACCAGACTCTATCCTACTGCAGAAGCTGTGAGGAACACTCTCATACACTACAAGGAATTTGGCAATATCTAATTTAATCACATTTAGCATTTCCCTTTGACTTAATAAGTCCAATTCTAGGAACCTGTCCCAAAATAAAAATACATAATTACATGGGCACAGAGCTGTTCAATGAAGCATTATTTCTAACAGCAAAACACTGAAAACAAAGCAACATTATTTCTAACAGTAAAATACTGAAAACAGTAAGAGACTGAATAAACTGTGGCACATCCACAGGGTGGAGTACTGTATAGCCATTAAAAGGGATGATGACAATCTCTACTGAGATGGAGTGATCTTCAGGATACATGACTAAATGTGAAGAACCAGGCACAGCAGAACATTTACTATTATGCTCCTTTTATATAAAGAGGGGAGGGTGAGTATGTACAAAAGAAAACTAAAATGATGAACTAAGCATTTAAAAATAAAACGCAGTTGCCCATAGGTAAGGGAGAGACCAAGAACAAGAGAAATGGAAGTGAGACTATTCTGAATGTGGCCTGTTTCAACATTTTGAGTCTGGAATTATGTTTTTTTTTAAGATTTTATTTATTTATTTATTCATGAAAGACACAGAGAGAGAGAGAGAGGCAAAGACACAGGCAGAGGGAGAAGCAGGCTCCATGCAGGGAGCCCGACGTGGGACTTGATCCGGGGACGCCAGAATCACACCCTGGGCCAAAGGCAGGCGCCAAACCGCTGAGCCACCCAGGGATTCCCTGGAATTATGTTATGTTTTACATGACTGATACACATCATTAAACCAAAAAGGGTGAAAAAGTAATGCTTAAAAAACTGGAAACAAATGAACCCAAATGTGTATCAAACTGGCTGTGAATGATGTCTATCATAGTATTTTGACTATGCCTGGTGGCGTATATTCTAAAAACAAAAAGAAACACTAAGAAATCTAAAACTTTATTCAGTAGTCTTCTCAGTAATTAATATTAGTATTGTTATCTTAAAATTATTATAGGTATATTGTAGGACTCTATTAATATCTTGGCAATCAAAATTTTCAGTATAAAAGAAAGGCAAGTATAGGATCAAAGAAATATAAACCCTGTTCTTTTAAATTAAAATCATCTGTGGTAGGAACATCTGGCTGGCTCAGTCCGTAGAGTGTGTGACTTTCAGGCTCATGAGTCCAAGCCCACATTGGTTGTTGAGCCTACTTTAAATAAATAAATAAATAAATAAATAAATAAATAAATAAATAAATAAATAAATATTTCTTTTAAAAAAAAAAAAACATCTATGGTAGTCAGCCACCAAGATGGCCCCCAATGTGTCTTATCTCTTAGTATCTATGCCCTCCCACAGTGATTCAAGGACAGTGTGTGTGACCAACACAATACTGCAGAAGTGATAATGTCACTGACTACCAAGACAAGGTCATATAGATGATGCAGGTTCCATTTTACTTTCTTGGATAATTTGCCCTGGGAGAAGCCAGTCATGGAGCTGTCAGGATATTCCAGCAACTCTTGAAAGGCCCATGTGCTGGGGTGTCTGGGTGTTCAGTGGGTTAGGCATCTGCTTTTGGTTCAGGTCAGGATTCCAGGGATCAAGCCCTGCATTGGGCTCCCTGTTCACTGGAGAGTCTGCTTCTCCCTTTCCCTCTATTCCTCCCCCTTGGTCATGCTCTCTCTCTTTCAAAAAAATAAATAAAATCTTTAAAAAAAAAAAAAAAAAAAAGGAAGGAAGGCCCATGTAAAGAACTGAGACCTCCCACCAATAACAGAACTACCTTTTGCCAGCCATGTGAGGGAAACGGATTCTCCAACTCTCGTCAGGCCTTCTAGTGACTACAGCCCTACTCAACATCTCACAGCAACTTTATTAAAGAACCTGAGCCAAAACTGCCCAGCCAAGATGCTCCCAAATCCCTGCCCACAGAAACCATAAGAGTTAATAGCTTCTAGCATCATCTTTTAAGTGCAACTGCCAAAGAATTAGGTTATATCTGAATAAGCTTCTAGATCTAATTATCATTTGTAGGAAATATGTGCATTAGAAGAACAAGCTAAAAACACCAAAAGGAAGCATTTAGCGAAATCCAAAATGTGGCCAATTCTTCAGCAAATAAATAGAATGAAATTTCTAAAAAGCAAGAGAGGATACTACAGATTCTAGGAGACTTAAGACAATAATTAACTACTTACAATATAGATCTTTTTTGCATTCAGATTCAAACAAAGCTCGTATAAAAAATATTTCTAAGATAACTGGGTAAATGTAAACATTGACTGTTAGATAATATTATAAAATTACTATTTTGTTAGGTATAAGGCCTCTTTCTTTAACATAACCATGATTTCATTATCTATTTATTATAAGCAGCTGATTAACCAAGATTTATGTTTATAATATGATGCTTGGGACTCACTTAAAAATAATCCAGCAAAATAAAAACAAGTAGAGAGAGATAAATGAAACAAGATTAGCAAAATATGGTAACAAATAAATGTAAGAAATGGCGACCCTAGGGTTCATCATCCCATTTAAAAAATTTTTAAGTATATTTAAATTTTTCAATAATACTAAATTTAAAAAACGTGAAACAAAAATGAATTAATAAAAATTTTCATAGGCTTTCAGAATATCTTGAATTAAGGGACATACTGTTCCTATATTTAAAATTTTTTTTTTTTTAAGATTTTATTTATTTATTTGAGAGAGAGCAGGAGCAGAGGAGAGGAGCAGAGGGAGAAGCAAACACCCATGCTGAGCAGGGAGCCCAAAGTGGGCCTTGATCCCAGGACTCTGGGATCATAATCTGAGCTGAAGGCAGATGCTTAACCACTGAGCCACCAAGGTGCCCCAAATTTGGTTTTATTTTTATCAAGGTTATATATTCACATAGTTTTAGGCAATGTTTCAAAAATCAACATTTCCAATCATTTCAAAATGCTTCAGAAGTTTCAAACTGTGTTATGAAATCAATTTAGTAGGTCACAACCTGTAATTTAAAATATATTTATTCAAAAAAATAAAATAAAATATTTATTCATTTATTTTTAAGTGACCTCTATAACTAACATGAGGCCCAAACCTACAATCCCAAAATCACGAGCTGCATGCTCTACCAACTAAGGCTACCAGGTGTCCCACAATCTGCATTTTTAACAAGTTTTTTTTCTACTGTGCATTATTTTCCCTTACATTGTATTTAAACAGTAGTAAAATCATATGTAATAATATTTTTTATAATATAGCATTGCCAAGTGAACTTTCATTTTAGTAGGAACTTATATACATACATAAAGTTAGGAAAATGTCCAGAATCAAAATTCTAAGAATAGTTTATCTCTGTGTGAGCAAATGGGTGATTCTGGCTTTCCTCTTACACTGCCATTTTCTGACTTTTCTATGAGGAACACAAACAGTAATTTTTAAATATATTAACAATTATATCTAATATACAATTTGATGAGGAAAAAACAACCCAACTGAAAGAAATGACAATGCCACAAAGAATGCACATGAGAAATCAAAATGATACACATATATAAGATGATCCATACCTCACTAGTAATTAGGAAAGTACTAAACAAAGAAACAATGGGATACCATTTTCACCTAACAGATTGACAATAACCTAACAGATTGACAATATCCAGTGATTTCCAAATAAAAGAAAACTCATACACTACTACAACTTTTTGACAAAATAACCTGATTACCTATTAATTAAAAATGCAAACGTCCATTGACTTAAGTATCCCACATCTAGGAGTAAACCAAAGGAAATAATAACACCAGTATGCAAGTATACCCGTATATGGACATTTCTAGCAATATTGTTTATCATGGGAAAAAAGATGGGAAAAATTGAATGCCCATAAAGAAATGGTTGAATAAATCTGTATATCCAAACTGTGGCACATTATGCAGCTACATGAAAAAATTTTATCACCTAGAGATAGGTTGTATTCTTTAATAAGAAAAGTAAAATGCAGAGTAAAAAAACTCTTAGCACCAGGACTTCCGGATTCTGGTCTGACATGAAGGGAATTTGGAAGTCACTATACCTGCCATCGCAACAAGAAAATAGGAGAATAAACTGAAAATCAATAACTCTTCTTAGATCTACAGAGAACTGAGGTCACAGAGCAAACACTGCTCCTCAAATTAGTGAGTGAGACAGGTGGACACAGAGAATCACAACTCACCAAAGCAGAAGCCCAGGAACAGAAATCTTCATAGGAACTATTACCAGAGTAGGAAAGCCCAAACCATAATCGACAAATCGCTGAATGCTCTAGTGAACAAGTTTGACAGTTAGTAACTCTAGGGGATCCAGCCTTAGATAGGCTCCCATACTTCTACAAGTTTTGCCATCAGGAAACCTACCAGATTATCACAATGATGATCAGAGAAAAATCATACTGTGCTTCCGGCAAAGGGAGGGGAGAAACAGTCATGATGAAATACACCCAGAGCATTCTGTTCTTAACACAGCTTACTCTCAAGAGAAATTTTATTGCCAGAGACTAGCCGACTGGGGTTCTGCAAGTCTTACTGATCTGGCAGAAAAAAAAATCCAACTCCAGAACATTCTAGCCTTTGACTCAAAGGAAGGAAATACTCAACTGCAGCATCCTTTAGTATTCCTGTCTTAAGGGGGGGAAAGCAAGAAAATTGAAAAACACTTCTGAAGGACACAGCCCAATGATATAGGCGCACTAAAAACAGACCAAAACACAGATGTATAAAATACTTTCCCTCTCCCACTGTAACTTACTTACTACCATATAATAAGGCTCCTGTATAATAACAAAGGAATACAACCGAAGAACTACACATCCCAGACATTTTAAGAAGTCATCTCCAGGGAACTCAAAAGACAGTAGGGGAGATCTTAGCCTCTGACACAGCTTCTGCAAACAGTAGGAACAGCCTAACCACTCAGGAGATAAACATAAAATCTAACACCAAAGCCAGTTCACCTTAGTTTCTTCTAAAGTGTGTCTTAGCAATACACTGTGTCTGGCTTTCAATGAAAAATTAGGGAGATCCCTGGGTGGCTCAGCAGTTTAGTGCCTGCCTTTGGCCAAGGGCACGATCCTGGAGTCCCGGGATCGAGTCCTGCGTCGGGCTCCCGGCATTGAGCCTGCTCCTCCCTCTGCCTGTGTCTCTGCCTCTCTCTCTATGTCTATCATAAATAATAAACATTTTTTTTAAAAAAAGAAAAATTACAAGGTATTCTATACCACAATCTGAAGAGAAAATGCAAGTATCAGAGTCAGATTCAGAAACAGCAGAGAAATTGGAATTATCACACCAGGAATTTTAAGAACTATGATTAATATTCTAAGGGCTCTAACGGGAAAAGTAGACAATACGCAAGAACAGATAGATACTATGAGCAGAGAAATAGAAATTCTAAGAGAATCAACAGGAAATACTAGAAATCACGAACAATGTAACAAAAATAAAGAACGTTTTTGATGGGCTAATCAATACATGGGACATGGATGAGCAAAGAAATCAGTGAGCCTGAAGATGTCAGAAGAAACTTCTAAAACTGAAATGCAAAGAAAAATAAAAAATGGAAAAAAGCCCAAAATACTCAAAAAATGTGAGACAACTACAAAAGGTGTTAACACATATGTAAAAAGAATACTAGAGGATCCCTGAGTGGCTCAGCAGTTTAGCACCTGCCTTGGGCCTGGGGCATAATCCTGGAGTCCCAAGTCTCTGCCTCTCTCTGCCTCTCTCACTTTCTCTGTCTCTCATGAATGAATAAATAAAATCTTTTTTTTAAGAGAATACTAAAAAATAGAAAAAAGAGAGAAAACAAAAAATATCTGAATAATAGCAGAAATTTTCCCAAATTCATAATAACTCCAAACCATATATCCATGAAACTCAAAAAAATATCCAGGAAGATCTACTATGTATGTCAGGTTCAATCAGAAAAAAAAAAAAAGAAAAATCTTGATAGAAGCCAAAGGGGAAAAAAACCTCACTGTATCTATACAGCAGCAAAGCTAATAAAAATAGTATCAAGTTTCCTCTCAGTAAAGATACTGCTTAGAGAGAAATTATAGCACTGAATGCGTGGATTAGGAAAGAAGATCTAAAATCAGTAACCTAAACACGTACCTCTGGATAAAGGGCACATTATTAAAAAAAAAAAAAAAAAAAGACCATTTATTTATTCATGACAGAGAGAGAGAGGCAGAGACAAAGGCAGAGAGACAATCAGGCTCCATGCAGGAAGCCTGATGTGGGACTCGATCACGCCCTAAGCCAAAGGCAGATGAGATGCTCAACCGCTGAGCCACCCATGCATCCCAAAAGGGCACATTAAAGTCAAAATAAGCAGAAGAGAAGTAATAAAAATTAGAAGCTGATTCTTTGAAAGAGTCAAATAAATTAATAAAAACTCTAGCCAGGTTAATTATGGAAAAAAAAGAGAAAAGGTACAAATTACTAATGCCAGAAGTGAAAGAAGACATCACTATTTCCCTCAAAAACTTTTTTTTTAAAGATTTTATGTATTTATTCATGAGAGACACAGAGACAGAGAGGCAGAGACATAGGCAGAGGGAGAAGCAGGCTCCATGCAGGAAGCCCAATGTTGGACTCGATCCCAGGACTCAACTGCTGAGCCACCCACCCATCCCTCTCAAAAACATTGAAAGGATAGTAAAGGAAGAGATGAACAGCTGTATGCCCACAAATTTGGTTATGTAGATAAAATGGATCAATAGCTTGAAAGACACAATGTATCAAAAGTGACACAAGGAAAAATAATTTAAATAGGCCTATATCCTTTTTTTTTTAAGATTTTATTTTTAAGTAATATCTACACCCAAAGAGGGGCTTGAACCCACAACCCTGATATCAAGAATTCCATGCTCTAGGTGCCTGAATGGCTCATAAGCATCTACCTTCAGCTCAGGTCATGATCGAAGGGTCCTGGGATCAAGCTCCATACTAGGCTCCCTGCTCAGCAGGGAGTTTGCTGCTCCCTCTGGCCCTCACTGCCCCCACCCCTGCTCATGTTCTTTCTTGGTTGCGGTCTCTCTCAAATAAATAAAGTCTTAAAAAAAAAAAAAAAAAAGAATAAGCCAAGGATATCCCCTCTAACCACTTCTATTCATTGATGTACTGTAAGACCTAGCTAATGCAATGAGACAAGAAAAGGACATAAATGGTATGCACTATTAGAAAGGAAAAAATAAAATGTCTTTGTTCACAAAGTACATGATTGTCTGCAAAGAAAATCCCAAAGAGTCACACACACACACAAAAAAGTCCTGGAAGCAACTCTAACAAGGTTGCAAAATACAAAATTGATGTACAAAGTTAACTGCTTTTTTATACACCAGCAATGAACTGGAATTTGCAGTTAAAAACATGATTCACGTTAGGAATAAAAATACTTAACTTATAAGTCATAATAAAGTATGTACATTATATACATGAGAAAAACTACAAACCACAATGAAAGCAGTAAAAATTAAATCAATGGAGATATTCCACGTACATGGAGAGAAGACACAATATTGTCAAGATGTCATTTCTTCCCAACCACAATACCTATGTATTTATCACAATCTCAATTAAATTGTAGCAAGTTATTTTATGAATACTGAGAAACTGATTTACAGTTCACAGGGAGTGTGGCACACCTGATAAAGGACTGGTATACAATGTGTACAAAAAGGTCCTTAAACTCAACAATAAGAAAACAAACAGCTCGATAAAAAATTGGCAAAAGGAACATGTGGGTGGCTCAGGTGGTTAAGTGGTCTGCCTATGGCTCAGATCATGATCCCAGGATCCTGGAGCCTGCTTCTCCCCCCCTTTTCCTCTCCACTTCCCTCGTGCTCTCGCTTTCTCTCTCTCAAATAAATAATTTTTTTTTTAATGAGCAAAAGATCTGAACAGATACTTAACCAAGGGGGGAAAAAAACCCACACACAGATGATAAGAATATGAAAAGATTCTCAACATCATTTCTCATTAAGGAATGGCAAACTGAAACAAAAATGGAATACCATACACACCTATTACAAAGGTAAAAATCCAAAACACTGACAACATCAAATTTTGGTGAGGATATGGAACAACAGAACTCTCATTTATTACTAAAGGAAACACAAAATGATACACCTCACTTGGGAAGATAGTTTGAAAGTTTCTTGCAAAATGAAATATACTCTTCTTACTATATGATCCAGCAATCATGCTTCTTGATATTTAATCAAAGAAACTCAAAGAAACTGAAAACAGAAACCTGCATGTGAATGTTTACGGCATTTTTATTCATAATTATCCAAAACTTGGAAGCAACCAATACTTCCTGCAGGAGATGAATGGATAAATAAATAGGGTACATCCACACAATGGAATGTTAATTAGCACTAAAAAGAAACAAAGCATGAAACCATGAAAATCCACAGAGCAAACTTAAATGTATATTACTAAGTGAAAGAAGCCAATCTGAAAAGGCTACATACTGTATGTTTCCAATTATAATGCTGTTCTGGAAAAGGTAAAACTATGGAGACAGTTAAAAAAAAAAAAATCTGTATTTGCCAGAGTTTCAAAAGGTGGATATAAACACATGGACACTAGGGTAAATTTTTAGGATAGTGAAAGTGCATGAGTCTGTCAGATTCTGTGTCTGTGGGGACTTTCTGGGCCCCTTTTTCTTTCTCTGTGTCTCCAACAGTCTCTCTCACACTCCATCAATCTGTGGGGATTCTCTGCATCTCTTCTTCACTCTTTGACCTGTGCGTCTCCTTTTTCTCTCAATTTATATATTTAAATACATATTTCTATTTCCATTTTTAAGCACAAAGGTCTTGAAGAATATGCAACAGGATTGGGAAGTAGTAAAACAGGAAATTTTTTCTTTATACATATTTGTATTATTTCAATGATTAGAATAAAATCATTTATACTTTTATACTTATTACAGAACTTTATTTTGAAAAGAATATTAAAATAATTTCTAGCTAAAAGTCCTTAAAATACAAGAGATTTTAAATTCAGTAAAAGCTAATCACAATTAGCTCTACACTCAGAGGCAATGAAAAGCAATAAGGAGAAGAAATAAATTGGGGGGATAAATTGTATTACTTGTATTTCTGATCCCTTTCACTAAATAAGAGTCATTCCTGTCCATTCAGTTGAATCCTTAAATGTCTGCCAGACCAAAAGATCTAGAACAACCCTCTATAAGAAGTCAAATCAAGAATCTGAGGCTTAGATATCACAACTTGACCTGAATTATAATTGGTGGAAACCCTCCCATCAATCCAGAACAACCCTATGCTTCTGGAGCATTCTACCATAGGCTATTTTAAGATGGACCTCCCTAATCCACACCTACAAGACAAAAGGTACAAAAGGTACCTGAACAAAAAGGCAATTTATCAATCTTCTAAACATTCTTTGTTTTGGGTATTCGGGGAAATACAGCTTTCAAAATTGTATGGCAGGAGTCGAGGTTCCCTTTCTCCTCCTCTCAGTGCTAGGTCTGTACTCAGAACCCATTCTGTCACAAGGTAATTGTTGCAGCAATAGCTCCTTGCTCTCGGGCTTATACCTCACAGGTAAGAGGACCCCACTCCATGCATGAAATCTTAGGAGTAAGTCTCAATCTCATGGACAGCAAAATCTTGCTGTAACTGGCCAGAGACACGCCCCTAAGGAACTAGAAGTAGAGTCAGCTACATCAACTGAGAATAGGTAAAAGGTAGAGCCTCAGAAACAAAAAACCTATGGCTGTTATAGGAGGTAAAGTATGTAGGAAGCAGGTACATTGGTGGTAGAAGACACCAAGACGTATCAACTCCAAAGTAGAGTCAACAACGTTGTTCATTCAAGGCATTGTCACAAGTGCCTATGGAGCACTTGAAATGTGGCTAGACTCAAGGGGACAAGATGCACCATGGATTTTAAAGACTTACTACCAAAACATGCAAGATATTTTAATAATTTTTAAAGATTCATTACATGTTAAATGATAGTATTTGGGGGTATTTTATTTTTATTTATTTATTCTGTTTTTAACAGAGAGTATGGGCAGGGTGGGAGAGAAGCAGAGGGAGAAGTAGAGAAATATTGTTTTTTTTAAGATTTATTTGAGAGAGAGTTTGTACAAGAAGGGCAAGATGTGGGGCGGGGAGGTGGTGGTGGAGAGGAAGAGAGAAAAAGAGTGAGACAGAAAGAGATAGAGATAGAGATAGAGAGACAGAAGCAGACTTGTTTCTGAGGGCAAAGTCCAACAGGGTGCTTAATCCTAGGTAACCTGAGCTGAAATCCAGAGTCCCTGCTTGGGCAGCCTGGGTGGCTCAGTGGTTTAGCGCTGCCTTCAGCCCAGGGCCTGATCCTGGAGACCCGGGATCAAGTCCCATGTCAGGCTCCCTGCATGGAGCCTGCTTCTCTCTCTCTCTCTCTCTCTCTCTCTCTCTCTCTCTCTCTCTCTCTCTCTCATGAATAAATAAATAAAATCTTAAAAAAAGAAAAAAGAGCCCATGCTTAACCTAACTGAGCCACAAAGACATCCTTGCATCTGCGAGTATTTTTAGATAAAGTATTATTTAAAATAATTGGTGGGGAGATGCCTGGGCGCTCAGCAGATGAACTTCTGCCTTTGGTTCAGGGTGTGATCCCAGGGTATGGGATCAAGTACCCCACTGGGCTCCTTGCAGGGAGCCTGCTTCTCCCTCTGCCTATGTCTCTGCCTCTGTCTCCTGTGTATCTCATGAATAAACAAAAAAGAAAAAGAAAAAGAAAAGAAAGAAAGAAAGAAAGAAAGAAAGAAAGAAAGAAAGAAAGAAAGAAAGAAAGAAAGAAAGAAAGAAAGAAAGAAAGAAAGAAAGAAAGAAAGAAAGAAAGAAAGAAAGAAAGAAAGAAAGAAAGAAAGAAAGAAAGAAAGAAAGAAAAAATTGGTGGGGCACCAATTATCTTAGGGTTCTGAGATCAAGACCCTCTGTACTAGGCAGGGAGCCTGCTAAAGATTCTCTTCCTCTCCCTCTGTCCCTCCCCTATCCCTGAACATATGTACTTTCTCTCTAAAATTCAACAACAACACATCTAGCATAACTATAAAAGTTTTAAATTTCTTACAGTAGGGATCCCTGGGTGGCGCAGCGGTTTAGCGCCTGCCTTTGGCCCAGACCCAGGATCAAATCCCACGTTGGGCTCCCGGTGCATGGAGCCTGCTTCCCCCTCTGCCTATGTCTCTGCCTCTCTCTGTCTCTCTCTCTGTGACTATCATAAATAAATTAAAAAAAAATTTTAAAAAAATTTCTTACAGTAAGATTATTCCTAATAGGGAAAACTATTCAAGAAAAGAATGTGAAAAACCAATCTACTTTCAATTAGCCATTCTAGAAATCATCTGTATTAACCAAGATCCTACCTGTTCAAGGTTTATAAATCAGTAATGATTACAAGCAAACACAAGGAATAAAAATGGTGAATTTGAACTAAAAACTACAAGTTTCCATTTGTAAACCTTAATTTATTTTTCAGATTACATATTTCATGTAAGCTCTTTGTATGACATCATTGTAGAATTTTACCTTTCTGAGACATTTTTCAATTAAACAGTCAACAGAAATTCATTGTTTAGAAGTACAAAGATGAGTAACAGCTGCTGACATCAAGAGCCTAATAAAGTAGCACCGCAGACATTAATAAAATAACAGTATAATGTTTTAACTGACAGACCTAAAATGCAGTTGGTATCCTGATTAAAGAATCAAGAAGAAACATTTTAAACTGAGCTTAAAATCAAGGCTAGGAGCAAGCATGCTGATAAAGGCCAAAAGGTAACACTCAGTTTGAGAAACACTTGTGAAATGTCAATATGGAGAAACCTAGCGAAGAGCCTGTAAGTATCTGGAGCTCAGGTGTACAAATATTTTTACAAGGTACTGGCACAGAGTCACTGATGATAATAACCAATGAGAGTATCTGGGAGTAAGAGAGAAGACCACCAAGGACATAACCCCAAGGAACACCAACATTTAAGCATAAGGCACAGAAAGGGCCAACAATTAATAATGGCTATGAAGCCACAGAGAAGAAAGCCAATCTGACTAGAATTTTTCAAGACAAGCCATGAAGACATTCAAGAAGCAAGTCAACATAATGTTGCCCACATAAAGAAAAGACTGAAAAATTCCCACTGATTTGGCAAGAGATCATTAGTGACCTTATCTTAATAAAGTGGTAGGAAAATTCACACCCAATTCATGAATGAAAAAGAAAGAAGTACATACAGCAACTGCTGATTACTCTTTCCAAAAGTCTGGCAACAAAGGAAAGGAACAAGACAGACTAATGGAGTCACAAGCAGACTCAAATCAGAGAACGATTTTTTGTTTTGTTCCAGATAGAAGAGATGTGAGTAGGTTTAGTGCTGAAAATAAGGAGCCAGAAAAGAGGGAAAATGTTAAAATATAGAAGAGATAACACACAACTGAGATCCTAGGAACGCGAAGAAAATGGCTTCAATCAGGAAGAAGAAACACACTTCCTGCGAGACAAAAGAGTGAAATGGGTACAGAGTAAGGTGAGTGCATAGAAAGTTAGAAGTTGAGGCAGTGAAGTCTCACCCTGTAAATATAAATTTCTCTAAAGAGAATGAAGCAGTGTCTTCTCTTAAGAAACAGGGCTCTTTGCTGTGTAGAATTAAACAAGGAGCTAAGGACCATCTAGCAGCCCTGAAGTCCCAGTAACAGACCATAAATCTAGAGAGAAAAAACTCTTCACAGTTGTGTAATAGGTGCAAAAGGTAGGTGTTTCCTGACAAAAGTAATTAACTGAATCCAAATATCTTGACTTTATGAAAATGTATAGTCAAAAACAAAGAGTAAGTTGTACGACAACTGTTTTCTCAAATTCAACTCAGATATAATCAAGAAAGGAAAGTTATTGGACATCATTTAACAATTCGGATTGTAAAACTAAGAACTACAAAACATGCATTGTTCTTTTCTTAAAACAAGTAAAAGAATCACAGACAGAATTTGTAATATATAAATTTTCAAGGCATTTATATAAAATTCAAGAACATTTCTGCCCAAAATCTGCAAAGAAAGAAAAAGAAAGCAAAAACATTTCTTCTTGTGCCAGAAAACATTTTCTAGCTTTATTATTTTTTTAAAGTTGTTTTAAAATTTATTTATGAGAGACACAGAGAGAGAGAGAGGCAGAGACACACACAGAGGGAGAAGCAGGCTCCATGCAGGGAGCTCAACGCGGGACTCGATCCCAGGTCTCCAGGACCAGACCCCAGGCAGCGCGAAACCACCGAGCCACCCGGGCTGCCCACATTTCTAGCTTTAAAAGGAGGAAAGGGTTTGATCTAACATCAGCAACCCAAGCTATATAGTATCATTGGGAGTCGATGGGGGGCATTCCTGTACTCTCCTTTGATTCTATTTTCTGTTCAAGTTGGAGCAAAGAAAAGCAATTTCTTCATTTCCCTATTCCCTTAAATTCTCCCCAGCCTAACCCCAAACCTCAGCTCTTACGACAGAATATCCGAGACAGCAGAGTCTTACTTAACTAGAATGTAAGCACCACAAGGTAGGAACCCCATCTATCTCATTTACTGCCTTTTCCTAGCACCGAGAATATGACAGGTACTCCCCAAATATTTAAGTAATTTCTTTTACAAGTATCCAGACAATCTTATTTCCGCATTTTTTGTTTACCCAAAAGTCATTTGTAACTTACATTTCCCACAGGCCAAAGAGACAGAAAAATGTTTCTGGGGGCAGGGTTTGGGGTGTGGGTATTAGCAGAGAAGAAAGAAACCTGTCCTCCTTCCTCTTTCTCATTGGTATTAGTGGTAGAAAACCACAAAACAGATATATACACATTATACATTATACGAAGCTGTGGCTGAGAGTAGCAGTCAGTAACAATAAAAAGAGAAATAGATCAATTTCGAGTGACAGGGGAGAGAGAAGTTTGAGGACTGTGCCAACCTGAAACCAAATACCTCAAATCCAGAGATGCTTCTATCAAAAAAAAAAAAAAAAGGCCCAAAGCTTCCAGCTCTGAAAACCTGAGAGCTCCTGGCTGGTCATCGGAGGTTCTCCATTCCTCATTCCAGGCCCCAAAGCCACCACCAGTGACAGCGAGCTGGATTAGGAAATGTGCTCCCACCATATGAAAGGTGACAGAAGCAGAAAGCGGAGAAATCCATTTAATGCCACAACTGGGAATGGGAGGAAACAGGTGTGTGCCTGGCCTCAGTATTTTTATTTATAATGCATTTTCCCACAAATACACTGTGGCACATCAAAGTTAGATTTTCCCACATCTTAGTAAAATCAAGCAAACTGAAAATGACTATCTGGTTGAAAAGGGATCTTTCTAGTCACTATTTTTCATATATCAAGTATTGTGTGTGTGAGAGAGTGGTTCTGACTTTTCTTGTATCTCATTTCATTCTCTGTTCTTCACAGATTTTTTTTGAGGATTAAATGAGTTCATATTTGCAAATGGCTTAGGATAGTGACTGGCCTACAGTGAGCATTCTTTAACACTACTTCATCTTTCAGATTTGTTAATTTTTTTGATCTACCTCAAAGAGAATTGTTTAGAGTTCACATAGTCAAAATTATCATTTCTGAAGACTAAAACATTAACTGCTCCTTGGGAATTTCAGATTTAGTTTATAATTTTATAACTTAGAACATCTCACTCTGTTTAAAGTAATCTTATTCCTAAAGTTGCCTTGCTTTTTAAAAACGTTACCTACAACCTGTTTTACCCACAGCTGTATTGTCACCACCTTAGAAGTAAACATCTGTTATGTTTAAGTAGCTTTTATGTACCTTCATCATGAGTGCTCCATTAAACTGCCATCACTTAATGCAGCTTCTGTTGTAAGAATTGGATGGACAGTGACCAGTCTGTGCAACCTCAATTATATTCTGGGACAAATAGAATCACATAATATTTTAGGGATAGCATGCCAGTCCAGCCTTTCTTATGCAACTAAATATGCTGGGGAAAGGGAAGAGCCTTAAAATCAAGAGTAAAAGTGTGCAGACGAATCAGTGAAGGGAATCCAGGTTGGCAAAGTGGCTGCTGCAGAAATAACCAAAGGTGATAAAAGAATCTGAACTTGTATAATTTAAAAGTTTATTGGTTATATTAAATCTAAAACATGATGTAAAATTCCAATTCAGTTTCAGAAAACTCATTTAAACCCAGAAACAAATAGCAAAAAAGCTGTCGAGAAATGCAAAATTCATTCAATTCCTGTTACCCCAAATATCTGTAACAATGGACAAATCTTACGTTCATATAACATTTGTTAGAAAACCCCATTAGACACAAAAATGGCCCCAAATCCCCAAATTAAAAGTCTGGTAGCTGAAAACCGAAGAGTGAAATGAACACAAACCCTAATGAACAAGCCCAGTGATAGGTGCATCAGTTAGGAAAGAATTACTCCATTCACTAAAATAAAACACTGAAGTCAGAACATTAAAAGAAGTTATCGATGCAACTTTCCACATCCTAATTTAAAAATAGTCAATAATTCCATTAACTTTATATGACTCAACATTTTGGCTGCCAATTCCCACCTGTCCTAGAGACACAGGCTAACTTGAAGAGAAAAAAGTTGGAGTAACTTTTACTTGCATGGCAAAGTAGGTATTTCTCAATCTCCATCTGTAATACGGTAGTGTCTTCAGGTTTCATGTAAAGCCAAGAATCAGCCTCTGTCCAACTCAGCTATCTCCCTCCCTCCTAACAGAGTCCCGTACCAAAAGTAATATTTCTCTTAGTTTCTTTTTGTTTTAATCATATTCTAATTCCAGTACATTCTTAGTAACCCTCCTGGCTGGTGACTGGTTCACAGATGGGCAGGCACAGCAGATTTGGGCCTACTGAGGCACTGAGGAGGGCCCCTAAGAGAGAAGCTTTCCTGGACTTTAGAAAGCCATGGGAAGGACAGCTCTCCCCTCACCAGATACAAAGAACTGCCTCTGCCAGCATCCTACAGTGAAAATGAAACAGACACTACAATGGCATAACTTGAGCCTTTGATGATATCCTCAAGCCATGGAATCCACCAACCCTAAAGCCTGCCCTATCTCTGCACCACTTATTATGCAAGCTAACACATTCCCATATGATTTAAACCATTTCTACTAAATTTTCTGTCATCCTGCTGAAATCACTTTGATACAGTGTGATGGCTAATTTGATGTGTTACCTTGAATTGGCTATAGTGCCCAGCTGCTTGGTCAACACCAATCTAGATGTTGTGTGAAGGTATTTTTAGAAGTGATTAACACTCAAGTCACTGGACTCTGAGGACAGATTACCTTCAATAATGTGGGCAGGTTTTATCGAATCAGCTGAAGGCCTCAGGAGAAAAGACTGAGGTCCTTTAAAGAAGAAACTCTGCCTCCAGAATGCCTTTGAACTCAAGACTGCATGCAATACACACTCCTGCGAGAATTTCCAACTTACCAGCTGCTCTTACAAATTTCAGACTTGCCAGTCTCAATAATTGTTATGACCCAATTCCTTAAAATAAGTCTCTCCACATATGCATATATTCTATTGGTTTTATTTCTGAAGTAATAGATTCAATAGTTTTCCTTGGGCTTACTACATTTTAACAGAAGAAAAATTTTTTACAGCTTCAATGTGTTTAACAATAATAAACTCGAAAGGTACATTTAAGTAGTTTTCACATAGATGTATACCTGTGCAACTATGGCAACAATTAAGATAATGAACATACCCATCACCCTCAAAAGGTCTCCTTGTGCTCCTAGAGTATATTTTAAATACAAAAAATGGATTAAATGTTATATATTTCTTTGTAAACTTTTTCCAGTTCATAATATATAGAATGAACAATCTTCCTTAACATTGAACTTTGACACAATTTTAGTGGCTACACATTACTCCATGGTCATAATATGCCATTGTTCTGTTCAATAATCCTCTGTTGTTAGATATTTAAATTATTTCTACATTTCTCTATTATAAGGAATACTATGAAGAAAAAAATCTGTTATATTTATGTAAAATCATGATTACTTCCTTCTATGTTCCTAAAAATAGAATTGCTAAGTTAAAGGACACAATTCATTTTAATAAATAATTACTTAATATCAACATTAAATACTTATACATTTAATATGTGCCAGATATGGTACCTATGAAAGTCATACCAATTTTCACTCTCAAGCATTTTATGAATATGCCTATGATTTCATACACTGACCAGTTTTTTTTTAAATTCTTGCCCTTCCTCAAAAAAACTTCAACATAATTCCAGCCAAATCTCCACTGTTAAGTTTTCACACTTCATAAACATCTAAATGCATAAAAATAAGCATAGGGGAGGAGACTTTTATCTAACAGAAATTAAAATGTAATATAAGGCTGGAATAATTAAAATAATGTATGGTAGCGGGACATGCAAAAGGATCTATAAAACAGGAGAGGCCAGAACATGTACAAACTTTATATAGGATAGATATGACAATTATCTAAAATAGTCAAATTATGGAAACAGCTCAAGTGTCACTGACGGATGAACTGATAAAGATGTGATTTGTGTACATATATATATATATAATAGAATATTACTTGGCCATAAAAAGGAATGGAATCTTGCCATTTGCAACAATATGGATGGAGCTAGAGTATGTTAAGTGAAGGAAGTCAGAGAAAGATAAATACCATACGATTTCATTCATATGTGGAATTTAAGAAACAAAACAAACAAAGGGGAAAAAGAGAGAGAGAGAGAGAGGCAAACCAAAAACAGTCTCTTCACTGAGAACTGATAAGGTTACCAGAGGGGAGGTGGGTGGGGGGATGGGGGAAACAGGTGATGGGGATTGAGGAGCATACTTGTTATGATGAGCACTGGGTGGTGTAAAGAAGTGTTGAATCATTGTGTTATACACCCAAAACTAATATTACACTGTACATTAACTGAAATTTAAATAAAAACTTTAAAAAATTAATCCATTAAAAAACAAAAAACATTCTTTTAATTTTCCATGAGGTTGAGACAAATCACCTTCCCTCAAAAAAATTCCCCAAACTGACAGATATGACCACATATATTTTTCAGGAGGACAACACAGAAAAAGAAAATTAATGGCAAACAATGAAAATGGGAAAAATTATCTAGGATATGTGAAACACATAAAATATTTAAGCAAACATCAAAGAAACAGGCAATTCACAGAAGAAATGGCAAAAACATGAAAAATCTTGAACCTTTTGGGTTTTTTTGCTGTAATGGCCACTTCCACCCCTCACCACCCCCCACTGCAAAATTCAAGTGCAGAATTCTTTCTCTTTGTTAATGACCATGGTATTCTCGATGTCAGATCACCGCTTCTTTACTTCCCCCTCTACTCTCCGTTTCAAACTGTTACCATGACCTCTGCAATTGGCATCGGTCTTACATGCCTGTTGCTGAGTTTCATTCTTAGGACTTCCTTTTCTAGACCTGGGTTTGATCCAACCAATGAGCTCATTTTTTACCTTCTGGAAACTAATCAATCACAGTTAGTCACATACGACAAGTTTTTTACTCTTCCTGACAACTTTTACTATTAATAATTAGAGACTACTTCTAAGCTTTCAGAAAAAAAGTTTCTTTTTTTAAATTTCTGGGTCTGCTTTCCACATAATAAAATTTCTCTGGAGGACTAAAATACTTATTTCTCCCAAATCTCTATCTTCTCTATTCAATTATAAACAAGTACTGTATTACTGACCTATTTCTGTCCTCACAACAACAGACTACCCAACTACAATAAATGCAAACTTGATTGTGCTTACGTTTGCAAATTCTAAGTGCTTTAAATGAATTACTTCATATAATGCAACAAATGTACGAATTAGGCATTATTACTCCATTTCCCAGATGAGGAAATCAAAAACTACATAATGATGGAAGAAGCATAAAGTATACTCTTACACATTACACATATTTCTTATTACTATTACCTTATAACATCTGCCCCAAAAGAACATACCCCCTTTTCAGGAAATACTGACAAGAGACAGGCACTCCCCCCCCTTTCTATCCCAACTAATCCTTCCCAGCTTTACCACAGATTTCTTTTCCCTTAAACTCTACAATCCTACCATAAATCATCTCCGGATGGGCACCTACACGTTCTGATTGCTCTATGTTCTTTTAAGGTCTAAATTTCAGGAGTGCTTGACTGGGTCAGTCAGTAGAGTTCGAGACTCTTGATCTTGGGGTCATGAATTCAAGTCCCACCTTGTACGTAGAGCTTACTTAATTAAAAATAAATAAATAAACTGGAAAGTTCAACCCAAGATGCTAACTCTATACTTCCTTGTGATCCAGAAAAGAGAGTCATTAATTAAGATCTTACATTTCTTCCTTTAAAAGCATTATATCCTATATTTCATTAAATGTAAATAAAATCCCTCCTGTATCTGATTATGCAAAATCACATTATGAAAGGTTCATTTGGTTATACTGGAACAGACTACAATCTGTTTTATAAATATTTTTCTCATCAGTTCAACTCAAACATTTACTGAGCACTAACATAAGAAACGTGAGAGTAAAGAAACCAGATGCCTGGATAGTTTTTATATAAATTACTCAAAAGATGAACATTCTTGCTATGTTACAAATATATTCAAATTCAATTAAAAACACAACCTAAAAATGCACTAACAAAGAAAAATGGGCACAGGACACAAATACGTAATATGTGGATAAAGAAATATAAATAGCCTCTAAGCACAGTAAACTGTCTAATCTCTATCATAATAAAAAAATAATTATTAAAAAAGACAAGGTACCATCTTTTTAACCTATCCAAATTGTCAAAGATCGAACAAAATCATTATAAACACTGGTCAAAATTCATAAGTTCTGTGCTATTTTTTCTATAAAAAAAAAGTAAAAACTATTTTGTACCTTGGCATTGTATTTAATTAAGGTCAAGCACCATTTTTAGTCTTAACCTACCTTTCCAGCCTTATCTTCTATACCAACCCATCCTCTCCACTACACTTATCCCTCTCAATTTACACAGTATTTTCAACAAAACAAAGAATTTTGGGGAGCTCTTTGGGCTTTTGTCTTAAATAACAGCTTTACTGAGATCTAATTCACATACCACACATTCACCCATTTCAAGTATACAATTCAACTGGTTTTAATGTATTCACAGAGTTGCGCAACCATCAGCACAAAGAATCACTCAAAAAGAACCCTCATACCCATGAGCAGTCACTCCCCCTTTTCAATCCCTCCCCAAGTCTTTGGCAACCATCACTCTATTTTCTGTCTTACGGATTTGTCTACTCTGGACATTTTATATAAAAGGAATAATATGATAGTCTTTTTTCAACTAGCTTCTTACATTTAGCATATTGTTTTTAAGGTTCATTCATAACACATATCAGTACTTCATTTCTTTTAATCCTTAAAAACGTGGTAAAATACATATAATATAAATTAACCATTATAACACTTTTTAAGTGTACAGTTCAGTGGCATCAGGTTCATTCATACTGTTGTGCAATCAATCATCACCATCCATTTCCAGAATTCTTTACATCTTGCAGAACTGAAATTCTGCACCTATTGACAGTAACTGCCCATTCTGCACCCCACCTCTACTCCCTGGCAACCACCATTCTATTTTGTGCCTATAAATTTGACTACCTTGGGGACTTTCCATAAAGTCACTCCATTTGTGCCTGGCTTATTTTACTCAGCATAATGTCCTCAAGGTCCATCCAGGTTGTAGCTGGGTCAGAATTTCCTTCCCTTGTAAGATTGAATATTTCATTTTATATATATATATATATATATATATATATATATATATATACACACACACACACACACACACACACACACACACACACACACACCACATTTTGCTTATCCATTCATCCATCCATGGACATCTGGGTTGCTTCCACCTTTTGGGCAACTTGAATAATGCTGTGACCATCTCTTCAAGATGCTGCTTTCAGTTCTTCTGAGAATATAAGCAGAAGCAGAACTGCTGCTCTGATCATATGGCAATTCTACTTTTAACTTTTTGAGGAATCATCGTATCATTTTCCACAGTAGTTTTACCATTATACATTCCCACTGGCAAAGAACCAGAGCTCCAATCTCTCTCTCCCCATCTTTGGCATCACTTGTTATTTTCTGTTGTTTTTATTTTTGTTCTTTTGATGAAGCCATTTAATGGATATGAAATGGTAACTCATTGTCATGTTAATTTGCATTTCCCTAATGGTGCTGGAATGTCTTTCCATATGCTTAACATCCATTCACATCTTTTGCCCTTTTATTTTCCTTAAGTTGTAAGAGTTCTTAGACTGCCTCAGTGCCCACTGAAAGATGAATGGATAAAGAGGATGTGGTCTATGTATACAATGGAATATGACTCAGCCATTAGAAACGGCAAATACCCACCATTTGCTTCAACTTGGGTGGAACTGGAGGGTATTATGCTGAGTGAAGTCAGTCAATCGGAGAAGGGCAAACATTATTATGGTCTTATTCATTTGGGGAATATAAAAAATAGTGAAAGGGAATAAAGGGGAAAGGAGAGAAAATGAGTGGGAAATATCAGTGAGGGTGATGGAACATGAGAGACACCTAACTATGGGAAACAAACAAGGGGTGGTGGAAGGGGAGGTGGGCGGGCGGATGGGGTGACTGGGTGAAGGGCACTGAGGGGAGCACTTGACGGGATGAGAACTGGGTGATATGCTGTATGTTGGCAAACTGAACTCCAACAAAAATTTTAAAAAATAAATAAAATGTAAACTATGTATCAGAAACTTTGATAAATGCTCTATATAAATTACCTCATTTAAATCCAAAAAAAAGAGTTCTTAGACTGAATGTGAAACTTTATCAGTTATGAGATCAACAGATATTTTCTCCTGCATCATCAGCTGCTTTTTTACTCTTGATTATGTCCTTTGATGCATAAGAAATTTTAATTTGGGGGGCACCTGGCTGGCTCAGTCGGCAGTAGAGCATGTGACTCTTGATCTCGGGGTCATGAGCTTGAGCCCCACATTACATTTGGGGTAGAATTTACTTAAAAAATTTTTTTTAATTTTGATGTAGTTGAATTTATTTATTTATTTATTTATTTACTTTGGGTTTGTTGCTTGTGCTTTTAATGTCATAACCAAGAAATGACCGCCAAACCCAATGGGGTAAAGTTCCCCCCACCATGTTTTCTTATATGAGTATTCTAGTTGTAGCTCATACATTTAGGTCCTTTTTTTTTTTTTAAGATTTTATTTATTTATTCATGAAAGACACACAGAGAGAGGCAGAGACACAGGCAGAGAGAGAAGCAGGCTCCATGCAGGGAGCCCAGTGCGGGAATCGATCCCGGGACTCCAGGATCACGCCCTGGGCCAAAGGCAGATGCTCCCACTGCTGAGCCTTCCAGCATCCCATATATTTAGGTCTTTGATCCATTTTGGGGTTCAGTGTGTTTTTTTTATAATATGGTGTTAGTGGATCCCTGGGTGGCTCAGTGGTTTAGCGCCTGCCTTTGGCCCAGGGTGTGGTCCTGGAGTCCCGGGATTGAGTCTCACATTGGGCTCCCTGCATGGAGCCTGCTTCTCCCTCTGCCTGTGTCTCTGCCTCTCTGTCTCTCTCTGTGTCTCTCATGAATAAATAAATAAATAATCTTTATAATATGGTGTTACGTAAGAGCACAACTTCAATGTTTCATATATGGATATCCAGTTTTCCCAATGCCATTTGTTGAAAACTGCCTTTCCTCATTTAAGCACCCTTGTCAAAAATCATTTGACCATATATGCCAGGGTTTATATCTGAGCTCTCAATTCTGTTCCACTGTTGTATACACATCTGTCTTTATACCAGTACTGCAGTCTGATTACTGTAGCTTTGTAGTAAGTTTCGAAATCACCAAGTGTGAAACCTCCAACTTTGTTCTTTTTCAAGAGTCCTTTGGTTATTTGGGAGATCCTTTGAAATTCCATGAGTTTCAAGGTGAATTTTTCCATTTCTGCAACAACCATTGTTGGGATTTTCATTAGAATTGCATTAAATCTTTACATTACTTTGGGTAGTACTGATATCTTAACAACATTAAGTCTTCTAATTCAGGAATACAGAGGTCTTTAATTTATGGTGTCTTTAACTTCTTCAAGCAATGTTCTGTAGTTTTCAATGTATGAAAGTCTTTCATCTTAATTTATTCCTAAGTATTTTATTCTTTTTGATGCTATTGTAAATGAAATTGTTTTCTTCATGTCCTTTTCAGAATTTTTGCTGTCAGAATACAGAAACTCATGTTTTTTTCCACATTGATTTTGTACCCTGCTATTTGCTGAATTCACTTATTAATTCTAACATTTGGTTTGGTAGAATCTTTAGGGCTTTCTACATATAAGATCATATTATCTATGAACAAAGGTAATTTTATTTCTTCTTTTCCAATTTTGATGTCTATTATTCTTGTTTAATTGCTCTGATTAGGACTATGCCAAATAGAACTGACAAAGTGAGTATCCTTGTTTTTTCCCTGAAAAAGAAAAGCTTTCCATCTTTCACCAGTGAGTATATTAACTGTGGACTTGTCATATATGGGCCTTTAATATGTTGACATAGTTTCTTTCTATCCCTGGTTTGTTGAGTGTCATTATCATGAAAGAGTGCTGAACTCTGTCAAGTGCTTTTTCTATATTTACTGAGATCATAATGTGAATTTTTTCCTTCATTTGTTAATGCAGTGTATTACGCGGACTGATTTTCATATGCTGAACTATCTTTGCATTCCAGGTACAAATCTCATTTGGTCATAGTGTATAATCCTCTTCGTATGCTGCTGAATCAAGTTTGCTGGTGTTTTCTGAGGCTTTCTGCATAAATATTCATCAGAAATATTGATATGTTTTTCTTGAAGTGTCTTGGCCTGGGTTTGGTATCAGGGTAATGCTGGCCTTACAGAACGAGTTTGAAAGTATTTCTTCATGTTCAGTTTTTTAGAAAAGTCTGGAGAGGCCTGGGTTAACTCGTCTTTTAATGACTTTTAAAATTCACCTGTGAAAGCATCTGGTCATGGGCTTCTTAGTTGTGACTGCTGAAAAGTTTATGTTACAGATTCATTCCCTTACCAGTTATAGGTTTGTTCAGATTTTCTATTTCTTCATTATTCTTGGTAGATTTTAAATTTCTATGAATTTTGCCATTTCATCCATGTTACCAAATTTGTTGGTGTAAATTCTTCATTCCCTTTTATGGCATAATAATATTGCACTGTATGGATATACCAAATTTTCTTTATTCATCAAACTGATAGACATTTGAACTGTTTGCATTTTGTAGCTATTATGAATTATCCCATAATGAACATTAGTATATAAGTTTCTGTGTGAACATGTTTTTATTTCTCTTGGATATATCCCTAAAAGTTCTAGGTCTCATGGCAACTCTATGTTTACTATTTTGAAAAAAATGCCAGATTATCTTATAAGGTGGTTGGACCATTTTACAACCCTATCGGTAATGTATGAGTCTCCCACCAGTAATGTCTGAATCTTCCAATCTCCGTATCTTTCCCAACACTTAATAACTATCCTTTTCTTATGGCCATACTATAGTGCATATGAAGTGGAATCTCACTGTAATTTTGATTTTCATTTCCTTGATAGCTAGGATACTGAACATCTTTTCATGTGTTTATTGGTCATTTGTGTATCTTCTTTGGAAAAAGGTCTATTCAGATGCTTTGCACACTTTCTAAACAGGTTGTCTTTTTATTATTTGGTTGTAAGAGTTCTTTATATATATTCTGGATAGAATATATCCTTATCAGATAGATGTTTTACAATTATTTAAATTCTCCCAGTCTATGAGAATTGTCTTTTCACTTCTTCAGTAATACCCACTAGAGCACAAAAGCTTCTAATTTTGATGAAGTCCAATATATCTATTTTTTTCCTTTATTGCTTCTGCTTTTGGTTTCTTAACTTAAGAAGGCTTTAGCTAATCCAAGGTCATGAAGATTTATTCCTATATTTTCTTCTAAGAGTTTTAAGGTTTTAGCTCTTATATTTAAGTCACTGATCTATTTTGAGTTAATTATTATGCATGACGTGAAGAAGAGGCCCAATTTCATTCTTTTGCATATGGAGATCCACCTGAGCCAGCATTGATAACTGAAAAGGCTATTCTTTTCCACTGAATTTTCTTGGTATCTTCACTGAAAATCAGTTGACCACTAAAAATGTGAGTCTTTTATTTCTGGACTTCCAGTTCTATTCTACTGATCTCATGTTTACTCTAAAGCCAGTACCATAACAGTTTTGATCACTCTAGTTTTATAGTAAGATTTGAAATCAGGAAGTATGAGTTCTGTTTTAAAGATATTTTTTGACTGTTTTATCTCTTTTGAATTTCCATATGTATTTTAAAACCAGCTTGTCAGATTCTGAAAAGAAGCCTGCTGTGATTAATAGAAACTGCAATGATTATACAGATCAACTTGCCATCTTAGTAATATTAAGTTGTGGGATCAATGAACATGAAATGTCTTTCCACTTATTTAAGTCTTCTTTAATTTTTTTCAATGATGTTTTGTAGTTTTCAAGGCACAAGACCTTACGCACTTCTTGATTTATTCCTAGATATTTTATTCAAGACTATGACAAATTAAACTGTTTTCTTAATTTCACATTGGATTGTTGGTATGCAAACCTACAACAGATTTTTGGGGACTGATCTTGTATTCTTCTATCTTGATGAATTCATTTATTAGTTCTACAAGTTTCTTAGTGGATTCTATAGAATTCTCTATAAAGTGTATATCCATACACACATGCACACCACACACACATTAGAGATAGTGTTATTTTTTCCTTTCCAATCTGATTTCTGATTATCTTTTATTTAATTTTCTTGCCTAATTGCCTTGGCAATGTTGAATAGAAATGGTGAGAGCAGACATCCTTGTTTTCCACAGATGACCTTTTATCAGGTTGAGACAGTTCCCTTCTATTCCTAGTTTGTTCTCTTCCTGCCTTATAACTTGGTACCTTTCTGGAAAACAACTTGGTGATATGTCTGAAGAAATTTCAAAGTTCAAATCCTTTGACCTAGTAATCTTACTTATATTAATATACTTAAATGAATAATCAGATGTGAATGGAGTTTTATGTACAAAGACCTTAGAAGGAAATCTAGCTCCACCGTCTAACAGAACTAGAATTTAAGTGCAGGGGAGCACCATGTGGGAATCACAGATTATAGAAGAGTGACACTGAGACATTTTCCCTCAACCACATAATAATACTTTGCCAAAAGCATTTACCTCAGAATATTCTTTTCCTGATTTTTAGGAAAATTCCAAATTAAAAGATTATAAAAATTCCCTCATTAAACTAATACCAATATTGAAAGCATTATAGCTTAATTCAAACATAGCAATTATGATACTGGGTTTTGGTTGTCCAAGATATCATGTTAATTTTAAGTACCAAAATACCATTTTCTTGGAATGATACCATTACGTCAGCGCCTGGAGTTTTTTTAATCTGAATTCTAAATATTTACATCTTGAGATGGAGATCAATGACTATAGTTTTTATTTTACATTACATATAATTGCAGAACAAAAAGTCTTTTACCCAGAGAATTATAAACTGCTTTAAAACATTTTAAAGATTTATTTATTTAAGAGACTGAGCATGTGAGCATGAGTGGGGCAGTGAGAGGGGAAAGGAGGGAGGGGAAAGGGGGGGAGAGGGAGAGAGAGAGAGAGAGAGAGAGAGAGAGAGAATATGTCTCAGACTCCCTGCTGAGTGCCAAGCTGACCCGGGGCTCAATCCCACAACCCTGACATCATGACTTGAGTTGAAATCAAGAGTGAGTCTGATGCTCAACCTACTGAGCCAGTGTGGCACCCCAAACTCCTTTACATTTTTTAATTCAGTATAATTACATTCATTCAGAAAGGATCTTTCTAAATTCATAATCCTCGGGGAGGGAGGGCAAGAAAATAAAAGCAAAGTTTCTTCTGCAAAGCAGTTCACACATCAAATATCTGACTGAACAGTGAAATATGAACACTAGAGCACCAAAATGCCCTAATTGCATCCCATTCTTCTTCCATACTTGAAGATCAACTAAAAATCTAGAGATACAGGAAATGTTTCCTTTGAAACAAAATCTCCCCCTTGCTCACAATATTAAGACTGAATAACGGACAAAAAGGTTAAAAGATCCCCTCAGTTATAAAAAGATGAAACTGTCTGGAGATAAATAAAATTAGGAAAAAATTTATAATTAGTTTAGCCTTCATCCATTCCCCCAGATTATTCCAGAAAAAGTTCACTCAGCATCACTAAGATTTTGCACAAAAATCCACCACTGGCTTATTAATACTACTTAACTCTGTTTTCTTAAGGATAATTTCTTTTTTAAAACAATATTTTATTTTCAATATTAATTTTTTTCATTTTTAATTAAAGCCAAGTTTTAAAAAATTCTTTTACGGTGTTATTCTTACATAGCCAAAGACTTAAGTTAAAATAATGCAAATGTTTCTACTTTTATATTAGCAATTTTACCTCATATGTATATTGTTCATAATTTTCATAGCTAAATTGTTTTAAGTATTTGCTTTAACTTTTTTTTAGTTTTATGAATTTGAATATGAACTATTAACTATTAAATCAAAGTTCCTATACTGCCTTTCTGCTCCAGGATAGCGATCACAATTAATATAATGGCACAGAGCTCACATGATCAGGATTAGAACCCAAGGACTTCAAATCGAATTCTCTTTTCACCAAATTAGGCTATCTCACCATGGTTCCCATCAAAATTAACCGATTCATTACAAAAGGATCATGTATTATCTCACACCTATTAGGATGACTATTAAAAAGATAAGAAATAACAAGTGTTGGTGAGGATGTAGAGAACAGGGTACTCTCATGCACTGTTGGTAGGAATGTAAAATGGTGCAGCCATTATGGAAAACAGTATTGAGGTTCCTCAAAAAGTTAAAAATAGAACTACTGTATGATACAGCAACTCTACCTCTGGTTTTTTCTTCCAAAAGGAAGAAAAATCTAACTCAAAAAGATATCCGCACCCACCATGTTCACTGCAACATTACTTACAATAGCCAAGACATGGAAGCAACCTAAATGGTTGTCAAAAGATGAACGAATAAAGAAAATGTATTACAAATATACAATGGAATATTATTCAGGCATAAAAAAAGAAGGAACTCTTGCCATTTGCAACAACACGAATGGACCTTGAAGGCACCATGCTAAGAATTCAGAGAAAGACAAGTATCATATGATCTCAGTTATATGTAAAATCTAAAACAAAAACAAGGAAAAAAAAATTTAAAAAACCCAAACTCACAGATACAGAGAAGAGACTTGCCAGAGGAAATAAGGTGGGCAAAATAGGTGAAGGGGGTCAAAAGGCATAAATTTCCAATTATAAATACATCATGAGGATGTAATACACAGTATGGTGACTATGGTTAATAATACTGTATTGTATATTTGGAAGTTACTAAGCAAGACCTTAAAAGTTCTCATCACAAGAAAAAAACATTCTACATGACCGATGAATGTTAACTGAATGCATTGTGGTGTTCATTTCACAAGATACATAATATCAAATGATTATGCTGTTAAAACTAATATAATGTACATCAATTATATCTCAATAAAATAAATAATTTTGAAAGATGATTGTGTTTTAAATTCCATACTCCCTGACATACTGTAATATATTTAACTACTACCTGGCATCTAAATATAACATTTCACATAGTATAACACTTTATTTATCATGATTCCAACAACTACAAACAGGATTATGGTGGGGAAAAAGAAGATGAGGAAGCAAATATGTGAAAATCTACGATTTGTAAAATACAGTACTAGGCACTGTACAGGAGACAAAACAAAAAACCCAGGACTCAAGGGAATTTATAATATAGTAAGGAAAATAAATTATAGCCATAAATATAAGGAAAACTACAAATACTTTTATGTTCAATGATAACAGTTTTTTAAAAAGTTAAAGTATGAACGGGATCTAAGTAGAGCTCATTTATTCATGCAGCAATTAGTTATTTATAGTAATTTCTATGGCCTAGCCACTGAGCTAGGTAGAGGTTATAATAATGAATAAAACAGGTATGATTCCCATCCTCATGCAGAGAAACAAATAAATAACAAATCAGTAGTATGATTATTCTGGAAAAAGTAATGAAGAAAAAAAGTAAGACTTTTAAACTGATGGGTCTATATACAGTAGAAAGTAATCCAGTAAAGCCTCACTGATGAATAATGTAACATTCAGTCTGAGATACAGAGGATGTGAAGTCAGCCTTTCAAATGGTGTTTGCACCTATGTGTTGGGGCTAGAGAGGTTTAAGCCCAGGGGAAAAAAAAACAACCCAAACTCATAGATACAGAGAAGAGACTGGTGGCAGCATTTGTAAAGACTTTAAAGATAGAGAAGTGCATCAGCATATTTGACAACTCAAAATACCCTGAAGTTTGCTGGACAATCAGAAAAATGGCAGAGATGGGGGATAAAGAAACAGGCAGGGACAGTGATCCTACAGATCAAAGAAGAAGGAGGTCCAGGGTATGTTGGAGGAAAAACAAATACATTATTTTGACTATAGTAGGAAGTTAATGAAAAACAACATAACACATAACCCTCATGTATAAAATTTTGATTTAATCCTTACTACACAGTAAGAGAAATAATGTTTCCCTTTAATAGATGAAGGCTTCACACAGGTTCAGAAGGGCTAAGGCCCGTGCTACTATGGTTGCACTGCTCATAAGCAAAGTCACAAGTCCCAGACACTGTTAACACAAGTCAAACCTTTCTACTACACAATAAGGGACAAGAAAAAAATAAGGTGAAAAATACAAACTAGATTAAAAATCAAGCTAAGGAATGTGGGAATTATTAAAGACAAAAACTAATGGAAAGGACACCAATTAAAAAGATCATTCTAATTATCTGCATAGTACATAGAGAATACTGTCAAAACAAGTTCCTTTCTACAAAATTACCATGTATTATGTCAATCATTTTTATACTGTTCCCCAGGAAGAGTAAGATTTTGTGTGTGTGTGTGTGTGTGTGTGTGTGTGTGTGTGTGTGTGTGTTTGTAGTTGGGGATGGGAGAGGGCTAAGTACCCTGTTCTATCAGAACATATCTATTTTACTTTCTTAGATTTAATCTGAAAAAGAATTTTGCTCTTTGAAAACCACAGATTATAATGAAGTCAACTCTGGTTCCACAATCTTACTCTGAAGATCTAAAACCTACTACAAGCAGACCTTTCACCCACCATATGCCTATGACAACCACTTTAATAAGCACGCTAATTCCTTTTTACTTTTCTGCTAAATGTAAAGCATATGCCACTATAGTTTATTAAAGGCAATTTCAGGTAAGATTTTTGCCTCCACACCTTCAGAAATAATATAAATGTCTACCATAAAATTTCTTTGTCTATTAAGTCATGACATTAAAAATGTAAATATATTCTATACCTCTATGAACTATTTCTCAATAACTAAAAAATGCAGACTAAAAATTATACATTAATGCTCAAAAAACTACTACTACTCCCAAATATGCTTTTTTGTTTACTAATGTAACTCAAAAATCACTAAGTAAATAAATAATTGTTCAACTCATCTACATTTAAAATTAAAGTACGACGTTAATGCAACAGTTTTATGTACCTAGCAATTACTCAACTGGTCAATCCCTATGACAAAATCTGTAAGTTAGCAACATCATGCGTATGCAGAATTGGTTATGTAAAAATGCATGCATACCTTTATCCTTCTTAAAATCCAAAGCATCTTCTTTATCAGTCACTATTTCCTTCATATTAATAATACTCTGGTGGGTAAGCTGCCGGAGAATTTTAATTTCTCGAATTGCTGTAATTGGAAAGCCTTCCTTTTCATTATCTAGACGTACTTTCTTTAAGGCTACCATTTCTCCTATGAAAATAAAAAAAAAAATCAAGTTACCAGATGACAAAACCAAACGACATTTTTCTTTAACTTTTAATTCATAATTTCTGCTCCTACCTCTTGAAATCACAATGTTTACAGTTCAAGAAATTAAATCTCTGATTAAATAAAAATTATGAAATATTTATCCAAATTGTGGAATAGTACATAACTGTTACAAAGGATAGGGCAGGTCCATAGCTATTGTTATTTTTTGCTCTCCAAGACATATTAAAAAAGCAAGATGATCAACAGCAGGTGCATTACACTACCAATTTTAAAAAGTGAAGGAGGGGAGGATAAATTTACCCAACATGCTTACACATGCATAAAACCTCTGAACATATGAGAAGATTCTGTACATAGTGCAAGTGAGAAAATAAACTCAGATGTATTAACTTGTCCAAAGCTGCCCAGTTACCTAGCAGTGAAACTGGGATTCAAAATCTGGTTTAGCAACCTGAGAAGTATTTGACTCTTCCCACTACACTAACTGACTTCACAATCCAGGTCTGAATGACTTTTGATCAGATAAGATCTAACTATTAAATAGAACAGACACACTCCTGTTATAGGAAAAAATGCACTATAATAAAGTTCATTCCATTCTTTAGAGAAAAAAAGTAATTCTGTACTTACGAATTTTCCAAAAGAAGAAAGTTTATCCTTTTAATCATTAAAACTTACTTCTTTTTGATGGAAGTCTTAAAATGTAGGATTCCTTATTAAATGGTTTTAAAGTTATACTTTTTTAAAGTTATAATTTAATCTTTTTGATAATGCAGAATCATCATTATAAATATTACCCTATGCTGTAACTGCTCTCCAGAGTTTTCTTATACTAAATGACTTCATATAGCTATGCTACTTTAATCTACTGGTTTATTTCAACAAGGAATTATAAGTAAATATTAAACACTGGCTCTACCCATTATTTAGTAAAATACATAGCCTCTGACACAGTTACTTTTTACTCTGCTACAAGACCTTTGAAAACATTCTCAGAGGTTCCTGATTATGTTCTAAAATATTAAGCTGCTAAGTCTGGCCTCCAAACAAAGGGTAACTTGGACAGAAAAAGAATATTTTGGCTAAAAGAAAATGTGTTACATAAGGCTTAATACAACAAAATTTACTACTAAGACAGTCAAGATACTTTTTCCTCCTGATTACTAACAACCTAAGAATTTATTCATAATTAAAGAAAGCTAAATCCCACCATACTACATATCACAAATACTAAAAAAAACTTAAAAAATGTTTACACACCCACTTACGTGTATTCATATCTTACGTACTTGCACATAGAAAATAAAACAAAAACCAAGATGAAACAAAAGCATGATAAATCCAAACTTAAAAAAAAAAAAAACACCTAAAATACACATTTGAAGAGAAATACAAATCAAATACATTCAATAGATTAAAGATCCACAGCATTTGACATACTTACCAGTGTCTTTATCCCTGGCCTTGTAAACTTGTCCATAGGTACCTTCTCCAATAATTCCGATGATATCAAATTTATCCACGCAGCGTTTTCCCCAGTCAATATCTTTTTCTTTGATTTCACCATAGCGAGGCCCACATATTCTATCAAATATAGTTCTGAAGTTTTTATATACAATCAAGCAAGTTGAATAAACCATTTAATATTTAACATCCACCCTCCCCGAGTCTTATATCATTTTCCCCCTTCCCTGTACATTTGTGATCATCGAAGACCAAGTTACACTTTAATCTGGTATTATAAATTATCCTAAAAGTCAAGGCATCATTTTTCCATACCGACTTTTCTCCTATAAACTAACAAACTGAGAAAGAGAAGTAAAGCATGTACCAAGAACTTTCAGAAATAAAATGTAATTTTCAATGAATGGATAAAACCAACACTACTACAAAGAGTCAAAGTTCTCTAAGCAATCTCCAGAAGTCTTCCTTTTCATCCATTATACATATATGCTTCACTCATTTTTTCAGAAAACAAATTTGATAATGAACATTACCAAAACTCTAACTACAAAGCTTATTGACAAATTTAGACTTAGGGCTAGATGAAATTATCTTAAAAATGGAAACACAAGAAAGATTTTTAGTCCAAGAGAGTATAAAAGTATTAGTATAATCACTCTCCAGAATCCACACTGTGTGTGTGTGTCTGTGTGCATGTCATATATATGACAAATATTTGACATTCTTTAAAAAAATAAGTAATTTTGTAGTCTCTCAATATTCTGGTATGTAACAGAAATTCAAGTAAGGAATAAAGCTACAATACTCAGGAAAATGATTTTAAAAGTTTTCTAGTTTCCTACTCTATACTAGAAAATCCGCTGATACACAAGGAACCTGGACAGCAATCCTAAAATCAAAGTCTTACACTTTCCCTCGATTAAGTAGAAGTAAAGTAGGAATCAACGTCCTCCCCCCCCTTAACTGATGAACTGGTTTTAAGGGAAGGAGTTATCTCTGGGCACTTACTTGAAACTAATTTAGGATACAGATTTCAAACCTTCTTCCACTCCACCTCTTGCAAAATGAAAAATGCATTTAGTTATAGGAGCAAATGCAGCTAAAAAAGCAAAGGAAAACATGCCAGCTTGCCCATGACTAATTTTGTTTGGGCTCACTGAATGCTGACTTCCACATTCTCCAATTTCAGTGTTTTCTGTTGTTCAAATAACTTAATTGTAGAAATTATCAGTAACATAGAATACCCCAAGAAATTAATACATTACAAATTGTGAGAGAAAATTAAATTTGGTTTTATTAGTCATTTTGAATAGGTATACGCAGGGAATTATGAATTTTTTTCAAAACTCTAGAATTTATTCATATAGTTAAGTTTAAAGAATAAGTACACTTTTTATAATTTGAAATTTTAATTTTTTGTTTTGTGATTTTATGATGACCCAGAATCATTTCTGGTCAATTTAAGAGCAGGTAGAAAGCAAGCACATACTTAGGCCTCCTTTTACTATGTAACTGCGTTGCTGTTTTCTTTTCCTCTGGACTCTTTGAGAGATCATCTCCTCCTGGTAGCTCAGGGGGCAGTGGTAAATCAGCAAGTAAACATCGTAATTTCTTCTCTACTTCTTTTTTAACTGCTTTTACTGAAATATTTCCTCGTAAGCTAAAAAAGAAAGGAGTCAGACAGATAAAACACATTTATATGAGAAATAAAAATGTAGCCACATCTTACACTTAAGTAGCAATGGCAAAATACTAACTTTCTTCACTTTCTAGCTAAAATAATGTACTATATATATTCAATTGCAAAATATAAATTTTGAGGGTAAAAATGATACAGAATTAGACAAAAACTAAGGAAATCTGAACAAGATGTGGAGCTTAGTTACAATAACATATTGATATTTGTTCACTGGTTATAATGAACATACCATACTAATGTAAGATGTTAATAAGAAACTACAAAGTATATGGGGACTTTCTGTAGTATCATTTTAACTTTTCTGCAAATCTACAACTAGTCAAAAAGCGGTATAATTTAAAGATGATAAAAAATTACTATAAAACTGTAAATTAGGGCAGCCCTGGTGGCTCAGTGGTTTAGCGCGACCTTCAACCCAGGGTGAGATCCTGGAGACCCGGGATCGAGTCCCACGACAGGTTTCCTGTGTGGAGCCTGCTTCTCCCTCTGCCTGTGTCTCTGCCTCTCTCTCTCTCTCTCTCTCTCTCTCTCTGTGTGTGTGTGTGTGTGTGTGTGTGTGTGTGTCTGTCATGAATAAATAAAATCTTTAAAAAAAAAAAACAAAAAACTGTAAATTAATACTAAAAAAGTAAACTACTCATGCTTCACAGGAAAATTCCTTAGTTTTGTGATAGCATTTTGTTTGACTCTGTTGGAGAGACATAAAGAGGTTTTGTAAGAAATAATACCACATGCTATTATTTATCTTATCCATTTACATAAGCAACAACTAATTTAGCTTTGCCCCCTTTCAAGGTTAATTTTCTTAAATTAGATGATGATTCTTTTAAATCGGACAATGATTTTTTTAAGGTTCTAAGAAGCTTACTGATAGTACAGGCAAAAATTCAAGTTCAGTTAGGTTTTTTTTGAATGCATAAAGAGCTCTGAATTTTAAAGACTATCTTAACTAGGTAATTTGAGTATCTTAAACCTCCCAGTTACTAAAAAATCTGTTTAATAAGATATTTCTTGAAAGAGAATCTTATAATGATAAAAAAATTTGTACTTCACACAGTTTCATAGCAATTATGAGTCCTACAATGAAAAAATTGAGTGAGACTACACCATTGGGGTCACAAATTGCAAATAAAATTATCAATCATTCCACTTTAATTATAACTTCTTCTATTCATGTTGAACATTAGTATTATTGTACAAACACATACTTTAATACTATCTGATAAAAACCATTTACCAGTTACTATAATAAAGTTGTGTCTTTTCTTCTTAACCCCATGTTACTCACTAGAAGTTTTTTTTTCTTTTTTATATTTTATTTATTTATTTGAGAGGAGGGAGGGAGAGAGAGAGAGAGTGAGAGAGAGAGAGAAACTGAAGCCGACTCCACACTGAACACAGAACCCCACAACAGGGTTGGATCCCACAATTCCAAGATCACGACCTGAGCCAAAATCAAGGGTCAGAGACTTAACTCACTGAGCCACCAAGGTGGCCTAGAAGTTCTTTAACAGAGAAAACATGTTCAAAAGGAAATTGGTTTGGGACGCCTGGGTGTCTCAGTGGTTGACTCTGCCTTCAGCTCAGGGTGTGATTCCAGGGTTCTGGGATCAAGTCCCACATTGCGCTCCTTGCATGGAACCTACTTCTCCCTCTGCCTATGTGTCTCTCATGAATAAATAAATAAAAATTTAAATAAACAAACGAAAACAAAAGGAAATTGGTTTGCAGTTTTATTTTTAAAGTAATGGTATGGAGGTACTTGGGTAGCTCAGTGAGTTAAGCAGCCGACTCTCGATTTTGTCTCAGGTCATGATCTCAGGGTGGAGGGATCAAGCCCTGCATGGGGCTCCACACTCAGCAGGGGTTCTGCTTGAGATTCTCTCTCTCCCTCTGCTCCCCCTGCCCCACTCCATGCTCAAGCACACATCCACACTCTCCCTCTCTCAATAAAAATATAATAGTATCACACAGGTAACTTTTCAATATTAATGTTCAACATATTGATTTTTATGCTATGTGCTAGACATCAGGTAAGGCACTGGAGTTTAACAACAATAACAAGTACACTAAGATAGAACTCCTCTCAGAAATGAGCTAAGATTGTCTCTTGGAGAACACAGTCAAATAAGCAGCGGGATAAAGTATTACCAAATGGGTTCCTGGAGTAATGTAGCTAAAGGGTAGCTAAATCAGGGTTGAAAGACAGTAAAAGCCTCTTTTCTAAAAAAGGGACTACTTGAACTATGCCTGAAAATAAACCTATTTCAAACCTTTAACTAGAAAACTGTAGTCTCTCACTTATAATTAGGGTTTAGTCAAAAATTCTCATTTGAACATTCAAATCAACATGAGGAAAAAACTAAAAATCCTAATTTTACTTATAACTTAAAATTTAAAAGACTGTCTATAGCCATATATTATTACATGAACTACCAGACTCAGCAAGGCTCCCAGACTTCAGAGAAATGAAATAGGAAGTATGATTTTTTAAAAGTTCTCATGTACTACAGCAACAAAAACAACAAAATGCCTTAACAAGAAACGTACAAGATCAATAGAAGAAAATTAAAGATAGGGACGGACAGACATAAAACTGGATCTGAATGAACAGAAACCATGTTTTTGTATGGAAAACTGTAATACTATAAAGCTATCAGTCTCCAAATTAATCTACTACATTCAGTTGAGTCCCAAACAAAACCCAAGCAAAAATTTTCATATAACTTGACAAGTAGATCATAAAATTTATCTAAGAATAAAGGCAAAAATCTGCCCCCAAAAAACTTTTTTTTAATTTTTTTTAATTTTTTTTTTTAAATTTATGATAGTCACAGAGAGAGAGAGAGAGAGGCAGAGACATAGGCAGATGGAAAAGCAGGCTCCATGCACCGGGAGCCCAACGTGGGATTTGATCCCGTGTCTCCAGGATCGCGCCCTGGGCCAACGGCAGGCGCTAAACCGCTGCGCCACCCAGGGATCCCTGCCCAAAAATTTCTGAAAAAGAACAGTGGAGTGCAATTTGCATTTGCCCTGTCACATGACCAATCTATTTTAAAAGGTCCCAAACCAGAAACCCAAGATTGGTTAAAGTCAAGGAGTATGTATTATGATCTATCCAACATGAATTGTCAATATTTTTAAATAAGATTTACCTAAACATTCAGATTTCAGGCTTTTTAAAAAACAAACAAAAAAACAAAAGCTCTAGCAACACTGGGTCCAAATTTATGTATAGCAGCAGCACTGAAGCTGAGGCTGAAAAACAAAGATACTTACTCATCAGTAATTTACTCCATCCCTTCACTTTTGTTATTTCCTGCCTAACCCTGTAACAGAAATCTGAGTTTGAGAACCAATACATCATGCATCTAAAGAAGTTAAAACACGAAGCCCCTGCTTGGCACAGTTGAGTGGAGCATCTGCCTTTGGCTCAGGTTGTGATCCTGAGGTCCTTGAGCCCAAGCCCAGCATCAGGCTCCCTACTCATCTCTCCCTCTCCCTCTGCTAGTCCCCCAGCCTGTGCTCTCTCTGTCAAATTAATAACTAAAATCTTAAAAAAAAAAAAAAAAAAAAGAAAAGAAAAGAAAAAGAAAAGAAAAAATTTAAAAAAAGTTAAAACAAGAAGTACTGACAAAGAAATAATAGAACATATTAATAGAAAAGAGTTCAGAATACAGGTATCTGTAAGAATTTTATATATGACACCACAAATTATAGATTATTCAGTAAATGATGTTAGAAACAAACTTATCAGTCCACAGGGTGATGGGCGAGAGCATCTTTCTTCTTCATATATTAATCAAAAGCAAATTTCTGTGTGATTTGACTTAATCTCTTCTAACTTTATAAACACATAAGTTATAAAGGAAAAATGATTAGATCAGACTATATTTAAAATAAAAAACATCCATATAGCCAAAACCAAAACAAATACATGTGAAAGATAAGCAAAGACTCTGATAAGCAAAGGTCAAGATTCCTAACATAAGAAGCACCTACAAATCAATTATAAAAAGGAAAATAGTATTAAGGAATAGCATAAGATATAAACAAGTCATTCACTGGAAAAAATAAATAGCCAATAAATATTAAGAAAGATGCTGTATCTCAATAATCAGAAAAATGCAAAATTAAATAATTACATATTTTAAAGACTGTATAAATTGGTAACAATCTTATTAAAGTACAATTTGGGGGCACCTGGGTTGCTGAGTTGGTTAAGCATCTGCCTTCAGCTCAGGTCATGATCCCAGGGTCCAGAGATCAAGTCCTGCATTGAGCGTCCTGCTCAGCAGGGAGTCTGCTTCTCCCTCTCCCTCTGCCTCTTCCACCCCCTACCCCCTACTTGCACTCTCTTTGAAATAAATAAATACAATGTTTAAAAAAATAATAATAAAATGTGTATACTTTAACCTGGTAACTATCCTACAAAAATTGCTCTCACATAAAATATTAATATAAAAAAGTTTGATAGCAAACAATTATAAATCTAAGTATCCCTTAATAGCAGAATAGTTAATAAGAGCATGATTTATTCATTCCTACTGATAGGAATATTGAATGAACCTCTATCTATATACCAACATGGAAAGATCTCCAACACACTAATTAAAAAGACAAGCAGTATTATGCATTACATGCATAATAAAAAGAATTTATCATCTAAAAATATATACTTTAAAATCTACCATGTTAAATAAATAAAATAAAATAAAATAAAATAAAATAAAATAAAATAAAATAAAATAAAATAAAATCTACCATGTGATTTTTCAGAGAGTAATAAATCCCAGGTCTAGAAGAGAAGCAGAGTGCAAAGTGAGCCTAAGCTAGGAAATATTAAAAAACAAATAGGTCATGTTAAAGGACAAAGAGGTCAGCTTAAGGGAGTTCCTACTGGCCAACGACATTTGCAGCACCAAAAAGAAGAGTGACTCGTGTTGAATCCATCTTTCACCGCACATGTTAGTAGTAGCATACTGGTCTTAAAAACTTCTATATTCAAGGACATCTGGGTGGCTCAGTGGTTGAGCATCTGCTTTGGCTCAGGGCGTGATCCTGGAGTCCCGGGATCAAGTCCTGCATCAGGCTCCCCAAGAAGCCTGCTTCTCCCTCTGCCTATTCTCTGCCTCTGCCTCTCTCTCTGTGTCTTTCATGAATAAATAAGTAAAACCTTTAAAAAAATTATATATTCATGAAACGTATGAACACATTAACAGAAAGAAGAGCAGAGACGTAACAGAAAATCAGAAGAAACAAAAAAGGTAGGTCAAAACATTTTCTTAATGATAAGCATGACATGTACCACCGTCTCAAAAAGAGATGCACAAAGAATACCTTCCTTAAGCACTCACTCACTTGTACATATCTTGAATTCTTGAAAATATCACCTGTAAAAATTTATCTCCAAAGCATATGTGAAAGAATAAAGTAAAGAACAACCAGTTTCACTGGGCCAGAATTACTGGATTAATTTTTTAAGATTTTACTTGTTTATTTAAGAGAAAGAGAGGGAGAGTGCATAAGGTGGGGCAAGTGGACTCCCTGCTGGGTGGGGTATCAGACTTCTGGCTCAATCCTCAGACCCCAAAATCATGACCTGAGCTAAAGTCAGATGTTTGAGCCAACCAGGCACCCCCAGAATTACTGGATTCTTGTAACTGGGTCATTATCTCATTAATGAAGTGACTCAGTTCTGCATTCATGCCTCTGTGGATGGAGAATTCATTCCTGGACTCATCAAAATTACAACTCATGGGCAGCCGGGGTGGCTCAGCGGATCCAGGGCATGATCCTGGAGTCCCAGGATTGAGTCCCACCTTGGGACCCCCCGCATGGAACCTGCTTCTCCCTCTGCCTGTGTCTCTGCCCCTCTCTCTTCCTCTGTGTTTCTCATGAAACAATAAATAAAACCTTAAAAAAGAAAAATTACAACTCACTACTGTGATGAACCTTCAGTGCTCCTAGAGAAGAGTCAAACCTGTAAATACCACAATTACAGTGGTAATTGAAGAAGACCTACCTACACACCACTTTTATCCACTTGTTTTCAAATTCTATAAAGATGTCAGCTAAGAGAATGGCTCATATAGTTGTTTTTTAACAGAAAAATGAGGGGAAAACAGCTATAATTTTAGTTTCTCCATAAAAATAAAAGTGAAAAAGATTAAGTGGTATAACAGATACTACACAGTAGCGTAATGCTTCCATCCTAGGATACGTTTCAGAAATGTTCTTAGAACTGAATTTACTTTACTCACCCTTATCTTCATTAAAAAATGTTTCAAAATTAAAAAAAAAAAAAACCCCTCATACCCCCAATATTCACAATAGAAATTTGTAAACATGTTAAATGAAAACATAAGCACATTATGGGTTTTCTGTAATATATAGTTAATCTCAAAAAAAATTTAAGAGTCAAGAGAAGTCTAAAAAACAATAAATTCATAAAGCTACCCAGAGTGATAAATCTGTAAAACCTCTAAAGAAATCTAAAAATTACCAATATACCTACTTTGTATCACCCAAGGAAGAGTCCCTCATAAATTGTCCTGTTTCTTATAGTGTCATTAAGGAACAGTTATGCTAAAGAAAATACAGTACTGGCATTTCTAATTCCCAAACTCAAGTTGAAATGGACATTGTATCCCAAGGCAACAGCAAATTTCTTCTGGAATTCTAAGCATTAACTCTAATTGTGTCATCCTACAAGCAATGTGCTTCAGTTTAAGGTGTACATAATAAAGATAACTTACCTTTTTTTTGTAACCTTTTTTGTGGGGGGAGGGGTGGGAGGTCAGATAACCTCTCACTTCAGACTGACTTTTTTTTCTTTAAACCGTCAGTGACAGGGACACCTGGGTGGCTTAGCGGTTGAGTGTCTGCCTTCAGCCCAGGGCATGATCCCAGAGTCCCGGGATCAAGTCCCACATCAGTCTCCCTGCGTGGAGCCTGCTTCTCTCTGTCTGTCTGTCTCTCTTTCTGTCTCTCATGAATAAATAAATAAAATCTTTAAAAAATAAAAAAATAAACCCTCACTGACAAAACTTTTTTGCACTTACCTATCAGTGTCTTTATCTTCAGGCAGCATGGGAGGCAAAGGTAACGGTGGTAATGTAGAGGTCACTAAAGCCACATGTTGCTCCTTCTCCTTGGCTCCTAAGCTTGGTGTAAGTGGTTTGGTTTTCTCTTTAAGAGATACTGGTTCATCCTTTGTAGCAGCAGATTTACTCTCCTTCCCAACTACAACTGCTTTCTTGGTGGCTTTATCTACAATCAAATTATTATCCACCTTTGTTACCTGAAGAGGTGGCTTTGTTTTTGCCTTGTCATTTTTTAAAGTTCCACCACTTGAGGGAGAAGGTGCATGTTCAGTTTTCAGTTTCTTCACATCCTTCACATGGTTGGTTTGTGATGCACCGGCCCCAGTCTCTGTGCTCCCTTTCGTAGGTGTAGAAGTGTTGGAAGCTTTGGCAGCTTTGGCAGCGGCCTCAGCAGCCTTTGCCGCTTCTGCAGCTTTCGCCGCTTCAGCAGCCCTTGCCGCCTCGGCAGCCCGGGCTTTTTTATTCTTGTTCAACTCAGCTGCCAGGCTACTCTTCAGAGTTAGTGTGCTAGGAGAAATGCTAGAATGACGACTTCTGGATCTAGACAATCTGTGCCTGCTACGAGATCTTGAATGCCTAGATGAATACGGGCTTCTGCTTCGGGATTTAGCTGAACGTCTGGTGGAAAATAATGAAGATTTAGTTAGTAATTCAGAAAAGCTTAGTATGAAATTTATACAAACTGTGAACTCAAGCCTGTGAAAGTTTATTTAATTTCAAAATCATAATATAGTTTGTGGGAGGATTTTTAAAAACAGAAAATGCTTTTAAGCAAACGATTCTCTGTCGCTATAATTTTCCTGGAAATAGACCTATTATCTTTATCTTGGTCTAGCTCATTAATGCTCAAAGGTGAGACTAGATGAAAGTAGATCTCTGTGAGGAGAAATACTCTAAGGAGAAAAAGCTTGACGGGATGAGCACTAGGTGTTATGCTATATGTTGGAAAATCAAACTCCAATTAAAAAAAAAAAAGGTGACAAGGCATCTTTGCTGTCTTAGAAAACAGAAGTATGCAACAAGGACACGCCAATGGTAGAAGGAGCAGGGTGCAGTCTGACCCATCTTTCACCAGGGAGACCACCTCTACACCTGAAAAGCATCCTCGCTCCCCAAGTTCAGAAGTCAGTATTGTCCTGTCTAAAGCAAGAGTGAAAAAGATAAATGCCTGTTACAAGGCAGTAAATACAAACGGTCTCTAAATTTTAGAAACTACCTCATAGTGACTGTGCAATTCACTTCTCAAAACTTATTAGTAAACACAAAAACTATCACATATTTAAAAGTATGGTGGTGGCAATCAAAATCCCTATAAAACAGATACAGCACAGCAGCATGTGAAAGGAAGCTCCACACCTTATCAAAACTAAAAACAAATACTCACAAGACAAAGACATTATGATAGTACTTTGAAATGTTTGCCAGGTCTCATTTTAATGCTCACATCAACCCCAGTTAATAAGTATCTATAGTTTACAGATTAGAAATTTAATCTAAAATATGATGTTACTTAAAATCAGTCCCATATTCATCAGCAGTTGTACCAGTAATTATCTTAGTGCCACTACCCTATTCCTCCTATACCCTTTTGCCCAACTCTGTGTCCAAGGAGGCTAACCCTAACAGACGCACCTTCGGGGTTTCAGTGCTATCTGTCACTGGCAGATCAGAAGGTAGAGAAATGCTGGATTATTTCTTTCCAGCACCCTCCCTCCTTTTGGTCACATTTTCTGACACAAGCTTTGTCTCCCTACCACCATTGCTCCTTTCAGGCATCCCCTTTTCACAGATCTCACCAGGCTCTACCTACACTGTATTTTCCTTGCCCCTTTAAGCTTCCCCCCATAACTACAGAAAACATCCCTTGTGGTATCCCTTTCCACCCCTACCTCTGCAGTCCTTCATTTAATAAATCTCTTGCACCATCTCAGTTGGATTGTTTCGTTCTAGAACCTTGCCTGATATCTAGTGGTATGCCGTCTTAAACTATAAAGTAGGTTGGTCAACACAATAAACAACTTAATACACTGTGAAGGAGATAGCTCCTGTTGAAATTCTACATTACAGGGAGAGGGTAAATGAAGCAAAGAAATTCCTAGGAACCCATAATTAAAATGGGCAGAGAGAAAACGAAGGACTGGAAATTTTGTTTATATCTGACATTAACAGAGCATGGAGGAAAACACTGAGAAACATCCTACAATTCTAGTATGAAAACGAAACTATGATTAGGTTTAGGATAAACTCAAATACAAATTCAACTTCTCCCTCATTCTTTCAAGAACATTTCAAAATGTACTAAGGGCCAACTGGTATTCAGCAGTTGGCATTTCGTATAAGCTCCATACTATAACACACTATTTTAGATTAATGGGAACACGTTTTAGAAAACATTCAAATCTAACACTTGCTTATCATTAAATATTCATATGCACCAATCATCAAAATTACCAATGAGCTTACTGATATTTGTGAAAATGAGAAGAAATCTTTTGTTAAATATACAGTGGTAAACATCTTAGACAACTTTAGTATAGGAACCAAAACTGTCATTATATGAAATAATCAGCCACATTTTTTTATTTCTTCTCCCTGCAGACTCTTAGACCTTAAAACAAGTCTGATTATGTCATGCTTCTAGAGCAGCAGAAAGGTACACAGCAGGAGAAAGCAAAGAGACTATCATTCATCAGAGGTAACAGCACAGAAACTTCTGTTAAATTAACTTTCCTACACTGGCAAGATTCTGGTCACCAATTTCATACAGACATATAAATTATACTTAATTGAGAGATTTATGACCACTAAGTTTTACCTAAGAAAAGAGACATAAAGATATTAGGTAAAATCCCAACACAATTAACTCCTCTGGCCTATTAAATTATTGTTTTCTAGATAGAATCTAGATAACCATTATCAGCAAGACTTAAAAGACACCCCCTCCAGCCCTCTCCAATTCCTCTCTCTTCAAAAGTTCCTTAACGTTTTAACTTCATGTTCTAGTAAACATGCACTCTCTCACATAATGCATATTTACTAGTTAATGTCAACAATATATTTGGTTTGGGAAACTAAAATCAAACATAACACAAAATTCAAATTTAGGTCATTTTTACTAATAATCTTCAACCATACAAAGTTATGAGGGTAGAAGTGTACCTCTAAGACTACATAATGAATTATATCATGAAGTCTTAGTAAAAGAACTAAAACAGATGGTAAATAGTCCTTTTTTAAAAAAAAAATTATTTAACAGAGAGAGAGAAGAGGGCGTGAGCGAGAGTGGGGAGAAACAGAGGGAGAGGGACAAGAGGGCTCTACACTGAGCACAGAGCCCAACCTGGGGCTCAATCTCACACCACCAAGATCACGACCTGAGCCAAAGCCAAGAATTGGTCACTTAACCAACTGAGCCATCCAGACACCCAGCAAGTCCTTCTTTTAAAGGTAAGATTTTTCTTCTTTTTAAAACTTTTTACTGGGCAGCCCTGGTGGCTCAGCGGTTTAATGCCACCTTTGGCCCAGGGCATGATCCTGGAGACCCCGGATCGAGTCCCACATCAGGCTCCCTGCATGGAGCCTGTTTCTCCCTCTGCCTGTCTCTGCCTCTCTCTCTCTCTCTCTCTGTCTCTCATGAATAAATAAATAAAATCTTTTTTTTTTCTTTTTTTTTTTTTTGAATTTTTTATTTATTTATGATAGTCACAGAGAGAGAGAGAGAGAGGCAGAGACACAGGCGGAGGGAGAAGCAGGCTCCATGCACCAGGAGCCTGATGTGGGATTCGATCCCAGGTCTCCAGGATCGCGCCCTGGGCCAAAGGCAGGCGCCAAACCGCTGCGCCACCCAGGGATCCCCAATAAATAAAATCTTTAAAAAAAATTTTTTTTAAATAAAAATAAAAACTTTTTACTAATATTTCTATACTGTAAAATCTGCAGTGAATACATATTAGCTGTTTGTTTTCAATGTTTTTAAAAGATGACAGTATCTCTTTAAGAAGTTAAGAAAACTTTCTATGTTTCTAAGGTTTCCAAATTCATACAAAACAAAGCAGAACCACAATAAAAACTCAGTATCCTGACACTCGATTCATTAGTGCTCATTGTTAATTAGGTTAGTGTTCCTTAGAAAGAGAGCATGGTGTACTTATTCACTCAACTGTATCACACAATCTAAGAGTCCAGGTCTTCTAAAATGGTGCCAAATTAGCAAACACTGATTCTTAAAAATTTTACTATGATAATAACTGATCTCTTATTATATAAAACAATACTGATTAGTACTATCCAAAAGAACTTTCTGGAATGAAGGAAGAGTATCTTAAGTAGGTTCTAAGCCCAGTGTGAGCCCTGAGCCCAAGTCAAAAGTCAGCAGCCCAAAGGACTGAGCCACCCAGGGGCCCCTTATTTCACATACTAATAGCAGTTATATCCATTTTAAAACCTTGTTAATTAGGTATAAATATGCTTTACATGCAAGTAAGGTCCAACAAATGCTAATCAATAAATGTGATGTACCACATCAACAAAATGAAGAATAAAAATCACATGATCATCTCAGTAGACGTACAAAAAGCATCTGACAAAATTCAACATCATTTCATAATAAAAACTAAACCAACTGAGTATAGAAGGAACATGCCTCAATACAATAAAGGCCACTTAAGACAAGTCCACAGCTAACATCATATCCTCAATAATGAAAAAATGAAAGCTTTTCCTCTAAGATCCGGAACAAGAAAACAATGTCCACTCTCCTCACTTTTATTCAACATAATACTCAAAGTCCTAACCTGAGCAATTAGGCAAAACAAATTTAAAAAACAAAAGAAATTGGGGAGCCTGACTGGCTTTGTGGGTTAAGTGTCCAACTTTTGATTTTGGCTCAGGTCGTGATCTCAGGGTCCTAGGATCCAGCCCTGCAACAGCTCCTCGATATGCAGTACATCTGCTTGAGGCTTTCTCTCTCTCTCTGCTTACCCCTACCCTGCTCACATGTATTTATGTGTGCATGCACATGCTCTAAAGTAAATAAATCTTAAAAATGAAAGAAAGGCATCAAAATCAGAAAGAGATAAAATATTCTGTTTGTGGAAAACCCTTCCAAAGATACCACTAAAAGGATGCCAGAATAAACAAATTCAGTAAAGCTGCTAGATACAAAATCAATAGTTGACCCTGGAACAACGCAGGAGTTAAGAAAGCCCACCTCCTGTGCAGCTGAAAATCTGTGTGTAAGTTTTGACTCCCCAAAAACTTAACTACCAATAGCCTTCTGTTGACTTAATCCCTTAATGGTAACATTAATATTAGGTTAACACACATTTTCTCTGTTATATGCATTATATACTGTATTCTTAAGGAAAGAAAGCTAGAAAAAAGAAAATGTTATTTTTTAAAAATCATAAAGAAAATACATTTACAGTGCTATGTGTCTGGCTACTGAAAGAAGAATCCGTGTATAGGTGGACCCATGCTGTTCAAACCTGTGTTCTTCAAGGCTTAATTGTGTTTCTGTACACTAACAACAAACTACTGAAAAGAGAAAGTAAGAAAACAATCTTATTAAAAAAAAAAAAGAAGAAGAAGAAAACAATCTTATTTACAAGAGCATCAAAAAGAGTAATATACTTGGGACACCAGGGTGGCTGAGCAGTTGAGCATCTGCCTTCAGCTCAGGAGGTGAACCCAGAGTCCCAGGATGGAGTCCCACATCGGGCTCCCTGCATGGAGCCTGCTTCTTCCTCTGCCTGTGTCTCTCTCTGCCTCTCTCTCTCTCCATGCCTCTCATGAATAAATAAAATCTTTAAAAAATTTTTTAAAAGTAATATACTTAGGAATCAATTTAATCAAGGAAGTAAGAGAAACTGATAAAGAAATTGAAGAAGGCATAAATAAACAAAGATATTCTGGGCTAATGAAATATAAGAATTAATATTGTTAAGATGCCCATACTATGCAAAGCCATCTACAGAGTCAATGCAATCCCTATTAAAATTCCAATGGAAAAAAATTAAAAAATGGAAATAAAAAAAATAAAAAATAAAATTCCAATGGCATTTTTTTAAGGTTTTATTTATTTATTCGGGGGGGGGGGGGGGGGAGCAGAGACACAGGCAGAGGAAGAAGCAGGCTCCATGCAGAAAGCCCGACATGGGACTCGATCCTAGCTCTCCAGGATCACACCCGGGCTATAGGCAGCGCTAAACTGCTGTGCCACTGGGGCTGCCCTCCAATGGCATTTGTTTACAGAAGCAGAAAGAACAATCCTAAAATTCATATGGAACCAGAAAAGACCCAGAATAACCAAAGCAACTGGGAAAGAACAACAAAGTTAGAGGCATGACACTTGCTGATTTCAAATTATATCACAAAGCTATAGTAATCAAAATAGCATTGTACTGGCATTAAAAAAAAGACATAAAAATCCATGAAACACAATGAAGAGCCCAGAAATAAATCCATATATATAGCCGATTAATTTTCAACAAAAGAGCCAAGAATATACAATGGGGAAAAGATAATTTCTTCAATAAATGGTGTTGGAAAAACTGGAGAGCCACATTAAAAAAAAAAAAAAAAGGAAATTGGACCCCATCTTATCCTATACACAAAAATCAACTCAAAATGGATTAAGGACTAAAGCATAAGACCTAGAACCATAAAACTCCTAGAAGAAAACATAGAGGATAAGCTACTTGATGGCAGTTTTGGCAATGGTTTTCAGATTTGACACCAAAAACAAAACAAAGGAAAAATAAACAAGTGGGACTACATCAAACTAAAAAACTATGTCTGCAAAAGAAACCATCAACAAAATGAAAAGGCAACCTATGAATGGGAGAAAATGTTTGCAAATCACAAATCTAATAAGCAGTTAATATCCAAGGAACTCAAATGGGGCGGGGGGGGGGGGAGCCCAATTAAAAAATGGGCAAAGGACCTGAGGAGACATTATTGCAAAGACATCCGAACAGCTAACGGGCATCTAAAAAGGTGCCCAACATTACTAATCATCAGGGAAATGAAAATCAAAACTACAAAGAGATCCTGCCACACACCTATACTAGGATGTCTATTATCAAAAAGACAAGGAACAACAAATGCTGGTAAGGATGCAGAGAAAAAAGAATCCTTTACACTGTTGGTGAGACTGTAAACTGATAGAGCACTGTGGTAATTAATATAGAGTTTACTCTCAAAGTTAAAAATAGAGGATCCCTGGGTGGCTCAGCGGTTTCGCACCTGCCTTTGGCCCAGGGCGCGATCCTGGGGTCCCGGGATCGAGTCCCACATCGGGCTCCCTGCATGGAGCCTGCTTCTATCTCTGCCTGTGTCTCTGCCTCTCTCTCTCTCTCTCTCTGTCTATCATAAATAAATAAAAATAAAATCTTTAAAAAAAAAAAAGTTAAAAATAGAACTACCAAATGATCCAGATGTCCCTCTACTGGGTATATAATCCAAAGGAAATCAAAGTACTATCTCAAAGAGATACCTGTACTCCCACATTCACTGTAGCACTATTCACTCACCACAGTCAAGGAACAAAAACTAAGTGTCCGGGCAGCCCTGGTGGCTTAGTGGTTTAGCGCCGCCTTCAGCCCAGGGTGTGATCCTGGAGTCCTGGGATCGAGTCCCATGTCGGGCTCCCTGCGTGGAGCCTGCTTCTCCCTCTGCCTGTGTCTCTGCCTCTCTCTCTCTTTGTGTCTCATGAATAAATAAATAAAATCTTAAAAAAAAAAAAAAAACTAAGTGTCCATCAACAGATGAATGGATAAACAAAAGGTGATGTGTGTGTGCGTTTGTGTGTAATGAAACATAATGCAGGCTTTAAAAAAGAAGGAAATTCTGCCATTTGTGACAATACAAATGAACCTGAAAGTTCATTGCCATGTGAAATAAGCCAGAGAAAGACAAATATTGTGTGGTATCACTTAGGTGTGGAATCCTAAAAAAGTCAAACACATATAGATAATAGAAGAGTGATTTCTGGGGGCTAAGAGAGAAGGGAGAAGCTGTTAAGAGGATACACACTTTCAGTTATAAGATTAGTAAGGTGTGTGGATCTAATGTATAATATGGTGACTAAAGTTAACAGTATTATATAATTGAAATTTTAAAAATAGAACTCAGGACGCCTGGGTGGCTCAGTGGTTAAGCGTCTGCCTTCAGCTCAGGGCGTGATCTCGGGGTCCTGGGATCGAGTCCCGCATTGGGCTCCCTGCATGGAGCCTGCTTCTCCCTCTGCCTGTGTCTCTGCCTCTCTATCTCTCTCATAAACAAATGAAGAAAGAAAAGAAGAAAAGAAAAAAGAAAAAAGAAAAGAAAAGAAAAAAGGAAGAAGAAGAAGAAGAAGAAGAAGAAGAAGAAGAAGAAGAAGAAGAAAGAACTCTAACCAAAAAAAAGGTAAATGTAGGAAATGATGGATCTACTACTTAACTGGATTATGGGAATCCTTTCACAATATATACTTGCATCAAATCATCAAGTTGACACTTTAAATATAACTTTGTCAATTAGATCTTTTTTAAAAAAGATTATTTATTTATTTATTTATTTATTTATTTAAGAGCAAGAGAGAAAACAAGCGGGCACAGTGGGGAGAGGGAGAAGCAAGCTCCGCTGAACAGGGAGACTCGACTCGGGGCTCAATCCCAGGATATTGGGATCATGACCTGAGCTGAAGACAGATGTCCAACCTACTAAGTTCACCCAGGTACCCCTAATTTTGTGAATTAAATCTTAATACAACTAGAAAAAAATGCTTTCTAAACTGAAGAACAGTAAATATATAAGCACTTTTTCAAAAAAATCGGTCTTTCTCAATCATCTGTTTTGTGACCTTCTCAGTCAAAACTAAAAATTCCTATGTAATTTGCCACAGATTGGTATTAGAATGGCTCAATTAACTTATTTTTTTCGTTTTTTTTTCAATTAACTATTAACAGTACTATGGCAGCCTCTTAAAATCATCTACTTCAGATCTTCCTTTCACGCTATCTAATCCATATGTAATGCAAACTGAACACCTTCCTCTAACATCTACTCCATGCAATTCTGTAATTTTAATTTCACCACTTTCCTCCATCCATTTACCCATGCTAAACATCTTCCCAGATTCCTGATGCCCATACCACACTCTACCAATTGCCTCACTTTATCAGTTCTAACTCTACATTCCCTTACACCCATGCTTCTATTCATGTTTCCTACTGCTGCTGTAAAAAAAAAATGACCAAACAACACAAATTTATTATCTTCTAGTTCTTGAAGGTTGGAATTCCAAAATCAGTCTCATTGGGCTAACATCAACACATCACCAGGGCTTTGTTCCTTCTACAGCCTCTTGGGAAAAATCTATTTCCTTGCTTTTTTCAGCTTCTAAAGGTACATATTCCTTAGTTCTCAGTCCTCCAACAATCTGACCACTGCTTCCTTTATTACATTTCCTCTTCCTCTGCTCTTATCCTCACATGGCCTTTTCTGACTCTGCTGACCCTCTTGCTTCCTTTTATAAAGATCCTTGTGATCACAATCCAGGATAATCTCTCCATCTCAAAATCCCTACTTCACTCCCACCTACAAAGTCTCTCTTGTCATGAAGGTAACATACAGGTTCACAGGGACATCTTTGGGTGGGCCATTATTTGGCCTCAGATACCCTCCTATTCCTCAAGTCCCCTGTTCTGTTTCACACTTCATTACCTCCCCTCAGGGCTACCTTATCATCTTAAAAAATCTCCATATCTAATCTTTTTCTGCTCCAATTATTTTTACAGACACTATGACCAAACTAATCCTCACTGTTCAGTGAATATTACAAGTCCCAAATTCACTCACTTTCTATTTTTAGTAGCTATTCCAAACTTTCACAAGCTATTCCAGACCTTTCTGCCTATCTTTAACAATTCCAAAGACAAGACTTCTTAACATCCCTCTACTTCTATTTTGCAAGGAAACACACACACACACACACACACAAAAGTTATGAGGTGTGTCTCCTTAATCTGTATTTCCATCTACCTCACATTTTACCTCATCACAAAATAGAAATTTTTCCTCTTCCTACCAAAGACTAACTCTTGTATACTATCAATGCCGTACTCTCCAGATCTTATTTTAAAGAGTGTGGGCCACAAACCAGCAGCACTGGCCTCATCTGGGATTTTGTCAGAAATGTAAATCAGGCCCCAACCCAAACCTTCCGATTCAGAATCTTATTTTTTTTTAAAGATTTTATTTATTTATTCATGACAGACATAGAAAGAGAGGCAGAGACATAGGCAGGGGGAGAAGCAGGGTCCCTGTGGGGACCTGACTTGGGGATTCAATCCCTGAGCCAAAGGGAGACACTCAACCACTGAGCCACCCAGGTGCCCCCAGAATCTTCATTGTAACAAGATCCCCATTAAAGTTTGAGATGCTCCTCAATGACTAGTCCATTACTTGAGACTTCAACCCTTTGCTATCCATTTACTATTTCCCCTCAAGGATTAAATAATCCAAATCTCTAAAATCTTTTAAAACAGACAAGAAAAAACAAGCAAATAATGGTACTTTGATATCTCTTTCTCTCCCTCCAATTACTGCCAAATTCTTATACATACACATCCCCACATATCCAGCAAACCACGGTAATTTGGCTTTTATCCTCACTGAAATTACTAAAGTGACCAATGACCTATCTTCAGGGTGGAGGAAGTATCAATACCTGTGATGACAATGCTGATCACGCCCTTAACACTTCCTAACCACTTTACTCCCTACTTTTTCCTGATTATTTTCTTACTTCTATAGCTACGTCTCAGGGCTCTCTTGAGATTCCTCTTCTTCACTAAGTTCATCCACCCACAGCAGTTTAATTATGCTATGCACAGTTTAAATTATCAGCTAAACATTGATTACCCCAAGTTATCATCCTCACGCCCAACTACCCTACATGCACCTTCAACACAATACAGATAAAACTATTAAGCTTCCTCTACAAATCCACCTCTTTTCTTCTTAAATACACCCTCTTCTAAGGCAATGGCAGATTCTGATATTCTGAAACAGCAGAGGCCCAGAAATCATTCTGTATTCCACATGGTCCTTTTCTTCTTCTTCCATATCCAACTGATCTCCAAGGTCAGCCAATTTTACATGTTAAGCATTTGGACAGTTTTCCAGGCTCTCTGTCCCCACAGCTATTCTTTCTCATTAGGTCCTCAACATCTCTTACCTGCTCTAGTACAACTATCTCCTCTTCAGGTTCCCCACCTCATCTCTATCCTTTCCCATTACTCTCTTTACCACCACCTGAATCTTCCAGTTATCCCTCTACCAAAGCTCTTAACAGCCTTGCACTGCATACAAAGATCTCGTCCAGCCATTCCAAAACATATAAAGTGTCAGGCACAGAAGCTTCTCTCACATTCCTCTCTTCACCTCTCATATCTGGCTAAGTACAGGGATACTTCCTATCAGAACAGAACACAATGTCTACCATACCTCTATCAAGCCTTCCCTCATTAGGCCAGAGAGCCGGAGCTGTTCCTCATCCTATGATCCTACTACACTTTGTTCAACCCTCATTCAAATAATAATTAGACAATCTGTCTTTTCCAACTAGACTGAAATCACTGTACCTTCATAGCCCTAACTAGCACAAATCTGGTAATGAGAGATCCTCAATAAATATCTGCAGAATTAAGTATGCTGGTGAGGGCATTCTACTGAATAGAATTCCCCTTCCTTAGCCTAACATTAAGGTGCCGCAGGATGTGTCTGGTTCTAACCTACCTTCTCTTATCAAGTTCTGATTCTGCCTAATACTACCATGCCTTTACTCCCACAAACTCACTTACTGTGAACGTTCTCTTCCTATCTTCTACTGAAGTCCTATCCATCTTTCAAGGCATAGTTCAGGAGTTCTTACTTACCCATAAAGCCTTATCACCAACTCTTAAGAAAAGAAGGTTCTCCCATTCTGTGACCCCCCCACACACACAAACCCCACTACTTGGGCTTTATCTGCATACTGCTTCAGATTTAACCATTCGTAATTTTGTATTTTAGGTAATTTACCACATTGTCTATTAGACTACATCCTCTTTGAAGAGCAAAAATGAGGTATAATCCACTTTTTTATCACTCCTTTAGCATAATACCACACAGTTTTTTTACTGAGTAAACAAACATACCATATTGAAAATCACAGTTTACAAAACCCTTCTTTTTTATTTTTTTTAAAGATTTTATTTATTTATTCATGAGAGACCAGAGAGAGAGAGAAGAGAGAGAGAGAGAGAGAAAGAGAGAGGGGCGGGGGCACAGACACAGGCAGAGGGAGAAGCAGGCTCCATGCAGGGAGCCAGACACGGGACTCGATCCCCAGTCTCCAGGATCACACCCTGGGCTGAAGGCGGTGGTCAACTACTGAGCCATCCCAGGCTGCCCTACAAAACCCTTTTATAGACATTTTTCATTTGACTTGCTCTTCATAGCAACCAAGGTATACAGAAAGGAGATGAAAGAACTAAGAAGAGACTTAAGAAACTTATTTAGGGTTCAAGAGCTATAAAGAGGTAGAGTCAATATGGAGACCAAGTCCTCCAATTCAAAGCCAGGCACTATTTTTTTGCGACCACATCATACTATATCCTTCCCCTCCACTGATTTTTTTTTTAATTTTTATTTATTTATGATAGTCACAGAGAGAGAGAGAGAGGCAGAGACACAGGCAGAGGGAGAAGCAGGCTCTATGTACCGGGAGCCCGACGTGGGATTCGATCCCGGGTCTCCAGGATCGCACCCTCGGTCAAAGGCAGGCGCCAAACCGCTGCGCCACCGAGGGATCCCTGATTTATTTTTTTTAATGAATTTATTTTTTATTGGTGTTCAATTTGTCAACATACTGAATAACACCCAGTGCTCATCCCGCCAAGTGCCCACCTCAGTGCCCGCCACCCAGTCACCCCCACCCCCCGCCCGCCTTCCCTTCCACCATCCCTAGTTCGTTTCCCAGTTACCCTCCATTGATTTAATTCTTCTCTTTCTTTAAGGGTCAAGTTAAAGTCCCATCTCCTCTGTAACTTCCCCATTTGCTGAAATCACATAACACTGGTGACATACTGCTTTGTACTTTATTCTTTGTCTCTTAAAAACATAAACTGGATTATGCCATGCCTTTGCTAAATTTCTACAATGGCTTCTCACTGCATATAGAATAAAAATTAAAATCTTTATTGTGAGCCACAAGACCCAAACTGCCTCTCATCTTTATTATACCCTTCTCTTCACTCAGTAAGCTCCAGCCACACTAGCCTCTTTTCTGGTTCTTCAAAAAGTTATGCTTCTTCTTGACTTGATGTCTTAGCACTACTGTTTTCTCTTCCTGGGATGCTTAGATCATCACGTAGTTGCTCTTTCTTGTTATTCAGGGATCTATTTATTTATCAATACTACAGTGAGACTCTCCCTCATCAGAAAGATAAATGAGCATGTATCATATACTTCTCTCTTCCCACCACTGTCTTGTTTATCACTATATTCCCAGTGCCTAGAACTATGTCTGGTGTGGAATAAAGAATCAAAAGGTATTTACTGAATTGATGAATAAAAGAACAAAGAACATGTTTATCAACTACTTTTCTAAATGCCGCCCACAAACCACAAATACTACCAGAATGCTTTGTGTAATTGCTATCCAACCAATTAGCTAATAGGCATAGATCCACTGATGAAAGTCTACTTAAAACTAAAAAGATTATAAAAAAAAAAAACTAAAAAGATTTAGAAGACAAAATAACCCTCAGCCAATTAGCTTTTTCATATAAACATTGAGATGAATTAATTATTTTTCCTAACAATCAAACATTTTACATCCATTATCCACAGAGATTTAATGAGTAAAACTAGTTTTTCTATTGTAAAACTATCTCCATTTCTTATTAGTAACTAGAGAGTCTTCTTGATTAGAAAAATACATAGTCACAGAAGAAATACAAATGGACGGTAAGGAAATTTAAATGTTTCCTTCTCTCTCATAACCAGAAAGGGCAAAATAAAAGGACGGTAATAATAAATTTGCATCCATCAGAATGGCAAAAATTGGAATTCTGAGAATATCAATTATTCATGAGAATGCACAGAAATGGTCATTCACATAAATTATAAGAAGGAATATAAAATTGAACAGCCTTTTATTTTTTTATTTTTTAAAGATTTTATTTATTCATGAGAGAAACAGAGGCAGATATATATATGTGTGTGTGTGTATATATATATATGTGTGTGTGTATATATATATATATATATATAAAATACCTGAAACTAGTCAAAAATAAATAAATAAAACATCAACAGAAAAGTTTAAAGATGGAGACAACTGGGTTGCTCAGTGGTTGAGCACCTGCCTTTGGCTCAGGGTGTGATCCTGGGGTCCTGGGACTGAGTCCAACATTGGACTCCCCACAAGGAGCCTGTTTCCCCCTCTGCCAATGTCTCTGCATTTCTCTGTCTCTGTCATGAAAAAATAAAATCTTTTTTTCTTAAATAAAAGTTTAAAGATGAACATCACCAGAAATTATTTTTTTTTTAATTTTTATTTATTTATGATAGTCACAGAGAGAGAGAGAGAGGCAGAGACACAGGCGGAGGGAGAAGCAGGCTCCATGCACCGGGAGCCCGACGTGGGATTCGATCCCGGGTCTCCAGGATCGCGCCCTGGGCCAAAGGCAGGCGCCAAACCGCTGCGCCACCCAGGGATCCCCAATCATCACCAGAAATTATAACCAAAATGTATGATATGAAGAAACCTTGTCATTTTAATAAAATAAAAAAGTTGTACAAATTTATTCTTATTCCTTAACCTTAAAGAATTTCTTTAAAAGGTTTTAATTTATTTATTCATGATAAAGAGAGAGAGAGAAACAGACAGAGACAGAGAGAGAGGCAGAGACACAGGCAGAGGGAGAAGCAGGCTGCATGCAGGGAGCCCGATGCGGGACTCGATCTCAGGACTCCAGGATCACGCCTTGGGCCAAAGGCAGGCACTAAACCGCTGAGCCACCCAGGGATCCCCAAACCTTAAAGAATTAAATTCAGAAAATCATGCATACTTAAGTAACACATTACAAAAATACTATAAACATTGATGCATGTATTTTTCATAAAAAAAATTTTCATATGTTTCTTCATGTATACTGAGAAAACCAATATAGCTAATCACTATACATACTACAAAACAGGAGATTTTCCTCTTTGCCTAGACCCTAGGACAGTAATGAATAATTATACCAGTTCATGTATAAGGGTCAACCAAAGCATCTAGAATCTTTTTTGATATTAAAAATTAGACTCTTGAGTGAACCAATTTTAATTAAAAAATAAATGTATGCATTTATATAAAAAAACAAAATCACAGCCAACATCATTTTGTGGGAAAAAGGCTAAAACGTTTTCCCAATAGGATCAGGATCAAGAAAAGAAAGTCTAATTTTGCCACTTCTAACCAACACCATACTTGAGACTCTAGCCATTGCAATTAAGAAAAAATAAAAGGAAAAAAAATTAAATAAAAGGAATCCAGATTGGGGAGGGTGGTGAGAAGTAAAACTATTTGCAGATGACATAATCTTGTACATAGAAAATCCTAAAAAAAAACAACTAAAAACTATCAGAGCTAATAAGTAAGCATGGTGGCAGGATACACGATCAATGTAGAAAAATTCACTGCAGTTCCACGCACTACCAATGGACAATTAAGTGAAACTACAAAAACTACTCCCCATTACAATAGTCTTAAAATGTATACTCAGGAATAAATCTAACCAAAAAACGTTTACCCTGAAAACTTCAAAATATCATTGAAAATATTGGGGGAACATAAATAAATGGAAGGACATTCCATATTCATGGATTTGATGACTTAGCATTAAGATAGCAATACTCAAAAAAAAAAAAAAAAAAAAAAGATAGCAATACTCCCAAATCAATCTCCAGATTCAGTGCAAACCCAAAGAAAATCCAAGCTGCCTTTTAGCATAATTTGACAAACTGATCCTAAAATTCATGTGGAAATACAAAAGACCCTCTGCCTCTCCATAAAAGGGAAGATTAAAGCAATGTAAAAGAGCAAAGTTGGAGAACTTGCACTTCCTGATTTCAAAAACTACTGAAAAATTAAAATAATCAAGACTGTATAGTACTAACATAGGATGAACATGTAAATCAATGGGCTAAAACTGACAATCCAGAAATAAACCCTCACATTTATGGTCAGTGTATTTTCAAAAAGAATGCCAATACAAAATTCAATGGAGTAAGAATACATAGTATATTTAACAATGGTGCTGGCACAACTGGATTTCCCTGCAAAAGAATGAAGCTGAATTGCTTTCTCTCACCATACATAAGAATTAACTCAAAATAGATCAAAGACCAAAATGTAAAAGCTAAAACTATAAAACTCTTAGAAGAAAATATAGGAATAAATCTTTGTGATGTTCAATTAGACAAAGCCTTCTTAGATATGGTATCAAAGCACAAGCAACAACATAAAAAGTTAACTAGACTTCATCAGAATTAAGAATTTCTGTGCATTAATGTCAACAAAGTGATACAATGGGAAAATTTTTTTTGCGAATCACATATTTGTACTATAACTTAATTGCTCCCCTGTTCATTGTACTGTTCTGGTTTTGTTTTGTTTAACTAGGTAGGTATCATTCCTCCCATTTTAGAAGTAGGAAGACCAGAGCTCAAAAAGGAGAAATTGCTTGGCAGTGCTCTGCTACTAAAGCACCAGAATTAGTACCTAAATCCACATCTATATAATTTCTAGTCTTTGTTTTTTCCCTTATGGTGGATATTTACCCAGTCAACCCAAAGCAGGATCTGCCAACTAGATAGTCTTTTGGTTGTTCTGTGAACACTCTAGGAATTCTTTCTTTTTTCTTCTGAGTCCACAGACAATGACTCAAAAGCTAAGTGACTTGTCCAAAGTTTACACTGTCAGAATGACCTAAAGTGGTTACAAACAAGTTACCTAGGGAAGAATCCAGGTTTTTTTGCTCTAAATTAAAACTCTCTCTCCTGAATACAAGAGTTCTTCTTTCGGGCAGCCCAAATGGCTCGGCGGTTTAGTGCCGCCCTCAGCCCAGGGCCTGATCCTGGAGACACAGGATCGAGTCCCACGTCAGGTTCCCTGCATGGAGACTGCTTATGTCTCTGCCTCTCCCCCCCCCCCCCCCGCCCCGCCTCTCTGTCTTTCATGAATAAATAAATTTAAAAACTCTTTAAAAAAAAAAAAAAGAGTTCTTCTTTCTAGAAGAAATGTCACAGGCATATTAGTACCCAAAATATATAAAGAACTCTAGAGATTCAACAAGAAGAAAACTAAATTTTTAGAAAAAGATGGATCTGAATAAACATTTTCCTAAAAAAAGATATGTAAATAGCCAACAAACATTTGAAAAGATGAGCAGTATCATTAGTCACTAGGGAAATGCATATCAAAAGTACAAGGAGTAATCAGGACAGATATAATAAAAACAACAACTGTCAAGGATATGAAGAAGTTGAAACCTTCATATACCGCTGGTTGGAATATTAAAGTGGGGATCCCTGGGTGGCGCAGCGGTTTGGCGCCTGCCTTTGGCCCAGGGCACGATCCTGGAGACCGGGGATCGAATCCCATGTCGGGCTCCCGGTGCATGGAGCCTGCTTCTCCCTCTGCCTGTGTCTCTGCCTCTCTCTCTCTCTCTCTCTCTGTGACTATCATAAAAAAAAAAAAAAAAAAGGAATATTAAAGTGATGCAGCCACTGTGGCAAACAGGTTGGCAATTCCTTAAAATGTTAAACATAAATTACCACATGACCCAGAAATTCTACTCCTAGATATTCACCCAAGAGATATAAAAACATTATCTCATGAAAAAAAAATCTCATGCAAAAACTAAACATAAGTGTTCGTGGAAGCATAATTCATAATAGTCAAAACTGAAAACAACCAAAATATCCATCAACTGAAAATAAAATGTGAATAGTCATACAATGGTATACTATTTTGCCATAAAAAAATACTGATGACACATGCTACAACACAGCTGAACTTAAAAACATTATGCTTAAATGAAATTAGTCAGTCATAAAAAAACCATGAATCGTATGATCCCATTTATATGAAATGTCCAAAATAGGCAAATCCATACACATAAAAAGTAGATTGGTAGTTGCCAGAGACGTGTGGAAGTGAGAATGGGGACTGAACACTAAGAGACACTGAGTTTCTTTTTGGGGTGATTAAAATGTTCTAAAATTAGTTGTAATGGCTGCACAACTCTGAATATACTAAAGGCCACTGACTGTACCAGTTAAAATTAGAGTAAATTGCATGGTAAGTGAATAATATCTCAAAAAAGACGTTATTTTAAAAACTAGAAATATTAAGTGACAGAAAACTGAAATGTTTTGTGTTTATTTCCTTTACGTTCCTTATGAAACACTCAAGTTAAGAAAATAAAAGACACATGACTGACTTTTTTGTGGATTTTCTCAGGCAAACAAGTTCTAGTCCACTGAGCACATGAACTGAACTGTGTTTGTCTTCATGTTTCACTGAACCATGCCCTGATATGTGTTTTTGAAGACAAAAAAAGGAAAGATGGTGAGAAGAGTAGAGGGTAGCCTTAACACCTAATCTGCACAAAGGCATATTCTTTTGAGTGGTCCAGCTCTAGTTCTTACAAATTTATTCATCAGCCAATATTAGACTCTATTAATAACAGAAGAATTTTTTTTCCCTAAGTCTGAAGTGCTGGATATTTTCTTATCCAAACGAATTTAACATTTTTTGGCATCTATTTCCTATCACATGCTGTGGTAGGTGTTTAAGAGACACTAAGATTAAAAAAGAACCTCATGGGACTTACAATCCAGTGGCTGAAGCAAAAATGAAATATTATGTAAATTCTTGTCAAACTACACCAGTGAGAAGTGGAAGAAGTCAAAGTACTAAAGGGGAAAAAAAAGTCCATGTAGAATTCCATACCTAGCAAAAATATCTTTCAAAATGGAGACTTTTTCAAACAAATGAAACAGCAGAGCTGCATTATAAAAAATGCTGAAAGACATTTCTCTCACTAGAGGAAAATACTACATCAAAACTTGTATCTACACCAAGGAATGAGAAGTGTTTGAAAGGTATAAATTACAGATATAAATGATTTTTCTCATTTTTAAATTTCATGTCCATAAACAACATATATAAGTCATCTATATAGAGAAATAAGACATATGATAAGAATGGTACGTAAGAGGAGGAGAAAAAACAGGAAGCATACTACTGTTATTACGTTATACATGAAGGTAGGCTGTGATACACTAAAGATGTATATTTTAAGATCAAAGAAGAAATCTTTGTGACCATGAGTTAGGCTTAGTTTTGGGGCAACACAAAATACATGAATCACAAAAGAAAAAAATTGCTATATTGGACTTCATAGAATTCTGCTCTTCAAAATTACTGTTAAGGAAAGGCAACCACAGAATGAGAGAAATCACTTGTAAAATATTTGTATCTGATAAGGAACTTGTGTCTAAAATAGGTACAGAACTGTTACAATTCAATAGAACAACCCAATTCATAAAGAGTATGGACAAAACGTTTTAAGACACTTTAGAAAAGATATGAAGAGCAAATAAGCATATGGAAAGACACTTAATATTATCAGTCATTAGGGAATTGCAAATAAAACCACAATGATGTACTACTACACATCCACCAGAACAGCCAAGAACAAAGACTGACAAAACTGAAGGTTTAATGAGGATATGAAGCTATTGGAAAGGTCATATGTTGTTGACTAGAATGCAAAATGGTACATCCATTTTGGAAAATACGCTGCTTATAATGTCAAAAATTCACTTACAGCACAGCAATCCCACTACTGATTTACTTGTAAGAAATAAAAACAAAAGTGCAGCCCAGGTGGCTGAGCGGTTTAGCACCGCCTTCAGCCCAAGTCGTGGTCCTGGAGACCCGGGATCAAGTCCCATGTCAAGCACCCTGCATGGAGCCTGCTTCTTTCTCCCTCTGCCTGTGTCTCTACCTCTGTGTGTGTGTGTGTGTGTGTGTGTGTGTCTCTCATGAATAAATAAATGAAATTTAAAAAAAAAGAAATAAAAACAAAAGAATTACATCAAATTTCACAACAGCTTTGTTCATAATAGCCCCAAACTAGATATAACTCAAATGCTCATCGGCTGGGTGAATGGACAAGCAAATTATCGTAATTCTATGCAATGCATATAAAAATGGAATACTACTCAGCAATAAAAAGGAAGAAACCACTCAAGCATGCAACATCATCAATGAATCTACGTGAATTCACCAAGATTACATACCATATAAGTAGCAGTTACCAAGGACCACAGGTAGGAGACAAACTACAAAGGAGTCACAGGAAACTTTTGGGGGTAATGGAAATGTTGTTTATCATGATTGTGGTGGTGGTGGTTACACAAGTATATCTAATCGTCAAAAGCCATTTAAATGTATACTTAAAATTGGTAAATTATACTGTATGTAAATTATGCCTTAATAAAACTGACTTTTTAATGAATGAATGAAATATGTCCAATATGCTGGTGGAGGAGGGGTGGTAACAACTCAAATTAATGCAAGCCTGAAGGTGAGAAATCACTTCTGAATGAGATTAATGAAGATGACACCTCAACTACGGCTGAAAGAATGGCCAAGTAGGATTAGCCAATTGAGAAAAGGGCATAAACTAAAGTGAAGGGCAACTGTAATTCCATGTTTTTAAAATAGTAACAAGTCCAGTTCGCACTATGATCGACATATATACTGAGAAATAAGGGTAGTTTGGGCTGTCTGGAGTAAAGAATCATTAAGTGCCCAGCTCAGGAATTTGATGCTATGTTTTATAGGGATCCCTGGGTTGCTCAGTGGTTTGGCGCCCGCCTTTGGCCCAGGGCGTGATCGAGTCCCGCATCGGGCTCCCAGCATGGAGCCTGCTTCTCCCTCCTCCTGTGTCTCTGCCTCTCTCTCTCTCTCTCTTTCTATCATAAATAAATAAATAAATCTTAAAAAAAAAAGTATGTTTTATAGAAAAAGGATAGAATCAAAGTGGTATTTTAAGATTAGTTTGAATGCAGAAAACAGAAGAGGCCTGAAGAAAAACCCAAAGCAATCGACCCAACAATAAAAATGTAAACGAATGTAAAAATTCCTAAATGGAACAGATAAAGACCATGTCAAAAGTACCAACAAACAAGCAATTCCCAGAACTGGAGAAGAAGAGGTAAGTGTTACTAATGTTTTGGCACTGGGTGCCTCGGAGAAACTACTGTCATTCAAAACACACAAACAGGGATCCCTGGGTGGCTCAGCGGTTTGGCGCCTGCCTTCTGCCCGCAGCGTGATCCTGGGGGTCCCGGGATGGAGTCCCACATCAGGCCCCCTGCATGGAACCTGCTTCTCCCTCTGCCTGTGTCTGCCTCTGTGTGTGTGTGTCTCTCTCATGAATAAATAAATTTTTAAAAATCTAAAAACACACACACACACAGACATAGGCATAATTCTAACAGTTCTTAATACAAAACACGGGGCAGGGTGCCTGGTTGGCTCAGTCAGTTAAGCATCTGCCTTTGGCTCAGGTCATTATTTCAGGGTCTGGGATTGAACCCCACGTAGGGCTCTTTGCTCAGGAGTCTGCTTCTCCCTCTCCCTTTTTCAAATAAATAAAAAGCTTAAAAAACCAAAACATTACATAAACAATGTTAAAAAACAAAAGACAAACTCATGAAAAATACTTGTTATGCCACAAAATAGCTAATACCTCTAATACAGTGTGTTAAAATAACAAACAGAAGCGAATCAAGAAATTAAAACATTCAGTAAACAGATTAAAATCAATTCAGTCTTATTAAAGAAATACAAATGAAAAAAATTGCATATTTGACGATGGGGCTGAGGAAACGAACACTGGCACACTGTTGGGAAACAAAAATTGGTAAAAGCCTTCTGAAGGACAATATGACACTCTACCAGAATTATAATGTGTATGTCATTTTTGACCCAACAATTTTACCTCCAAAAAACCCAACATATAGGAGATAATGGGACAAATGTGCACACAAACTATCTGCAATAGATATATATACATATCAAAAATTTTAGAAATAAAAAACTAAGAATCTAGCAAAATGGACTTGCCAAACAAGTTACAATACATTCATACACCAAAATACCAGAAGTGAACAAAAAAGAACATACTATAGAATATGGCATACGAAGTAGCATTGTAAATATATTCCCATAATTCCTAAGATTTACATAAAATCTTTTGTCCCAGGGTGCCTGAGTGGCTCAGTTGGTTAAGGGTCCACCTTTGGCTCAGGTCATGCTCCCAAGGGACCTGGGATCGAGCCCCACATAAGCAGGGAGCCTGCTTCTCTCTCTCCCTCTCCCACTCCCCATACCTATGTTCTCTCTCTCACTCGCTCTCTAATATATAAAATCTTAAAATTAAAAAAAAAAGCTTAAAAAAAAGCTTTTGTCCCTATGCATATATGAAGAGAGAAATCTAGAAGAATGGTATTCAAAACATCAAAGATGATCATCTCAAGTGTTTGGATTCAGGAGGACTCTCACACTCTTCTATAATTGAAAACTTCTCACCATGAGCCTCTAGTATCTTTGTAAACAGGTGAAAAATAATGAAGAGCAATTATTAGAAAAAGAAATGACTCCAAGAAAGGAGAAATAATTTAATGTTAAATTAAGTTTGGAGAGTCAATAAAATATCTCAGTGAAAGTGCCCCCTATGCAAGTGAAAATGCAGAAACAGAAAAATGGGGAGGCATGCAGCCCATTAACTAGTTTCAGTTTTCAGTTTCTCTCACTACCCTTTTCGTTTCCATCTTATAAATTCCAGTTTTTAGACAAGCAAAGGGGGAAAAAAGAGAGAGAGAGAGAGAGAGAGAGAGAGAGAGACGGGATTGGGGGGGGCAAGCCAAGAAACAGACTCTTTACTATGGAGAACAAACATGGTTACCAGAGGAGATTGGGGGGGGGGGCTAAATAGGTGATGCGGAATAAGGAGTGCACTTGTTATGAAGAGCACCCAGTGTTGTAGGGAAGTGCTGACTCACTCTATTGTACACCTGAAACTAATATTACACTGCATGTTAACTGGAATTTAAATAAAAAATAAATAATTTCCAGTTTTTAACCTAGATTTTATCCTTTATTCTACTTTCATTTTGTTTTCCAAATATATTAAGAAAACTAAATTATCTCATAATTTAGATGTGTGGAAATTCAAGGAACAAAAATCACTGCAAACAAGTAATACTTCTGATTCTAGCTTGATCTTTTTGCTTCTAACATCCACTTTAAAGATTATAAAGATCTACCTATGAAACAAAGCCAATCAAAACCAAAAATAACAATAAAAATTTAATAAAAATAAATAAATAAAAAATAAAAAACAATAAAAATAAAAATTATTCATAGAAAAAGTACAGAATAAGAGATTTAAATGATCTAAAATATGAGTATCAAGCAATATCAATTTTCAACAGATTTTTTAGAAAGCTACAATTTTTCAAAGTTAGGAAATAAAGCTTAGCATACAGAAAATTGTTCAGAAAATTTTCACCAAGAAAAACAGATCATTTATCTTGATTAGTACAACATTGTGCAAATCTAAATATTAGGTCTGAATTTATTCACGCAAAAAGTGACACCCAGCATCCTCAACTCATTCCAGTAAAAGCAGCAGCTAGAAAAAGGTTCTTAAATTCTCTCCTTTAAAAAGAATTATCTCACCATACTAGAGTATATGTGAACCAAAATACGAAGTAAGTTTAGAGATACAACTGTAATCTGTGCAAAAACTGGTATGCATTAATCTGTGGAGAAATATGCTATTTAAATCAATTCGACTACTCGGGCGCCTGAGTGGCTCAGCCCATTAAGCATCTGCCTTTGGCTCAGGTCACCATCCTGGGATCAAGCCTCACATCAGGCTCCCTCTCAGCGGGGAGTCTGCTTCAACCTCTCCCTCTGCCACTCCCCCTGCTTGTGCACTCTCTCAAATAAAGAAATAAAATCCTTAAAAAAAAAATAATTCGACTATTAATAAATGTTTCATAACTTTTCCTCCAGGAGCTTACAATCTAGTAGAGAAGACACAAACATAGCCAGCCAAATAATCAGAATATTAAATAAAAATTTTTAAAGCTGTCTATCAAAGACAAAGCAAAGAGCCATAGGAATATAAGAATTAACTTTTTCTACATGAATGGGGCAAGATCTCTCAAGATGGCTGAATTGGAGCTGGGTTTTGAATGCAAAGCCGGAAGCAGAGAAGAGGAAAATAAAAGGGCATTTCAAAGTAAAAGAACAGGAAGAGTAAAAATATAGAGAAATAAAAGTGCCTCTGAAAATAGAATTGATAGAATGGGGCCAGATCATAAAAGGTATTACCTGACAATGCACTGAAAAGTCTGGACTTCCATTCTATATAACGGAAGTGACAAAATCTGACCAACACCTTAAGAAAACTCTCCTGATAAAAAATAAGTTGGGAAGAAAGGAATGGAAGAACAAGGGAAGAAGAGAATGGCAACAAGAAGTCTGATTAAAAACAAAGACCTGAACTGAAGTGCTGAAAACGCAAATGGGATAAATACCAGTGAGACTTATGACTTCACCTGGAGCACCTGGGTGGCTCAGTAGTTGAGCATCTGCCCTCAGCTCAGGTCGCAATCCCAGGGTCCTGGGATCGAATCTCCTATCAGGCTCCCTAAAGGAGAGCCTGCTTCTCCCTCTGCCTGTCTCTGCCTCTCTGTGTCTCTCATGAATAAATAAATAAATAAAATATTAAAAAAAAAAAAAGACTTCACCTAAATCTACATTCCTTTTGAGTGTTTTCTGTATTTATTCTAAATCTACATTCACCTAAATCTACATTCACCTAAATCTACATTCCTTTTTGAGTGTTTTCTGTATTTATTCTAGTATCCTATGTATCTGACACTTTTTTTTTGTACCTGACACTTTTTAAAAGCATTTTAAACATTACACTCACCTATGGATACTCATGATTTATTTCTCTTAAGTACAAATCAAATCAGTAGCATTTTATGAATTAATAGGAGCTTTATCATTCTGAAATGTCTTCATTTTATACATTTCTGAACACAGGTTCTAGGACAATACACTAAATAAATCATGACAGAAGTAACCTATATCATATACAAGTGAATACTAATAACTTCACTTATTTACACCTACTGGTCCAACCGTCTTTAGATCCCCCAGGATCTCCATACGATTCCATAATATAGGCTTCTGCTGCTTGTCAGTGGAACAGAATTTCCACAAGTTCAGAGACAAAACCAATTAATGGGATATGTAATAATTTACTGTACTGGTTGTAACCGATCTGACTTGAGTGACTTCAGATGAAGATACTGCACTGCAAAAAAACTGTCAATAACTAGCTGTAAATAAAGTCTTCAAGGAATGTTTTTAGGCTCATATTCATAAAAGCTACAAGTTAAAAAAGACCAAATGAGCCAAAAGAATCTTTAGAAGGACTTGTTTTTTACAACCCTCAAAATGCTGCAAAGACGGCCAGGAAAGGGGAACCTAAGTGGATCAGTTGGTTGAGTGTCCTCAGGTCACGATCCTGGGATCCTGAGATCAAGTCCCACATCAGGCTCCCTACAGGGAGCCTACCTACTTCTCCCTCTGCTGATGTCTCTGCCCTCCTCTCTCTCTGATGAATAAATAAAATCTTAAAAAAAAAAAAAAAAAAAAAAAAAGACAGCCAGAAAAAAGAAATCAATATATAAATACCCAAACAGGAGATGAATTTTAGCAAAACAGATCACTCCATGAGGGTGTTAGCTCCCTTGAATGCCAGCCAGGACAGTATCAATACCTAATACTAACTGCATGTTACTTCAGTCAGCCCAAGGTTTGAATCCAAGCTGACCTTGGAACAAATCACTTAACTTTTTAGAGCTTGTTTCCCAATCTTTTCCCAACAGAAACGTAGGGGGTGAATGTATGCTAAGTATTTACCAACGCATGGCGCATAGTAAAACCCAAATGTCAGTACCATTGCCTCCCTTGAGAAACAGCTCTCTCTTCAGTATACTCTCACATTACAGGGTCAGTAAGCAAAACTCTGTGACTTCCCACACCTGAGTAGACAAATAGTAAAAAAAAAAAAAATTAAGGTAAGCTGGTTATACGAGAAGAAATGTACAGGTAAGGAAGGACTGATGAAAAGAAAAGCATCAACAGAGGACTGAAGATTCAGATGAAGGCCTAGAGGAGACTGTGAATTAAAAGCCAACAGAATGGAGAGGATTTATTCTAGGAACTAACACCAAGAAAAATCTTCATACCATGGCTTGAATACTACTTTCAATGGGCATGTATTCCCTTAAAGTATCTACACTGACAATTCATTAATACATAAGGGCCATCTGGCCTGGTAAAAGATCTTACTACTATTTCTTATAGCCTAACACATGGTCTCTATTAAATACTTATGTAATCCACAATATTTCATGTACTCAGTAAACTCCAGCATCATCATCCCTGTGTTTACCCATTCAACAATTACTAAGCGACGACTTGTGCCAGACACTACCACTACGCTGAACACTAAGAATACAACGGTAGGTAAAACAGGATAGCTGCCTTCACAGAGCTCACAATCTAGCAATCTATTCATTAAGTAACGTAAGCCACTTAAGACATTACTAAATTCAAAAAGTAAATAAAACTTTGTGTTAAACTGGACAAGTGAGTTCAATTAATTATTCCTAAACAGTAATAACACACTCGTTATATATTCAAAAATCTTAAGAGTTTCCAACCATTTCAGCTGTAAATTCTGGACCCCGTATTTTAAGCAGGACAGTTAACAAACCAGATATAATGTGAAAAATCTCAAAGCCACACCTCATGACAAACGAGGTTTGTTTATTTATTTATTTATTTATTTATTTATTTATTTATTTATTTATTTATTTTGGCCCAGAGAATAAAAGACTCAGAAGACATGGCAAGTGTCTTTACATTTTAAAGAGGTAGCATACCAGTTTGCTCTGTATCATTCCAAAGGGTTAAACTTGAAGCAATGGGTAGAAAGTTACACGGAGGTAGATTTCTGTTTCAATGTGAAGAGTTCTAATAATTCAAGCTATTCAATAATAATTCAGCCACATTACATTTCCATAATAATCTATAGTATTTCTATACTTTACAAAACATAAATTTTCGCTTAATCCTTGAAATAATGCAAAAAAAAAAAAGTATATTCCTATATCCCTGTTACGGTTTAGGAAACTGAGTCTCCAAGGGAGGGTCTTGCTAAGATACCAGGCAAAGCTGGTCTAGAACTCAAGTTCCAAATTTAACGGAACAGGCTGTCTCACAGTAATGTCTTCCCATGTCTAGATGTATTCTGGCACAGACCAAACGGACAGCTGTCAGAAATGCTGGCCAAGATATCTAAAGCCTCTTCCAAATCCAATACTTTAAAAATGCTGGTGGTCACTGTAAATGCCATGAAAAGATTCAGCAATGAATGATCCTCTAGAACGCAAGCTTCATGAGGGCAAGGTCCCCATCTTCCTTCACCAATCTATTCCAGTCCCTGGAACAGTAACTGGCACTGATAGGCTGAATAAATATTTGCAAAATACGAATAACACTAATCATGCATACCACTACTACACGATATATTTAAAATACACAGCACTATTAAGGCCAGGACCTTGTAAAGTATCCATAAACCATAAACACAAACTCTACTCTTAAAATTGCATCATACCCTTAAAATTGTTATCTCAAGTCCTGAAATGTAACCTAATCATTTTCAAAAAACAGCGTCGATCGCAGAAAACATAAAAACAAAAACAACCCCAAAACAACAAAAATGCAAACCTTCTGGCACACCTAAAACGTTTTTTAACTAAAAGTAAAAGGCAAGGTCTTACAAGACACGAAGGCTAAGTTTGGTGAAATGAGTTTTCAGTTGACAGTCTCTGCTTAAGACATCAACTAGAATTTTAAGTGTGCTTGAACACTGTAAGGATGAAGAGATTTATACAGCTGTTTTCACTTAAGGACAAACACACCCAGATCTCCACTGGAATCACATCTTGACAAATATTTACTAGGCTGACACTTCAAAGAAATGTGCTAATTTTACAGGTATATGTATCGAGATTCAACATAACTTCTACTGAGAGGTATTCGCATCCGCTCGGCATTGCTGAAAACTAAGGCCAGTAAGAAAAACACAACCAACGAAAATGACATTTTGTAGTACCCTAAAACTAGAAGGCCTGGAGTTTCCAGACAGCTGAAGGGATAGAAGAACCTGCAAAATATCCGAAAGTTATTCTTAATTCACTTTGCTTAACAGGTACCCGCGTATCAATGCTCACACTTTTCCTAGAGAATAGAAATGTATAACAAACAAGGTGTGACAACCACATCAAAGATTTACTCCAATTTCACTGGATTAAATTACAGCTTTTAAAGCTTTCTGAACAAAGATCGTGATATTTAAAGGTACAGCTAACTTTTAAGTAAAAGTAAATAGTAACTTAATACAATAGTAAACAGCGTAATACTGTAAGGATGTGCTAGACCCTTCACTTGGTTGCACCAATCAATTACACGTTATTAGCAACTGGGTGTCATCATACATAGAAACCACAATCTCTTTTTTTTTTTCTCTTTACCACTTAAACGACCATCCCACCCAAGAATACCACAAAATGGGCATCCTCCTTATCTCGAGAATTTAGAATCCTTTAAGTTCCCACGAAAGTTCCACATCCTCGTGGAAGAGTAAACTTTACGGAAAAGCTGCCTCTTCCGTCGCTGTATTATTAATCACCTGCAGCATGTGCAATCCACTTCTAACTCTGACTTCAGCGAGCGACTCTGAGTGTCCTTTACAGGACGTAGGTCCTAGCTAGGAAGTTCGCTCCTAACCCTCCAAAGATGCAACCTCTTCAGAAAGCTTTCAAGATTCTGGCAAATTCAACCACCTCTCGGTCTACCCGAAGAAACTGCTGGGACAGCAAAGGGCGGCTGAAGAGACACCTGCTAGTGTGTTCACCAGCAAGTCTAACCCCCTGAGCTCGCTCTCGGCGCTCGTGCGAGAACAAGTCCGCCGGACCTGTTGCTCTGCCCCCCGCCCCACGACACGGTGTCACGGGCGCGCGAAGCCGGGTGTCCGGCCGGGTCTCCTCGCGCCGGCTGCGGGCTCGGGCGGCCCCGCAGGGCCCGGCCCCCGCTGCCCCCGCCGCCGCCGCCGGGGGGTGGGGGGTGGGGGGGGTGGGGGGGGTGGGGGCTCGGGCCGGCGCGGCCGCAGGCGGGCCCACCCCGGGGCCGACTCACCTGATGACCGGGCTGTAGGGGCTCCGGGAGCGGCGCCAGCTGCTGCTGCTGTAGGGGCTGGGGGACACGTCGCCGCCCCGCTCGTACGAGCTGTGGCGGCTGTAGCTGGGGGAGCGGCGGCGGCTGTAGGGGCTCGGGGAGCGCGCCAGCCGCCGGGAGTACGGGCTGCTGCCACCTCCTGCCGGGCTGGGGGACTTGCGGCTCCTCAGGCTCTGCGACGCCCTGTGGGACACCGGGCTGTCGTCCCGACCTCCCAGCGGGCTCAGGGACCGCTGCCGCCGCCTGTAGGCCTTGGGCTCGCTCTTGTCCTCCCGGTAGGCCTTGGGCGGCTCCTTGTAGGCCGACGGCGGCTCCTTGGACGACTTAGTCCGGCTCCGGTGCGCCTTCGGGTCTCGGTCCTTGCGGCTGCTGCTGCTGCTCGACGTGGCCGAGGCGCTCTTCCGGCGGCCGCCGCTGCTGCTGCTGCTGCCGCTCTTGGCGGCCTCGGCCCGCTCCTCGCCGCTGTGGCTGTGGCGGCTGCGGGACTTGGAGGCCTCGCCGCCGCCGCGCTGCCCGTCCCGCCGCCGGTGCTCGCGGTGGCGCTCCTTGCTGCGGCCGCTGCTGCTGCGGCGGTCCCGGCGGGGCCTGCGCTCCGAGCCCTCCCCGCGCCGCTGGGTGCCGGAGGAGGAGGCCGGACTCCCGCCGCTGCCCCCCGTTCCCCCGGCAGCCGTCGCCGCCGTTGCCGCGCTGGCCCCCCCCAGCAGCAGCCCCTGCTCGGACTGGGAGCTCACATCCTCGTACTCCACCAGCGGGGTCACACCCCCGCCGCTACTAGCACCGCCACCGCCGTCCTGCTGCGGCTGGGGCAGCGAGAAGACCCGACGCTTCTCCGCCTCCTGCCCGGCGCGGGGCCCGCGGCGCCGCTTCTGCCGCCCTCCTGCGCGCCTCTTGCCTCTCGCCAGCCGCTTGACCTCCAGAGGGGGGCCCGGGCTGAAGCAAGAGGAGGAGGCCGCGGCGGCGGCGGCTGCGGCGGCGGCCGTGCCGGGAGCAGCCAGGAAGAGCAGAGGCGGCGGGGGCGGCGGCGGTTGCAGGAGCTGCGGCTGCAGGAGCGGCAACAGCAGCGGCGGCTGCTGAGGGGACAGGAATCGCCTCCGCTTGCGGCGTTCCTCCAACTTCTTCTCCGCCCAGCTCAGGCCCCCGCCTCCCCCCAGCGCCGTGTCCGAGCTGCTCGGCATCGCCTAGGGCCCGCCGCAGAGCGCGGCGCGGGTGCGGCCTCCTCCCGGGTCAGATCCTGGCCATCGCCGCCGCCGGAAACGGGAACTGCGGCGGAGGGACACCGAGCACCAGGGCCGGCCGCGAGACGCGCCACGATAATCCGGGTCAGGACTCGGGTCCTCGGGGTCCGGGTCGCGGTCGGGAGTGCGGCGGCCTCCGGCCCGAGGGGAGCGGGAGCCCCGGCGGCCCAGCTCGCGGTCCTGCTCGCCGTCCCGGCCTCCGCCGCACACACACCAGATGCGCCGGGCGCTGACCTGCGGGGGAGTCCGGAGTCCTCCAAGTGCCCCCGGGGGCGGGGGAGCGGCCTCGGCCGCGCTCTCGGCTCGGGCAGCGCAACGCGGAAGTACCACCTTCGTCCCCGCTTCACTCCATCGCGCCCTGACGTGGGGCGCGAGTTCAGGGGAGGGGAGTGGGCGAGACAACAACACGCCTCCGCCGCCGCCTCCTCCGCGTCGACGTCGTCCTCCTGTGGTGGCGGCGACACCCGGCGGGCGCCTCGGAAGTGGCCTGGGCCTGACAACAACTCCCGGCCTCGGGCCTCGCGCACTCGGCCGCCCGCGGGGACGGGCGGCGGGGCGGGGCGAGGCGGGGGCGGCCGGGCTGCGGCTCCGGCTGGGGCACGAGTGTGCGGGGCTGGGCGGGGGGCTGTTTCCGGGGAGGTGCGGGCGGGGGGCGGTTTCTGCGCCTGTGGCGGCGGGCACGGGCCCTGACTTTCTTCCTCCTCCGCCGCCGCCGCCGCCGCCAGCAGAGGTGGCGGAGCTCCCCTTTCCTCCGCTCCCCCCCTCCACGAGGAGGCTCCTGGTGTGCGCGGCCGGCCCGGCTCGCTCCTCCCCTTCCCTCTCCGAGCCTCGTCGGGAGGAGGGAGGGCGACGGCACTCGCTGGTTGGGCCCTAACCTCCACAACCCCTCCTTCTCGCCTCGCTCTCTCGGCCTTTCCCCTCGGCCCCGACGCACGGCCGGGGGCGCGCACGCACGTCACGCTCCGCGACCGCCGAAGGTGAGTGGCGCTGGGGCTCAGGAGGCGGGAACAAGGTTGCCGCGCGCCAGCGTGCTCGCTCCCGCCGGCGACGGGCGTGCGGGCCGGAAGTGGCGTGACGTAAGGCGGCTCCACTTCCGGTGAGGGTGGGACTAAGCGTGTAGAAGGGTTAAAGAAAGGAGAGGCTGCGTGCGCCGCCCACTGCTGTCGCCGGAGCGTCTCGCCCCGATGGCGCGCCGGTCGTGCCTGTTGCGTCCGACGCGCAGTTGCGCCGCCCGCCTGTTGAAAGGTCACGGCCACAGCGGGGATCTGGGGGACCGTTAATAGCACCGTTCGGGGCCTTGTGGGCCGGGGGTCGGCGCGTCGGGCCCCCCTCAGCCGGACCCCGGGCGTGGGAGAGCTGCGAGCGCACAGACGGCCCCTGCCCTGGAGGGCCGAGGTGGCGTTGGCCGACCTGCCTCTCCTACAGCCGAGTTCGAGGCCCTGCCTTAACCTAGAAACACGCTTGGGAATCCACAGTCTCCAGCTTTCGTGAACTCTGAAATTTACTTCAAAAAAAAAAAAAAAGTCTTCAGTTAATTCGAGGAATAAGTGAAACGTCAAAGGGGGCCGTTGGAAATCGCAGAATTATTGCTGGCAGCTTGAAGCGCAAACCTTTGCTCGAATGAGGGCTGCCCCCTGGGCACCTCACCCTTCTGCTCCTTGGTGCGTTAACCTGTGGAAGCCCCAAGCGTAGCCGCGCAGGGACCTCACGCCTCACTTCTTGCCTGACTGGGCTCCTAGGAAACTTGGATCAATTGGTTATTGGTTTTTTGGCTTTTGATATATTGCTTTAAAAAAAAAAAAAAGATTTTTAATCTCTTCACCCAGTGCGGGGCTCAAACTGAACCACCCTCCCCTCCCCCCCCCCAGGTGGAGAGTCTAAGCCTTTGCCATCTGAGCCAGCCAGGTGGCTTTTAATGTGCTTAGAAAAGCTAAGCAATCCTTTCAGTGACCACATAGAGCAAGCCTTCTGCAAGTTTATTTTTTCAGATCATCAGTTTGGTTCTTGGTTCCTAAACACTTCGTTTCCCATCCATCATTCGTGTCCCAGTGTAAATATCTTTCATTGGCTTGACATTCCCGCCCCAGTGTATTTCAGACTGGACTAATCCAAGCTAAAAAATCAGACTTCGGTGAAAGAATGACTACAAAGGGTGTGTGTTTGCTGAAGGGTAAAGGAGGAGGCAAAGCATTGCCCAGGAAGGTAGACCTGGGTGGGCCGCACAGTGGGGCCTACTGTGCAGCCAGCAGAGGCAGTGGTCAGGACATTGGGAACCTGAATGGAAAAGTAAGGGGCAGGGTGCCTACAACGGATTTCTCCCTGGTACTACTGAGTGAAGGGCTTTTTCTTTTCTTTTTTTAAAGATTTTATTTATTCATCAGAGACACAGAGACACAGAGACACAGAGGGAGAAGCAGGCTCCATGCAGGGAGCCCGACTCGGGACTCGATCCCGGGACTCCAAAATCATGCCCTGAGACAAAGGCAGACGCTCAACCACTGAGCCACCCACATGTCCCTGAGTGAAAGTGGCTTTTTCCAAAAAATAGGATTATCCTCTACTATCAAGGTACCTTGAAAAGCCTGGATTAACAGGAGAGCAAAATAAGAGGTTCATTTAGAAGTTTCTCAAATCTACCACCAATATCATTTGAGAATGTCTTCTGTATTTGTAAAAAAAAAAAAAAAAAAAAAAAAATCCAAAATACAAAACAAAGCATACAAAACAAGACCCATAATAAGTGGGCAGCTTCCAGGCCAGGTTGCAAAAAGAAAAGATGTCCTAGAATATTTTTAGTAGAGTTTTGCTGCCCACAGCTTTCTGCAAAGATTCTACCTTGGGGAGAATGGAAAGAAGAGGAAGAAATGAAGCATTGTGAGCTCCTCAAAGATACCTGCCTGCATACATTGAAATACTAGAGTTCAAACCAAAAAAAAAAAAAAAGAATGAGAAAGATCTTTGAATTAGAAGCTGTTTTTAGAAGCTTGTCTACTTGTCATCATATGAAGAGATTTGAAATTGACACTTGGGACTTTATTTTAGTATCTTGCTCACTGTGTGTTATAATTTATTGCCTCCTGATTTTAAAAGAAAAAAAAGCAAATGGTAAGTTTTTTGTTTTCTTATCTAACAGTCATACCATATCAGCTGTTCTTCAGGTGTGGTTTGAGACTAAAACCTATTCAGTGACTCATGTAGTCAAAACAGTCTTCATAATAAGACATGATTTGGGGACACCTGGGTGGCTCACTCAGTTAAATATCTCCCTTTGGCTCAGGTTGTGATCCGAGGGTCCTGAGATTGAGCCCTGCATCTGGCTCCTTGCTTAGCAGGGAGCCTGCTTCTCCATCTACCTCTGCCTGTCCCCTTCTGCTCATTCTCTGTCTCTGGGCTTTCTCTCTCAACTAAATAAATAAAAATCTTTAAAAAAAAAAAAAAAAAAGACATGATTGGTCTTTATCACTCTTCTTGTTTCATGAATGTACAGTAGAGTTTTCCAGAGGCCACATGACATCATCATTCTGATGGCTAATGGAATGTATGCTTGTGTGTTCATATATTTTCTAGAATGTTCTAAGGTATTGGGTTTCTGAAATGTGTAAACATTTGAAATATCTGCATAACTCAATGAACTAATCTTCTCCAAATGACTAATGAATGATATTCCAAAATCGTGAGTAAAACATTCATTCAAAATGCACGACTGACCAATGGGCTTTGATATAACAGTACAAAAAGTTCATTGATATGATTTCAGATTCTGCTTTAAACTAACCTTCACAAAACTACTATGGAGGAGCACCTGGATGGCTCAGTGGTTGAAGATCTGCCTTTGGCTCAGGGCATGATTTCGGGGTCCTGGGATGGAGTCCCACATTGGGTTCCCCACAGGGCACCTGCTTCTCCCTCTGCCTATGTCTCTGCCTCTCTCTCTGTGTCTCTCATGAATAAATAAATAAAATATTTAAAATAATAATAATTTTAAAACTACTATGGAGTTTTGGTGTAGTAACAAAGAATAACCACAGATATCCAGAAAGGCTATTAAAATATTTCCTCTCTTTGCCAAGGACCTATCTTATTCATATATTTTGACCAAAATAACATACTGCAATAAGTTGCATAAAAGGGCAGAAATGAGACTTAGTTTCAGTTCTAGCAAACCAATCAATAAAGAGATTTGAAGACACACTAATCCTCTCTTTTTTGTTGGGTTTGTAAAGATAATTAAATATTCATTGTATTAGTATATGATAGGGTTATTGTTATTTTAAATGAATATTTTTTATTGTCTCCACTTTTACTTATAATATCAATAGATATAAGTAACATAAACAGAAACTCTGTGGTCCTCAAAATTTTTTAAGAGTATAGAAGGATCTTAGGACCAAAACCTTGAAGTACACAAAATCATTAAAATTCTGTTTTTCTGCTTCATTCATGCTTCTAATGATTTCTGCAGTATCTTTCAACCCTGTTCCTCTTCTGGAGAGGTTGGTTGTTTGAGTTTCAATTAGGTTTTTCTCCACCTTGAAAAAAATTAAGCTCTTCTTATGTCAATCCACTACTCTTGATCATAAGGAAGATTATCAGCATATTATTGTTAGAAGGAAAAGCTGAAACAATGGAACTTTCCAGTTCAGTAATAAAAAAGTAGTGGCTACATTTACCTGAGCACTTGCTATGTATCAGGCCCTGTGCTAAGTGCTTTATTTTTTCATTTAATCCTCTCATCAGTATCTGTACCATAGTTCTGGGCTTATGCCACTTGTTCAAGCATGATTATTATTATTATCCCCTTTCCAGCACATTAAAGTTTTCCAGTTTGGACATAAATTATCTTATTATTCTACTTGTAAAAATTATTATCCACAGTTTACAAATGAGGAAACCAAGGCATCAATAGATTGAATGTCTTGCTCAAAGTACATAACTAGTAAATAATGGATCTGGGATCCTTACCCAAGTCTGTCTAGCTTTGTAGTCCAGTCTTTTAAGAATTACAAGATGTTGGGGATCCCTGGGTGGCTCAGCGGTTTAGTGCCTGCCTTTGGCCCAGGGCGCAATCCTGGAGTCCCGGGATCGAGTCCTGCGTCGGGCTCCCGGCATGGAGCCTGCTTATCCCTCTGCCTGTGTCTCTGCCAATCTCTCTCTATATATATCATAAATAAATTTTTAAAAATCTTTTTAAAAAAATGAATTGCAAGATGTTTCTGGGGCACCTGAGTTGCTCTGTTGGTTAAGTGTCTGACTTGATGGGCAGCCCCAGTGGCGCAGCGGTTTAGCGCCGCCTGCAGCCCAGGGTGTGATCCTGGAGACCCTGGATCGAGTCCCACATCGGGCTCTCTGCGTGGAGCCTGCTTCTCCCTCTGCCTGTGTCTCTGCCTCTCTCTCTCTGTGTCTCTATGAATAAATAAATAAAATATTTAAAAAAAATAAAAAAAAAAAGTGTCTGACTTGATTTTGTTTCAAGTCATGATCTCATGGGTTCTGAGATTGGGCTCCTCCCTGGGCATGGAGTCTGCTTGGGATTCTCTCTTCCTATCCCTCGACCTTCTACATCTCTAAGAAAAAGAAAAAAAAGGATTTACATGATGTTTCATTTCACAGTGATCTCAGTCCTGAGATTTATGTTGAACACAACTACAGTAATAAATTCCCCAATAAAAGTATAACACAAGATTCATGATAAAATTTTAAGATCAATTTCACTAGTAAAATTCAGAAATGAAAGGTATGCCTCTCCCATGCCCATCTTTCACACAGTTCAGAGCCCATACTGGCTGTCAATCCATTGCAGAAGAGCAATGCTGCCTCAGTGTGAGTGCATGTGGGGATTTGGAGAGGGGTGTAGAATTCTTGCTGGTTCAATAAAGCTGAAGGAAGGGATCCCTGGGTGGCTCAGCGGTTTGGCACCTGCCTTTGGCCCAGGGTGCGATCCTGGAGTCCCGGGATCAAGTCCCGCGTTGGGCCCCTGCTTCTGCCTCTCTCTCTCTCTCTCTGTCTCAGTCCATCATGAATAAATAAATGAATCGTTAAAAAAAATTTTTAAAAATAAAGCTGAAGGATACCTATTCATAGAACAGGAATTGTGGACTAAACTGCTAGAGGCCTTCCTATATTGGCTTCTCCCTGATTGTAAGTAACAGAACACTGGTTTTGTAGGGGGTATAAATATGCCCAGCTAAAGACTACATCCCCCAGCACTCCTTGCAGATGAAGGACATACACATATTTATGCAGTTCTGGCCAATGAAATGCAAGTGGAAGTTCTTGGATGAGGCTTCTGTAAATGCTTCTTAAAATGAAGGGCAAATTTAAATGACCTGTGCCTTTTGCTCTTCACCCTTATTTTTCTTTACTACTGGAATTCAAATGCAATACTGGAGTTTGAGCAGCCATCTTGTGACTACAAGGGAACAACTGTGTGCTAAGGATTACTAGGTGAAGCAACGCCAGAGAGGCCTGTCTTCCTGAGGATACTGTGCATGTATCAAACCAAACCTTAGACAAAAAAGGCATAAAGCTGGTGATATGTTTAAGCTACTGCTTTTTCCGATTTTATTACAGCCCAACTAAATTCCTAAATATTGCGGCATGATGCCATGTTCATCCCACTTCCATGATGAATATCATTAATTAATTGGCAACAGCATTCCTTCCTGCACATTCTAAATATAACCTCAGGCTCCATCTCAAAATAAGCGCCTGAAACTCACACTGGAGTAGATCAGCCACATTGCCCAGCAGTTCCGGCTTAAGAAGGACATGGTCCAAGTGTGGTTCTGCAGCCCTCATTGGAAGGGCAAACGATTTAGCAGGAGCTATTCAGAATGAGAGGATTTTGAGGCTCCAAGTCTCCTATCAGGGCACCAGTATCCTTCTCTGTGGCACCAGGGCTTTATCTTGGTAGGCTAAGTCCCTCACTACTCTAGGCTGTACTCCTTGATTCCTTTTCCTGAGTGTAAACCCTCTCCCTGTGTGTCTAACACTCTGGGCTCCCCCATATTCAAATTGAGGTGCCTGCCCCCTCCCGAGGACTGGGAGGAAAAGAGAGGGGAGAGCTAAGAAAAGAGAAAGCCGGGGTTTATACCAGGGCTTTTGGGAGTAAGTTCTTCATTCACTAAGAAAGAAATTGGAAACACAAAGTGTATGGGGACAGAGAATTTTGGGGAATTGGTTAGAGGGAAGGTGAAGTTCAGTGATACTCCTGAATTTAACCCATACATCACTCATCACTTTGTTCTGCGAGAGAGAGAGAGAGAGAGAGAGAGAGAGAGAGAGAGGTAATGTATTTCAGAATAAAAGGAAGTACAATGCAAAATTTGTGACATAATTTTAAGGTGAATTTCACTAGTAAAACTCTGAAGTGATAGATGCGCTGCTCCCATGCTCATCTTTTACATGGTTCAGAGACCCATTACCAATAGGTCAGAGAGATACTAGCAATTAAATTATTTTTCATGCCTATAGCATTTTTCAGTCCTATAGCAACTTTTGTGATTATTTGGGGAATTGGTCTGAAAACTAGGATTCATACTTTGGCATAAAACTATGAACATTACAGTTATCTTATACCAGTTATGCCTTAGTTACATAGATGTGCTGCTCCCATGCTCATATTTTACATGGTTATCTAGTTACATAGATAAATCAAATTTATACATTGAATTATGTCAGAATTTAAAGGGGACATAACCGGATTTTTTGTTAATGTTTACTCTCATAAGAACGTAGTCTTGGGAGATATTCAGGAATATTTGGAAGTTCAAGTACAGAACAAGACTACTTTAAGTTTCTAATTACATCAACTAAGTTAATGGAGAAAGTATAAACAAACATGAACAATTCATCTATGTTGTGTTAAAAGTTCTTGTTAATGAGGTCATTATAATCTTAAAATACACCATTGGTGATAGAGGTCAATGAAATTATTTCTCTTTTTTTTAAAGATTTTATTTATTTGTTCATGAGAAACACAGAGAGAGAGGGGCAGAGACACAGGCAGACAGAGAAGCAGGCGCCATCCAGGGAGCCCAATGTCATGCCCTGAGCCAAAGGCAGATGCTCAATTGCTGAGTCACCCAGGGGCCCCAAAAATGAAATGATTTCTATCAGAACTTCTTAACTGACAACGTAAATCTCATTTTGTATTCAGAGCATTACAATAAAAGTATTAGACTCAGAATTTAAGAATTGATTTACCTTTATACTTACGGTCAGATAGTTTTCAACAAGGGTGCCAAAACAATTCACCCTTGGGGTGGGTAAGCATAGTCTTTTCAACAAATGGTGATAGGACAACTGAATAGCCACATACAAAAGAATATAGATGTACCCCAACCTCATCCCATATAAAAAATTAACACAAAATGGATCAGAGACCTAATATAAAAGATAAAACTATAAAAATCTGAGAGGTAAACATAGGAATAAATATTTGCGATGTTGGGTTACACAAAACGTCAGATGACATACCCAAGAGCACAAATAACAACAGGAAAATAAATAAGTTGTTCTTATCAGAATTAGAAAGCTTTGTGTTTCAAATGACAACATCAACAAAGTGAAACAGAGAGCCTATAAATATTTGTAAATACATATATGTTAAGGGACTTGTATCTAGAATATATAAGGAACTCCTACAATAAAATAGTGGAATGAAAATACCCAGTTTTAAGATGGTTAAAGATCTGAATAGACTTATTTCCAAAGAGCTTAAAAGGACATGAAACATCATTAGTGATTAGGGAAATTCAGATAAAATGCACAATGAGATACCACTTCAAACACCAGGATAGCTATAATCAATAGACAAGTTTTGTTGAAAAATGTGAGGAAAATAGACCTCTCCTACATTGCCGATAAGAATGTGAAAATGGTATAGCTGCTTTGGAAAACAGTTTGGCAGTTCCTCAAAATGTTAAACATAAAATTTCAATGTAACCTAGCAATTCTACCCCTAAGTATATATGCTTGAATTGTGAAAACATATTTCCATGGAAAAACTTGTACATGAATTTTGTAGCAGCATAATTCATTATAGCTAAAGAATAGAAAGAGCCCAAATGTCCATCAATAGATGAACAGATAAACAACATGTTACATATCCATAAAAAAATAGTATTTGTCAGCAATAAAAGGGAATGCATTTCTCCCACAGTGATATCATTCTCAATGGGGAAAAACTGAAAGCTTTTCCCCTGAAGTCAGGAACATGGCAGGGATGTCCACTCTTACCACTGTTGTTCAACATGGTACTAGTAGTCCTAGTCTCAGCAATCGGACAACAAAAAGAAATAAAAGGCATCCAAATCAGCAAAGAATAAGTCAAACTCTCACTCTTTGCATATGACATGATACTCTACATGGAAAACCTATAAAATACCTAGGAATAAACCTAACCAGAGAAGCAAAAATCTGTACTCAGAAAACTGCAGAACACTCATGAAAGAAATTGAGGAAGATACAAAGAAATGGAAAAATGTTCCATGCTCATGGATTGGAAGAACAAATAGTATTAAAATGTCTATGCAACCTAGAGCAATCTATACATTTAGTGCAATCCCTATCCAATTTGTTCCAATAATTTGTATAGAACCAGAAAAAGACCCTGAATAGTCAAAGGAATGTTGAAAAAGAATACCAAAAGTGGTGGCATCACAATTCTGGACTTCAATCTGTATTATAAAGCTGTAATCATCAAGTCAGTAAGGTACTGGCAAAAAAAAAAAAAACCCACATAGATCAGTGGAACAGAATAGAGGGTGCCTGGGTGTCTCAGTCGCTGTCTATCTTCGGCTCAGATCATGATCCTGAGTCCTGGGATCGTGCACCACATTGGGCTCCCTGCTCAGTGGGGAGCCTGTTTCTCCCTGTCCTCCCCTCTCGCAATATCTCTGTCGCTATCTCTGTCTCTCTTTCAAATAAATAAAATCTTTAAAAAAAAAAATAGAACAGAATTGAAAATCCAGAAATGGACTCACAACTATACTGTCAACTAATCTTTTTTTTAATAGTAAATTTCTTTTTTATTGGTGTTCAATTTGCCAACATACAGAATAACACCCAGTGCTCATCCTGTCAAGTGCCCCCCTCAGTGCCCGTCACCCATTCACCCCCACCCCTCACCCTCCTCCCCTTCCACCAACCCTAGTTCGTTTCCCAGAGTTAGGAGTTTTTATGTTCTGTCTCCCTTTCTGATATTTCCCACACATTTCTTCTCCCTTCCCTTCTATTCCCTTTCACTATTATTTATATTCCCCAAATGAATGAGAACATATAATGTTTGTCCTTCTCCGATTGACTTACTGCACTCAGCATAATACCCTCCAGTTCCATCCACGTCGAAGCAAATGGTGGGTATTTGTCGTTCCTAATGGCTGAGGAATATTCCATTGTATACATAGACCACATCTTCTTTATCCATCATCTTTCGATGGACACCGAGGCTCCTTCCACAGTTTGGCTATTGTGGACATTGCTGCTAGAAACATCGGGGTGCAGGTGTCCCGGCGTTTCATTGCATCTGCATCTTTGGGGTAAATCCCCAGCAGTGCAATTGCTGGGTCGTAGGGCAGGTCTATTTTTAACTCTTTGAGGAACCTCCACACAGTTTTCCAGAGTGGCTGCACCAGTTCACATTCCCACCAACAGTGTAAGAGGGTTCCCTTTTCTCCGCATCCTCTCCAACATTTGTGGTTTCCTGCCTTGTTAATTTCCCCCATTCTCACTGGTGTGAGGTGGGATCTCATTGTGGTTTTGATTTGTATTTCCCTGATGGCAAGTGATGCGGGGCATTTTCTCATGTGCGTGTTGGCCATGTCTATGTCTTCCTCTGTGAGATTTTTGTTCATGTCTTTTGCCCATTTCATGATTGGATTGTTTGTTTCTTTGGTGTTGAGTTTAATAAGTTCTTTATAGATCTTGAAAACTAGCCCTTTATCTGATACGTCATTTGCAAATATCTTCTCCCATTCTGTAGGTTGTCTTTGAGTTTTTTTTGACTGTATCCTTTGCTGTGCAAAAGCTTCTTATCTTGATGAAGTCCCAATAGTTCGTTTTTGCTTTTGTTTCTTTTGCCTTCGTGGATGTATCTTGCAAGAAGTTACTGTAGCCGAGTTCAAAAAGGGTGTTGCCTGTATTCTACCCTAGGATTTTGATGGAATCTTGGTCAACTGATCTTCAACAAAGCAGGAAAAAATATCCGATAGAAAAAAGACAGCCTCTTGAACAAATGGTGTTGGGAAATTCGGACAGCCACATGCAGAAGAATGAAACTGGACCATTTCCTCACACCACACACAAAAATTGGAGGAAAGATCCAAATGTGAGACAGGAACCATCAAAATCCTAGAGAAGAACACAGGCAGCAATCTCTTTGACTTCAGCCACAGTAACTTCTTGCTAGACACCCCTCCAAAGACAAGGGAAACAAATGCAAAAATGAATTACTGGGACTTCATCAGGATAAAAAGCTTTTGCACAGCAAAGGAAACAGTTGACAAAACCAAAAGACAATTGACAGAATGGGTGAAGATATTTGCAAATGACATATCAGATAAAGCTAGTATCCAAAATCTATAAAGAACTTATCAAACTCAACACCCAAAGAACAACTAATCCAAGAAATGGGCAAATGAACAGACATTTCTCCAGACACGCAAATGCCCAACAGACATATGAAAAAGATGCAACATCATTCAGCATCAGTGAAACAGATACCACCTCACACCAGTCAGAATGGCTAAGATGAACAAGTCAGGAAACCACAGATGTTGGCAAGGGTGCAGAAAAAGGGGAACCCTCATACACCGTTTGTGAGAATGCAAGCTGGTGCAGCCACTCTGGAAAACTGTGTGGAGGTTCCTCAAAAAGTTGAAAATAGAGCTACCCTACAGCCCAGCAATTGCACTACTGGGTATTTACCCCAAAGATACAAATGTAGTGATCTGAAGGGGCACCTGCACCTGAATGTTTCTAGCAGCAATGTCCACAATAGCCAAACTGTGGAAAGAACCCAGATGTCCATTGACAGATGAATGGGTAAAGAAGATGTGTGTATGTATAATGGACTACTACTCAGCCATCAAAAAAAATGAAATCTTGCCATTTACAAGAACATCGATGGAACTAAAGGATATTATGAGAAGCAAGATAAGTCAATCAGTGAAAGATAATTATCGTATGATCTCACTCAGACATGGAATTTAAGAAACAAAACACAAGATCATAGGGGAAAAGAGGAAAAATAAAACAAGATAAAATCAGAGAAGGAAACAAATCATAAGAGACTCTTAATCATAGGAAACAAACTGAGGATCGTTAGAGGAGAGGGGGGAGGGGGAACAAGGTAACTGGGTGATGGACATTAAGAAGGGCACGTGATATAATGAGCACTGGGTAGTGTATAAGTCTGATGAATCACTGACCTCTACCTCTGAAATCAATTATATAGCATATGTTAATTACTTGAATTTAAATCACTTTTTTAAAAAAGGAATGGATTTCTGATACATGCTACAACTGCAGGAATTTCATAAACATTAAGCCCAAATAAGCCTTAGTTTCTGTCTTTTAGTTGTCACTCAAATTACAAAGTAGATTTTTTTTTTTTGGTTTGTATTTAAGTAATCTCTACACCCAATGTGGAGCTTGAACTTACAACCCTGAGATCAAGAGTTGCATGCTCTATGGGCTCAGCCAGTCAGAGGCCCCAAGGTAGACAGTATTATTCTCATTTAACAGTTAAGGGAAGTACAGCCAAAAAGATGTCTATAGCCACATAAACAATAATGGGAAACTGGAATGTTTATGGAAAATGTAGTCTTTTTTTTTTTTTTTAGATGTATTTACTTATTTGAGAGAGAGAGAGAGAGAGATGGAGCACGTGCATGGGGTGGGCAGGAGCAGAGGGAGAGGGAGCATCTCAAGCAGACTCCTCACTGTCAGGGGAGACAGAAGTGGGGCTCGATCTCACGGACCCATGAGATTCCAACCTAAGCCAAAATTAAGAGACCAAAGCTCAATCGACTGAGCCACACAGGTGCCCTACAGCGAAATGTATTCTAAACACAAATAAAAATGCTTCTTAGGAAAGTGTTTCTTGATGTATCGCCACATAATTCTTTCCTTTTCCTTTACCATGTACTCAGTGACCACAAATGTCATCCACCTCTTCTTCCTCCCCCCTGTTGGTGCCTGGCCTTCTTCTCAGTGACCTGATCATAGCTAAAAACTTCTAATGGAAAGCAGGAGATTGAGGAGCTGGAAAGAATCTTTAAAGTTGAACTCAATCCCACGCCTCCCCCTCACTCTATTGAGAGAAACAGATTTACACAGGGACACTCTGGGTGGCTCAGTAGTTGAGGGCCTGCCTTTGGTTCAGGTCGTGATCCCGGGATCCTGGAATCGAGTCCCACATCGGGCTCCCCATAGGGAGCCTGCTTCTCCCTCTGCCTGTGCCTCTGCCTCTCTCTATGTGTCTCATGAAAAATAAATAAAATCTAAAAAAGAAAAAGAAACAGATTTACACAAATGAAATGTCTTGTTTAAGATCCTACTACTACTTTGTGTAAGAAATCCGTTTGTTTGTTGGTTTGTTTTGTCTCCCATCCAGTGCTCTTTTTACATTAGACTCACAGTTTTCAAACTCACTAGTGGAACTCAGAGACATTCCAAGGGGCACATATGCTGGGAAAGGTTTGAGAAATTAGCGTTCAGATCCTCAACTTCCGTACTTCTAAAATTGATCTGCTGGAGAATGTTCTTGTGGTCAAAGGTATCTTGCAGGTTCTCTTCCTCCCACTTTCCAGAACAAAGATAACAACACTCACTCTAATCTTAATGACACATTTTCCAGAAGTGTGAGAATAAAGACAAACTAAGCCACAAATCAAAGCACTAGTGTGAGGAAAGCTTTTTAAATTCAGACAATCGATCAATCAATCAATAAATAAATAAAATAAATTCAGACAAGCTGGGATGCCTGGGTGGCTCAGTGGTCGAGTGTCTGCCTTCAGCTCAGGGTGTGATCCCGGGGTCCCTGGATAGATTCCCACATTGGGCTCCCCTCCAGGAGCCTGCCTTTCCCTCTACCTATGTCTCTGCCTCTCTGTGTGTGCCTCTCATGAATAAATAAATAAAATCTTTAAAAATAAATAAATAAATTCAGACAACCCGTCTCATGATAGTACATATTTCTGTGGACACAGGAATTAATAGGGGGCATATGAACAAATGTCTAAAAATGATTAATCCAAACATGAAATATTTTTGCTGTTTTGATCAATTATGTTACTGATAGTTGAAATTTAGCCTCACACTAGGAAAGAAATTTTAACATTCATAGATTTCCACTTATATACATAATTTTAGAGCAGCATGTGAGATAAGGTGACCAACTAAAGACTTTAAAGCAAAAATGTATGTTAGCATATTACACAAGGATAAAATTATGTGAGAAAAGTTGAATGCAAATAGAAATTCATAGAGAAAGGACCACTGTAAAATTCTACCTATTGAAGGTTGATGTCGTTTTTCTGAAAGAACAGGCGTGGAGGTGGCAGCTGGCTGGCCTGCAACTCTTGATCTCAGGGTTGTAAATTCCAGCCCCACATTGGGTGTAAAGATTACTTGAAAATCTTACAAAACAAAGAAAGAAAAGAATGATAGTGGGTATCATATAGCTCCCGTTTGAGAGTCTTTTGGACACACACAAAGTGATCTAACAGTTTTATTTTTAAATATTAATATTTATAGGGATACCTGGGTGGCTTAGTCAGTTGAGCCTGACTCCTGGTTTCGGCTCAGGTCATGATCTCAGGGTCGTGAGATCAAGCAGCAGTTTGGACTCATGCTAGCGGGGAATCTGCTTGGGATTCTCTCTCTCCCTCTCCCTTTGCCTTTCTCCCCCCATCTCTGTCTCTTTCTTTCTTTCTCAAATAAATAAGTCTTAAAAAATAAATATTAATTTTTATAATACAACAGAAAATTGCCTCCTTTGCAAGTATTTTAATTTATAATGAAGAGAATCTTAAATGTTAATATTAAAATGTGCAAAGGTGGGACTCCTGGGTGACTCATTGATTAAGCGTCTGCCTTCAGCTCAGGGCATGATCCCGGGGTCCTGAGATAGAGTCCTACACCTGCCTCTGCCTATGTAGAGGCATACTTCTCCCTCTGCCTATGTCTCTGCTTCTTTCTGTGTGTCTCATGAAAAAATAAACAAAATCTTTAAAAATAAATAAAATGTGCAAAAGTATTTATAGGCTTTCAAAATTATTTTAGGAAGTAGCAGAAAACCTGAAGGCTACTGTTTTAGACAATCTTCTATAGAATGTTGATGACATGTAAAAATCCATTACTATTATGGAGAAATTTCTCAATAAATCTGCTAATTTCTAACTCCGTTTTATTATTTCCACACATAAAAGAAAGCACAGTAGCATTGGTCTTAAAAGAAAAAAAAAGTTTTTGAAGTCTTGAAATTGTAACAGAGATTTTTTTGTTCCCACCTCTAAATTTTGCAACCTTTTCTTACACAATATTCCCAGGCAATGAGGCAGCAGGTAGCTATTGTATAATGAGATTTCTGATTAAAACTCTTCTCCTTAAGACATACCGCTTATATGAGAAGGTGCCAACACTCTCATGGGATTCATATTACTTTTCATGATCTGAGTGCCATTTACTCCATATTTATCTTTTTATTTCTGTGCAGACTCTGCGATTCAGTCACATATGCTTCTTCTCAGCTCTCTGAAGGTCCTGTAACTCTCTCAACTCTGGGCCTTCTCATGGGCTCTCCCCTCTATTTGGCATACTCACCCCACCTCCTACCTCTTAAATGTCTCATGTTTACATATTCAAATTTCAATTTAAATATCCCTTGAAGCTTTCTCTGACACCCCCCTGCCACTACAATAACTAAGGTTGGATTCAGTGCTCCACGTTTGGGGTACCTGAATGGCCAGTTGGTTAAGAAATCTGCCTTTGGCTCAGGGCATGATCCCAGAGTCCTGGGACTGAGTCCCACGTCGGGCACCCACCAGGAAGCCTGCTTCTCTTTCTGATATGTCTCTGCCCCTCTCATAAAAAAATAAAAAATCTTTAAAGAAAAATAACTCCACTGAAAGTTAACAGTTACTCTACAAATCTTAAGTAAAAAAGGAACTTATTAGAGTTATGTAAAGGGCTCATGAATTGGCAGGAAGCTGTAATATCAGGGCTTGAAAAATAGGTAAAAGACCCAGGTAAGTCCAGATAGCAAGAAAACTGGAAAATGTTAGCAGGAATAGCTGAGGCAGGACACAACTACCTTTGTTGTAGGGCACTGCTGTTTGGAGATAATCTCCCCGCTGCTATGAATTAAATCTCATCCCTTCTTTATCTTTGCAGTCAGTTGGTCAAGATTCAAATTTCTGAAAACAAATGGTCATTGGCTAAGCATCATGTGCCCATGCAGGCTGCTAGGGGCTATGGCCCCTTCCATGACCAGAGTGGGAAGGACAGCATGCCTCCCAACAAGACAGTAGGGGACTTCCCTCAAACAGGAAGAAGGGATGGTTACGGGGCAGCCAAGAAAGTCCAGCTGTCCATTACAGCTGTCTAGAACTAAAGCAAAGTATGTGTTCCCTCCCATACAGAGCAGTTTGTTTTGGTGCCATGTGTGAATTGAGGGCCTCTAGAATAGCTTAAAAAGTGATAAAACACATGAATCAAGCATAATGTTTTCAGAGAAAAAAATCTTTATTCTGTTGTCAAATCGAAAATTCAGTAATTCAGATGTGTTTATGCTAGAAGTTTTACTGAATGAAGAGCTCATTTAAGGATAAAAAGAGAAATTACAAAATAGACATTTAAAACATCAACTGCAAAGAACTTAAAATACTTTGGGTTGCATTATACATAAGTTATTTACAGCTACCTTCTCAGTTGTAGCACACAGTTCTACCTTTCTGGGGAAATAGGCATGAGCCCAGAAGTCCAAAGGACTTTGGAAAATTGCTCAACAAAATTAAAGATGTCTGTCTGAATTTTGAGGAAAACTTGCAGTAATTAATATTTACTGAGAACCAACCAGAATTCAGGCTCATTTAAACAAGATGAATGGCTTTTCTCAGATACAATGGAAACGAACCATTGAAGGGAAAAAAAAAAAACTTAGCATAAACCTAGAGAACCAGGGATGAAAAAGAAATATAAGTCCACACAAAACCCTGCACATCAGTATTTATAAGCAGCTTTATTCATAATTTCCAAAATTTGGAAGCAACCAAGATGTCCTTCAAAATGTGAATGGACAAACCAACTGTGGTACATCCATACAATAGAACATTACTCAGCAATGAAAAGAGTTGAGTTATCAAGCTACAAAAGACATGAAGGAAACACAGGTGCATATAATTAAGTGAAAAAAGCCAATTTGAAAAAAGCTACCTAGGGGCACCTGAGTGGCTCAGTCAGTTAAGTGTCTGCTTTCACCTCGGGTCATGATCTCGAGGTCCTTGCATTGAGCCCCACATCAGGCTCTCTGCTCAGTGGGGAGTCTGCTTCTCCCTCTGCCTCTATATTCTCTTGCTTGTTCACTGTTAAATAAATAAATAAATAAATAAATAAATAAATAAATAAATAAATAAATAAATAAATATTTAAAAAAGAAAGAAGGAAAAGGCTACCTACTGTAGGATTCTAACTATATGGCATTCTGGGAAAGCCAAAACTAGAGAGAGTAAAAAGATCAGAGGTTCTTGGGGGTGGGTGGCATGTAGATGGAGCAAGGAATATTTTTAAGAAAGTGAACTATTGTGTCAAACTGAAAAGGTAGGGATGTGTCATTATACATTTGTTAAAATCTGTAGAATGTGTGACACAAAGTGTGAACCCAATGCAAACTATGAACTTCAGTTAATAATAATGAATCCATACTGCCTCACTAATTGTAATGAACATACCACAGAAATGCAAGATGTTAATAGAAGACGCTAGGAGGTGAAGAGTATATAAGAACTCTCGGCCTTGCTCAATTTTTCTGCTCAAAAAAAAAAAAAAACTCTAAAAGAGAGAGTCGCATACAATTGTAACTTTGAAATACTATAAATGTCTTATTATGTTTATCACAGTAGCTATCATACTAATAAAAATTAACAGGTATTTTCCTCACAAGTGGCAGGTGAAACAAGCTAAGGAATATAGATGAACATAAACATATAAGAAAGTATTTACTGGGGCACCTGGGTGGCTCAGCTGTTAAGCGTCTGCCTTCGGCTCAGGTCGTGATCCTGGAGTCCTGGGATCAAGCCCCGAGTCGGGGTCCCTGTTCGGCGTAGAGTCTGCTTCTCCCTCTCCCTTCGCCCCTCCACCCTAGTCATGCTCTCTATTGATATCTCTCAAATAAATAAATAAAATCTAAAAAAAAAAAAAAGGAAAGAAAGTATTTACTTATGGAGTTAGCCAGCCCCCAAGATGAACCCCAATGATCCTTGGGTCCTTTTTGTTGTGGTTTCAAGCCCCTGAATTTTGCAACATCTGTTATGCTACAAGAGATAACAAATACAATGCATTTCAACTAGGATTAAATCAAAGGATACACATCACAAAGTAAAAATCCTAAGAACACATGAACAACTCTGGAATTGTAGGACTTTGGAGAGGTTTCAGACTTGGGTATAGGAGGTATTATAGAAGGAAAGAAAGAAGTGAGGCAGAATCAGAATGATCTCAAGGTGTATAAGGAACAGACTAGCTGTGAAAGAGAGTAGTTGCCAGCCAAGTGATTATACCTGGAGGTTGGGGAGGACAAGAGAATTCCTTTCTAGAGAATTGCCTAGAGAGAATTGGGGTTGCTAGGAAGGAGTCAGTACAGTAGAGAAAAGCTCTTCCTTCCGGCATGGAAAAAGTTTCCATCATAAAAACCAGCCTGTACTATCTGTACTCTCAAGGGAGCCCTATTAATTGAGAATCTCCTTCTTTGTGTCAAATCATCCCATCAGTCTTACTGTTGCCTCTTTAAAAAAAATTAAAAAAACTTTATTATCAAATCAATTTAGACATGATATAGCGGCAAATGTATAAGGCATGTAACCACCACACAAAGAATATTTCATTCACAAAAACCAGAAAGTCCCTCCTGTCTCTTTGCAGTCAATCCCCATTACCACTACCACCACCCCGCTCCAGACAATGAATTTTCATTTCTAGAATTTCTGATGAATTGAATCATAAAGTATGCAGTATTGGCTTCTCTTGGAGATGTAATGTTTTAAGATTTGTCATGTTGTAGCTTCTATCAGTAACTTGTTTCCTCACATATCTACTCCTAGGCCTCATATAGAATGGCTTCACGGCCCTAAAAAATCTCCCATGATTCATCTATTTGAATCATTCCCTCTCAAGCCTCTGGCCACTCATGGATCTTTTTAACATTACTTTAATTTATCTTTTCCATAACATAATTATAAGTGTAATTATGCAGTAGTCTTTTCAGACAGGCATCTTGCACTCAATAGTATGTATTTAAGATTCATGTCTTAAATGTCTCTTTGTGGCTTGATAGCTCATTTCTTTTTATCACTGAAAAATATTCCAGTGTATGGATGTGCCACAATTTGCTTATCTATTCACCTGTGAAAAGATATCTTTGTTGCTTCTGATTTTTAGTGATTATGAATAAAGCTGATGTTTGTGTGCAGGTTTCTATATAGATATAATTTTTCAAATCAATTGATTAAAAACCTAAGTACAATTGCTGGGCCATGTAATAATATTATGTCTAGATTATTTTTAGCTTTAAGAAACCGCGAAAGCGTTTGTACCGTTTTCCATTTCCACTGGCAATGAATGTTCCTGCTCTGCACATGCTCACCAGCAACAGGTATTATTAGTTTTTGGATTTTAGCAATTCTTTTTATTTATTTTTTAAAGCTTTTTATTTACTTATTCATGAGAGACAGAGAGAGAGAGAGGCAGAGACACAGGCCGAGAGAGAAGCAGGCTCCATGCAGGGAGCCCAATGTGGGACTCGATGCTGGGACTTCAGGATCATGCCCTGGGCCGAAGGCAGCCACCCAGGCGTCCCAGGATGTTAGCAATCTATTAACAAGCATATAGTAGTATCTCGTTGTTTTAATTTGAAGATCCCTTATGTCAAATGCTACTGAGCACTTTTTGTATGCTTATTTGCCATCTTTGATCTGTGTGGGGTTTTGTTTTGTTTTCTTTTTTAGATCAGGTGCACATTTTTATAGTTTGGGTTGTTTTCTTATTGTTGATCTTTAAGCATTCTTTGTATATTTTTCATACAAGTCTTTTTATCAGATATATGTTTTCCAAATAATTTCTGCCTGTCTGAGGCTTGTCTTTTGATTATCTTCCCAGGACATATGTTCTTAATTTTTGTAAAGTACAACTTATCAAATTTTCCTCTCATGGGTCATGCTTTCGGTGTATCAAAAAATTCATCACCAAACCCAAGGTCAAATATATTTTCTCCTATGTTCCAACTGGAAGTTTTATAGCTTTACATTTTAATACTTGGTTTGTAATCCATTTTTAATTCTCATGAAAGATATATGGTTTTTAATATTGCATTTTCTTCAGTTTATTACTAGTATTTAGAATTACAGCTGATTTTGGCATATTGGCCTGCTATTCTTTCAGCTTGCTCAATTCACATATTCTATTCAGTTTGTAGATTCTTTAGGATTTTCCACAGATATGATTATGCTATCACTAATAAAGTGCTTTACTTCTTCCTTTTCCATCTACATTGGTTTTTATTGCCTTTTCTTATGTTTTTTAATGGGCTTGGACCTCTAGTTTTAACAGAAGTGGTAAGAGCCAACTCTTTACCTTGTTTCCCATCTTAGGTAAAAAAAAAAATTCAGTCTTTCACTTAATTAATTCATTAATTTGTGATGTTAGATGTATATTTTTCACAGATATTCTTTATACTTTGGGTGAAGCTCCATTTTATTTTATTTTATTTGAAGCTCCATTTTAATCCTGAGTTGCTACATGTTTTTTGTGATTAATGAGTGCAAAGTTTCTCAATACTTTTTCTGCATTTATTGACAGAATGATGTGCTTTTTATCATTAATTTCATTAACATGGTGAAATACATTGAGATAATCATACAGTTTTTCTTTTTTACTCCGTTAATATGGTGAATTGCATTAGTTGCTCTTCAAATGGTAAACCAACCTTGCATTCCTTGAATAAACCCTGTTTGATCAGCATACATTATCATTTTTATATATTATTATTTGACTTGCTAGTATTTATTTTATTTTTTATTAAAAAACATTTTTTTTACTTGCTAGTATTTTCTTTTCTTTTTTTTAAATTTTTTTTTCTTTTATTTATTTATGATAGTCACACAGAGAGAGAGAGAAAAAGAGAGAGAGAGAGGCAGAGACATAGGCAGAGGGAGAAGCAGGCTCCATGCACCGGGAGCCGGACGTGGGGTTCGATCCTGGATCTCCAGGATCGCGCCCTGGGCCAAAGGCAGGCGCCAAACCGCTGCGCCACCCAGGGATCCCTACTTGCTAGTATTTTCTTAAGGATTTTTGCACCTAGGGATGCCTGGGTCACGCTCAGAGCGTGACCCCGGGGTCCTGGGGACTGAGGATTGAGTCCCCACACTGAGCTCCCCATAGGGAGCCTGCCTCTCTCTTTGCCTATGTCTCCACCCCTCTCTGGGTCTCTCATGAATAAATAAGTAAAATCTTTAAAGAATAAAAGGATTTTTGCACCTAAGTAAATGAGGGATATTGGTCTATAAACTTTTTTTTTTGATGTATTTTTAGGTTTTGGTACCATGTATGCACTACCTTCTTTTCTTTTTTTTTTTAAGATTTTATTTATTTATTCATGAGAGACGGAGAGAGAGAGGGAGAGACAGGCAGAGACACAGGCAGATGGAGAAGCAGTTTCCCTGCAGGGAGCCGGACATGGGACTCCATCCTGAAACTCCAGAATCACACCCTGGGCTGAAGGCGGCACTAAACCACTAGCCCACCAGGGCTGCCCTATGCACTACCTTCTTAAAGTGAGAGGAATTAACCCTCATTCTCCATTTTGGGAACTTGTATTATTTTTTTCCTTAAATGTTTGCAAAGGATTGCAATCACTAATTGACTAGTGAAGTCATCTGGAACTAGAGCTTTTTTATGGGAATTGTTTAAATTACAAATTCAATTTCTTTATTTGTATTTATTTATTCATAAGAGACATAGAGAGGCAGAGAGACATAGGAGAGAGACACAGGCTCCCTGTGGGGAGCGTGATGCAGGACTTAATCCCAGGACTCCAGGATCATGATCTGAGCCGAAGGCAGGTGCTCAACCACTGAGCCACCCAGACTCCCAAAAATTCTATTTCTTTAATAGTTATTCTTATGCCAATTTTGGTTATTTTGTCCTTCAAGGAATTTGGCCATTTCATCTGAGTTGTAGGATTTATTGGCATAAAGTTCTTTATAGTATCATATTATTATCTTTCAGCATGTGTGGTGATCTCCCCTCTTTTCATTTTGTTATTTTTAATTTATGTCTTTTAAAAAAATCTGTTTAGCTGGTAGCTTATTATTTTTATTGATATTTTACAAAGAGCCAGCTTTGGGTTATTCATATTTGTTTATCCATTTTCTATTTCATCAACTTCTACTCTTTACTATTTCTTTCCTTCTACTTAACTTGGATTTAATTTACTCCTTTTTTACTAACTTCTTGAGATGAAGCATAGATTCTTGATTTTAGACCTCGTTTTTAAAAATATAAGCACTTAGGGGCATCTCGGTGGCTCAGTGATTGAGCGTCTGCCTTTGGCTCAGGTTGTGATCATGAGTCCTGCATCAGGCTCCCACAAGGAGCCTACTTCTCCCTCTGCCGATGTCTCTAACTCTCTCTATGTCTCTCATGAGTAAATAAATAAAATCTTAAAATATATATATATTTATATATATATGCTTATATATATATGTAAGCATTTAAAACTACACATTTTCTCCTAAGCTCTGCGTTAGCTGCATCCCACAAATTTCATTATGTTGCAGTTTTATCAGTTCATTCAAAACATTTTAAAATTCCTTCTGTGATTTATTTTTTAATCCAGAAGTTAATGACAAAAGTGTTGATAATTCAGATAATTAGACTCTTCTCATATATCCTTTGACTACTGGTTTCTAATTTAGTTCCATTATGGTCAGAGAACCTACTCACTATGATTTCAATATATCTGAAATGATCAAAACTTGTTTTGTGATCCTTTATATGGCCTATTTTACTGATTATTTTTAGTCTGTTGAAAAGAATGTGTATTCTGTTGTTGGGTATAGTGTTCTATGATAAGGAAAAAGCTTTCTAAAACTGTCAATGGGTCAATGTGGCTTAGCGGTTTTGTATATACTGACAGATTCCCTAGTTAATCTATTAATTACTGAGCTGAGTGAAACCTTTCAACTGCAATTATGGATTGTTATATTTCTCCTTTAATTCTATCAATTTGTGCTTTGTGTATTTTGAAATGCTGTTATTAGCTGCATATACATTTAGAAATTATATCATCCCGATGAATTTAACCCCCCTACCCTTTTTCATATTGAAATATCCCTCTTTATATCTGGCATATTTGTTGTTCTGATGTTTACCTTTTTCTTACTAGAGCCATTCTAGCTTTCTCATGATTATTTTTTGTATATTTTATCTTTTTCTATCCTTTTGACCTATATGTGTCTTTATATTTAATTTTTTTTAAATTTATGATAGTCATACAGAGAGAGAGAGACAGAGAGAGGCAGAGACATAGGCAGAAGGAGAAGCAGGCTCCATGCACCAGGAGCCCGACGTGGGATTCGATCCCGGGTCTCCAGGATCGCGCCCTGGGCCAAAGGCAGGCGCCAAACCGCTACGCCACCCAGGGATCCCTGTGTCTTTATATTTAAAGCAAGTTTCTTCTATATAGCGTCTACTTTAGACTTGCTTTATAAAAAATCCAGTTCAACAACCCTTCCTTTTTAGAGTGTTCAGTCTATTTCTATTCCATTTCTATTTCTATTTCATCACTATTCCATTTTATCTTCATTATTTACATGTTAACTATACCTCTTTTGTGTATGTGTGTGTTCTTCCTCTAGGGCTTACAATCTGCACCTTTAACTTAGTTAGCAGAAGCTACCTTCAAATAATATTATACTACTTCAAGTTTATTGTAAGAACCACAAGGGGCAGCTGGGTGGCTCAATTGGTTAAATGTCTGCCTTCAGCTCATGTCATGATCCCTGGGTCCTGGAATCAAGTCCCATGTCTAGCTCCCTGCTCAGTGGGGAGTCTGCTTCTCCCTCTGCCCCTCCCCCTGCTTGTGCTCTCATTCTCTCTCTCTCTCAAATAAATAAATAAAATGTTTAAAAAGAAAAGTGTTCTCTTGTCACTGGTATCAGCAATTTAATTATCATGTGATTTGCGATTATTTTCTGCGTTTTCTGGCTCGACTCTCATTTATTTTTTTGGATCCCTGGAATTTTAATAATTTTAATCATATTTGGAAATTTTTTGGCTATTACTTCAGATATTTTCTCCACATCTTTATTCTCCTCTGGGACCTCAACTGCATGTGTTTGGCTTCTTAACATTGTCTCAAAGGTCATTGAGGCTCCATAAATTATTTTTCAGTTTTTTCCTACATCTTTTTCCATACAGATGATTTCTGTTGCTGTGTCTTCAAGGTCACTGATCTTTCCATCTGCAGTATTTAAACTGCTATTAAGTTCATCTGGTGAAATTTCCAATTCACATATTGTATTTTGTCTGTGGAAGTTTCCATTTAGTTCTTTTTATACATTCCATTTTTCTTCTCCTTTAAACATTTGAACATATTTATAACAGCTTTTTTTTAATTCTTTTTTTTAATTTTTATTTATTTATGATAGTCACACAGAGAGAGAGAGAGAGAGACAGAGATACAGGCAGAGGGAGAAGCAGGCTCCATGCACCGGGATCCCGGTGGGATTCGATCCCGGGTCTCCAGGATCACGCCCTGGGCCAAAGGCAGGCGCTAAACCACTGCGCCACCTAGGGATCCCCATAACAGCTGTTTTTAATTCCTTGCTTGTTAATTCCATCACACCTGTCATTTCTGAGTCTGGAAATAGACAGCAGATCTTAGAAACTGGCTTAGGGGTACCTGGGTGGTTCAGTCAGTTAAGTGTTTTGACTCATGATTTTGGCTCAGGTCATGATCTCATGAGTTGTGGGATTAAGCCTCACATCAGGCTCCACATTCAGCCCAGAGTCTGCTTGTCCCTCTCCCTCTGCTCCTCCCCCTGCTCTCTCTCTCTTTCTGTCTCAAATAAATAATAGATGAAATCTTAAATTATTTTTTCTTCTGGTTAAAGGTCATATTTTTACCTTCTTCACCTGTCTAGTGATTTTTGACTAGAAGCTGAACATCATGGGTATTATGATATTGAATATTAGTGTTCTGTTGTTTTCTTTTAATGAATGTTAAATTTCCTTGGAAGGCAATTTAGTTACTTGAGGATCAGCTTAATTATTTCAAGACCTCATTTAAAGCTTTGTTAAGGCAGATCTAAAGTAATTTTTATTCTGGAGTGCCTGTGTGACTTGGTTGAGTGTCTGACTCTTGGTTTCAGCTAAGGTCATGCTATCAGGATTGTGGGATCAAGGATTATCTGCTTGGGGACTGTCTCCTCTGTCCTTCCCCTCACTAGTGTTCTTTCCCAAATAAACAAGTCTTAAAAAAAACTGGCTTTTATCCTAATGCTTATTTAATCCCTCTACAAAATATAACACTTCTTGGTTCTCTATCGAATGCATCAGGTTTTTCAGGTGTTTTCTTCACATAGTCAGGAGGCAATAAAGTGTCTCTTTGCCCCATTTGAGCTGCAAGACTTGCTTAGCTCCCAGCTCCCAGGTGGTGTTCTTTGCTTAGCACAAATGTAGTTTCGCTTTACATAGGTTCAGATTACTATTCTAGCAAATAATAAGGGAATCCCCATGCAGGTTTTGGATCTCTTTCTCTGTATCTCTCCCTCCTTTGATATTCTGCCCCACAGAATGCAGCCATCCCAGCCTCCCCAAGTCCTTATGTCTGGATCAGCAACTCGGGGGATCATCTAGTGATGTGTGGGTTTTGCCTCCCAGGGCCAATTGTCCAAAAAATGCCCCCAGGGAGAAAGCTGTAACAATCAAAAGACACACCTTGTTGGTTTCCTTTCTTTCCATGACTGAAAATAAGTGGCTTCAAACATTTATGTCAGACATTTTGCTCAGTTTTCTAGTTGTTTACAACAGGATGGCAAGCCCCATACTGGTGACCCCATCAAGAATAGAAGCTGAAGTCTATTGCCCATTCTTAAATATGAATAGATAACTCTATTCATAGATCAACAAACATTTGAGAAACATAGAACATAAGATAACTTTATGAGTAAAATATGAATGCTACAACATTGAATATGTATATATATATATATATATATATATATATATATATAACATTATATATATGGTAATAATTTGTTAGGGCTGCTGTAACAAAGTACCACAAATTGGGGATCTAAATTTATTTATTTATTTATTTTTTTTGGGGGGGATCTAAATTTAGACAACAAATTTATTGTCTTACAGTTCTGAAGACTAGAAATTGGAAATCAAGATGTCAGCAGTGTTGGTTCCTTCTGAGGGCTGTGAAGGAGAATCTTTTCCATGCCTCTCCCCTAGATTCTGATGGTGTGCTGGCTGGCTTTGGCATTCCTTAGCTCCTGCTGCATCACCCCAATCTCTGCCTTCATCTTGACCTGGCATTCTCCCTGTGGCTATGTCTGCCTCCAAATTTCCCCTTTTTAAGGACATCAGTCATATTGGATTAGGTACCCACCCTATTCAGTATGATCTCATCTTAACTAATTCTATTTCCAATCACCCTATCTCCAAATAAGGTCACATTCTTATGTACTGGGGATTAGAACCCCAGCATATGAATTGGCAGGGGGGCAGGCACAATTCAACTCATAACAGTAATTAAGGTGCTTCTGACAAATTCTGTGAAGTGGAAAGGGAATAGAAGAGAAAGAGGAAAGTGGGAGAAACCTAGTATGTTGGTCTTACAAAACAAGAAGGGAGCTGTGAGATAGTGACAAAAACTTATGAACCATGAAATAGGAGTTTTGGTATATAATTTAAAAGTCATAGGCAGCCCGGGTGGCTCAGTGGTTTAGCGCCACCTTCAGCACAGGGCCTGATCCTGGAGACCCGGGATCGAGTCCTGCGTCGGGCTCCCTGCATGGAGCCTGCTTCTCCCTCAGCCTTTGTCTTTGCCTCTCTCTCTCTCTCTCTCTCTCTCTCTCTGTGTGTGTCTCTCATGAATAAATAAAATCTTAAAAAAAAAATAAACAAAGACATTAAAAAATAAAAGTCATAAAGGCAGGATGCCTGGGTGGCTCAGCGGTTGAGCATCTGCCTTTGGCTCAGGTTGTGATCCTGGGGTCCTGGGTCCCACATCGGGCTCCCTACAGGGAGCCTGTTTCTCCCTCTGCCTATGTCTCTGCCTCTCTGTGTGTCTCATGAATAAATAAATAAATAAAATCTTTAAAAAATAATAAAATTAAAAGTCATAAAGGGGGGTGCCTGACTGGCTCAGCTGGTTGAGCATGCAACTCTTGATCTCAGGATCACGAGTTCAAGCCCCCCATTCGTCATGGAGCCTACCTAAAAATAGATACATAGATAGATAGATAGATAGATAGATAGATAGATAGATAGAAGCTGTAAAGATAAGCAGTTGCAGTTAGTCAGCAGATGTTTACAGGAGCAAAGCAGGTAACATAAATGAGAGCCAGGGCTCAGGTATTGGTGTAAGGATTTATGTCATAGATGTGACGAGAGTTTTGGCATACTAGTACATGCTTGCCCCACCTGGAGAGTTCAGCCACTGGACCAGCCTTGGTCAGTTCTTGGGACAGGGGGATATATGCCATGTACTGGGCTTGTGCCCCATCCCCCAAATTTGTGTCCTTCTGGAACCTCAGAATGTGATCTTACTTGGAAATAGTGTCTTTGCAGATGTGATTAGTCAAGGTGAGGATCAGAGTGGGTCCTAAATCCAATGGCTGGTATTGTCACAAGAATGGGAGATTTGGACAAAGAGACTCAGACACAGAGAGAGGACAGCCACATGAAGACAGAGGCAGAAATTTGAGTGATAGACCTACAAACCAAGGAATGCCAAGGTTTGCTGGCATTTCCAGAAGCTCTGGAAGAGTCAAAGAAGGATTCCTTCCTAGGGCTTTCCGAGAGATTATGACCCATGCCAACACCTTGATTCCAGACTTCTCACTTCCAGAACAGTGAGAAAATAAATTTCTGTTGTTTTAGGTCACCTAGTTTGTGATACTCTGTTGCAGCTGCCCTAGGAAATTAAACATAGCCCGTCTGACTTTTTGTGAGAAGCTAAACATTTGGATTTTTTTAAATGTTAAATCTTCACAATTTATCAATGCTGTGTTCTTTCTTTCTTTGCTTTTAGCTAATGGGAATCCAAACAAAACACATCAATGGTCAGGTCAAGCCTCCAGGCCACCCATTTGTACCTCTGCAATAAAGAAACTAAACACAGTAAAGGGATATGACTAACAAGCATGAGAAGGGAGGTAAATGAACTGAGATGTGGCATAAATGAGCTGAATCTTCATCTATCATAGCAGGAAATAATTGGAAAATGTCTAAAGTTGATAAATCAGGAAATGGTAAGAACACGATTCAAAGTAGTGGCTTCTGGAAAATGTACAGGAGTTTGGGCAGATAACTTTTACTCTTCATTATAAGTTCTTTTATATTATTTGATTTTAAAGGGTTGATATTAGGAAGTTGGTCTAGAAGTGAGGGAGTAAATTGTTCTGCCAGGAATAATAGAAGATGCCACTGGCTGAGAGATGTTTGGAGCTGTAACTAAATGCACCACCTCTCTCTGGAGAAAAATAGGTTTTAGTACTTTTGAAAGAATGGACAGAGTGCGTAGGTTTCTACACTTTTCTGGTTCCCAGAATATCTTTATGAAGATCACGAGCATCCTTCATCCTGAGCATGCTTTGAACTATGGAAATGAAACCACTGAGTAATGTAATCTGTTACATTTTACAATATTGGGAAACTAAATAATTAAAAATATATTCTGATTTTATTTTTAAAAACACTTACCTATTTATTTTATTTTATTTTATTTATCTATTTATTTTAGAGAGAGAGAGAGTGAGTTGGGTGAGCAGCAGAGGGAGGAGAGAGAGAATCCACAAGCAAACTCCCCACTGAGTGCAGAGCCTGAGTAAGCTCAGATCCAGATCCACAGGGCTCCATCCCAGGACCCTGAGATCACGGACCTGAGCGGAAACCAAGAATCAGCTGCTCTACTGACTGAGCCACCCAGGCGCCCCATTCTGATTTCATTTTTGAAATCACCTCTGAAAAACCTTGGAAGAACCATCTGTGTTTCATGTAAGTGTTTGTGCCCTTCAAGGAGGGAATATAGATCCCTAATTATACAACCATTCGTGACATCTGACATGACTAATGATTTTAAATGATAAGCCATAGAGATTGCACAAGGGGAAAATCATCTCCAGAACTACACCCAGCTTACCTTGAAATTCTTGTTTCTATGAAAACCTGCCAACACATCAGCAGTGTATATTTATATGAAGTTTGCAAATTGAATTTATATATTCAGGTAGTTATTTGAGATCACTGGGTTGCTTCTCAGAACAACATTAAGAAATTAAAATTATATTAAACTTGAGAAACAGGTTTATTATGTCACTTTCTTCCCTCTGAAACACTGCAGGAAAAGTGGGCCAATAGCCACAATATGTCCATCTGTTCACATTAGACCCGAAGGTCCTTACTCAAAGGAAAATCTGCTTAAGGCCTTCCCCCAACCTAAATCCTTCACTGAATCTCCACTGCCTTCATGACTGTTAAGGTCTTTCATGATCTGACCTCTGCTCATCTTCCTGGCCTCATCCCTTAGCTCTCCAACCGCCCTGATGTGGAGGTTGCTGGTCCTTGGATCTGAACTCCTGGGCATACATAGTTCCTTCTTTCTCAGTCCTCTTTCCTATGGCTAACTCCTACTTATTCATGAAAGTTCAAGTTAGATCTATCCCTCCTCCAAGAAGAGGTCTTCTTCATCGTGTCACAGCTGGGTTGTATGCTATCCTGGATATTTCCACAGGATCTTATTGGATAATTCATCACAGCTTGACATGCTCACTCATTCTCTCCTGGCCCCAATTTTACTGGTGGACTTGTAACTTTATGACCATAAAAGTTGGGTTTAATGAGGAAGTTTCTTCTTTTGTTTCTAAATAACGGCTTCAGTTCTTAGTTCATGTGTAAAAAAGACAAATCTCAAACCAGATGAATAACCCAGTCCCCGCCTGTTCTGCCTAATCCGACCTCTAGATCCCTTCACCTCCAATTGTCCTCTTCCCACTCCCCACAGGGGGTATCCTAGTTTAATACCAGAATTATACAAATTCAAAGGGAAAAAAAAATAGACAAGAAAGAAAAAGAAAGAGCATTGTTTTTTCATAGTATAATGAATGCATTCATAATCAACTCTCCTGACTTTTCTTTTGAATGCTTTGAATATAAGTTTCCTAGAGGTTTGAATCATGTCCTGTTGTATAGCATATTTGCATTAAATAGGAGAAAAATCACTAAATATTTATTGCTGATGGCAATCTTGCAAATGACCTGATTTCCATCAATCTCTGGACTTATTAGCAGAAACATTGCATGAGGTTTTTTTTCTTGTACAAAACTCTAATTGAGAAAGACAAGATTCATGAAACTTAAACAGTTTGCCCCATTTTACAAAAAAAAAAAAAAAGTATAAAACAGATGATAAGAATGTATCAACTTAGATCCAGACGGAAGCAGAAATTCTGCAGGATTTTTTCTCCTGATGACTTTTTGATATTTGCTCCAAAAATAATCCAGATGTATGAAGGTCTTTGATTTCAAAAAATTTTCCAAAAACAAAAGAAAACTCAAACTGCCCATATTTCAGCAAAGGCAGAACTAGTCTAAATCCGAGAAAAGTTTTTGGTCCTATGTCATTGACTTTCCTCAAAAGTACTTCTCAAAATCTCCTGCTCTAGTGTCTTTACATGCTGATATTCACATCAGAGTCCAAAGAGAAATTTTTATATCATCGGTAAAACTTAACTGTCATTTTTGCATGTTTGTTAATCCAATAGTGCTGTGAACAGCTACAGTGCAGAAGCATCCTTCTAAGGACATTCACAGACAATAGCTCATTCATTTTTCAGAACACTCCTGGGACGTAGGTATTATTTTTATTATTGTTATTGTTATTATTATGATTATGATTAGCATCCCTGCTTCACAAATGTAGAAATGTAAGATCAGAGAAATTATGTCATTTTCTCAACATCACACATCCAGCAAGGAGCAGAGCCTTAAGTGACATTTGTAAACACTGGATAAAAGAGAGATGAAATGAGAATTTGTTGAAAGAGGACAAATAGTTTTGAAGCATTTTTTTTCACAGCTGTTTGTGAAATGACAGTGGGTTAATGCCTCACAAGATAATGTGAAGTCAAAGTGTACATGTTTTCGTCCCCTGACCACCGAGCGGGAAAGGCCAGGACAGGTTTTTAATTACTTTGGAAAGCCCAGGACAGTTTTGGTTTTGTTTTTTTTGTTTTTTGTTTTTTTTTTTCCAATCAGGCCTTTTTTTAATACCTGCATTGATGACAAAGATTTGTTGACTCCTCCTGTATCCCTGGAAGGCCCCATTCTCGACCCAAAGCCAACTTGTTTTTTCTCTGACAGCACACTTTCCATCTCTTCTGGTGGAAGGTTGATTTGAAATCTGTTTATAAAGCATTCCAGCACCTCCCAGTATAGTGGAGTTGAGACTCTTCTTCACTGTCACTAAAAGAAGCCATTGCACCTTTTGCCTCTGTCACTTTCTGGCCTCGGGCTAAGGATGTAAGTGGGAGACGCAGAGTCCCTATTTGTCTCTCTCAGGATGGGGAGTCCCTAGGTGTCTAGGACACCTGACTCAGTCTCATATCTGCATGACCTTCTCATCCCTTCCAGCAATAGCTTCTCAGAGCAAGAACATGAGCTAACAGGCACCAGTTTCTGTTTCCCCAGCCTTATGAACTCCATACAATGCACAGGAAAAGTCTTCCATTATGAAAGGGCCCATCTCTGCTGTGCGCTTCAGGGAACGGGCAGGGTTCTTTAAGGGCTCCGACTAGCTCCATCACATTAACGTCACTCCCCTATCACTTTTCTCAGAGAATTTGAAGGCTGGAAAGCAGTAACCCTGTTTTTAAGAGAGTCTTGACTTCCCTCTGTGTTTACATAAAGTGCAAAAAATGAAACAGTTCACAGCTCATGGTCATTGTTGGGTTTTACCCATAACAGCCTGGAGGATTTGTGCACAATTAATCTCCCCTCTGGTTTTCTTTGCCTTGGAACTAAGATCTGCAAGAGGTTTGCTGCGGTGGGAGCTGTGTGGCTGAGGCTCTAACAGTCTGAGAGGGCAGCTGGATCCAAGGGATTAGAGGTCATGATAGCTGAGCCTGTCACTTGGCAGGAGGAAACCCGAAGGTAGGTCTTGACAAGTCAGAGTGTGTGTGATCTCTCTGATAACTGTTCCCCTGCTGCGCTCGCCTGACCAATGAGACCGGTTCCCCTGACAATTGTTTGGAACATCGAGTCTTATATTTAATGTTTCAACAGATGACTGCAATTCAATAGAAATAAATTAATTCAAAACAGACACTTTTTGGAGTACATCTAAAACTATACTTGTAAGCTGCTTTCAAGATATGTTCTACGTTATTCACATCAATTAAGAAACTTTAGGATTACATGTTGTCTGACACCCATTTTACCCTTTATAATAGCTGCACCCATGTATCACTTTGAATTCATTTTCATGATTGAATCTTTCTCTCTCTTGGAGTTTTGAAATCCAGTCCTTTGATGAAATCTCGAGAAAGAAGCATCATACGGTGGCAAGAATGAGAGGCTGAGTCAGAATCTACTCTGGTTCTGCCGCCAATAAGTATTTTCATTTAATCTCTCTTAGCCTCAATTTTCATTTCTGTGAAATGACAAGAATGATAGCTTCCTCACCTATTGTTACAAAGTTCTTATAATAATACTGAGTGATTCACATAAATAATATGAGTCAGCATGTGAAGTAGGTACTGTTGCCTATTGTGTAGAAGAGGGATCTAAGGTTTGAAATGCCAGATGACATCCCCAATGTCACTTATAATAATATACTGAATGGAGTTTATGCACCACCTCAGACCTCAGGTCAGGCTCCCTCTGAACCCACACCCCAATCTTGGTCTCTTGTTCAGTGAGCTTGCCTAATCTAATATCCCAGCTGACTCAGACTCCCCCAGGGTGAGAGCCTGGCTTTACCCTGACCTCCCTCCTACCCCCTCATGAACCAGCAGCAGCTTCAGCACCCAGGTCCAGGCTGAGCCACTGACTGACTCCCCCGACTACTCCCAGATTAGATGAAGCCCTGCACCATTTTCCTGGCACAACTCATAGCAGGTGATTAATGCCATGTGAAGGGCACTGGACAGCAGAAGGCAGGAAATGGCAAGGAGTCAGGAGATGAGTACATCTCCCTTCTTCCCCGCGATGGGCTATCCCCACATTGGACAGTGCCACACGGCACCTTCAGAGACTTCCTGTGTGGCCAGGCCACCAGTGTGTTTGCTTGTAAAGCTGTGACCAGCTCAGTAATTCACCACATCATGTTTGCTTCTCCTCCTCCCTTTTTCCTTTCCATCATTTTTGATGGAAAGCAGTCGATATGATCATACTCTAGACCCGTGCCATCTGATACAGTAGCCACTGGCTTCGTGTGGCTATTTAAATGTGAATCAATTAAAATTGAATAAAATTTGAGATTCAGGGTCTCTATCACAGTAGTCACATTTCAGGTGCTGGACAGCTCAGCTATAGAATAATTCCAACATTGCAGAAAGTTCTGTGGAACTATAACCAATATTTCACACAGAATTTCTTTCTTTCTTTTTTGAAATTTTATTTATTTATTTGACTTACAGAGAGAGGGAGCACAAGCAGGGGGAAGGGCAGTGGGAGGGGGAGAAGCAGGCTCCAAGCTGAGCAGGGAGCCCAGTGCAGGGCTTGATCCCACAACCCCGGGACCATGACCTGAGCCCAAGGCAGATGTTCAACCAACTGAGCCATCCAGGGCCCCCTCACACAGAATTTCTATTTTGAGCAGCTCCCTTCTCCAACAGGCACCTTCTATCTTTCCAACCGGCTCTAGTAACCTCACTTAATTACTCTGTAACCTCATTTGGACCATAGGTATAGGCCCTGAGTTCTCTCACTGCCTTCCTCCTCTTTGCATGTCCTCATCAACACCCCTGCCCTACTTAAGTGATACGTCACTTAATTCTGAATTCTCTCCTCCCTTTACTATATTCACCTGATGCAGGATATCTTTCATTTGCCCCTCTAGATGCAGATGTCTACAGTCTTCAACTAACTCATTGTTCTCTGTATTCCGTTGGGGTTCAGCCCATGGCAAACCCAGAAGGAAACCAAAGGGAGGAAGGGAAGCAGGTGAGGCTACTTACTCCTCCAGCTCCTCTAAGAAGTCACCATGGGCTGCATCCCTCATTGGAAAGACTCAGTTCAGGAAAGTCCTTCAACTCTTCTCTGTTTAACAAACAAACAAAAAACTCCTGGATTACTATTGGGCCCTGGCAGTCACCTATGACCTGAACTACCCATCATGAACTGGGTGTTATATATTCCATCAAGACATGCACAGCAGATTTCTTATAAAATAAAAATGGTAGGCTCAGTCTCATAAGCAGGTCTGGAAGCATAAGCAAGTGGCACAGACTCAAATGCTACTGCTCCAGCTGCTCTGTTGCCTCTTTCTCAGTCTACACCAGGGCCCTGTGAGGAGTTCCCCGTGGCCAGTTAATAGAGGAAAAAGCATAAGCTAGATTTATCACTGGATCTACCTGTTGCACCATCACCAGCTGGAAGTGGGTGGCTTCTACACTAACCCTCAGCCAAAGGGTAGCCCAGAAAGACAATGGTAAAGGAGAATCCCTATGCGCAGAACTCTAGATGCTGCATCTCATTGTCCATTTCATGTGGGAGAAGAGATAGCCCAACGTACAGAACTGTACAGTGATACAGGGGCAGTGGCTCTGTGGGTCGGGGACCTGGAAAGATTAATGTTGGAACATTGGTGGCATGATTTCAGTGCTTTTGCCAGTTCCACCAGTTTTTGGATTCTTGGAACACCTTATCCACCACCAACAAATCCCACACAGCGTTGCCCAAGACTAGGCAGTGTATTTTATGGCAAAAGAAGTGGAACAATGGGCTCAGTGTCCCTGAATTTCATTGATCTTACCACATGCCCCTTTACCTGGAAGTAGCTGGTTTGACACAACAGTGAAAGGGCCTGCTGAAGGCTTAGTCCTGACACCAGCTGGAGACATCGCCCTTGAAGTTGCTCTGCTGACCTGTAAATTAAGGTACACTTTCAGCCAGTGACCTATGTATGGTGTCTTCTTTTTCCTAACCAGGATGCACAGGCCTCAGAACCGAAGGTTGGAGCTGGAAGTGGTCTCTCTTATCAGGATTGATACACTTGAAGAATATTTGCTTTTTGTCCCTGTGACCTTGGCCTCTGTGGATTTGAAGATCCTAGTGCCCAAGGGAACAAAGCGAAGAATGGGGCTATTGTGCTGACTAGGGTCATTGATCCCCATTACCAGGGAGAAATTGTGTTGCTGATACAAGAGGATGGCAGAGAGCTGTGTGAAGAGCACAGAGGATTTGCTGGATGCCTCCTACTACTCAATTGTCCAATCATCCTTGTCAATGGGGAGTGGTAGCCACAGAATAAAATAAGACCACTAAGAATGCAAATCCCATAAGAATAAAGGTTTGAGTCCCTCCTACCAGGAAAAGAACTCCATCCAGCTGAGATGCTCCCAGAGGATAAGAGAAACACGAAGTGAATGTGGAAGAAAAGAGATATGATCACCACCTACTTAGACCTCATGTGCAGTCACAGAAGCAGGGAGGGTAATAGGTATGTTTCATATTAATTACTTACTTTTCCATTAATTACTTACTTTTCCCTTATCCTAGCCATCTGATACGAATAACACCAGTGTTAACTAATATTTCAGGTTTCAGGTGGAACCATGACTGACCAGACGTTTTCCTGTAATGTGGACTCTAAATGTCTCCTGTAACAGGGAGACAAGTTTGCACCTGCATTAAGAGCAAAAGATGAGGGGCACCTGGGTGGCTCAGTCAGTTAAGCATCTGCCTTTGGCTCATGTCATGTTCCCAGGGTCCTGGGATTGAGCCCCACGTCGGGCTCCCTGCTCAGTGGGGAGCCTGCTTCTCCCTATCCCTCTGCCTGCTGTGCCCCCTGCTTGTGCTCATGCTTTCTCTCTCTGTCAAAACAAAACAAAACAAAACAAAAACCAAAAAACAAACAAACAAAAAAAACAGCAAAAGTTGATGCTGAAGGGGGAAGGGGCTGGACCCTGCTGAGTATCTTCTGTTCACCTCTCCAGATCCAATCTCCATTCTCCTCTTCCCCACTCTGTGCTCTGAGAGGAGAGCCTTCCTGGGAAATGTGGAAGTCTCCCTTGCCTTCTGCTTCTGAATAGGTTCAAATTATGGGGACACCTATAAGGAGACTAGAGGGAGGGAGAAGAGGGAGGTTGGAACGTTGATTTCCAGGCACCCTCTCTGAGGAGGTTGCTGCCTGGTGGCTGTTTTAGTTAGCTATCAAAAAACTAACTGACTGGGGCACCTGCATGGCTCAGTTGGTTGCCTTCAGTTCTGGTCATGATCCCAGGGTTGGGCTTCCTGCTCAGGGGAAGTCTGTTTCTTGCTCTCCCTCTGCCTCTCCTCTTGCTCATGCTCTCTCTGTCAAATAAATAACTAAAATCTTTTATTTAAAAAAAAAAAAAAAGAGAGAAACCTGACTGACTTAGCAGTGCGTGAGTGCCCCAGTGGGTTAAGCATCTGACTCTTGGTTTCAGCTCAGGTCATGATCTCCGGGTCATAAGATCAAGCCCCAAATTGGGCTCTGCACTCAGCAGGGAGTCTGCTTGAGACTTTCTCCCTCTGCCCCTCTCCCCACTTGTGTTTTCTCTCTGTGTCAAATAAATAAATAAATCCTTTAAAAAAAAACCCCACAAATGACTGACTTAAAATCACCACCATTTTATTGTTCCCCATGATTCTGTGAGTTGACCAAAGTTCCACTGAATGATTTTTCCACCGGTCTCACAAGGAATCTCTCACAAAGCTGCAGTCACATGGTGTCTCACCAGACTGAGAGCAAGGATACGTCTGGTGGGGACAGCAAGAAGCCTGGGCCCAGACAGGGTTTTGGGAAGGTGAAACTTCTCTCTCTTCCCAAGTGTCAAGAGCCTCACCCTTTCCATATGGTTCACTACAAGCTCATTCCCTGTGGTCTCTCCTGCAGAGGACCTGGTGACTCAAGGGCTCCCCAGATTGCAAAGGCAGAAGCTGACAGACCTTCTTAAGGTTCAAGATCTGGAATTGGCACAGGGTCATGTCCACCATCTTTTAAAAAGTCCCTTTATTAAACCAATCTAAAAAGATCCCAAATTGCTTATGCCATCTCCTTCCTTTTGGGACCCAGGGTAGTTCCCACTTTATATGACTCCGCACTCTCTCCATGCCTGCACCCAGTAGAAGTGAATTGCTTTGGTGAAAATCAATTGACTATACATATATGGATCAATTTCTGAAGTCTCCATCAGTTCCCATGGTCTATAAGTCCACCCTACACCAATACTACATTGTCTTCCTTATTGAAGCTTTGTACTAAGTACTGAAGTCAGCTAGTGTAAGTCCTCCAATTTTGTTCTCTTTCAAATTTGTTTTGGAAATTCTATATTGTATGCATTTTTTGGATAAATTTTAGAATCATCTTGGCACTTTCTATAGAAAAGCTTATTGGGATTTTCGTCAGGATTACATTGAATCTATAGATCAATTTGGCAAGAATTAACATTTAACAAAATTGAGTTTTACAATTCATGAACATGGTATATACTTTTTTAGTAAGTTGCATACTCCATGAGGCTTTACCCCTAAATTCTTCAATGCATATTTCCCAAGAATATGAGTATTGTCATATATTTCCATAGTACCGCCATCAGCTTCAGCAAATTTAACATAGATACTTTTACCTTATCTGTTGTCTATATTTCAATTTTTCCAATTGACCCAATAATGTCCTTTATAGGGATCCCTGGGTAGTGCATCGGTTTAGCGCCTGCCTTTGGCTCAGGGCGCGATCCTGGAGACCCGGGATCGAATCCCATGTCGGGCTCCCGGTGCATGGAGCCTGCTTCTCCCTCTGCCTGTGTCTCTGCCTCTCTCTCTCTCTGTGTGTGTGTGTGTGTGTGTGTGACTATCATAAATAAAAATTTTTTAAAAAAATTAAAATAAATAAATAAATAAATAAGTTTTTTAAAAAATAATGTCCTTTATAGCATTATTTCCTCTAGTACCGAATCTAGACCAGGATCACATGTTGTATTAGTTGTCATGTGTCTTTAGTTTCCTTTCACCTGGAACTGCCTTTGTCTTTCATGAAATTGATAATTTTAAAGAATACATCCCTTTTTTTCCCTTTCATAGTCCCTCTTTTTAAAGAATGCTATTTAAGTGTGAAACAACAGTACTGCTGAATTCCCACATTTAGTTTTTTAAAAGTGGATGTAATTAAAGGCAATTTTTGTAATAATTTTTACTTCTCAGACCAGAGAAGCCCACTTTAACAAATAAATTACTGGGATGCCTTTTGTGTAACAGAGTTGTTTCCTTTACTTATACATGGAACAGGATAAGCAATCCTGGACTGATTAGACAGACTTACACATTTTACACAGAAATATATGTATTACAGTGATAGGACTGACTGAAAGGACTTCTTACCTGGTTCTCCTCTCCTTTCCAGGCATAAGAAGAAACTGTACTTCCTAACTGTGAGGCTAGAGGTGTGTCCTGTTCTTGCCAATGAAATGTGAATATAAGGTGGTTTATGCTGCTTCTAGATGAAGATGTTTAATGGCTAGTATGCTGTCTCCATGTGTTCTCTTCCCCATCATGGTGACCTTAGAAGCCCCCGATTGAGAAGGGAGCATTGCTACTTAGAAGAAGCCTGGATTCTTGACTCCCAGGTGAAGGACAGCTTTGGCTCACCTACTGGTGAGAAATAAACTTTTAATGTGTGCTAAGTGACTGAGATTTCAAGATTTGTTACTGCATGCTATCTTGACTAATACAATCATGTGCCAGTTGATTTGTGTTGGGAAAGAGAACTAAAGAGTAGCTGATTTCTAAAATGTATTTTTCAAATCACATCACCCCTGTGTCGGACAGTTAATGAAAAGTTGATCTTCAACCATCAAAAACATCCTAGGGCTATAAGGAAAGTAATAAATGGTTAAGAACAAGACATCTTCCCTGTTTTGGAGATATATCATGTGGATGTTTAAGTTGCAAGTGTCAAAGTCTAAATCAAATTGAATTAAGAATTGGAAAGTGCATTATCTTACATTAGTAAAAGTCTCTACTAAGGTAAGGAGTGCTTCAGGATTGATCAGTTCAACAGCTCGGTGTGCAGTCAAGGATCTGGATTCTTTCCATCATTCTCTTCTAAAGTTCTTGGTGTTGTCTTCATCCTCATGCTCTTAATAAAACAGGAGCAGCAAGTCCTCTGTCCACATTCTCACAAGGAATTGTCAAGCAGAATAGGGATGACTTCTCTTCTAGCTGCCTCTCAGGATTGAGGGAAGTTTTTCCAGAAGCCTCCTCATAGACCTCCCTTCGTGTCTCATTGGCCAGAACTGAGTCTCAGGCTCATTCATAACTAATCATTGATAAGGCACAGCAGGATTATCTGTGGAAGAATCAGGTCTGTTCTTAGAATTGGGAGTATTGTGACCACAGGAGGGGGGTTTCCTTGTAAATAAAGTTTGGGTGCTGTTAGGAAGAAGGAAGAACCATGATTAACCCTGATTCACCTGTTCAATAATACCTTCATTCCAGGCTTTATTCCATCCTTCTGTATTGGCTTCATTTCCAGGCTTGTGGCAAGATAGTCAAAATTCTGAAATGACAAATGTCAAGTGTTTCCATATGTCAAATTCTGAAATGACAATGTCCAGATGATAAAGGGAGGAAATGCCCGTTCTCATGGGTGGAGGAAAATTTTTCAGAGCTGTCTTCCTTCCAGCAGGATGCTCCTCACATCTCACTAGCCCAGTTTGGGTTACAAGCCATTCATGAACCAAACACTAGCAAGGAGTATAGAATTTGCACAATTGACTGATGCTAATTACCTGGGGTCAAGTGGATATTTGAGAGCCAACCTTATAAGTGGGAAGCTAAAGCCAAAATGAGGTGTACAGTTTGTGTAGGAGATGAAGGAGGAGGAATAGAAGCAACACACGGTGAAGGCCAAGGTTCCTGAGATAGTCTGGGAATATAAGAAGAATGTCGTTAGTCTCGTCTCTACACTCTCTCAACTTTGCAGAGGACTCCACTCATAACTCTACAGGGAATCAGGGGAAGACCATAATTTATCACAGCTATGCCCCTAACAAAGTCACCTAGAGCAAGGCTGTCATACATTCATTCATTTTTTCACTCAATATTTATTGAGAACTGAGATAAATGCTAAGGATAAAAAATAATGATTTATGGTCCCTTCCCTCAAGGATCACATATTCTGGTTGGGGAAGTCTTTTTTGTGTGTGTGTTTTTAAAAAGATTTTATTTATTTATTTATTTATTTATTTATTTATTTATTTATTTATTCATGAGAGACACAGAGATAGGCAGAGACATAGGCAGAGGGAGAAGCAGGCTCCCTGCGGGGAGCCCTATGTGGATCTCGATCCCAGGACCATGGCCCGAGCACGAAGAACTGAGTAGGAGTGTGAGCTGAGTCCCATGGCAGAGATAATGAGGTAAGGGGTGGAGGAATTCAGAGTTTGCCAGACAAATGAGGATAGGGAAAAACATTCTAGGCAACAGGGACAGCATGTATGGAGACACTGGGGCCCGGAGGATATGGCAGGACAGAGGAACAGGAAACTAGGCAGTGTGTCTGGTGAGTCAGAGTCGTCAGAGTTAAGATCAGTAACGCAGGCTTTGCATTGAAAGGTCTCCTAAGCAGAAGACTGGGATCCTTGGGCAGTAAGGAGCCATGGAAGGATTTTAAGGAGGAGCAGGACCTAGTCCAGTTTGTATCTTCCAGAGATTACGCTGGCAGTAGGGGGAAGATGTTGCAGGGTTGAGGCCCAAATCCAGCAAACTGTTTAAGAAGGTCAATTCAGTGGGTGGTAGACTGGCATTAAACTAGGAGAGGCATCAAAGTGCCACCTCTAGCAAGGCCGGACAAATGCTGTGTGTCGGGGGCTGCCCTGGATGGCTAGAATACATCCTGTCTCGAAGGTGGCCACAACGACTCAGCCCAAGCTATGCGTAGCTACGGACCCCATGGTGTCAGATTTTCCAGTTAAAAAAAAATTTAAAAGCCCCAAAGCACTTACTGTGAAATCTCCCAACATTTATATGTTGGTAACTAATTCAAAATTCAAAAACCAACACCACCACCAGCAGCAGCAGCAGCAGCAGGACTATGCAGGCTAAATACATCTCCCAGCTGAATTTGAATGTTTACCAGCCTGAGGCCCTGGAACATGCAAAGGTCAAGGGCCTCTTTCAGCTCTGACCCTATAGAGTCCCTAATATCCCAGGGCTGTTTGTGCTACCCCGTCATTGGTCATTCGTGGGAAGCCATTCATGTGGATGAAAATCTTCAGTTCTGTTTTAACAAGCCTACCCAGGGATTTCCAGGGTTAGTGTTCACCCACTGATATTTTCATTCATTCATTCATTCATTCATTCATTCATTCAATGAGCATTTGTAGAGTGCCGACTATACACAAAGCACTGTTAAATGGAGGTAACATTTAGAGAAATAAAAGAGAGAAGTGGATCTGGGGGCTCGTGGAGGAGAAACTGGGATTTCCTTTCAAGAAGGAGAAATGGTTCGTTTCTCATCCATTGCCTCCACTGGCAGGTCTTAGGGGAGAGCTCTGCAGCCTGGGCCAGAGTCTCAGTGGTCACCCTTTCCAGGGTGAGCAAACCTGTCCATCATGGGTCCCCTGGGGTACTCAGGATCTGACTGCTTCCTCTTTCACCCAAAGAAAAGACAAATGAAAATAAAGGAAAGAAAAATAAAATGTAAAAAAAAAAAAGAAAGAAAGAAAAGAAATCAAATAAATAAAGGAAAGGAAAGGAAATCGCTGCTTAAAATTATTCCTGTGAGGCACCTGGGTGGCTCAGGCATCTGCCTTTGGCTCATGTCATGATCCTGGGGTCTCAGGATCAAGTCCCCCATCGAGCTCCCCACAGGGAGCCTGCTTCTTCCTCTGCCTGTGTTTTGCCTCTCTCTGTTCTGTCATGAATAAATAAATAACATCTTTAAAAAAAAAAAAAGACTGAGGTAACAGGTGACATTTGTTAAAGAGGGGTTTAAAAAAAGAAGAAATATAAAAATTAGGGGTGTAGAAAAATGTGTACCCTATGGTAGCTTTGTGTGGAACGTGCGTAGAACGCCTCTAGAAGAAAGCCAGCGCACAGAAGCTAACATTTGAATTCTATCTCATTTCTACCATCAACAGAAAGGGAGCTTGAGCAGAGATTAAGTTGGAAACGAACTAAGAAAGGTAAACTACCATACACTAGAGCAAAGGAAAACAAAATGTACCATTTTAAACTAACTTTTAATCAATTTTCATGCAATGTTTTTAACAAAAATTACATAAGAATTACAAAGATTTCAAAAATGATGATACCCGATGGCATCCGTGTAATACAGAACGGTGTCAAAAGCTTTCAAGATTGTATCAGTACAAACTGATCCAAAGGAAATCATCTAGCATGTAGAGAGATCTGACCGTGAGGATGATTATCAGGACACAACTTTTGGAAACTGGAAAATCACTCAATAACTAGCAATAGGGAATCGGTAAAAGAAAAGGCATAAATTGTCGGTCCCTAATCATTAGGCATGACTCATTCTCCTAGAAAGCTATTCCAGGGAAGCATATTTCCGCTTATCTCTGAGAGAATCTTCTGAGAGCTAGACTTGTGCTTTGAGCCACCTGGAGACTTCCAGCAAGGCTCGCCACCTGTCACGTGTCACCCAGCTCTGTGGGCTTTAGTTTAGGGCCAGCCAGAAAGGCAAAAACTAGAAGGAACCAGACAGATCACGTAGCTCAGGGAAGTGGTGAAGTCCCAAAGGTTAGTGACGGTGGGGAACCATCAGGGCAATACCCCAGGTTCAGATCAGTGGGGTCTGAGCCATCGCATGTACTTTTAAACTGTCTGGTAGCCAAATTCGAAAAGGACAAATAAGTAACTGAAATTCCTTTTATTTTATTTTTTAAAGATTTTATTTATTCATGAGAGACACGGAGAGAGAGGCAGAGACATAGGCAGAGGGAGAAGCAGGCTCCCTGCAGGGAGCCCAATGCAGGATTCTATCCCAGGACCCCAGGATCACACCCTGGGCCAAAGGCAAGCGTTAAACTGCTGAGCCACTCAGGGATCCCCTGAAATTCCTTTTAATAACCTATTTAACCCAGGATATCCAGAACAGCAGCACTGCAACATGCCATCAATATTTATAATCACCAACGAGATGGTTTACACTCTGCTCAGTGCCTCCAGGATCCAGTGTGTGTTTCTAACTCAAAGCAACATTCGGCACGAGACGCATTTCAAGGGCCCGGTGGCCCCATGTGGCCTTGGCTATTGGACAGCACAGCCCCCGAGGCTGAGATGTGGGCACCAGTGCTCGTGATCCGAGGGACCAGGGTTAGGGAACTGGGAGGCGATTTTGTTCTCTGCCTCATTTGTGAGCCCTGTGGGGCCAGGAAACCCTTGGGTACACAGAGGGACCTGAAGACCAGTCCGAGGACAGACAGCCACAGAAGTGTCCGCCAGTGTCCCACGGGTGAGTGAGTGAGGAAGGGACGCCTGCCCAGACCCTATGGCCAGTCGCAGGTCCCTGACCTCACTGTAGAACAGAAACAGCAGATGTTCAATGTCAAGTGTGCAAAGTCAGTGCCATACCTACCATGGACAGAAAGACAGACGCAGACACAACCAGAGCCACAAAGGGCCCCAGCTGAGCAGAGCTATCAAAATGCCAGACAGTGGTTGGGTAGGAAGGTTTATGCGCCGAAACGTGGAAAGGATCCCGAGTGTAAGTAGTATCAGGTTACCTATGCTTCTGTAACCTCTTAATCCTCCACATTTTATTTCCACCTGAGGCGCAGAACTTCAGGTTGCTCGGCCAAGAGTCTTGCTGCCACCTCACACTCACTGGCTTGATGGGCGAAAAATAAAGTCTGGGGAAGAGCAAGATTTCCTCCGACGGGAGCCTGCGCAGCCCGGGGGGGCCTCAGATCTAAGAAGGTGCAGACCTGTTGGCAGCAGGGTGGGCAAGTGGCAGGAGAAATGCACACATTTGTTGGGTGGACTGAGCACAGCAGGACAATGAGTCACAAATCTATGAAGCAATTCCTAAACCTTGGCTTGCCTGATGATCACTTACGGATCCGGTTTAAAAATAGATAATTCTCAGGCACCCCTGGGTGGCTCAGTAGCTGAGCACCTGTGTTCCGCCCAGGGCGTGATCCTGCGGAATCGAGTCCCGCATTGGGCTCCCTGAAGGGATCCTGCTTCTCCTATGTCTCTGTCTCTCCCTCTGTGTCTATCATGAATAAATAAATAAAATATTTTTAAAAAAAAGAAAAATGCATAATTCTCATCTCTACCCTCAGAGATTTTTTTTTAAGATTTATTTATTTTACAGGTACAGAGAAAGCATGAGCAGGAGGAACAGAGGGAGCGAGGGTCTCCTTCAGCGTGGAGTCCCACACAGGCCTGGATCTCATGACCCTGAGATGAGGACCTGAGCTGAAACCAAGAGGCCGGCACTTAACCAACCGGGCCCCCCCCCAGGCCCCCCCGGCCCACTTTCAGAGGTTTTAATGCAATAGCAAATGCAGAGCTGGCCCCAGGGAGTCTGAATGTGAGCAGCAGCCAGGAGTGCAGGTGGTCCCAGGACGAATGTCGGTACTGCCGGCAACATCTCCAGGCACAAGGACCAGGACCTGGCCCCTCACTCACAAGACGCCCGGGAAGATGTTAGGGCCCCCAAGGAGCCAGCCTGTGAGGACCTGGGATCTGAAGCACGGAGTCAGGTGAGCCCAGAGAGGGAAGGTGGGGGAGGCGGGTGGGGGGGTGCTCCAGAGAGCCGCGGGGAGCCTGCGAGGCTGCTCCCAGCCGCGCCCCCTGCCCGCTGGGACCCTCCACCGGCTCCGGAAGGAGGTGGCTTTCCTAAGAAATGAGCAACACCCAAGACGCGGGGTTCCTCGGAGTGATCTCAGGGCTTGTGCGCCGGGCTGGCTTGTGGCCCATGTGGTGAACGTGGAGCCTCCTGACCGCTTCTTGGGAGGATCCTAGAGTTAGGATCCCAGGGCTAGGATCCCAGGGTTAGAACCCCAAGGTTAGGATCCCAGGGTTAGAACCCCAAGATTAGGGTCCCAGGGCTAGGATCCCAGGGTCAGAATCCTAGGGTTAGGATCCCAGGGTTAGAATCCTAGGGTTAGGATCCCAGGGTTAGGATCCTAGGGTTAGAATCCTAGGGTTAGGATCCCAGGGTTAGGATCCTAGGGTTAGAATCCCAGGGTTAGGATCCTAGGGTTAGGATCCCAGGGTTGGGATCCCAGGGTTAGGATCCCAGGGTTGGGATCCTAGGGTTAGGATCCCAGGGTTGGGATCCCAGGGTTAGGATCCCAGGGTTAGGATCCTAGGGTTGGGATCCCAGGGTTAGGATCCCAGGGTTAGAATCCTAGGGTTAGGATCCCAGGGTTAGAATCCTAGGGTTAGGATCCCAGGGTTAGGATCCTAGGGTTAGAATCCCAGGGTTAGGATCCCAGGGTTAGGATCCTAGGGTTAGGATCCCAGGATTGGGATCCCAGGGTTAGGATCCCAGGGTTGGGATCCTAGGGTTAGGATCCCAGGGTTAGGATCCCAGGGTTAGGATCCTAGGGTTAGGATCCCAGGGTTGGGATCCCAGGGTTAGGATCCCAGGGTTAGAATCCTAGGGTTAGGATCCCAGGGTTAGAATCCTAGGGTTAGAACCCTAAGGTTAGAACCCCAGGGTTAAGGATCCCTGGGTGGCACAGCGGTTTTGGCGCCTGCCTTTGGCCCAGGGCGCGATCCTGGAGACCGGGGATCGAGTCCCGGGTCGGGCTCCCGGTGCATGGACATGGAGCCTGCTTCTCCCTCTGCCTATGTCTCTCTCTCTCTCTCTCTCTCTCTCTCTCTGTTACTATTATAAATAAATTAAAATTAAAAAAATTATAGAACCCCAGGGTTAGAATCCCAGGGTTGGGATCCCAGGGTTAGGATCCCAGGCTTAGCTGCGCAATGAGCGACCCAGAAACCCAGTGCCGCGGCGCTCCACAGGCCGAAGCCGGATTTGGGGTGCGGGAGGCTGAGACCGAGGCGCTGCAGGCGCGATGCCCTCCCCGGGGTGCGTCACCGGAGGGCGCCAGAGCATCCTTCTCCGAAAGGAATTTCCGTCCACGGAAACCCCATTAGGCTTCGATTCCATCAACTACCTGCCCAAAGCCACCGTCTCCCCCGAAATGAGACAGAAGAGGGCGGACAGGTGGCCGCGCAAGGAGTCTCCCGAGGGGCCGCGAAGTCGTCGACGTCATCCGCTTAGTTAGACACGCACCTGCCTCCCCGCGCGCTCTCCCGGCCTCTACCCAGGGCGCAGGATGGAGGCTCCAGGGGACGCCGGCCTCCCGGCCCGGCTCCTGCAGCCCCTGCGGACGCCCCGGCCTCGGACAGCTTCTCCTCCAGCGTTCCCGGTTCGCACAGGGGAAACTGAGGCTCGAGGGGACACCGGGACCTGCGCAGAGTCGCCCTACAGCTCAGCCTTGCGGCCGAGGGGATACTTTCCTTTTAACCCATGAGCTGACCCCGGAGTCCCCGTAGGAAGGGCTCTCGGTCCACTGATGCAAGGGTAAGAGAGGGTCTGCGGCCCAGGAAACGGGGTTCAACGTGCAAAAAGCTAGAGGGGTCTGGGAGGGGCGGGGGGCGGGGGGGGGGGCTGGGAGCAGGAGTCTCCGGCAACATCCCCGTGTGGTGCTGCCATCTTCTGTTCAGCTGGGAAATTAAACCCAAACTGGCGTCAAGCCGGCTTTTCCAACAAAACTGAGTTTTGTAAAAGAACTGGCTACGTTTCTTCCGTGATACTTTTCTCCTAATGCATTTGTTTGGTATTTGCAAGCTGCATGATCATCGCTAGAGAAATACGAGAAGACAGATAGGAAGAGGCCTGAGAATTTGACAAGGATCCACTAAGAAGTTAAATTAAAAACTTCAGTCTCAAACAAACAAACTCCAGTTTCTTCTAGACTCAGCCGGTACGCGTGTGAAAGGTCTGTGGCTCTGGCATATTTTATAATGGGCATTTGCAGCATGATCGCTGACTCACGAATTAAAATGATAGAGAACATTTGAGTGTGTACTGTATGCTGTATCTATATTTTATGTGGATAAAGGATTTTTGTGGATGAAATACGTCATGGACACATACCGTGTCCATACTTCATGTGGATTCGTTTATTTAATCCTTACCATAACCCCCTCCCCCAAAGCACATGCCATTATTATCCTCATTTTACATAGAAGGAAACCGAGGCACAGGATGTTGAATATCCCAAGGTCGCACACAGCGGATACTGAGCTGAGCGCCCACCCCGCTGGGTCTGACCTGGAAGCCCATGATCTTTTTTTATTATTATTTTTATTTTTTTATTTATTATTTAAAAAAAATTTTTGGAAGGCTATGATCTTAACCAAAAAGCCAGTGGTTCTCAAAGTGCAGCCCCTGGACCAGCAGCACCATCGCTACCTGGAAACTATATAGCACTGCAAGGGCTCAGACCCCACCCCAGACTTTTCTAATGGGGGGGGGGCAGGGGGAGAGGGCAACCACCAGAGTTTTAACCAGCCTTCCAGGTGACTCTGCCACAGGCCAAAGCTTAACAACCACTGATCTAGGCAATACCATCTCCAAACACTAGAATATTTTTAAAAAGCAACTCTGGGCCTCGACCTACCCTAGAATTCAGAATGTAGACATCATTACACTGTCGTTTATGTGACTTCCCGTAATTATGGCCTATTCAAAAGACACTGTCCAGGAATTAAGTAAAAAAAAATTGTTTTTGAACATAATGCTTATATAATTAAGACCCTAAAAAATATTAGCTGCACTTCCCAACCTCCTCAAGAGCTGTGGTGACTAGATGGGATTTTCTGTTGATCATAACTGAGTTTTGACTTTCCTCTTCTCTGGGCAGAAGAGGCCCAAGGACAGGGGTTGCAGGTGGTTCTGAAGCGAAGCAAAGGACTCACCCAGGCATTTAGACCAGAGGGTGGCAGCAGGGAATAATCCCACCTTTGCTCTACAACAAAACACAGAGTGAACATTAAAGAGGCAATTCTGTAGGCACTTTTCCCCCCCTCGGATTTTTCTGACAGCCCTGGGCCTTGCCTGCCCTGCGGCCTTATCTGCGGGCTGCTGTGGTGTGGGCAGCCCCTGGGCTCACTGCCCTTCCAGCCCCCATGGGGCTTACTTCCATAGTGGAGGGCTTCACTGTTCCTCTAGGACACCCACTTCCTTCCGTGGGGGGGGGGGGCTTTTGGAAAGAAACAAGTGGGTTGGTTCCAGCTTTATGGTTGTCAGTTTGTCTGTCCTTGCTCTACCCCACTTCACAAACATCTTCATCTCTACCTCTAGAGCACCTGCCTTGCAGATTTCAGGCCCCAGGACCAGCCTAACTAGCTTCCACCAAAAATATTGAGTGCCTGGAATAAGTTCCCCTATTGCAGATCACTCCCAGTGGTGATGGGATTTGTCGCGTTGGACCCCGATTAATAGACCAGAACACAAAGAGGAGACCCCATCTGAGGCCAGATGATGGACAAGGTGGGAGGGGTTCAGGAATTGGGCCTGGCGGAGGAAAAAATATATATATATCCTGGAGACTCCAGATGTCCCGGCCAGCTGAGTGAACCAGGGGATTGGTAGGATGACTCAGTTTTCAGGGGAAAAAAAGATCAATCAAAATGTGGTAATCCTGACTTCCTGTGCACAGGGTCACAGGAAAACCAATGTGGTGGTTTGATGAGAGGATGTTAGTGGGGCCCGCCTGGTCTGAGCGCAGCCCAACCACCCACCTGCTGAGGGAGCCTGATTAATTTACTGAACCTTCTTTGCATTTGTAAAATGAAGAGGTTAATAGCAACGGCCTCATAGGTCGCTGGGAGGTTTACATGAGTTAATATGTGTAAAGCCCCTAGAATAATCTGCAGCACACAGAAAGCACGATCTAAATTTCTTCTACTGATTTGTCGGGTATATTCATCATTACAGGTAACTGGGGTTTCACCTGGGCCTCTCGGAGCATCCCTCTTTCCCAGTCCGCCTCCCCTCCCCGCATGTGCCCTTGGCCCTGGTGCAAGCAGTTTCCTCCCTCACTTATAACTCCGCCCTCAGCCCTTGGGCAGTTTACCAACCCTTGCCTGGATCTTCTCCACCCTCTTCAGAGAAACCAATCATCCACATCCAACAGCCAAGCTGCAGATCATCCTGTGAAGTCTGAGCTGCCGTCGTGGGGGACATGGGGAGGCAGCCAGTGAAACCTTTTCCTGCCCTTCTGCTAGCTCGTGGGGCCCCGGCTGGGTACCCCGCCATCCGGTGGGCACAGTGCATAGAAGGCTTCCTTCAGTCTTTCCACCCTGTTGGGTGATCCCCCGGTGGTTTCATAGCAGAAGTAGCTGAGGCCAAGAGAGATTAGGAATCTCTCTTGAGCACCAAGATCATACAGCCAGAGTCATGGGGTCAAGGGCAGGAAAGCAGGCCCGGGGGGTGGGGGGGTGGGGCGCATGGTTCCTAGCCAGAGCTTTTGCTTTCCACTACAGCACCTGCCCTTCAACTCCTTAGTCATTGTTTGGAAATCTTTTTTTTTTTTTCCTAAAGGTTTTATTCATTTATTCATGAGAGACACACAGAGAGAGGCAGAGACACGGGCAAAGGGAAAAGCAGGCTCCTCGCAGGGATCCCGATGTGGGACTCGATCCCGGGACCCCGGGGTCACGCCCTGAGCCAAAGGCAGACGCTCACCCACTGAGCCACTGTTAGGACATCTCGAAAGGCATATGCACTGCTCTAGGGACGGGAGAGAGCAGGAGAGATGAGGCTTAGTTCTAAAAGGACCTCGGATGAGTTTTTCCTCCCCGGCTGCTTGAAGCTTGGCCACCATCATGAATGACACAGTAACTATCCAGACCAGGAAGTTCATGACCAACCGACTACTTCAGCAGAATCAGATGGTCATTGATGTTCTTCATCCCAGGAAGGCAACAGTACCTAAGACAGAAATTCGGGAAAAACTAACCAAAATGTACAAGACCACACCAGATGTCATATTTGTATTTGGATTCAGAACCCATTTTGGTGGTGGCAAGACAACTGGCTTTGGCATGATTTATGATTCCTTGGATTACGCAAAGAAAAATGAACCCAAACATAGACTTGCAAGACATGGCCTGTATGAGAAGAAAAAACTTCAAGAAAACAGCCGCAAAGAGCGCAAAAACAGAATGAAGAAAGTCAGGGCGACTGCAAAAGCCAGTGTTGGTGCTGGCAAAAAAGAAGTGAGCTGGAGATTGGACAACAGAGGGAGTAAAGATTCTGCAGTGGCTTTATCTGTGGTGATTGTGCAGATTTTTCATGAGAGGATTAATAAACTAAGAACGTTAATGTGAAAAAAAAAATAGAAGGACCTCGGATGAGAGAACAGAAAGCTCAAGAGGTGTCCAGAGGAGCATGCCCATTAGCTGTCCTGCTTCCATTGCTTCCTGTCCCCTCACCCCCAGTTTTGGCCTTGGTCAAGAGCCACCAAGCTCAAACTGCACAAAAACAATTGTCCAACACACCAGGGAGGGCAGGTGGCTCATTGCAAACCCCTAGAAGGTATGTACAGTCATCATCTTACTAGGAAGTAAAATGCCTCCTTTTGGTTACAGCTTTGGCTGCACTCCTTTCAACTCAAACTTGGTCAAAGAGGGAGAAAGGAACTTTCTGTCCTGCCATGACTCCAGCCTCTGCAGTTTGTACTCTGCTCTAGAGCTGCCAGGTCAAGGAGACCCATAGTCTGACCCTCGGGCCCTGTGAATATGGGGGGTAAAAAAAGTCTCATGATGAGTCTTGTGCTTTTATCTTCAAATTCTGAAATTTTTCCAGTGTTGTTTTCTTCCTACTGTCCCTCACTTCTTCCTTCTTCATCCTTCCCTCACTTCCTTCCTGCTTCTCTGGTGCTTGTCAACATGTGTTTAGTCTTTTTCCTATGGACCAAGGGAGAGGCTGGAGGAGGAGAGCCAGTTTGGATTTGCTACAGCAATCTAGGACCCAATAGACAGAGGATAGGGTAGGGGCAATGGGGGTGGCGGTAAGGAGAACAGACAGAAAAGAGAGTCAGGGAGGGACACATGCCAGGATGGAATCACCAAGTGGATACAGGGGCTGGGCTCAGGAGGTGGAGGAGGGAAGATTCACTCCAAGATTTGGAGGCAAGTGGGGAGCAATTGGCAGAAATGGCAAGATCTAAAGGAGCAGCCCCAGAGGAAATAATAGAATTGGACATACTGGCTTCCAGAACTAGCAGAGACTGTTTAATAGGCTCTTGTAATGTAGTGCTGGAATTTAGGACCAAGGTTAGGACAGAGGAAAAAAGCCGTAAGCCCAGGTACCAAACCTCAAAGACTGAAATTGAAGGCATCAGTGAGAAGGTCGGAGGCAGAGGTAATCTTTCTTAGAACTTCTAGAACAAGAAGAGAGAGCCCATGCCTAGTGATCCCTGTTCAGTAATCCTTTGCTTATAATCTTATAACACCAATGTCTCAGGGTCAAATGCCTTTCTAGTTAAAGTTTTCCTGATTTTTTTTGCTACATTTTCTACATGGGTTTTTATCTTAGATTTTTAGAAGAAATTTTACTTTCCCTCAGGATTGATAAAGTTTTACTTTCTTTAGGTGATTTTTTTTTTTTTTACCGTAGCCATTTTCTGTCCAAACTATGCTAAGTTGTTTAGTCTGTCCTACAGCAACTTCTTTGTTTCTACAACTCTTGTTTAAAAATATCATGGTAAAGTGTATATACCATAAAATTTACCATCTTTTTTTTAAAAGAAAGATTTTATTTATTTATTCATGAGAGACACAGAGAGAGGCAGAGACACAGGCAGAGGGAGAAGCAGGCTCCCTGCGGAGAGCCCAACGTGGGACTCGATCCCAGGACCCCAGGATCACACCCTGAGCCTAAGGCAGATGCTTAATCACGGGGCCACCCAGGTGACCCTAGAATTTACCATCTTAATCATTTAAAAATGTACATTTCAGTGGCCTTAGGTTCATCCACATTATTTGTGCAGCCGCCACCACCATCCATCCTTAGAACTGCTTTCATCTTGCTAAACTGAAACCTATTCCTCTTAGACACTCCATATTATCCCCTCCCACAGCCCCTGGCAAACCACTGTTCTACTTTCTATGAACTTGACTACTTTAAGCACTTCATTTAAGTGGACTCACAAGGTATTTGTCCTCATGGGACCGACTCATTTCACTCAACACAATGTCTTCAAGGTTTATCCATGTTGTAGCATGTGTCAGACTTTCCTTCTTTTTTTTTTTTTTTTTTTAAGGTTGAGTAACACTTCATTGTATGGATATGACACACTGTGTTTGTTCATTCAGGGGTCAATGGATACTTGTGGTGTTTCCACTTTTTGGCCATTGTAAACAATGCTGCTACGGACATGGGTGTATAAATCACTCTTCAAGATGCTGGGGTATATACTCTTCAATTACTCAATACTTCTTCAGTTATTTGGGGTAGCTACTGGATCATATGGTAAATCTATGTGCTCCTTGCGGGGGGTGGGGGTTGGGTGGGGGCACTGCTGTACTATTTTCTGTAGTGGCTGAACCACTCTCACCAACAGTGCACAAGAATTCCAATTTCTTCACATCCTCACTGACACTTTTTATTTTGTTTGTTTGTTTACTTTTTAAATAGTAGCCATCCTAATAGGTGTGAGGTGACATCTCATTGTGGTTTTGATGTGCACTTCCCTAATGATTCTTGATGTTGAGCATCTTTTCATATATCTATTGGCCGTTCTTCCTTAGAGAAATTTCTAGTTAAGTCCTTAGCTCATTTTTATTTATTTACATGTTTTTAAAGATTTTGTTTATTTATTTGAGAGAGACAGAGAGTGAGCACAAGCAGGGGGAGCAGGAGAGGGAGAAGCAGGCTCCCTACTGAGCAGGGAGCCTGACTTGGGGCTCCATCCCAGGACCCCAGGATCATGACCTGAGACAAAGGCAGATGCAGGGCTGCCCCGGTGGCACAGCGGTTTAGCGCCGCCTGCAGCCCAAGGCGTGATCCTGGAAACCCTGGATCGAGTCCCACGTTGGACTCCCTGCATGGAGCCTGCTTCTCCCTCTGCCTGTCTCTGCCTCTCTCTCTCTCTGTGCCTCTATGAATAAATAAAAAAAAAACAAAACAAAGGCAGATGCATAACTGACTGAGCCACCCAGGAGCCCCTTAGCTCATTTTTGAGTCAAATTATTTGCTTTTCTATTGCTAAGTTGTCCATGTAATTCTTGATGGTTGTGTTTCTCTGGTAATTTCTGTCCCTCTCTTCCTTCTTTTTAGTTTTTCACACTCGGCAGCGTGAGTTTCCTTTGAACTCTGTTGTGTAGTTTCAGTGTTTATTTAGGCATGAAAACAACTTAATCAATAAAAATAGAGGAAAACAAAAGAAATGTAGTAGCTTCTAACTGGAATCTGGTGAATTATTACATATTTCACAAGCAAGTCTTATGAAAAAGAATCATTTGACTCATGTAAGCTGAAAAGTATAGGGGAAGATCTAACTAATTTAAAGCTTAGGGCAGGGTTCCAACAAAGTCACCCGGATCCACCTCCTGGCTCTGCTTCCTCTGGGTCTATTCCATTCTGAGACAGCCTTTCTCAGTGTGGTTTTAACACGGTTGCCAATGGCAACTCTCTTCTTTTTCCTCCTCCTCTTCCACCACTTCCTCCTCCCCCTCCCGGGCTTTTTCTTCAGTATACTTTATTTTGACCTAATTACAGGTTTACAGAAGGGTTATGAGAATAGTAAAGAATCCCTTTCTATCCTTTGCAAAGGAAAACTCACTTCCTGTGTCTCACCAGAGATAGTGTCAGATCCCACATGTCAGGGCTCAGTAGGCGAGATTGTGTCTCTGTTTCCAGGTGTCAACCACAATCCACCTGTTTATGATCAACCAGCTATAAATCAAAGGTTCCCATGATCCCCTTCTTGAGCTTAATGACCTTGTTGGAGTCACTCTCAGAACTCAAAGAAACATTTGCCTCTATTTACTAGTTTAGGATAAAGGATATTATAGAGGATTTAAGCAAACAGTTGGATGAAGAGGTATGTAGGATGACGTCTGGAGGGGTCCCAAGGATAAGTGCTTCTGTCCCTGTGGAACTGGAATAGTTCCTACTATGTGGATGCTTTCACCAATGCTGAAGCTCATCAAACCTTGTTGTTCAAGAGGTTGTTTTTTTTTAAGATTTTATTTATTTATCATGAGATATACACACAGAGAGGCAGAGACATAGGCAGAGGGAGAAGCAGGCTCCATGCGGGGGAGCCTGATGTGGGACTTGATCCCAGGACCTTGGGGTCACGCCTTGAGCCTAAGGCAGATGCTCAACCACTGAGCCACCCAGGTGCCCGGAGAATTTTTATAGAGCTTCATCTTCCGCCCCTTCACCTTTCCAGAGGTTGGTGGGGGTGGCTGAAATTTCCAACCCTCTAATTACATGGTCTTTCTGGTGACTAGCTCCATCCTGAGGCTAACCACGGGGCCCAACATATGTCACCTCATTAGCATAAACTCGTATGCTCCACAGGGGGCCTGTCACAAGTGACAAAATGCCAAGGGTTTTAGCAACTCTGTTCCAGAAACCACAGGCAAAGACCACATATATCTCTTCTTATACCACACCCTTTAACCAGGTTCCTCTGTTGCTAACTTTTTATCCCATTTGCTTTACCCTGTTCTTCAATATATTATCTCTGTGTGTGACTATATGTGTATAATGTAATTTTTCCTGAACCAGGCGCAAAGGAGTTACAGATGTGATGACCCTTTATGTCAGTATACTTTAGTGCATATTACCTAAAAAGAAGGATATCGACCACAATACAGTTATCAAAATATGGGTATTAATGTTGACGTGGGGCACCTGGGTGGCTCAGTTGGTTAAGCATCTGCCTTCAGCTCAGGTCATGATCCCAGAGTCCTGGGATCAAGTCCCATATCAGGCTCCCTGTTCTGCAGGAAAATAAATAAGTTTATCAATGTCAAATAAATAATAATAAAGTCTTAAAAAGAAAATAAAGTTGATACAGTACCAGCTAATCCACACACCTTATTCCAATTTTCGCTAATTGTCCCCAGTAACATCTTTTATGAGAAAAGAAAACCACAGATGATAAATTGCATTCTGTTGTCAGCCTCTCCAGATGTTGCTGAATTCACCTCTGTGAGGCTGTAACATTTTGCATTCCCACCAGCAACGCATGGTAGCAGTAGCTCTGTCCCTATGCACATCTTCTGAGAAAGAGTCCAGTAAGGTCCAGGTCACTGGCCAATTTTTTTTGAATTGAGTCTTTTATGCCCGTTTGGTCCAGTTTGGGCCACGTGTTCTTTCCTGAACCAATTACTGTTGTCAGGGGAAATAGAAGGTGCTGGTTCTCTTAGCCTGGGGCACACACCTTGTCCTGGGAGCCCACAGCTGGATTCAGGTTCACAGGCAGCGCTGGGTTCAGTCTCGGGGGAGGGCTGGTTTTCCACAGCAGAATTAGAATACTGTTTCTACAGATTTGAACAGGAAGAAAGCACCAGAAACAAACAAGGAATATCCGATGCATGCTCCTCTTGATGGGTGCCCGACATTCACATGTACCAAAACAGCAAATGCCTACTGTGTGTGGCAAAAGTGAGAGAGACTAAAACCAGAACATAGGTAGGCCCCCACCTAATTTTTCATTTTCATGCAGTGAATATTTTACGATCTCTTCTTTTATTCATAGCACCACTCATTCTGAGAGATATTTTGGTCTGTCTAATTTTATTTTTCAATTGAACTCTCAGCTCTAGGTAGCAGCAGGAAGTTGCATACGTATCCTACTTTTGCAAAGTATGTACTAAAAAATAAGTCTGTCCTCAAAATAATGTCACTAAATGTTACTCAAGTAGATAAATGGAAGTTCAATTTTTGCTCTGGTTGTTCCAACCTATGGGAGATTGTGATCTGTCTAAAAGGACTTGGGTACTATTTTCCTCCCAATTTCTCCAACAAACAAACTTTCATTGTTAGTATGTTTATTTTCCTGCCTTTTCAAATGACAGAGAATTTTCATCTTGCACAGAAACTAAAGGGTTTCTTGGTGCAGAGCCATGATTTGTGGCCGGTTCACATTTCTTCTCATTCTTGTTTTTCTGTGGATTGTAAAGCTTCTAAATGATCAATTGCCATCATGAGAGCCCTCAGATGGGTTGTGTTCCCCTGGGGCAGTTTCTTCAAGCCCAGAGGCATTAACCCTCCCAGATATATCTGTGCCAGAACAAACTGATCTCTTGTTTTACATGCAAAGAGTATTTTGGGAAAATATTTTCTGAACCTAAGTGCTTAGTATACTTTGAAGAACACACATTTTATTCCTGTAGTCATCAAATCTCAAAAAGTCCTACCATTCCTTGATATAGGAATGTACTCGTTTTTATTTTCCACTCAATGGAGCCCAGAAGTACCTTTAAAACAAAGAATCCAATTTAAACCAGCCTCTCTCACTTCTTAATCAACAATTAGACAAATATGAAACAGAGGAAACCCAATGATGGTCTGCCTGCATCTTTTCCTTCAAGTGGGTCTGAAGGAGAAAAATGCAGGGGAGTGTTTTGAGGAGGTGCTGGAGGATGCAGGAAAGAGGCATGTATGAATGAGCCCTTGGAGATGGAAACGGGACACCTGGGTCATAAGGTGGCTGTGTAGCCATGGCCAAGCCACATATATTTTCTGGAGGTTAGAGGATGATACATATTAAAAAAAAAAAAAAAACCAAGAACTTCAGAATTTAATACCAAAGTCATAATTTGCCCAAAAGTGACAAGGTGTATCTTCCTGAAAAAAACCACCATAACTTTGTGATCTCATAATTCAGATTGCCCAGATAGATGTTATTTGTATAATTTTCCCTAACATAATGATAAAATCTGTCCTTTCAGAGGGATACTTTTATTCTATTTGAGAGGGGAAGGGTGATTCCGGTGACCGTGCTCTCTTCACCCAACACAAGGTCAACTTGAGGCCATTTCTTAATATAGAAGATAAGCCCTAGGGAAAGAAAGGAAAGGCAGATAGATGATCTATTCCTTTAAAAACAACTGATCTGACTTCAGATTGAAGGGGCATGGGAAGATCAGTTGAGGCTCTTGAGTGATGCTGGAAATTTCTTATCCCAAATTAAACAGCAATTATGTCTTGGAACCCATTTTTGGGGCCTATATTCTATTTTCTGTAAAATTGGATTAAAATGAGGAAGAATTTTGAACTAAAAGAGAACCAGAATGGGACAAAATAGTCCCAAAAACCTCTTTAAAATAAAACAAGTGGGTAAAATAAATTTCTAGGATGCCAACTGGCAACTCTGGATATTCTCTTTACATGCCAGAGGAATTGTTTTGATAAACATCCACCATGTCTGAAGGCTTTGTCTCCAGGTCTTAACTGAAAAATTATCCCATAATGTACGTTCTTTATTTTTTAAGGCAAACTGTATCTCAACTTTTCTCTCTGTTACCATCACTTAGTCTAGAAATGACACTTAAAAAAATAATAATAATAAAAAAAGAAATGACACCTAACTGACCCCTGTCCCTCTAAAAATAAAATAATTTAACCACCAGGAAATGTCCTGGGAGGGATTCTTATTAGACAATATTTATTCATTTATTTAAATGTTGATGAAGAGCATCTGGGCAGGTGATAATGAACCAAAACAAAGGCTCTGATCTCATGAAGCTGGATTCTAATGAGGAGACACCTACAATAAACAAATAAATATATAACATCAGCTGAAGATGAGTGCTACCACGAAAAATAAAACATCATATATGGTTGCAAAGAGCAGGTGTGGGAGGGGGAATGACATGTGTTTTATTTAAGTAGGGCGGTCCAGGAAGAGGTGGCATTTGAGCAGAGAGCTGAATGAAGCGAGGGAGGGAAAAGTGAGGTTATCTAGAGTAAGAGTCTGCAATTTTTGTCTGTGAGGGGACAGACAGTAACTGTTTTTGGCTTTGCAGGCCATCCGGTCTCCGCTGCAACTGTCTGACTTCACCCTTGGTGCTAGAAAGCAGCCAACGGACAACGTGAATGAGCGGGTGAGGCCATGCTCCACTAAGCCCGTAGTTATGGATGGCAAAATGTAAATTTCATGTATTTTTCATGTGTCACAAAATATTAGTTTTCTTTCTTTCTAACCATTTAAAATATATATATATATATATATATATATATATATATATATATATATATATAAACCATTGTTGCCTCAGAGGCCATACAAAAATAAGCCATGGGCTATGTTTGCTGACCTCTGATCTGTGATCACAGATAAACACATTCCAGAAGAGGGAAGAATCAGGCCTTGAAGCAGGAGCATGCACAACCTGATTGAAAGCGAAGCAAAGTGCCATTCAGAGGCATCAATTAGTAGTCATCATGGGAGAGAGCCCCCTACACTCATTCCTAACTATTTTTACCTGGATATGTCAAGCTTCTAACTGTTAACTGTGTTTAGGATGAAGATTTGTTCTGTTGGTCTCCCTTCAGAAGAGAGAGCTCATGTTTCATAGGGGTGGATGGATCTGGGGAAATTTCTCAGAGGAAGTAGGTTTTTTGTTTTTTTCTTTTAAATAATTTTTTTTAATTTTTTTTTTTTTTATGATAGTCACAGAGAGAGAGAGAGAGAGAGGCAGAGACACAGGTGGAGGAAGAAGCAGGCTCCATGCACCGGGAGCCTGATGTGGGATTCGATCCCGGGTCTCCAGGATCGCGCCCTGGGCCAAAGGCAGGCGCCAAACCGCTGCGCCACCCAGAGATCCCTCTTTTAAATAATTTTTTAAAAATTATTTGACACAAAGAGAGAGAGCACAAGCAAGGAGAGTGGCAGACAGAGGGAGAGGGAGAAGCAGGCTCCCTGCTGAGCAGGGGACCCAATGTAGGGGTCGTCCTAGGACTCCAGGACCATGACCTGAGCCGAAGGCAGAAGCTTAATGGACTAAGCCACCCAGATGCCCCAAGGAAGTAGGTTTTGCACTGCTTTGACTTAGAAAAATGAGTAATGTTTTAACAGAGAAGCCTGGACAAGGAGAGAGAAAGAATATTCTAGGTAGAGAAACAACCTGAATAAAGACCTGAAAGTAGAAGTAGTGTGTTGTGGTTTACAAGTCCTGTCTCAAGTACTCTTTGTGTGTGTGTGTGTGTGTGTGTGTGTGTGTGTGTCTGTGTGTGCTGCATACCCCTCTACCTTGAAATGCAAGCCTCCATGCAGTGGTTCTCAAATTCTGGCCTGTATCCGAATCACCTGGAAGGCTTATGAAAACCCACTGCTGGGCCCTACCTGTGGGTCTCTGATTCAGCAGGTCTGGAGAGGAGCCCGAGCATGTGCATTCCTGGTGAGTTTACAGTGATGCTGATGCTGCTGGTCCTAGGACCCCAGTTGGAAAACCACTGCCCTGCAGGATCGTCTGCTACAGGGAAAGGGTGGGGTCTGGCAATTGTCTATTGCGTGACTTTCACAATGGGGCAGTGTCTGAGCAGCTATGGATCCCAAGCCCATCATCGACTTCCCGAGGCGTGCATCCTGTTCTGCTCCTAACTTCTTTCCTGCGACTATCCAGAGGGCTTAAAATTTGTACGTGTGTTTCATGTGGTGCTTCTGCTTCCAGATTTTGTGTGTGTGTGTGTGTGTGTGTGTGTGTGTGTATAAAAGCTGTAGAGACATGTTTTTTACCACCACCAACAGACAAAGCAATAACATGGAGTAGCACACAATACACTGAACATTTGGAGACTCCTAGGGTGTCTCCAGAGACAAAGGAAACTGGAGACATTTTGGAATTGACTAACACAGGGAGTTTGTGTATCTTTCTCACCAATTAAAGGCCAAGATGAAAATGAAATTCTCCAGCATCTAAGAATATAATTAAACTTCTTATTATGCATACTATTGATTCTTCTGTCATCATCATTCTTTAAGACTGACAGGTAGCAAAACTAAGCAGCACATTATTTCTTTGAAATCATTCTCTTGCACCAAATTTCTAACGATTTGCAAAAAATCAAGAAGGTGGGCAATTGGAAGATTGATACACTCCAAAAGAAAAATGTTTTTTTAAATGGAAAATGCCAAAAATAAAAATTTTGTGTTCCAAAATTAAACAAATTTTGGAAAGTGAAGTGAAATACCCACATGTATTTGGAAGTGGCACTTCAAAAATTATCAAGTTAAGGGGCCCCTGGGTGACTCAGTCAGTTGAGTGTCTGACTCCTGATTTTGGCTCAGGTCGTGATCGCAGGGTCATAGGATTGAGCCCCATGTCGGGTTCTGTGCTCTGTATAGTCTGCTTGAGACTCTCTCTTCTCTCCCTCTGCCCCTCCCCTTTTACCCCCTCTTTAAAATAAATAAATATATTTATTTATAAATATATTTAAAATATATTTATTTATCTTTAAAATAAATCTTTAAAATAAATAAATATATTTTTTAAAGAAATAATCAATTTAAAGTCTAATTAAGAATATGGAACAAAACTCAAAGTTTGAATGACCAGTTTCTGCTAAGGAATAAAGTCCTATTTACAGATTCTGTGTCCTTCCCTGCTGAGGCTTGTGTTTCATGATTCTGTCACATGCCCCCAGCTGTGGCTTACTGGGCATTTAATCCAAAGGTGACCCATCTCAGGCAGGCCAACAACCTTGATGTTGGAGAGACTGGGGTTGGCTAGCTATGAGAGCCAATAAGGGCCCACTGTGGACCAGAGCCAAAGTGAGGGTATGAAGAAACCCAGTGGTAAAAAGAGGAGGACAGAGTGGACAGACTCACAGGGAAGAAGTAGAGAGACCATTAGTGAGAGCTCATGTGGCCTCTATTGAAGAAAGGGACAGACTTGCTCTGGATGGTTCTCTAGTCCCAGGACATGTGTATCCTTAGAGTCAGCTACCTTTTCCTTGAGATAACCAACTCAAGTGGATTTCTTTAAAGGGATTTAATGCAAACAGCAGCTGTGTTTCTAATTACTACTATTATTTCTAACCAGGAAAGGACAGTTTTGTTATTTTAAAAAGTTTTAGCACATCTACTGGAAAAAATGGTTTTAGAAGAAAGCATGAATCTAGATTTTGTGTGGTCTGAAGCTTGTACAGATTAGGTAGCTATTTTTAAGAAAAATAATTCCAGATGACCCATACAAAATAGGTACAGAGCCCTAGAAGAGGAGACCCATGTAGGTGAGGAGACTTAAAGCCTGAGCTTCATTAACTTCACAGTAACTTCAACTTCATTTAGGAATGAACTCATGATCCAAAGGGGCAGTTTGAGCTTAGATACTTTTGTCTCCAACAACAACCATGTTTAATTTAAGTAAAAAGTGCCCCCTGCCAAAAATTACATTACATCATCTTCATGCTTTATTTCAGTGTTTTTAAGCTTTAGCAAAAGAACTATTTGTGGGCATGACTGGTACTTTTTAAAGGATGAAATAGATTAGGAAAGAGAAGAAAACATCAGGGTGCATCACAATAACATCAGGAAACTATTGTTCTGTGAGACTTTTCTTTCAGTTTTATACATATAATGCCAGTGATTCTCAGAATCTCTTCATAGCCTTAAAAATAGATAGGACCTCCCAAAGTTTTTGCTTATGTGGAATATATCTGTTGATATTTGCTGTATTAGAAATTAAAACTGAAGGCAGCTTGGTTGGCTCAGTAGTTTAGCACCACCTTCAGCCCAGGGCATGATCCTGGAGACCCAGCATTGAATCCCACATCAGGCTCCCTGCATGGAGCTTGCTTCTCCCTCTGCCTGTGTCTCTGCCTCTCTCTCTCTCTTTTTCTCTTTCTCTCTTTCTCTGTGTCTCTCATGAATAAATGAGTGGAGTCTTAAAAAAAAAAAGAAATTAGAACTGAGAATTAAAAAAAATATATAAAATGAAATAATTATTAAATTATTTTAATAATAAATAAATATATAAAATACAAATAAATAGATGTATGTATATATGAATAAAATATAAATATAAATATATAAAGCACTTCCCAGACAAGCAGACCAATGGCTCGGACTGTCCTCACTGCCCAGATGCCAGTACCGCCACTCTGCCCCGTTTTCCTAGCAGCAAGTCGTATGTTAAGGCCAATCCTCTTGCAGAGCAGATTCCATCTTGTGTTGATGGGACACATTACACACTATAACTGGTATGTGGAAGGCAGAGAGGAACTTTATAGAACTCAGAATCAGGAAAATTTGCAGCACGTCCTTGTAAGCAGCTGGCCAGTTGATCCTCCTAGGTCTGTGTTCTAAGTCATTTTCACGAGCCGTTATCATTTGAAAGAGCCCATGTTCATACATATTGTCAGGCTGGGTGTTCTGTTTTATAACTTTTTTTTTTTTTAATAAGCAGTAAACCTTTTATACCCTGAAAAAAAAAAAAAGAAATAAAATAAAATAAATTAAATAAATAAATAAATAATTTATTAATAAATAAATAAATAAATAAAATAAAAAATAAATATATATAAAATAAAATAAAAAATTATATCTATCTATATTTAGTCAAGTGTAGTGAGAAGGAGGAAAGAGTAGAACAAAAAGTTCAATCTGTAACTGACAGTGAACAATCATCTGAGATAACTCACTACCTTCGGGCCAGCCTGGAATATATTAGTTTATTGGGACGCCTGGGTGGCTCAGTGGTTGAGTGTCTGCCTTTGGCCCAGGGCGTGATCCTGGAGTCTGGGGATTGAGTCCCACATTGGGCTCCCTGCATGGAGCCTTTCTCTCTCTGCTATGTCTCTGCCTCTCCCTCTGTGTCTCTCATGAATCAATAAATAACATTTAAAAATATATATTAGTTTATTAATTTTTATATTAATAGCTGTTGTGGTCACTCCAAGGAGGCAGGATGAGCCCAACAGTTGTCACAATGAATGGGGTGTTTAGGTGATGACTACCACTGAGAGTCTCTCTTCTCTTGCTTTGGCTTGCAATCTGGCTCTGCTGCCCACTGCCCAGCACGTATTTTGAGCTGCTGCCAGCTGAGGAGATTGCCCTTTGAACTGTGCTACTTTGTGCTGCATTTGCTTGTCCTATCAAGCCTCTGTTATATAGATGTGACCAACCCAAGTGGAAAGTTTTGATAATTAGCGTTTAGGGCCTGGATTGAGGCCCTCTTTGAAGTAGGCCCGGATCATATGTCTCAGCCTTTGCCAGATGCTACCATGCTGGAGGACCCCTTGACTACCTGGGGAGCCTCTGGGGATCAATAGAGGGAAGAGCAATGGGAGTTTGAACACTTTCCAGACAATATCATCATCATTGCACAGGAAGGAGCTTGCTGGAGAGTTGCTGTTTTCCATCCCTTACTGGGACATCCTTATTAAGGATGGACACAAGGAATTGGCACAATTAGCTATACTACAGGCAGTCAGCTTAGCGCTGGTCCCTGGCCAACAACTGACCCCATCTGCACATTTTAACAGGTACTAGGGCTATTCGTTGCCAGTGGTCAGCCATCTGGTCCAGTCAATGGCAGCAACAATTCCTTATCCAAGACTACATCCTTATGGATAAAGACCTCTGGAAATCTATTGCTAACAGACACCCAAATTATAAACCAAGGTCACACATATCTCTGTACATACTAAAACCTCAATATGAGGGTTCACCAAAACACTTCTTTGCAGTTCCAAACTTTACTGATAGTGACCAAGGCACACATTTCACTTTGCCAAATACATGTGCCAGGTCCTTGAATGAGGTCTTCAACTGAGCTCCCTACCAGACTCAGGCTACAGGTTGCACAGATAGTAGCTTAGCTGTTATGAGTTCAAATTCAATTAAAGGAATTGTGGCATTTTCTGTCATCAGTCAAATATCAGGGGTGAATTTTAATAATCAATCCAACTGGAGCACCTGGGTGGCTCAGTGGATGAGCAACTGCCTTTGCTCAAGTCGTGATCCCAGGGTCCTGGGATCGAGTTCCGCATTGGGCTCCCTGCATGGAGCCTGCTTCTCCTACCTATGTCTCTGCCTCTCTCTCTGTGCCTCTCATGAATAAATAAAATCTTAAAGAAAAAATAATCAGTCCAACTTCATTTTTGATATTTGAGTGCTGACATCTTTCAATCTCTCCTCCTCATGTTTCCATCTTGCCCACATCTGGGAAGGCAGTAAGAAAGCTCATGAGCTCCTTCCCTTGGTGCCAACAAAAAATTCAGACCACATAAGATCTGGCCCATATTGAGGGAATGCTTGATCCAACCCCTCCTCCTAACCATCATAAAACTCCAAGCCGGTCACCTCTCCCTGATTTCTCAAGCCATTTATAAACTATCTTGAGAATCTGCCCTGCTCTTCCCAGAAAGCCTCATTATGTGAGTAATAAATTGCTTTATGCCCTTTTGGTATAAGTGTGATGCTGAGCCAAATTTTGGGTGTGGGATCTATATATCTCCAAGGGGTGACCACAGCAATACAATAATAAACACATTACATGTTAAGTAAATTAAAAATTAAAAAATTAAATATTTTTAAAAGCAGGAAAACATTCAGTGAGAAGAATGGAATTTTTTTTTTTTTACTTTTCTTCTTTTTGCAAATCTCTTTGATGTCTAGTTTAATAGAAGACACTTTGATTCTCATATTCTTCATTCAGTTTATTGCAATGTGCTTCTGCTCACCTTTCTTTAAAGTATTTAAAGAAAATTCATCCTCACTGTTAAACAGTTGGAAAGAGGAAGAGAATTTTAATAATGCCTTTAGATAATCGTAGCTATTTTTGACACTGCCCCAAACTTGACAAGTGATAGTTTCCTAGGTTGCAACATGGAACCTGAAACCATATTATTGTACTTTTCATTCTCTGCTACATTAAAATCCATCCTGAATTTTTAAAAGATTTTATTTATTTATTTGACAGAGAGAGGGAGCAAACACAAGCAGAGGGAGTGGCAGAGAGCAAGGGAGAAACAAACTCTCTGCTGAATAGGGAGCCCAATACGGAGCTGAATCCCAGGACCCTGAGATCATGACCTGTGCAGAAAACAGGCAACTGACTATGTGCCTCTCCATCTTACATTTTGAATGGATCTTTTACCCATGCATTTTTTTCAACATCATGCATTGATCATTTGGAAAATATTGATTAACTGAGTTATACAAATCTTACAAAAGGTGACACATTTCATTATGTAGTATAAAAAAAATCCTCTTTGTTAATATGACTACAGGTCTTATCAGAAAAATCTTTAAATGGGAAACTATCAAGTTCATACTGGTGGGTACAAGTATTCCAAAACTTTAATTTTTACTTGCAAATTCAAGTTGTATCACTGCCAACAAATACTGTCAATCATTGTCCTTAAAATGACAGGCTCACTTCATTCATTTTGGAGGAAGTGCCTGCCAAATATTCAAGTGTGAAAAATGTAGTTTTTCTGTTAGGTGTTCTTTCAGAAAGTAAAAAGGGTTCCCCATGAAAAATGCAGCTAGTACAGTCTGCAATTCAAACAGTGGTTCAAATTCTCTTCTTGGACAACCATTGGATGCAGGATGCAGCAGAATGCTTTATCCATACTCATTTCATACATAGGATATTAAAAAGATGTGTATACAAGAAATAAGATTTGACATAATGAGTGACTTTGTACTGCGTTATCAAGAATATTCCCTTTTTAAGATTATTTATGTATTTATTCATAGAGACAGAGAGAGAGAGAGAGAGAGGCAGAGACACAGGCAGAAGGAGAAGCAGGCTCCATGCAGGGAGCCCGAGGCGGGACTCAATCTCAGGACCCCAGTATCACACCCGGGGCCAAAGGCGGTGCTAAACCACTGAGCCACCCAGGCTGCCCCAAGAATATTCTTACATGATATTGGCTTTTAAGACAATCGCCAGTGCATGGAGATGAAGAATGCCACCATGACATACAGTTTGGTGCCTCTGCCTTTACTGATACGGAGGCACCAACAAATTTACTGCCACTGTTTTTCACCATAAGTCAACACAGTATTTAAAAAAAAAAGTCAACACAGTACAAAGGCAAATAACATCTGATGTTCAGAGGCAGGTGATAAGAGGTTGTAAGCTGAAACAGTATTCTGGTTTTTGTTGTTAAAAGATTTATTTATTTATTTTATAGAGAGAGAGCATGAGTAGAGGGAGTGGGAGAAGAAAGAGTCCCCTCTGAGCGCAGAGCCCGATGTGGATCCCATGAACCATGAGATCATGACCTGAACTGAAATCAAGAGTCATATGCTTAACCAACTGAGCCACCCTGGCACCCATGATATAGCATCTTTATTTTTTTTAAGATTTTATTTACTTACATGAGAGACATAGAGAGAGAGAGGCAGAGACATAGGCAGAGGGAGAAGCAGGCTCCCTGTGGGGACCCTGATGCGGAACTCAATCCCGGGCCCCGGGGTCACGACCTCAGCCCAAGGTGTACAGTCTCCTACATTTGGAAGGTACAAGTGGGCACAAGTGGTAAAACCCTAAAGGATGCTCCCCTATGCGTGTGCATTTCTGTAGGAGAGCAGAGCACATGGAGACCTTGCTGTGCCAATTCCACCTGCGGAGGAATATAATTTTCTGTTCTTTTTAAACTGCTGCCAGATGGTCGGCAACATCCATTAAAATCTTTACACAAGACTCCAGTTCATTTGGAGCTAGGGGGAGCTAGTGAATCCAAGTCAAATGAAAAACCAAGAGGTATACAACTGAATCGAGAAAGCATCTGTCCTGGGTTGAATAGGGTCCCTACCCTGCCAAATCCACGTCTGTCAGAAACCTATGAATGTGACTTTATATGGAAGTCAAGTCTTTGCAGATGGAATCAAGTTGAGATGAAGTCATAGTAGATCTAGGTAGGCCCTAAATTCAGTGGCTGGTGTCCTTCTAAGGAGGGATATTTGGAGACAGAGATGCAGAGACCCAGACACAGAGAGAGGAAGGCCATGTGGCCGTGGAGGCAGAGACTGGAGGGACGCAGTGCCCCAGCCGCCAGGAGCTAGAAGAAGCAAGGAAGGTTTACCTACAGGTTTCAGAGGCAGCAAGACTCTGCTGCCACCTTGGTTTCAGACTTCCAGCCCCCAAACTGAGGCAATTGTACAAACCACCTTTGTGGACCTTGGTTACAGCAGGCCTCGGAAACTAAGACAGGATCTTACAAACCTTCTGTTTGAGAAAATTTAACATCAGTAATTGTGAAGAGTTCTTGGACATCTTTAGGCCTAAAGGTGTGCATTTGCTGGAAACGTGGCCTTGGGGCTGTGACTGGTAATTAAAGATAGCAGTTTTAAAAAGGTAAGAGTGAAAACCCATGTCATTTAAACCAGGAGGCCTTAGAGATGTGACCTGTGTTTTTCAGATGCAGGCCACTGGTTCCCTCTCCCTAGGAAGACACAATTTTCCCACACAATTTTAGGAGACCCCAGAGCAGGACCCTGACTGGGGTGAGGCAAAGGGGTGACATGCGTGTTCCCCTCAATGCTGCACCCCAGGGCTGGCTCTTACACCACCTTCAGCTGTGCCCCAGTGTCCCCAGTGTGCACAAACAGAAGGACATACTGTGAAACCATATCGAAGACACCCTGGGTAAGACTTCCCTGGTGGGCAGGTGGACTCTGCATTTCATGAAACTCTCCAGGTGACTCAAAGGATGGTCCAGGTGGTGCTGGTGGAAGGGGTCACAGCCAGGCCCAGGAATATGATTAAAAAAATATATATATATATATATATATATTTGCTTTTTGCCTTATGCCTGCTATGTTCATATGGGTTTAAAATGCAAAGACTCCAAGGGATGTTAACACAGTCTCACACTTTGCAGAGGAAAGTGCTGAGAAGCTAGAGAAGTTGGACATGGCAAATGAATTAAAGACCAGAAAGTCAGGACAGTAAAGGATGCTTACATTTGAATAGGCAGATCCATAGAGACCAAGGGTAGATCAGTAGTGGCCAGCGGTCGGTCGGTCGGGGAGAGAAGCATGGGGAGCGAGTGTTTAGTGGGTACGGAGTTTCCTTTTGAGGAGATGAGAAGCTTCTGGAATCTTTGATAGGTGAATGGATAAATAACCCCTCATTACAACATGAGGTGTTACTGAGTGCTAAAAAGAAGTGAACCATCAAGCCATGGAAAGACGTGTTGGAAATTTAATTGCAAAGTGAAAAAGCTCATCTGGGTGGGCTCATCTGTGGGATTCAAGCTCTACAACGATGTTCCAGTTGCCGTGGAGGAGGGAGGTGGGAGCGATGGCTCTGAGCGAAGCCCAGAGGATTTTTAGGGCAGTTAAACTGCTCAGCTGGATACTGTAAGGGCGGATGCAGATCCTTATAAACACGTCCAAACCGACGGGGTGACAACGGCCAGAGTGGACCCCAGTGTAAGCCATGGACCGAGGTGGCTCTAATGCCTTGGTAGTCTACGTGAACAACCCCAAACCTAAGCCAGAGTCAGTGCACCCAGAATCCCAGAAAACCAAATTTAAGGACAAACAGCCAACTCATCTAACCCAAATAAGGCAACTACTCAAGCTACCGCTCATCAAATCACTGCTTTGCTCTGCTCGTTGTCTTCTCCAGAAGGACCTTTCCGCCGCCTCCTGCCCACGGAGTGCTCCTGCCACGGAGTGCTCCCGGCCACTCTCTGCCTGATTCAAATGACGCCTGCTCAGATGATCCTCGGACTTGTAACGTGCCTCAGTCTCTTACTGGTCACCGCGGGCAGGTGTGCGCACCGCAGGGGCAGGATGCTGTGATGGGGGCCACCCAGCTCGGCTCGGCGGAGCTCAGACGAAGTCTCAGGTTGGTCTGTCCGTCCTCCTGAGCCCACAGACACTTTCTCTGCCCACCTAGGGTGATGTGGCGCTTTATTTTCCTGCACCTTGCAGTGTATCCCTTGATACTTAATTTTAGAGGCGTTTCCGCATCAGCACATCCTTCCTGACTGCGGTAGAGTCTTACAGCAGGACACACAGGTTTGCTACAAAAAGCGCCCAATTTAGCCCGTGCAATTGATACCGCAGGGAACTCTCGGAGCATAATGGGAATTTCACACGTGCTTATGCGTGATTTCCTTTTCAAGAAATGCCAGGTGACGCAGAAAGCTGCTGGCTGCTGCACGGAGCCACCGCAGGACCTGTGAGCTGCAGGCAAGTGCACACCTCAGGCCCCCTCTGCAGGCAGGTGCACACCTCAGGCCCCCTCTGGGGGCTCGGGGTCTCGGGGACGTGGCCCTTGCAGGGAAATGTCACGCTCCAGCCAGAAGAGAGCCACCCAATCTGCATTTCACTTTTGCAAACCAAACGCCCCGAGCCTCTGTGTCTGGCTAGCTCCTGCGGAAGCACCGGAACGGTGAAGTCACAAGTGGTTGAGACATTTAAAGAGACACTGAAACTTCGCGGATGCAAGAGAACCACATTTCCTTCTGACACTTAAAGGGCGTGGGAGGACCTGATTAACACAATGGGGAGAAAAGTAACAAAATTGTGAGGCCAGGAGGTGGCGCCTGGCACACAGCTGGGGGCCTGGCAGCCCAGATGTGGCCTCCTGGAGAAGTGAGGCTCCCCCAGCCATGGGGATGGGGTGGGTGACCTGGAAGCAGGGCCTGGCACGAGGGGGAGGATCTTAGTGACCCAACAGTCCAGACCAGAAACCGGAAGAATGACTTTTTGCCTCTCCCACTCACCCCCCAACAAACGCTAGAGATTCACAGATGCCTTGGGCTGTCCAAGGAAATGGACCCCAACCCAGGATTCAGACCAAAAAAAATCTGCATTATAAGCAGCATCGTGGAGATCCTGGTGTGGGCGTGACCCTGAGGTCGGGGCTATAATGATTTTTGATGAAACCAGCACATTTTACAACTTCAGGTTTGAGCACATTAATAACTAGAATCGAATCTCAGCTCTCCAGTTCACACAAGGCTTTCAGTCAAAGGGGGGTTTTTTGGAGACTCAGAATTACCTTTATAAAAAGGAGGAGGAGTCAGGCCAGCCCACCACCAGAGCCTTCCGTTTGCAAAGCACAAGAAACAATGTTTTCAAGGAACAAAGTTTGTTCCTGGGCTCCAGGCAGCCCCCCTCCTAGTGCCCCAGGTCAGGGCCAGACCAGGCCTGGGTTACCTGGATAGTTCTCCCAACTTGAGAACCAGATCACCTGGGAACCTGCTGCAAGTGCAGTTTTGTGGGCTCCCACCCAGACCTATGGGTTGGGAGACTCTGGGGTGGGGTCCAGCAATCTGTGTTTTAACAGGGGCTGCTGACACTGAGAACCACTGAGCTACCTCGACCAGGCCCTAAAACCTGATGGCATCCTCAGTGTCCAGCGTCTCCATCACGCAGCTGAGCGAAGGAGGGAGGGATCACAGATGATGGGGGGTGGGGTGGGCAGGCCTGTTTCTAACCTTTCCCTCCAGGCCGGCATAACCTGGTCCTTGGGGCTTGCCTGTTTCCTGCTTCTCTAAATAGCCACCCCCCACCCCCCACTCCCCAGGAAGTTTATCTGAGATCAGATAAACTGCATCAGGGCCCTCTCTGCCAAGTAAATACATCAAATCTTAAACAAATAAAATAAACAGAATGCTTATCACTTACTAACCCACTGCATCAAATTAGAGGGGGAAGTTATTCCCATCACAAAGGGATTCCCCATTTTTCAAAAGGGTCCCTCTTTTTTTTTTTGGTGTTCAATTTGCCAACATATAGAATAACACCCAGTGCTCATCCCATCAAGTGCCCCCCTCAGTGCCCGTCACCCAGTCACCCCCACCCCCCGCCCACCTCCCTTTCTACCACCCCTTGTTCGTTTCCCAGAGTTAAGAGTCTCTCATGTTCTGTCTCCCTTTCTGGTATTTCCCACTCATTTTTTTTTCTCCTTTCCCTCAAAAGGGTCCTTTTAAGAAGCAGCTTCTCCCCGCACCCTCACAGACTAACATGCCTAACAGAGGGAGAAACCAAAGGCTGAAGTGTTCCCGCTTGCTGCCTATTAAATAGAATTAGGCACGGCGATCAATGTAATCTGCCATTATGATGCTGAAAAAAGTATTTTTTTTAGAAAGATTGTATTTATTTATTCATGAGAGACACACACAGAGAGAGAGGCAGAGACACAGGCAGAGGGAGGAGCAGGCTCCATGCAGGGAGCCCGACGTGGGACTTGATCCCGGGACCCCGAGGTCATGACCTGAGCCAGAGGCAGACGCTCAGCCACTGGGCCACCCAGATGCCCCTGAAAGAGTATTTTTATGTGTTTCTCCCTCAACTCCTTTCACCAGTTATGTGTTTTACTTCACTGGGAAGGAAGCTAAAGTGCCAGATTATTCTGCTAGATTTTGGCCACAGGGAGAGGCAGGCGACTGGCAGAAGGGGCAGACCCCAGGACTCTGACTCAGTCTCCCCGGGCCCACCCACCTCCAGCCAGGACCACCTGCCCAGCCACCTCCAGCCTCCAGCCCTCCGCCAACCGCTCCTCACCCCCCCGGTCCCTCGGGTCAGCCGAGTGGGGAGGGCACTGCCTCCATGTGATCCTGCAGGGCTTCCCCACGCAGAACTGGGCCTCATCTCAGGACAGCCCCTTACCCACTGCATCCGGGCCGCCAGCATCATTCCCTCTGAGTGCACTCAGCCTCTTCCCACCTCAGGGCCACTTCCCAGGTGGTGGCTGGTCTGGAAGGTTCTCGCCTTCACTGGATCACCTCCAGAATCTCTCCCCCCGTGGAAACTGAAAGCTCTGTACGTGCGTTTGACATCATCTGTCTGGTGTATGGCCTTCCTCAGCCTTAGTTCCTGCATGTAGGGAGTATGGGTGAAACGACCCCGTCTTTAGACCTCCCCCGTCAGCTGGAGTAGAAATTCTGCAGCAACTCCCCAACTGGGAAAGCTTCCAACACCACCAAGCAATTTCAGATTTCTCTGGAATTTTATGTTATCTTTTACCACCATGCAATTAAAAGCCAAGGGGACATGTTATTAAGTCCCTGTGAGCATTCTAAATGGCTGTTTACAAACAAAAGAGACAAGTAAAATTTCTGTAAGATAACTGAGTTTCTAAGCAATACTCATTTATTTCTTTGGCACAGTGTCCTTGAAAGACCTCCCTGGAAGAAGCTCCTATTTACAAAGGCAACCAAAGATTTAAGGTACCGGGGCATAAACTTGAAAAATAAATGCATCAAATGATGTGAAGGAAACTATAAAAACTTCACCAAGAGACATAAAGACCTTAATAAATAAACAGTAAATGAGCCTGGCTGGCTCAGTCGGTGGAGCGCACAACTCTTGATCTCACGGTTGTGAGTTTGAGCTCCATTTTGGGTGTAGGGATTGCTTAAAAATAAAATCTTTAAATAAAATGAGCACTGAATGAGAATTCTCAAAATTACGATACTAAATTAACCCTGTGCTCTGCGTAATCCAGATCAAAATACTAACAGTTAACTTTTCTGAGGTTTTTTACCAAATGGTAGGAAAGAATATATCTACATGGTATAATGACACACAAAGACAGCCCAAGAATTCTGAAAAGGAAAACTACTGAAGAGGGACATTTCCCCTCCAAATGTTAGAGACATGTACAAGAATGTTCTTGTAGCGTTATTGATAATAGCCAGAAATTAGACATAATCCAAGTGCCCAGCGGCAGTAGAATGGGTAAATAAATCATTGTATATTCATGAAATTATACAGCAATAGAGAAAGAAGTCCTGCTGTACCCAACAATGTGGGTGCATTGGAGAGAAATAACGATGAGGGAATTAAGGCAGTCATCAAAGAGTACACATACTATATGATCTATTTATATATAAAGTTCAAAAATAGACAAAACAAATCAAGCATGATCAAAACCAGAAGAAGGGTTACCTCGGGGAAAACATTGATGGGTAGAGGGCACAAGAGAGGCTCCTGGCATGATGGTTACACATGAATACACACTTTTTATTTGTTTAGTATAATTATTATTAAATATTTTGTTAAGCAATCTCTATACCTAATGTGGGACTTGAACTCACAACCTCGTGACCAAGAGTCACATGCTCCATTGACTGAGGCTCCAGGCGCCTCGAATATACATTTTTAAAAATTGCACTATTAGAATATACCAAAAAATACATCAGTAAAAATGAATGAACTGCTGCTGAACCAACAACATAAATAAGTTCACAAGATAATAATGAGTGAAAGAGATCAGACGCAAATGAGTGCACACTTGTATGAGTCCATTTATGCAAAGCTAGAAGAGCCAAAATCAACCTTTGATGTTAAATGTCAGAAGAGTGGTTATAGGCTGCCTGGTGACTCAGTTGGTTAAGCATCTGCCTTCAGCTTGGGTCATGATCTCAGGGTCCTGGGATTGAGCCCCACATCTGGCTCCCTGCTCCATGGGGAGCCTACCTCTCCCTCTCCCTCTGCCCCTTCCCCTCCACTTGTGCTCTCCTTCTCTCTCTCTCTCTCTCTCAAATAAATGAATACAATCTTTAAAAAAAAAAAAAAGGTTACATCCAGAAAGGTGAGAACAGGAAAGGGTGGGAGGAGGGATGAGAGCGGTACTGGTTGTTCATATTTTTCTGTTTCTTGATTTGGGTGGTATTTTTTTTTAATTTTATTTATATATTCATGAGAGACACAGAGAGAGAGAGAGAGAGAGGCAGAGACACAGACAGAGGGAGAAACTGGCTCCACGCAGGGACCGGGGTCTCCAAGATCATGCCCTGGGCTGAAGGCAGCGCTAAACCGCTGAGCCACCCAGGCTGCCCCATTTGGGTGGTATTTGCACAAGTATGTTCTCTTTGAGATTATTATTTTTTGTATATTTTTTAATTGGAATTCAATTTTGCCAACATATAGCATAACACCCAGTGCTCATCCCGTCAAGTGCTCCCCTCAGTGCCCGTCACCCAGTCACCCCATCCCCCCCAACCACCTCCCCTTACACTTGAGATTAGATCAAACTATCCACTGATGATGTGTGCCCTTTCTGTATACAAGATATACTTTAATCTGTAAGTTTGTCTTTTATGAAGTACGTGCATTCCCTTTGACCTTGCAATTTCCCTTTTATCATTTTCTTTCCTAAGGAAAAAATAATAAAATCATCCAAAGATGTACAAAGAAATGTATCAAAGCACTGCTTCTAAAGTATAAAAATAAGAAACAATCTAAATGTCTAATGATAGGGGAATCAGATGAATAATTTAGGAAACATGCATACACTGAGGTACTATCCAGTCAACCATAGGTGACACAGATCTACATTTATTGACCTAGAAAAAGTCTCACTACAAAGGCTCAGATGGCAAAAGCTGGTAGATATACTGATGTTTTCTGATATAACACTAAAATGTTTTCTGTGGTAACTTTGGACAAGGGATGATTATTTGATTGCGTTTGTATTTGCCTCAATCTATTTTCTGTCTTTCCTATAAAACCCATCTCTTTTCTTTTTAAACATTTGTTTATTTAAGTAGGTCCTATACCCAGCATGGAGCCCAACGTGGGGCTTGAACTCACCACCCTGAGACCAAGACCTGAGCTGAGCTCAAGAGCCAGGCACTTACCTGATTGAGCTGCCCAGGTGCCCCATAAAACCCGTATCTTTAAAAAGACCTTTAGTCATTTTATTTACATCAAGATGGCCCAGCCATTAGCAAACAGATGACTTGCCTCCCTTAAGAACATAGACTCTGTGGATAGATCCAGAATGGTGTTCCCGGCTCAAACACTTATGAACCACGCTACCTTGGAGGTGTTGCCTCAATTTCAGAGCTTCCTTTTTTAGGCCAAGAAAACTGAAGATAATTGTATTTAGAGGTTTTTAAATATTTCAGTATCTGTAAGGCATTTATCAATGGGTGACACACAAAGACACTAATAAATGTCACTGCCCTGCCCGTAGTCAGGGCTCTTAATTTCAGAATTTGGATTTCAGATAAAACGATCCTTTCAACAGACGCTCAGTTTCCAGGGAAGTAAGAAATAGCCTACACTCTCTTCTGTTCTTGTGAAGTTGTTTTTTGGCTTGTGTTAGCAGCTTTTGATCAAAACTGTTGACAGTTCCGGGACCCCTTTCCTTCGGGAAGGCAAAAGAAATGGCATGACCGGGCCAGAGCAGAATATTCTTGTTTACCCGTGTCAACAGGTGCAGTTACTGCACTTGCGCTCCGAGTTTGATATCTGAAGGGTCAGCAGCCCAAAGGGCTGGGGAGGACCTCTGGTGACACAGCAGACCGAAGGTGGCAGAGAGGTCAGGATCCCGGAGCAGAGCTGCTGGCTCCTTGAGGGTGTCTCTGCATCCAGGACCCATAACCCAGGGGCTTCACGCGGACAGGGCACGGCACGCCCAACGGTCCCTGCCCCTAAAGTGTCAGCCTCGGGCGCCTGGGTGGCTCAATTGGTTAAGCGGCTGCCTTTGGCTCAGGTCACGATCCCAGGTCCCCAGGATTGAGCCCCATGTCGGGCTTCCTGCCTAGCTGGGGGTCTGCTTCTCCCTCCCTCTCTCTCTCCCTCCCTCTGCCCACTCCCACTGCTCTCTCTCTCTCTCTCTCTCTCTAATAAATAAATAAAACCTTTTAAAAATTTGGGAAGATAATTTCTGATGTTGAAACCTGGCTTTAACTTTTCTTTATTTTTTTAAAAAGATTTTATTTATTTATTCATGAGAGAGCGAGGCCGAGACACAGGCAGAGGCAGAAGCAGGCTCCACGCAGGGAGCCCGACGTGGGACTGATCCCAGGTCTCCAGGGTCACACCCTGGGCTGAAGGTGGCCCTAAACCACTGAGCCACCCGGGCTGCCCTAACTTTTCTTTAAAGGCAGTTTGGTTTATATACAATAAAATCACCCTTTCAAAATAAAATCTTAAAAAAAAAAAAAAAAAGAAGAAGAAGAAGAGAAAGAAAGAAATGCCCTCTCAAACATGGCAAGTCCTAGCAACCCCAGTGTCTTGCTGATGTTCCAAAGGAGGAAAATGCGATGATCGAAGCTCCCCAGAACACGAAGCACGTTAGTAAAAGACAGCTACATGCCGTACGAAACCGAAGTTCACCTAGGCTGCGTAAACACTGCCGTGTTCTCATTACGAGGAACTAGAGACAAAGTCGCTGTGAACAGCTTCCTGTGAGGAGACCCCACGGGTAGGGGCAGGGGGCTCCTATTTTATCCACTGAATCAGGTCCCCCACCTGCTCACCCCTCCACGCAGCAGTAATCGTAGCTAAGGCTTGCATCCCACTTGGTGCCACTTCGCTGCACGGACTCGTTTATTCCCCATCGCGACCTGTGAGGCAGACGACCTTCGAGGTGTCAACCCATTAGACTGGGCAACGCAGCCTTGCTACGTCTCTTCATCATCCAGCTCTTTCAGCCACTTTCGGGCTCTGGCTAAAGACCAGTCTCCCCCAGCCAGGCCTCTTGGTGATCAGCTCAGAGCTGCCAGACCTTGAAACACCCAGAGATGGCTCCCTGCCACCCGTCGACATTGGTGACACTGGGTTGGGTGTAGTTGTCTAGGGCTGCCAGTACTGAGACTGCTGGTCACACTGCCAATCCCAGGATGAGCCACCCAAGTGGAGTCTGACTCCATTGTCCCACTAGGCCGCTTCCACCACTTGAGCAGAAGGGAATCCTGATGATGCCTCGGATCTATCTCACAGTGATTCTCAATTTGAGGGCTGCACATTGGAATCACTTGGGGGAACTTTAAAGAATCCATTGGCCAGGGACAACTGGGTGGCTCAGCGGTTGAATGTCTGCCTTTGGCTTAAGTCATGACCCTGGGGTCCTGGGATGGAGTCCCACGTCAGGCTCCCCACAGGGACCCTGCTTCTCCCTCTGTGTATGTCTCTGCCTCTCTCTGTCTCTTATGAATAAATAGAATCTTTAAAAACAACAACAACAACAACAAAAATAATCCATTGGCCAGCTGCACGCTAGGCTAATTGCACCAGAATCTTTGGGGGTGGGGACCAGGCATCAGTATTTCTTAAAACTGCAGGTGAGCCCCAGCTGAAATCCACTGTCAGCTGTTACTGACCTCAGCGAAAACAGTCTTGGAACTAAAGTGTTAGAAAACCCAATACAGAACTGTGATCTGGCCCTCCCTTCTTTTCAATTTATTAAAAGTATAAAACTTCTAAATGGGCTAGATTTCATTTTCTTATTACAGAGAACAGAAAGATAAGCCTTCTGTAGTAAACATATGGACCCACTATTTCCCCAAACTAGGAAGGCCTGAAGAGAAGAACCCTCTTGGCTAGACCAGAAAGAACAGTCAAAGAATGGCCACTTTCAGCAAACAGCTCTTGAGCAGCTACTCTATGCCAGGTATTGTGCTTGACGCTGGGGAAGACAGGCAGGCAGACAGACAGACAGACAGGCGATCACAGTTCAGCACAATATCTATGATGCGGAGGAATACCATGAAACTGTAGAACAGACAAGATAAACTTTTGTCAGTTGGTCAACTGCATTAGGGACGGCTCCGGGGACTGGAAGGTCAGAGTGTGTAGGCAAGGCAGTTGGCCTTAAACTTCTGCAGGGGGGAGGGGACAGGTTGCAGGGGTGGGGGACTTAACAGTGGGGCTGTTTGGCAGTTAGGGGAAGTCTCCAGCTAACCGGGAATGTTCATCTTTGTGTCTACCTAGTTTCAAGGGGACAAACAGTTCTAAGCTAATCACTCATGAGACACAGAACAGGACATTGGCCAAAGGCAAAAGGGTCTATGTCTGGCCTTGTCACTCCTACCCAAGACTTTGTGTATTAGTGTATGTGTGCTTTTCTTCTCTCTCTCTCTCCCTCTGTCTTTTAGTTGGTAACCTTTCAAATATATGCAAAGGAAGAGAGAATAGTATAATGAATCCTCATACAATAATCCCCCAATTTAAGTATCAAAAGTTGGCCACTCTTGGTCATTTAGCCCTCTTTACTTTTTTCAACGTATTTTAAGACAAATCCTAGACAAAGTGTCACTTCATTTTGATATGCATCCGTCAGTTATCTTTAGCCAATTTTTTGACGTTTGGGAAGTTTTCCCGGACAAAGTGACATCTAAGTTGAGATCAGAAGGACAAGCCGCAAAGAGCCTGGTGAAGATGTAGGTGGCGGGGCGGGACAGAGGAGCGGGAATGTTCTACTCATTCATTCTACCCAAGAGCATGTGCTAGGACTTCATGGTAATTTTGAAGAGAAGGGGATCCGTGGGAGATGGGTGCACATAGGTAAGCTGCGGCCCTTTCATACAAGGTTTTGTGAGCCTCAAGTTCTGGAAGGTCTAAGTTAACTAGAGGAGGAGGAGGAACCAGCACGTCCAAAGATTTCCCTACCCCACTCGCTCTCTCCAGCTTTGTTCCTCTGGGGTCCACTTTCAGTTCTTTTTTTTTTTTTTTAAGATATTTATTTATTTATTCATGAGAAACACAGAAGCAGAGACACAGGCAGAGGGAGAAGCAGGCTCCCCTTGGGAGCCCAATGTGGGACTCAATCAGGGTACCCTAGAATCATACCCTGAGCCAAAGGCAGTTGCTCAACCACTGAGCCACCCAGGCGCCCCATCTACTTTCAGTTCTTGCCTGAGGTGGGGACCATGGAATCTAGTGGGTCTCAAGGCAACCGACTAAGCAAAATGCACAGGGGGAGGGGGGGGGCTTCAGTTCTCTCCCTTATCATCCCTCATTACTGCCTGCCAAGGCAGGTGGGCTCCGGCCTGGTCCACCCCCTTCCAGGCTGTTAGGTCAGAATGGAGGCTTCTCTTTCACTGACTTGATGTTCCTGAGCCCCACGCAGAGAAGTGGGGAGCTCCATGTTCTTGAATGAAAGATTGAGGACGTTGCACAGTACACAGCTGAGTCCACACGTCAGGAGAGACCTGAGCTGGCAACAGAGATTTGGGAACCGTCTGCACACATGTGCTGGAGGTGGAAAGGGAGCCCAGGCCCATGACCAGAGCGAGGCCAATATTTAAGCGCCCAGCAGAGCAGTCACATGACATCTTGGCATAATTTCCTTAAGCTGCATAAGTGCATTGGTTCATTATTTCTCTTGTAATGTGTTCCTGTGTGAAAAACAAAACTATGAATTAGGGTCACCTGCGTGGCTCAGTGGTTGAGCATCTGCCTTCAGCTCAGGACGAGATCCCAGGGTCCTGGGATCAAGTACCACATCGGGCTCCCTGTATGGAGCCTGCTTCTCTCTCTCTGCCTGTGTCTCTGCCTTTTTCTCTGTGTCCCTCATGAATAAATAAGCAAAATCTTTAAAACCCCCAAAACTATGAATTATGGCAAAGTCTATGCCTTTTCTTTGGAACCAGTAAATCTATGAGATGGCAGCAAGTTGGGGTACAGCTGGGGGTGGTGGAGGGGATAATGAAATGATCAGGAGGAGAGAGAAGCAAGCTGAGTCCCTGGGAATAAGACGTGAGGGTTGGGGGAGGCAAAAGCACCGGAAGCCACACCCGCCAAAGGGGCAAACAGTTAACAGAATGAGCCTGGGGACCCCACGCAGAATACACATTTAACAAAAATCCATTTTCTTTACTAAAAATTAAAGACATCATAATGACCATTTCTTAAGAGCCAGGGGCTTGGCATCTTCTCTCCGTGGTTTCGCAGACCCCGGGACACCCCACCACGGAGGGATTCACCGTCCTGTCTGCAAATGAGGAGCCGCAGGGGGTGCCTTGCTGGCGAGAAGCGCTGGAAATGACCCGTGTTCTGACTCAGCCACTCGTCCAGCTGTGCCAGCCCGGGCAAGTCGCTTCATCTCGAACCCCTTAAAGACACCTGGCAGGTGAGAGAGCCCCGCTGGAAGCGCCAAGCCGCAAGGGCTCCAATGCCCCTGCACCCCCAAGCCGCAGCCCGGACCGCAACATCCCCATTTCACAGATGAGGCCACGGAGGCCAGAGGCAGAGCTGGGTCTGGGATGCTGGGCTCCCGGTTAGTGGGAAGCTCTCGTCGTGAAGCTGCAGGTGCCGGCGCAGCGGCGCGGACAGCCAGTCCCTTCTCTCTGGGGGTGATCCTGGGGTCCTGGGATCGAGTCCCGCATCGGGATCTCCCGCTGCCTGTGTCTCGGCCTCTCCCTCTGGTTCCACATAAGGAAAAAATGCGCAGAGGAGGTGCCACAGCGAGAACAAAGCTGGCGGGGCGCACTCGCAGCCCGGCTGCAGGCTGGGGAGCCCCCGCCCCCGCCCCACCTCCACTTCTAACCCCACCCTACCCTCATCTCCACCCCGCCCCCACCCCACCTCATCTCTACCCCCACCCCCACCTCCACCCCGCCCCACCCCATCTCTACCCCTACCCCCACTCCGCCCCCACCCCGCCCCATCTCTACCCCTACCTCCACCCCGCCCCCGCCCCGCCCCATCTCTACCCCCACCCCTGCCTCCACCCCGCCCCCGCCCCGCCCCATCTCTACCCCCACCCCTGCCTCCACCCCGCCCCCACCCCACCCCCATCTCTACCTCCACCCCGCCCCACCCCGCCCCATCTTTACCCCCACCTCCACCCCGCCCCCACCCCATCTCTACCCCCACCCCCACCCCGCCCCCACCTCGCCCCATCTCTACCCCCACCCCTACCTCCACCCCGCCCCATCTCCACCCCGCCCCACCCCATCTCTACCCCTACCTCCACCCCGCCCCCGCCCCGCCCCATCTCTACCCCCACCCCTGCCTCCACCCCGCCCCCACCCCACCCCCATCTCCACCCCGCCCCCACCCCATCTCTACCCCTACCCCCACTCCGCCCCCACCCCGCCCCATCTCTACCCCTACCTCCACCCCGCCCCCACCCCGCCCCATCTCTACCCCCACCCCTACCTCCACCCCGCCCCATCTCCACCCCGCCCCACCCCATCTCTACCCCTACCTCCACCCCGCCCCCACCCCGCCCCATCTCTACCCCCACCCTTACCTCCACCCCGCCCCCACCCCACCCCATCTCCACCCCACCCCATCTCCACCCCGCCCCCACCCCCACCCCCACTCCGCGGCCGAGCCCGAGCCGGGGGGATCCGGCTTCCTGCTTCCAGGCCCTATGGACGCAGCCGCCTCTGCCCCGGGGACCCCGTCTCCTGGAGCCGGGGGAGGCCCGGATCGGCTCCTTCCTCGCGGCCCGGCGGCAGTCGCCATGGAAACCGCCGCCCGCGTCACCCGGGACCACAGCTCCCCTCCTTCCCACGCAAGGGGAGAGAAATTTCGACCAATGAGATGGCGAGAGCCCCGTGACGTCAGCAGTCGCTGGGTGGGCGGTCGGGGCTGGAGCCTCGGGCTGGGGGTTGGGCAGGAGGGCGGGCGCGGGGAGGAGGAAGGGTCCCCCGGACGTCCTGCAGGCACCTCCTCTCGGGTTCTCCCGACTCAGCCCTCCCCCATCGCATCCCTCCTGCTCCTCCCCGGGAGCAGGGCCGGAGAAGTCTGGGCGAGGAGTCGGGTCGCCGACTTGCGGGGAAGGTGGGGCTCAGGCTGCAGGGGGGGAGGGGGAGGGCGGGGGAGGGCAGGGGAGGGCGGGGGACGCCTGGGGGCCGGGGGCGCCCGCCAGCCCCGCGGTGAAGGACGGAGCCTGGACGCCCGCCGCCTCCTTCCTCTGCCGCAGACCTGGGTCTCTAAGCCGCAGAGCCGGCGTGCGCCTTCCTCGCGGCAGGCATCTCCTCCCTGGTGTTTGTGGTTGGGGTGAGGAAGGCGGGGGTCCCTGTCAAGGGTTCCTCGGCCCAGGAGGTTCCTTAGCAGGCCACCGAACCGGCCCAACCCAGCTCGAGAGGCTCCCTGCAGGGAAGCCCCTCCTTCCTCCCTGCGTCCCTTGCTCAGCGCGTGCAGGGCCACCTGCGAGCCAGGCCCAGTTCCAAGGACTGCAGGTGCGGCCGCGCGGAAGACAGGAGGCTCCTGCCCTCCGGAGATGGCACTGGGGCGGCTTCGAACCTGCATTCTCCACTCGAGACCAGGACTGCGCTGAAAGTGGCCCTTTGCGCTGAAGGCAGTGAGGAGATCGTGGCCAGACATGGCCCTAAAAGAGGGTAACCCTCCCCTTAAAAAAAAATTAGCTTTGAGGTATAATCAGCACCTACGATGATAAGATATTTGAAGTGTACATCGCAGAGATTTGACACACATACACGTTGTGGAAGGATCCCCCCACGTAGTTCACTAACACATTCATCACCTCACATGCTTGTCTTTCTTCTCTCTCTCTTTTTTATGTGGGAACATTTACAGTCCACTCTCTTAGCAAACTTCAGTAACACAATACAGTGTTTTCAACTGTGGTCACCGTGTTTTACATTTTTAAAAAAGATTTTATTTATTCATGAGAGACACAGAGAGAGAGAGAGAGAGGCAGAGGGAGAAGCAGGCTCCATGCAGGGAGCCCAACTCGAGACTTGATCCCAGGGCTCCAGGATCACACCTTGGGCCTAAGGCCCCGCCAAACTGCTGAGCCACCCAGGGATCCCCGTGTTTTACACTATAATGCTCCTCAGATCCTATTCATCTTAGAGCTGAAAGTTTATATCTCTTTACCAACTCTCCCTATCTCCTCCCACACCCCAGCTCCTGCAGCCACTTTACTCTGTGTTTCTATGCCTTGGCTTTTTTTTTTTTTTTAAGATTTTTTAAGATAAGAGGGGTGTCTGGGTTCATTAAGCATCTACCTTTGGCTCAGGTCATGATCCCAGGGTCCTGGGATGGAGCTGGCATCAGGCTCTCTGCTCAGCGGGGAACTCTGCTTCTTCCCCTCTGCCCCTCCCTGCGCCTCTCTCTCTCTCAAATAAATAAATAAATAAAATCTGAGGGACCTGGCTGGCTCAGTCAGTTAAGCATCTACCTTGGGCTCAGGTCATAACCCAGGGTCCTGAGATCGAGCCCCACATTGGGCTCCCAGCTCAGCAGGGAGCCTGCTTCTTCCCTTTCTCCGGGCTTATTCTCTCTCTCGCTATATCTTTCTCTCAAATAAATAATAACATCTTTTAAAAAAAAATCTGATAGCAAGAGTGATACCATACAGTATGTGTATCTGGTTTTTCACTAACAAGTGTATCCTTTCTTGATGACATCCTGACCATATCCCCCACACTGCCCTTCCCTGGTGTTGGGTAGGGACTGAGGCCTCAGGGCCAACTCTCCGGGCCCCTGTGTAGTGTCCATCCTCTCTTCCCCAGAACAGTCTCTCCCCTTTGGTCTCAGATGGGAAGATTCACCCAGGAAGAATGAGGCCTCAGTTCAAGCCTCAGCCCTATCCTGAGCCGCAGTCTCAGGAAGGAGTAAGAGGGGTATGGTGTCGAGGTTCAAGGGGTTTGGGGGCTGGCCCAGGGAAAACATGACCATGAAGGGCAGTACCACACAAGATTTAACAAGTTTGCCCTCGGGAGGCGGGGCGGGTGGGGGGCGGTGACCCTCTCATAGCGTGAAACCATCAGAAGCTCTAAGTGAGCTCAATGAGCCACCATCCAGCAGAGGCAGGCAGGGGAGCCCCCAGGGATGTGGGACTCACAGAGGGGGCTTCCTTGTCTAGCTACTGGTGCTCAGCAGCAGGGTGGAGAGTGCCTGGGTCAAAGGGCAGCTTGGGGTCTTATAACTATCAGACTGTCTTCTCTCTGGCTCGCAGATAATGGGGTGAGCTGTGTCTTGCAAAGTGTGCAAAAGCAGGCCAGCTCTAAATGGTTAAAAATCTGTTCGAGCTATTTTTGAAGTAAGTGGATGTGTAAAAAAATTTGAGTTTTGCGCCAGGGATGGGGTGGGCTTTGGAGCTGATGGGTCTCAGCCCACAGCCAAGGAACAGCAGCCTAGGGACTGACCTGTGGAGGCCGTCTTTGGCTCATTTGTGTCACACACAAGCGGAAGGAGCCTAGAAAGATCTGCTGATGGTGAGGGCATCTCACTGTGGGTATTTCCCACCCTCGGAGGACTCGGGAGCCTGCCATTCAGGGTGCTTCAAGATCTGGCCCCCACTGGCTTCTACACCAGCCACTAAGTATTGTAATGGCACAGGGGGGAGACAGTCTCCGTAGAACCACCCTCCTCACATCATTTTCCCCCTCGAAAGCCACCGTGGCCTCCCTATTGTCCACTTTGTCCCACAGGCTGGGTGGCTTAAAACAACCAGATTTATTGTGTTAGAGTTCTGGAGGCTAGAGGTCAGAAATCAAGGTGTCGCAGGACCCCGTCCTCTCTCTGGAGGTGCTAGGAGAGGAATCCTTTCTTGCCTCATCCAGCTTCTGATGCTTGCTGGCATTCCGTGAGTTCCTCGGCTTGGGGGCGAAAATCTGCCTCCAGCATCACATGCTGTCTTCTCCCTACGTGTCTCCCACTGTCTGTGTCTCTCTTCTTACAGGGCCATCGATCACATGGGGTTAGGGCCCACCCTTAATGACCTCATCTTAACCTGATTACATCTGCAAAGATCTTATTTCCAAATGAAGTCATATGGGTGTGGGGATTAGGACTTCAACGCATCCTTTTGAGGGATATGATTCAACCCATAATACCAGGTGACTTACGTCCTGTTGAGTGGCCGTGCTGGAGATATGCAGGTGCTTCCAGAGACCTTTCTTATGAGGCAGCCTGTGGGTTCCCTTTGCTTTGTCACTGTCTCTTCCTCCATCCTGCTACCCAGCACTTGGACTCTGATGTCGAGGCCATGGGAGACGAAGCAGCAACATAGGGGAGCCTGAGTGCTACATGGCGTGGAGTACGCTTCCAGCCCTGGACAGCCAACCTGGACTTTTAATTTTAAGGGGAAATAAATTTCAGGCTTTGCTTTGCTACACTAAAAGTTAGAACTATATTGGGAATGATGCAGAGAAGATTAGCACGGACCCTGAGCCAGGATGACGTGCAAATTTGTGGGGTTCCATATTTTATGGATGGACCTAGAGAGTTGCTAAGTAACTCTAGAGAAGAGACTCATGGTTCCCTAAGGGGAGATGGGTGGGGGTGTGGGGGACCCAGAGGAAGGGGTCTAAGGGGTGCACTAGTCAGTGGGGAGCACCGGGCGATGCAGGGAAATGCTGGATCACTATGTTGTACACCTGAAACTAACGGAACACTGTATGTTAACTACACGGGAATTAAATTAAAAAGAATTTTTTTTGAAGCATGTAAATCCCTTATTGGGGAGAAACCCATTGCAGCAGAAACCTGTTCCAGCGAATACACTTTGTGCCATCCTGGACTTGGGGCTTAGCCGTGGGGTTTGGGTTCCCCTCGGAGTTCCCAAGGGGGAGATGAGCCTGGGTCCTTTCGCTTCTAGATTTCCACACTTACGTGGGGAGTCCAGCCCATACCACTCCCCTTCTGGGGGCCACTCAGCCGTGCCCCGGCTCCCTTTGTGCTTCTTTTTGATCCCTTCCTCAACGCAGAGGGTCTCCCGGGGCAGGGAAGAAATTACTCCCTTGCATTCACCCAAATCTCTGTTTTCTGCCATAAGCTGCCTGCCCTGAGTCCCTTGGGGCTTTGGCTTTTGAAACTCAAAACCTTTATCTCTCATCCTGTTGCCTCCAAGATGTAATCTGCGAGCCAGAAATCCAGGATGGATATTTTTGTGTTGCTGCTGGCCTCCTCCTTTCTCTGGGGTTCTGAGCCCAGGAGGCTACAGCTTATGCTCTCATAGGAGAAAGGTCACGACGGCCTAGGAATGGCCAGGAATGAGGACACGCTGGCTAATTTATCAACTATGACCCTGCTGGCATGAGCCTTCGCCTATATGCAGTGTCAGAAACTGCCAGTACTAGAAGATGCCTTTACGGGTCCTCCTCAAGGGCGTCTGGGTGGTTCAGTTGGTTAAGCATCTGCCTTCAGCTCAGGTCATGATCCCAGAGTCCTGGGATGGAGCCCTGTGTTGGGCTCCCCGCTCTCTGGGCCTCTGAGCCTCCCCCCTGCTTGTGCTCTCACTCATACATGTGCACTCTCTCTCAAGTGAATAAATAAGAAATTTTTTAAAAAAGGAATCTCTGAACACCAATAAAAAATAAATTTATAAAAATAAAAAATAAGGAAAAAAAAATAAAAAGGAATCTGCCCCAAAAGAGCAGTTCTGGGTTCAAATAAGTTTGAGAAATGGAGCTTTTACTATGCAAATACACACTGTGCAGTAGACAAAGTGCAGTATATCCTAAATTTATCTTCCTTTCCAGAACCATACACAACACACCAAAGCACACGAGAGTTCTGTCTTCTAAAAATACATCTCCACTAGGAATATAGGTGTGTGTTGTCCAGGAGGGAACATAAGCTGGGACCAAGGGTGGCCTCTGGGGATCCAAGGTGGGAAGTAGATTTCCTGTTCACCGTACAACTTTTGCTCTCTGGGGTTTATGCTTTCCGTGTGTCTCTGTTACCCAACGGTCTATAAGGGGCACTAACTCAGGACATGAACGGGTGAGCCCTGGCACTGCCAAGGCGAACTGCCCTGTCCTGGGGAATCCCGGGAGCTGGACAGATCCAAGCATAGCTCCTGGCTGGGTTTGCCAACACTGTGGCTGACCAAACTCAGATAAGCAAGAGAAGCCAATAACTCAAGAGACAACGGTTTGGAAAAGAGAAGGAGAGACCTATCTGGGGTGCTGGCATCTGGGACAGGTGCGACAGAGAGGGCAGAGAGCAAGGGATCCCAGGTGAGGGTGGGGGGTATGTGTTCAGCATGCGATCCAGGGCAGGGCAGGGGACGTGGGGGGTGTGGTCTTCCAGGCATTCCGTTGCTACTGGGGCTTTCCTGAGCTGGTGACTGGAATGTTCGGGTCATTGCAAAACATCTTCGGCGCCTCAAGAAGGTGCAATGAGACATAGGAACACGTGTGGGCAAGCCCCCTTGCTCCCCTATAGACCCCAACCATCGAAATCAGAAACAGACGAGACCGCTAACTCATGCTCTACCTGAAACCCATGGCTCTCTTTCTCTTTCAAATAAATAAATACATAAAATCTTTAAAAAGTAAAATAGATGGAATAAGTTGATGGAAGCTTAGATAAGCCCAAAACTGGTTATTGAGTTGACATCAATCACATTTAACCGAATCCTCCTGGGGATGGATAGCTGCTGCCTTTTGTCATTGTGGGAAGCATCCTTCAGATGCTCACCACTGGGGGTGAGTGATGTCAGAATGACATTGAGGATGCCGGGAAATAGGAAAGCAAGAAAAACAAGAACAAAATCTACTTTGACTGCTCTAGTCTGGAACTGGAAATAGCAAATGTTTTAAAAGCTGGAATGTGTAGCCAGAGTTGAGACCCACTGGGGTCTGAGAGTAAAATTAAGAGGTCTTCTTCCAGAAGCCATTTCTCTTGTTCTGGATAAGGCAATGGGGTGAATTTATTTATTTATTTATTTATTTATTTATTTTTATTTTTATTTTTAATTGGGTAAAATTTAAAAAATGAGTAAAACTTGGCCACTATCTTCAAATGGCTCCTGGAGCTGGAAGTTGCTCTGTGTCTTATCAGAGATGTTTCTAGAAAGAGCCTCTCCCTGGCTCCCTGTCTACCCCCAGCTTCATTACGTAAGAGCTGAGGTTGGGGCTGGGTTTGCTCAGAGCTGACCTGGGGGGTTGTGTCGGCCTTGGGAGACAGCGAGCTTTGGGACACCTGGAGCACTGAGGGCAGCTGGCCCTTCCAGGAACTTCTGGGAGAATTCCACATTCCAGGTCACGCGCGCAGGCCAGGAAATCCAGGCCGGGTCCCTTGGCTTGTAGAGAGACAGATCCAAACTTTGCTCTAGAAAAGCCTTTCTGATCACCAGCCCTCGGATGAACTAACGGTATTTCTTACCAGCCTGGTACAGCAGAGTCACACAACCTTTATCCAACTCTAGCAATGGAGAAATCATCATTTCTCAGGAGAGAGCATTCCAATTTCGGAAAATTCTATTTTATCTTAAAATTCTTACCTCAACATAATTATGGGCTCGCAGGACATGGCACAATTAGTACAGAGAGTCCTGTGTGCCCTTCACCTCACCCCCACCCCCACCACCAGTGACATCTTACTGGGTGTGACACAGTTTCAAAGCCAGGGGATTGGCATTGCCCATTACCGTTCTATAGGCCTTACTCACTTTTCATCACTTTTTAAATTAAAAAAAAAAAACAAAACACCCCGCATTCACTTGTGTTTGCAGCTTGTATAGATCCTGTATAGAAATTCCTGTTTTTGAGATATAGATCTGTTTCATCACTAAAAAAGAACTCCCTCCCGCTACCTCTTTGTGTTCACACCCACCCATTTCTAGACGGGGAATGTTCTATAAATGGACTCGTACAGTACACAGTCTTTATTTTAACTGTAACAGTGTGGGTGATATATAATTCACAAACCACTCATTTAAAGTGTACAGTTCGGTGGCTCTGAAGATATTAAGAGTTCTGCAACCATCACCATCGTCAAGTTAGAGCCCTACGTCACCCTGAAAGGAAACTTCCCACCAATCAGCAGTTGGTCTCTATTTCTCCCAAAGCCTCAGCCCCAGGCAACCACTAATCTGCTTTTTGTCTGTATGGATTTGCCTGTTCTGGACATTGCATTCAAATGGAATATATAAATATATAGACATAAATTATATTTATAAATATATATAAATAATAAATAAATATATAAATCATATGTTTATAATCATATATTTGTAGTCCTTTGTACCTGGCTTTTTTCACCGAGAATGATGTCATCAACGTTCATCCATTTATCGGTTGTTTCCACTTTTGGCTCTGATGAATTGATTGAACTGATTGGCTATTTTATGGATCGAACTGATTGACAATTATGAATTAACTATTTCCACTTTGGGCTATTGTGAATAGTGTTAGTATGAACATTTACATACAAGTTTTTGTGTGGATGTAGGTTTCTTTTTTTTTTTTTTTTTTTTTTGTGGATGTAGGTTTCTATTTATTTTTTAGGTATATACCCAGGAATGGAATTGCCAGATTATACCATAACTCTATGTTTAACCGTTTCAGACACTGCTAATGAAGGATAGTTGGAAGAAAGGCAGGCAGGGACAAGGGGCCCCCAGGCACCCCGAGAGGAAACCACCCTTAAAAGGGTTTTACTTCACCCTGGCAGGAGCCATCCACCTTTGCCCACGTGATAGGTAGATGACAAAACCTGATCGGGTGACACGCTTGGGGAGGGTTGATGAGATTAAACCAGCCTGCTCCCAAGCCCATAAAAGCCCCTAGACTTAGGAACTCTGGGGACAACCCTCTCGGGTCTCCACCCTCTTTGGGAGCTTTGTACTATCGCTCAATAAACTTTGCTTTGCTGCCCACCAATCTTCATCTGGTCGGCCTCTTCACTCTTCCTGTGACCAGGAAGCCCTGGCACCAAAGGAGAAGGAACCCTGTAACATTGCCAAACTGTTTGCCTAAGCAGCTGTGCTATTTTCTGTTCTCACCAGCAGTGGATGAGGGTTCTGATTTCTCTAAATCCTCACCAACACTTGCTATTGTCTGTCTTTTTGCTTCTAGCCATCCGGGTGGGTGACGAGTCGGACCTCACTGTGGACTTCTTCAAAAAAAGATTTTGTTTTGGGGGCGCCTGGGTTGCTGAGTTGGTTAAGTGTCTGACTTTAGCTCAGGCCATGTTCCCAGAGTGCTCATGTTGGGCATCTTGCTCTGCGGGGAGCCTGCTTGTCCTCTCCCTCTGTCCCTCCCCTTGCTCTTGCTCTCTCTCTCAAATAAATGATTAAAATCTTTTTAAAAAGTAAAATGAAAGACTTGACTTTAAATAATCTCTACACCCAACATGGGGCTCGAACTCACAACCCCGAGATCAAGAATCACACACTCCTACTGACTGTGCGGGCACAGTGCCCCTCACTGTGGTTTTGATTTGAATTTCTCTAATGACTAGAGACATTGGGCATCTTTTCCTGTGCTTGATGGCCTTTGCAAATCTTCTTTGGAAAAAATGTCTACTTGCATCCTTTGTCCGTTTTTAAATTGGATTATGTCTTTTTATTGTGACTGTTCTCATATAATCTAGATACAAGTCCCTTAGATTTATGACTTGCGAATGTTTTCTTCCATTCTTCATTCTTTATGCTTTCTTGATGGTATTCTTTGAAGCACAAAATATTTTAATTTTGAGGAAGTCCAATTTATCTATACATTTTTCTTATGTTTTTTTTTTTTTTTTTTTGTCTTATAGCCTAGAAGCCTTTGCCTAATCTAAGGCTATGAAGGTTTGTCTCTGTATTTTCTTCTAGAAAAGAAGGACTCTTCTAGAAAAGAGATTTGTAGGTGTAGCTACATCATTTGATCCATTTTGAGTTAAAGTTTGTGTATGGTATGAATAAGAAGTCTGATTTCTTTTGTACATGGATACCCAGTTGTCCCAGCACCATTTTATTGAACGACCATTCTTTCCCATTGAATTGTCTTAGCACCCTTTTCCAAGATAGATTGATGGTAAGTGTAAATAAAGGTTTGTTTCTGGACTCTTGATTCTATTCCATCGATCTATTCGTCTATTCTTATGACAACACCACACAGTCTGGATTGCACCAGCTTTGTAGTACATTTAAAAATCAGGACTGTTCTTTGGCAACAGTGTTTTGGCTACTCTGAATTTCTTGACTTTACATATGAAGAATCAGTCAGTTCCTACAAAAAAAAAAAAATCAGTAGGAATTTTGATAAGGATTACATCAACTATGTAGATCATTCTAGAAAGTAAGGCCGTCTTAGCAATATTAAGTCTTCCACTCCATGAGCACAGGGTGTCTTTTCATTTATTTAGGTCATATTTAATTTCTTTCAACAATTTTTTTTTATTTTTCAGACCATACGTGTTATATTGCTTTTGTTAAATTTATTCCTAAGTGTTTTACTCTTTTGACACTATTGTAAATGGAATGCTTTTTTTTTTTTCTTGGAATTATTTTTCTTAATTCCAGTTTCAGGTTATTCATTTCTAGTATATAGAAATACAACTGATTTTTGTATATTGATGTTGTACTCCCTAACCTTGCTGAATTTATTGGTTGTAATCATTTTCAGTGGATTCCTTAGGATTTTTTTTTAATTTTTTTTTTTTTAATTTATGATAGTCACACAGAGAGAGAGAGAGAGAGGCAGAGACACAGGCAGAGGGAGAAGCAGGCTCCATGCACCAGGAGCCTGACGTGGGATTCGATCCCGGGTCTCCAGGATCGCGCCCTGGGCCAAAGGCAGGCGCCAAACCACTGTGCCACCCAGGGATCCCCTCCTTAGGATTTTTTATATACAAAATGTTGTCTGCAGATAAAAAGGTTTCTTCTCATGCATTTTTATTTATTTATTTATTTTAGAATGAGAGAGAGAGCGAGCATGTGCACGAGCAGTGGAGTGAGAGCAGAGGGAGAGACACAGAGAATCTCAAGCACACTCGGAGCTGGACCATGGAGCTGGACATGGGGCTCGATCTCCTGACCCTAAGATCACCAGCTAAGCTGGAATCAAGAGTTGGAGGCTTAACTGACTTCACCACCCAAGCGTCCCTCTGCGTGTTTTTAAAATAGACTTTATTTTTTAGAGCAGTTTCAGGTTCACACTAAAATTAAGAGACATATACCCTCTGCCCCTATACACATAGGCTCCTTCATTTTCAACATTCCCCACTAGAGTGGTGCATTTACTACAATGGGTGAAGCTACACTGGTGCATCATTAACACCCAGAATCCACAGTTTACATTAGGGTTCACCCTTGGTGTTATACCTTCCATGGGTTTTAACAAATGTATAAGGACATGAATCCATCATTATGGCATCACACAGAATCTTTTCACTGCCCTAAAAATCCTCTGTGCTCTGCATGTTCATTCATCCGTCCTCTTGAAACCCTGGCAACCATTGGTCTTAACTATTCCCATAATCTTGCCTTTTCCGGAATGTCATTTAGTTGGAATTATGTAATATGTAGTCTTTTCAGGCTGGCTTCCCTCAGTTAGTGGTATGCATTTAGCTCTTTAGAGCCGAACAATATTCCATTATTGGATGGATTACAATTTATTTATCCATCCCCCTACCAAAGGACATCGAGGCTGCTTCCAAGTTTTGGTAATTAAAAATAAAGCTGCTATAAACATCCAAGTCCAGGTTTTGTGTAGATGTAAGTTTTCAACCTCTCTGGGTAAATACCAAGGAACACGATTGTTGGATTGTATGGCAAGAGGATACCTAGTTTTCTAAGAACCACCAAATTGCCTTGCAAAGCAGCTGTTCCATTTTGCACTCCCACCAGCAACAAACGAGGATTCTTTTTGCTTCACATCCTCAGCAGCATTTAATATGGGCAGTGTTTTGGGTTTTGGCCATTCTAATAGGTGGGTAGTGGAATCTTATTTTAATTTCCTTGATGACTTATGATGTGCAGCATCTTTTCATATGCTTGTTTGCCATTTGCATGTATCTGTTAAGGTCTTTGGCCCATTTTTAAATTGAGTTGTTTGCTTATTGTTAAATTTTAAGTGTTCTTTGAGTAGTTTTGGATAATAGTCTTTTAACAGATGTGTCTTTTGCAAATATTTCTCCCAGTCTGTGACTTGTCTGTTCATTATCTTGACAGTGCCTTTAATTTGCATTTTTCTAATGGCTAATGGTGCTGAACATCTTTTCATGTGTTCATTTGGCAGTTAGTGTAATACCTGTTTATGCCTTTTCTCTGTTTCTTAATTGGAGTTTGTTTGTAACTGTTGAGTTTTGAGAGTTCCTTACGTATTCTTGACATAAGGCCTTTGTTGGATATGTGCAATCATATACTTTAAAAAATTAGTTTCAATCATGTAAGTAGTACATGAATGCATTCTTATGTTGTTTTTTTTTTTTAAAGTAGGCTCCACGCTCAACACAGAGTTTGAACTCATGACCCTGAGATCAAGACCTGAGCTGGGAGAGATCAAGAGTCAGACACTCAACCAAATGAGCCACCCTGGTGCCGCCCATGAATGTGTTCTTTATTTAAAAATAGTAAAACAGGTTTGATAAGGTTTAAACCCCCAAATCCTTTCCTTTTCCGCCATCCTCCCAGGGATGACCATTATTATGGATTTGAGGCGTATCACATCTAGGTTTTTTTTTTTTTTTAATTTTTTAAATTTTTTTTATTTATGATAGTCACAGAGAGAGAGAGAGAGAGGCAGAGACACAGGCTGAGGAAGAAGCAGGCTCCATGCACCGGGAGCCTGATGTGGGATTCGATCCCGGGTCTCCAGGATGGCGCCCTGGGCCAAAGGCAGGCGCCAAACCGTTGCGCCACCCAGGGATCCCACATCTAGGTTTTTTAAAAATACTTTTCTCAAGATACACAAACTCACAGAATGTATATGGTGCTGTTTTGTATCTCAGTTTGATAAAAAGGTTGTACTGTTTGTATCACAGTGCAACAGATGCATTTTTGAATTAAGGATATTTTAGAGACTTTCTTAGTGTTGATACATATCTCCAGTCTGTTCCTTCACACTATTGTAAAAGCCTTGCGTTGTAGGACTATGTTATGTTTAGCCACAACTCTGCTCCTCGACTTCCAAGTGGTTCCCAGTGCCTCTCCAGGCAACAGTGCTGCAGTGAACCACCTCATACAGGCCTCTGGGCACGTGTGGGAGTGTTTCTTTAGCAAGATATAGAGAAAGGGAATGTTGTGAACATTAAGGTATGTGCTCTATCTTTATATGTAGTGTGTGTGTATATATATATATATTTTTTTTTTTTAAAGATTTTATTTATTTATTTTAGAGAGGAAGGGAGAGAAAGAGATGGGGCAGAAGGAGGAGAGAGTCTCAAGTAGACTCTGCGCTGAGCATGGAGCCAATGTGGGGCTGGATCCCACAACCCTGAGATCATGACCTAAGCTGAAATCAAGAGTCTGGATGCTTAGCCGACCGAGCCACCCAGATGCCCCATGCTTTTTGTATTTTCATAGATCCTGCCAAATCACTCTCCAAGGTGTGCATTTTCCCCACACCTTGGCCAACAACCAAGAAAACCACATCTTCTGAATGTAAGGCACACTATTTTGTAGGCCAACTGCCTACCAGCTGCAATGAAGAAGGCAGTCAGAGGGTGGGGGAGAGGAGTGGGGTTCAGAAACGCTGCCGCCGAGGGTAAGGGGGCAGCTCTCACTGGGCCTTCTGTGCCACGGGGCCTGCGCCCACACACTTCCAGCTCCTCTCTACGAGGAATTGTCATTGAGCAGAGGAGACAGAGGAGACATGAGGACTAAGTTCAGTGCGGATTCTGGATTAGAACGTGAAATAGGGGAAGTGAGAACACTGGTGCGACCCCACGAAGTCTGCAGTTTAACTGTTGTGCACCAGTGTCAATTTATTCGCTGTGACCAGCGTGCCCTGGTGATGTTAGCATCAGGAGAGGCTGAGAGAATGAAAAACAGGATGTCAGATCTTGGCAACAGGCCTGTAAATCTAAAATTATTGTAACATAAAAATTTGTAAAAGAAAAGACTTGAACGTGCAATAAAATACAATGTGTGGACTGTACTTGGATCCCAATGGAAACAAACCAAAAAAAGAGACTTTTGGGGGGAGGAAACAGCCAATATTTGAATGTAGACTGGGTATTAGACAGTATTAAGGAATCATTATTAATTTTGTCAGGTGTGATATCATGTTTTATGAACAAAAATTACCTACTGAAGGTGCATGCTGAAGTGTTTATAGGTAAAATGATATAATAGCTGGAACTTGTTCTAAAATATTCAGAAATGATGGGGGTGCCCGGCTAGCTCATTCGGTGGAACATATGAGTCTTGATCTCAGGGCCATGAGTTTGAGCCATGTTGGGTGCAGAGATTACTTAAAAACATAAATAAAATATAAATGGATAACTCTTTTTTTAAAAAGTGAAAATATTCAGAAACAAAAGAGAAGTACTTTTGGTTAAAGTGATATAATCTCTTGGGGTTACTTTAAAATAGCCCAGAAAAACAGGGCACCTGGGTAGCTCACTGGTTGAGCATCTGCCTTTGGCTCAGGACGAGATCCTGGGGTCCTGGGATCGAGTCCCACATCGGGCTCCCTGCATGGAGCCTGCTTCTCCCTCTGCCTGTGTCTCTGCCTCTCTCTCTCTGTGTCTCTCCTGAATAAATAAATAAAATCTTAGAGAAAAATAGTCCAGAAAAGAAAGTGTAGTTGGGAAAAAAGATGAAAACCAGTTGGTAAAATGTTGCTACTTATTGAACCTGGATGGAAGATGACAGGGTGTGGGTGGGGGTGTCTATCACCCTTTTCTCTCTGCTCTTAGGAATGACTCAGGTTTTCCGTAAGAAAAGGCTAAGGAGACAACGCTGCCCCAGGATAGGAGTGACTTAGGGACACTCCACTTTTTCTTCTCACCAGACTTTTTCACACTTCCATAGCGCTTCCCACGTTGTTTGACTTCGTCCATAGAACTTGTCTCCTCTCCAGTCTGAGGGATCCTCGTGGCTGTTTCCTCTCTGCACCAACCGCATCCGCCCCGACAAATGCTTGCTGAGCATTAATCTGTACCAGGCCCTCTGCTGCCCTGGCGGGTGCGGGCGGGCAGGATGATAAGGAAAAGCATCTGTGTTGCCAACTCATTGAATTTATCATCCAGGGTGGCTCATGTCCATGGGCCAGGGCCCTGAGTCACTTGGCTCTCAGCTTCTGTTGTCCTACTCGTTTTCTCACTTTAACTTTGACTTTTCTGCCTCCAGCTTCTAAGGACCCTTGTGGTAACACTGGGTCCACCGAGATAATCCAGGCGGATGCCCCGTCTCGAGAGCCTTTACTTAGTCACATCTGCCAAGTCTGCTTTGCCAGGTAAGGTGGTGATGTATTCACAGGTTCTGCGGGTGAGGACGTGGACATCTTGGGAGGGGTGTTTTCCAGGCTGCTACATCTTTTTTTGGAATTCTATGTTTAAAAAAGACTTGAAGTCAATGAGATGGTTTAAGTGAAGGGAGGATCTGATGGGATCTGACCTCTGCTCTGATTATTGTATCCAGGATGGACTGGGTGGGGGGTAGCAGGGGAACAGGGTTGGGAACAGTGTTAGGAGGCTGTTGGGGTAGCTTAGGTCAAATCATCCAGCTTGGATGAGAATGAAAGGGTAAGGATGGGGAAGAATGAAGAATCATGTTTGATGGATGGATGGGTGGATGGATGGATGGAAGGAAGGAAGGAAGGTTGGATGGATGGATGGAAGGATGGATGGATGAGCGAACAGCCTGTTTTACAACAAAAGGGACCTGCTTCCTGGCTTTCAGTTTCCACTCTAGAAGCACAGTGTGCTGCTCTGCTGCTGGCACGTGCAGCCCTTGACCATCACAGGACGGCCCTCCTAGGCCCACGTGGCCGATGACCTCAGAAGGCTCCTTGTGCCTTCTTTCCTGGAAACTTTTATCTTTGGCTTCAGGACCATGACCCAGCTGAGGCCTCTCCCAGCAGGGGAGCAAAGACACCCAAGCAGCTGCTCGTAGTCGTGTTTCCACCTCCGTTCGAGCTGAGCTGCCTTCCCAGGTCCTGCGCTGGAAACAGCCCCTGAGTGTTAACCTCAGTTTCAGAATAAACAACTGTGACTCCGGTTTCACAATTTACTTGGCTGATCTGCTCGTGTACTGGGAGGTCCGGCACTTTCTTTCTGGAACTTCAGGCGTGTTGTAGGCCGGCGGCCAGAGCAGCCAGAGGCAAGGTGTGATGTGTGTACAGTGGGGCATGTGCCCACTCCACCCCTTCCCTCATGTGTGGGCCCCTCCAAAGACTGCCTTTGTGACTGCAAGGCGACCCCGAAATGGAGGATCAAGGTGGAGGCAGGTCATTCTATTTTGGTGTCTGAGTCAGTGAGCCAGCCCCCACTTCCCAAAAGGCCACCTGACTCAGTCTATGAAGTGGGGCCGGCTCAGGCAACCCCAAAGGCTCTTGGAGCTGGTTCCTTGGATTGCTTTGCCAGAAGTCTTGGGCTGGCAGTGGTGCCTGGCGGGCTGCGACGGTGAGTGTGCAACTCTTGATCTCTGGGTTTTAAGTTTGAGCCCTGTGATGGGTGTAGATTACTTAAAAACTAAACACTTAAAAAATTCTTTGGGAATGAGACTCTTCAGCTGTGCTCAGCTGTAGCTTCCTGCAAACCAGACGTCAAAATGTGGAATGTTCCGACGGCCCCAGGCTCAGTCAAGGAGGAAGGGGGGGCTCGGCTCGGCTCGGCTCGGGCGCTCCTGGGGCCCAGGGACCGCGCAGGCCCCTGCTAAGGACCCCGGCCTTTGCCCCCGCGGTGCTCCAGGGGGGCCGAGGAACCAGCGGCCGCGTGACCTGGCCTTCCCCGGGACCCTCCGACCTCGCGGGGAGGGATTCCTGACCCTCCAGGTCGGGAGCCCCAGGCCAGGGCCCAGCCCGCAGGGCAGGCTGCTCTGGTCCCGCCCCCCGTGACCCTGGCCGGCCCCCGTGACCTCGGCCGCCCCCCGCGACCTCGGCTGCTCCCCCGTGACCTTGGCCACCCCCTGCAACCTCGGCTGCTCCTCCGTGACCTCGGCCACCCCCCGCGACCTCGGCCACCCCCCCCCCCCGTGACCTCGGCCGCCCTCCTGTGACCTCGGCTGCTCCCCCGTGACCTCGGCCACTCCCCCGTGACCTCGGCCGCTCTCCGCGACCTCAGCTGCTCCCCCGTGACCTCGGCCCCCCCCCCCGCGACCTCGGCCGCCCCCCGCGCCCTCGGCCGCCCCCTTCCCAGCCCCTGCGGCTCCCCCTGGAGGCCCCTCCCGCCCCCGGCTTCCGGGGCTGCGGCCCGGGGCTCCCCGAACCCCGCCCGCCCTCCCGCAGGCCCCGGCTCCTCGGTCCCCGCCGCGGACGAGGCACACGGCCCGGGGTGGGGGGGGCCGTGTTTGCCCGCTTGGTCCGGGCCGAACAGGACGTGGCCCAGGCCGGCGAGGACCTTCCCCGCGTCTAGAATCCGTCCTGGGCGGCGGGTGGGCGCCGCCTTCGGCCCGGGGCGTGACCCTGGGCCCGGGATCGAACCCGCGGCGGGCGCCCTGCAGGAGCCTGCTGCTCCCTCCGCTGGGTCTCTGCCCCCCCCGGGTCTCCATGAATGAATAAATAAATAAAATCTTAAAAAATATATAAAAGAAAGAATGCGTCGCGCCCCGCGTGCGGCCCCGGCGCACCCCCCCCCCCCCCCGGGCGGGGCAGGCGGCCCGGGGACCTGGGGACCCGCCCGCGCCCGCGGCCCCCGGAGCACCCCCGGCGGCGCCCGGAAGGGGGCGCAGTGCCCGAGCCTGTGACCCGGGTCGGACGCGCAAGTCGCTGCGGGTCCCCGCGGGTGAAACCCACGAGCGCCCCGGGCGGCGCCGCAGGACCCGGAAAGGACACGGACGAGCCACCGCGCCCGGGGCGCCGGGGTCCTGCACCCCCCAGGGGCGAGCTCGGCGGGCGCCCCGGAGGCGGTGGCTCCCACCCCCTGCCCTCCAGTCCACCCCACTCGTGTTCCTCGGCCTGGGGGAGCGTCGGGGCTGGGTGCTTGCGAGCACCTGAACACCTCGGCCGCTTCCGTTCGCTTCTGTTGGGGCTTTTGAGCTTTTTTTTTTTTTTTTCTTTTTTTAGATTGTATTTATTTATTCATGAGAGACCCAGAGACAGAGACAGAGAGGGGCAGAGACACGGGCCGAGGGAGCAGCAGGCTCCTTGCACCGGGAGCCCGACGTGGGACTCGATCCCGGGTCTCCAGGATTGCGCCCTGGGCCAAAGGCAGGCGCCAAACCGCTGCGCCACCCAGGGATCCCCATAACATTATTTTTTTAAGTAGGCTCCATACCCAACGCGGGGCTCAAACCCACGACCCTGAGACCAAGACCTGAGCTCTGGCCAAGAGTCGGATGCTCAAGAGTCAGATGCTCCACCAAGAGAGCCACCCAGGGCGCCCCTTATTGTTGTGATTGTTTAACCTGTTGACAATCAAGAAATAGGGGGTGTAGCCCAGAGTAAGGAGCCCTGATCTTTTTATTTATTTATTTTTGACTTCCCCTCCTCCGCAAGGGGCACAGAGCTACCTTCTGCAGCATGAGTCTCCGGAATGGCACTGGTGTCTGTCCCTCCCCTGCTGCGTTCCCAGCAGCGCCCGAGCCCACGAGGTGGACACACTATGTCAGAAAAGCACGCAGGAAACCCTCTATTTACCTGCCGATCCTGACTTCCCCAGTCAGCGGCTAAAGGAGGCTTCAACCACTGGATCTAATCAAAAGGATTACCTCGACGACCTCGACGACCTCGACGACCTCGCAGGCACTTTTGGTAAATGCTTTGAGGCTTTTACTCTACAGGTAGTGATGCAAGGTTGCCAAATATATTTTACGTTCTTGTCACACAATTTTGAGACATGACACTCTGATTTAGGACCGGAACTTAACCTGACCTTTATTTGGTGTACATTTAGCATCATGCCCCATACTGGTGTTAAGTGGGCCCAGGGGCTCAGCCGGCTAAGCGTTCAACTCTTCTTGGTTTGGGCTCAGGCCATGATCTAGGGTTGTCGGATTGAGCCCCACATTGGGCTCCAGGCTTAGCGGGGAGTCTGCTTCTCTCCCTTTGCCCCCCATCCCACTCGTGTGCTTGTGCTCTCTCCCCCCCAAAATAAATACTTAAAAAAAAAATGGGTCCAGCGAGGGAGGTTAAAACTACATCAGTTATAACTTACATGTGCTTATGAATTAAGAAATTAAGATCAACTGGATTTTGCAAGGCAGTGCGGAGTCAGTACGGGGCCCGATCTGTTCTAACCCAGGCTGGCCGACAGTTAATACACCATTTCCCACCGGACATGCGACGCCAGACAGAATGAATGATCTGAAGCTTGATGAAATGGCAGCAGGGTGGGGACTCCTGCCACAATCTGGAAATTAAATGATACGTGAGGGTCATTCTGATTAGAAGGTGAATATAAAACCATCACCTCGCCATTCGGGACTCTGGGAGTATTCTGAAAGTACAGCACACACCGTGACCTTCGGGACCACCCAGGGTATCGCCCACGTAATTGTGCACATAGGATTTGCCTGCTTCTGAGCCTGGGCTGCCGCTGACCAATGATGCTGCTGTCTAGGAAATCTGGGGTTACACAAAAGCAAACCCTAAACTGAGAGCTCGAGATTTAGTGTTTTTTTTTTTTTTTTAAGATTTTATTTATTTGACAGAGACAAAGCGCACAAGCAGAGCCAGAGAGAGGGAGAAGCAGACTCCCTGCTGAGCAGGGAGCCGGATCCGGGGCTCGATCCCAGGACCCCGAGATCATGCCCTGAGCCGAAGGCAGATGCATAACTGACTGAGCCACCAGGAGCCCTGAGATTTAGCGGTTTTAAAACCTCTGGTCAGGGTGCCCAGGTTGATAAAGCTGAACGCTGCGTGTTATATATATTATAGACATCAAGTAACACCACAAGCATTTTAAAAAAAGGAAGTTTATTGGTCTTTAAATGGCTCAAATTGCAAATAAACCAATCGGGTAGTGGCATCAGCCTAAGACATGTGATGCATCTTTGTCAGTTGGCTTCATAGCACCTCAGTACCCAGGAGAGGAAAGGTGTCAGAGCGAAGTCACAATGTTAGTGGTTAGGACCCCTGGTTAAATAAGACTGCAATGAGTACACGTGGAGATCGCTGGGCCCGCCGGGCCAGTGTTACATCGGCAACTGTAATTCTGCACATGGCATAGCCTATGAAAAAATACGAAATGAAAGATGTACATCTCAAACCCTTTAAGGACAAATATTTAACATGACAAGTCAGATGTAATATCTAAAGAGCTGAGAGTTCCTAAAAAGCCTATTTTTGTTAACTTTACGTACACACCTGTTACCTGGAATGCCTGAACACACCTTTGACTTGTGGAAATTAGGACTGAGCGAAAAGAAAGACGAACTTTGTTGAATCAACTGCCTTAGCCCCAGTCCGAAGAAGAAAAGAAACCTCTTGACAGTGGTGTATTTCCCATTGAAACTACGTCCCCGAATAGCATGCTAGAATTTTCCCAGTGGGCACACCACACAACGGCGACACAAGCTAACGTCTGGCCTGCGTGTGCCACACGTGCTTTCTGCACTACACTCGGGCTGCCCGCCGGTTGTTAACTTTAGGGAGCCGCGCTCTGGCGTTCTTCATTATGAACGCGGACCAGAGAGACTCCCGAGCACTCCCCGAGCCCACTGCAGCCTCCTGAGCGCACACTGAGAAATGGCCAGGTGGCAAGCACCCAGGCTTTCCCCAAGTGTTCCAGTGCAAAGGGCCTCAGCTCTAGTGACGTTCTCCGTGTGCCCCGTTCCGGAGAGACCAACGACCTCACACACGCTCACCACTTGTAGGAAGGGATTTCCAGGGACCGGCGTCTTAAAGAAAAACGGGCTCACTGAAACAGAACTGTGCTGAATCCTCACAGTCTAAAATTATCTTACAAGTAGATGCCGGCCCTTCATTTCACACTACCTTACAGTTAATTAAAAGTAATCAAGGAGCTCTGGAACCTTACTTTCAAGAACCAGAGTATGGCACACATTTTAAATTTTGGACAGACTCCTAGCAGACGGGTTATTTTTCAAGAATCTTCTATACAAAAGTTGTACTGCATACCAAGCAAGCATTCTCTCACCAGGACACACGCGGCGACAGGCCCACGGCACCAGTGAGGACACACCCAGAATGATGTCACCGGGTATTTTTCGGTTTCTAAATTAAGGCATATTCAAAAATTTCCATGTACAAGTTTACACCACTTTTCTACGTTAATCACCAGGTAATTAATGCAGGTTCACAGATGAATTACTCTCAATTTAACTATATGCAACAATCATGCCAATAACTTTTCTTCTATGTTTTGCATAACAATGGTTAAAAAAAGTGGTACAGTTTAACTACCATGTTCACAATTGTCATTTTTCAAGGCAGTAGAAGACCAAGACATTTTAAAATGATATAAAATTTAAGCTTTATAATAAACCAGAGGAAGTAGCCTTTCCTCCCATTCCCCCCACCCCGTCTCAGCTCTAACAGTTCCAGAAAGACTGCCCGCAAAACACAAGCCCACACGCTACATTCGGGACTGCAATAAATGTAGGCGATTATGAAAGAAGTTGAACTTTGCTTCTTGGTGAAGCCACATTAATTTCTTTTTTAAGTGAATTTGACTTTCAGTGCAGTTCCAATTCATGCTTTTAGTGATACATAACAATTTCCAAATTGTTAAAGTAATTTCAGTCAATTGAGCCTTCGATGGCAATGCTTATAAATTATATTTATTAGTATGGTCAAGATAAGAAAGGAGTTTGGGCTTTGATTATAAAATGCAACATCTTTCTCTGATTCTCTTGGCTAAACTTTTCCTCTTCTTTTTTCCATTCTTTTCTTTGCTGTCTTCCATCTTTCTGGCTCGAATTTCTCTCATTAAATCAAAAAATACCTAGAAAGAAGAAAACAGGGTAAATAAAACCAACATATCATATGAGCTTGGTACTTCTTGGAACCAAAGCAGCAAACCTTGGAAATAAGCTAAGAATGACGACTTAAGGGTTCCTGTTTGGGAAGCACAAGGAGAAGATGGCACAAAACCAGAGAGACTCGGCGGGAGGGGGCCGGTGGGGGAGGATCGCCGTTGAGATCCCGCCCCGGCCCCCACCCAGTCCCACCCGGTCCGTCCGGCTCAGCCATGATCAAGGCGATCCTCAGCTTCAACAACCACGGGAAGCCGCGGCTCTCCAAGTCCTACCAGCCTGACAGTGAAGATACACAACAGCACATCAGCAGGGAGACATTCCATTTGGTAGCTAAGAGAGATGGAAATGTTTGTAATTTCCTAGACGGAGGACTATTAATCGGAGGATCTGACAACAAACTGATGTATAGACATTATGCAACATTGTATTTTGTCTTCTGTGTGGATTCTTCAGAAAGTGAACTTGGCATTTTAGATCTAATTCAAGTCTTTGTGGAAACATTAGACAAGTGTTTTGAAAATGTGAACTGGATTTAATTTTCCATGTGATAAGGTTCACAATATTCTTGCAGAAATGGTGATGGGGGGAAATGGAATTGGAGACCAACATGAATGAGATTGTTACACAAATTGATGCACAAAATAAACTGGAGAAATCTGAGGCTGGCTTAGCGGGAGCTCCAGCAGTGCTGTATAAGCTGTAAAGAATATGAATCTTCCTGAGATCCCAAGAAATATTAACATTGGTGATATCAGTATAAAAGTGCCAAACTTGACCTCTTTTAAATAAAACATTAAAAAGGCCGCTCCCATGTAAAATCCAGGGGGAAAAGTCATCTAAGTTTACCATGCACTTGTTTACCAAAAATAAGAGGAAGAGAGTCTTAACTTTTGCTCTGGATTTAAGTCAAGGTACTGTATAAAAGTTGTGTAAAATCAGTATGGAAGTTCAATGTTGCTTTTCTTGCTCAGTGATTTTGAAGAAATTGAGTAGTTCCAGTGTGATATTTCTTTCTTTTCTAAACCGCATTCCTGTGCCCACCTGAAAGCATGCCTCTATGTATTGGCTACTACAGTATTTCAAACAGTGTTTGAGACATTTCTTTAAATTATGTACAATCCACAATGTTGGTGTGTTGTATGGATCACAAGTGCAGCATCCCATAATTCTTTGTGTTGTCACGGTTGTTATTTAAACAACCAAATATGTATTGCATGAAAACATTATGACCTTTCCTCTTAGTTTAAATAAACTCCAAGGTAACTGGACTTCTAAAGTACCTTTCTATTTGCCTGATATCTACTTTAGCAATAATTTTTTTACGACCCTCTGACTCAACAAAGTAAATAAAAGTATATTTTATCACTGTTAAAAACAAACAAACACACAAACCAACTCCAGAGACTCCTTCCCCAAGGTACTGGGAAAACTGGGAACATTCCTGTATTGCACTTTTCAGTAAAATTGTTCCCATCATTAACCTAATCTTCCCATTCCAATTTTCAGGGAAAAAAAAAAAAAAAAGACCAAAGCCCTACAAATGATGATAGCTCCAAAGTTAAAGCTCAGTGGATTCCATCTGAGTAACTTACAACGAATGAATGTATTTTACCAATTCACATTTAAAAGTAATTAATCTAATAAAATTTATGGTTAATAACTATATATAGTTTACATATAGATACACATATAATATCTAGTTAATAACTTGCTTTTCTTCAGCTCCATTTTTAGAAACAAAGCTGAGGAAAACAAGTGCTTCCTTTATGATGCGAAGAAAACAATTTATTTCAACATATTTGAGAATTTATCAATTCTGGTGCCTAGAAAATGGCAAATGAGAGATATTCACATAATAATTTAAAAATTACTAGTGTAACAACTCAAAAGTTAAACGTCAGTAACAAATGTTTGAGGGCAGACAGGTCTACAGGGACGTGGGCTCACACTGCCTGGTCATGAGTGTGTGCGCGATGCCTAGAAGAATGACTTTCATGGGTTACACTCTAAAATTCTGAATTTAAAAAAATTATTATAATTTCTATTTTATTTTTCTCATGAGCATGAAATAAGATGTGACATCACACCGATGTATTAAGAACTCAACTGAAATCAGAGATTTAGAAAACCCTAGTTAGCTTGTGCATTGTTGAGTGTTGTAAGTAAGCAAATGTATGCTATGGAATGGCTGCTGGGCCTTTTCAAACACTCCTCCAGCTGTCTAAAGGAAACACTAACTGGAAAAGAGAGGTGCTGTCAAGGATAGCAGAGAGCTACCTGCATGTGTGCAGAACAGGAGCTATGTGGATTTGCCTGCATTTGAAATGGAAACAATGAAATGATAAACCAAACACCAATATTATTTTCAGGATGAAGAGAACAGGGGACACGGAACAGTAAGGCATCTCTGAATATACCTCGTCATACAACTTCTACTTTGGAAATGTAAATGTTTTACAGCTTAAAAAACGAAAATAAACACAAAAAAGCAGCTGCCCAAAACTGCAAATCAAACTAAAACAAGACTAACTACATGTTCATAGTTATATATAAGATATATACAAGTATATATACAAAAATAAAAAATTAAACCTCAACAAATAACAAGAAAAATCTTAAACTTCACTTTGTAATTTAGCAGTTGATAGTAACAGTGGTATTACTCTTTTGGAAGAATTTTATATATATGTTGCGGGATAGTATATGAGCAATTATGTGGGTTAGGAATGACGATTTTCAGTGCAAGAGAGAAAATACATCTTTCTTATATCTAAGTAAGATATAAAGTCAAAGAGGTTAGGGGATCCCTGGGTGGCGCAGCGGTTTAGAGCCTGCCTTTGGCCCAGGGCGCGATCCTGGAGACCCGGGATCGAATCCCACGTCGGGCTCCCGGTGCATGGAGCCTGCTTCTCCCTCTACCTGTGTCTCTGCCTCTCTCTCTCTCTCTCTCTGTGTGACTATCATAAATTAAAAAAAAAAAAAAAAAAGTCAAAGAGGTAGAGAATCCTGAATGCTAAAACTGAATTAGCAGTAACAGTATGATCTCATGATTTGTTTTCTTTCAATCATACGCATTTCCCAGCACTTCACTGAAAGGCCATGAAGCAATGACAACCCAACAGCAGTAAGCACATTAGTCCTCAGGCTGTTGCTGCTAAACACCATTCCTCCCAAGAGAACCAGTGTTCCTTAGATAAACGGCTGATTCCTGATCTGAAGCAAGAAACAGAAAGTAAATCAGAAGGCAAGGAAACTATTGGGGGGGGAAAAAGGCAAGGAAGCGACCAGAGACTAATGGCTTAAGTCAAACGGACACGGGACCAACACACAACAGGGAAAAATTGAGCGAAGCAAGCCCACGGAGAGTGCAGGAGACTGAAACACATGGGTAACACGACCCCTGGGGTCTCTGCCCTCACTCCTTGCATCTTGGCTTCCCTGCGGCGATTTTAGAATGTCTGTGCTTGGAGTGCACAGCTGGCCAGCTCGGGCAGGAAGCTTCCAAACTAGCTACATATAGTATCAGAGGACTTGCTTGTGGCTTCCTGATGCACACAGATCACTATGGAGTGAACTTCAGAAGAAGGTTTTTTTTAAAGTAGGCTCCGCACCCAGCATGGAGCCCATCACTGGGCTTGATCTCATGACCCTGAGATCACGACCTGAGCTGAAATCAAGAGTTGGACGCCCGAACAACTGCACCACCCAAGCACCTGTTATAAAATTTAAAAAGCAAACTACAGAAATGGATGATCTTCATACACAGAAATATTTTATATATATACAACATATATGTGTGTGTGTATATGTGTATATATATATTTATTATTTATATAAATAAAAGTACTATATATAAAAATCCTATTTATACAGGGAAACACAAGCAAACACAAGCTTTCCCTTAGACTCTATATATTGGTCTTTAAATGCAGATAAACGTCTGGAAAGACATACTTAAGTTAGTAGTGGTTACCTTAAAGGAAGGGGAGTGGAGTGGAATTTGGGTGAAGAGTGACTCATAGTTTCTCCTTACTACGAATTTTTCTTATACAATAAGGTGTTCACGTTTTTAATGACAAAAAAATTAAAAATACAGTACATTTCTTCTAAAATTCTTTTCCCAACATAAAATTGGCTCTCTTTATGTAATAAATCATATTCTCCTTTTTGACATCTACTTGTTCAATCTCTTTCCATTCCTCCAAGATGTTCCTTAAAAATTAAGAGCAATCTTGGAGTTATGCATTAAAGAATGAAGACATTTAGCCAGAAGGCCACTAACAAGGTCATGAAGTGAACCTGGCACCCAGTGAGTCTAAAAGCAGGTTTGCCAGGTGGACCCTTGCCTCTGGGTGACTCTCTGAGACAGGCGAGGCCCTGGCTGGACCACTCAGATGGTCATGAAGCTTTTTACAGGGTGGACTCAAAATCTGCCTCTGAAACTTCGATGTGATGGTCTATTTGGAATCCAGATGAGGACACGGCATGAGCCCTTAATGTCTCGTAGGGGAGTTGAGCGTTTGTTTTCTGTGACAAAACAAGATACTACCTAATATAGGAGACAATATTAACACTCACTACCCCAGAAAACTTGTACCAGGCTTCATAGTGGGTGACGTACACCCTAGGAGATACCACAGGTACTCCAACCAGGCACTTGAGTCGGCCACACCCAGAACCAGCAGATGCCATCACAGGCCTTTTGAACTCGAATCGGGTATGTAATCTCTCTGCATCTCAGTTTCCTCATCTAAAAGAGTGAGCATGGGAAGAGTACTTACACCTTACGGGGTTAAAGATACCTGGTTAGTGCTGGCTACAGTGCCTGCGTCTTATAAACACAAATGAAAATGTGCTCTTCTATTAACATTATTTCCTTAGCAAGAAACCAAATATAACCTAATTCTAGAAACTGGATAGTTGCTGTAAGTTACTTTTATTTAGCCACTGAGGTATTTTATCTGGCATTTACACTCTTCGGGCTGTTGTGGTACGTGAAATGACAGTATTTATAAGCCGCCACATTTAATGTTATTTTGTTTTGGAGAGGTGACCCCTGACTACAGACTACATTTCCCCAAACTGGCCACAGCAACACCCCCCTTCCCGCTTTTCCAGCACCTTGCCACCCCCATCAGGAAGTGGAGTGGATTCCCCTTCCTCCTGAACCCGGGCGGGACTCTGTGACCACTGCAGTTAACAGGACAACGTGGAAATAATGCTGCATAACTTCCGAGGCTAAGTCATAAAAGGTGATGTGGTTTCTGCCTGGTTCTTCCCTTGTGACGCTTGCCCCTGGCGCTCACCGTGCCACCCTCCTACAGGGACGGGTTTTTGTTTGTTTTGTTTTTTAAAGATTTTGTTTATTTATTCATGACAGACAGAGAGAGACAGAGGCAGAGACACAGGCAGAAGGAGAAGCAGGCTCTCTGCAGGGAGCCCAACATGGGACTCGATCCCGGGTCCCCAGGATCACGCCCTGGGCTGAAGGCAGTGCTAAACTGCTGAGCCACCTGGGCTCAGCAAGACGCCTAAAGCACGACACGTGGAGAAGGTCCCATGGTGAGGAACGGAGGAGTCCCTGTACAACAGCCAGCATCGACTGGCTGACTCAGACACGTGTGAACAGTCTTGTGAACCTAAGCGGAGATGCTTCCAGCTGAGGCACCAGATACTGTGGAGCAGAGACAAGCCACCTCCACTGGGACCCGTCCAAATTCTTGGCCCAGTGGTTCTCAGAGCATAGTAAACGGTGGTCTGCTCCTGATACAGCCAGAGTAACCAAAATAGCCTATATCCAGCCCCGCCCCCGCCAGGGCCGCAGTCTGCACCACTGGGGAGCTTGCAGGAAATGCAAATTCTCAGCTCCCACTCATAGCACATGAATCAAAATCTCTGCGGGTAAGACCCAGGAATCCGCGTCCGTGAAGTCTCAGAGACAATTCTACAGCTAGAGTTGAGAGGCACTCGGCACAGCCTAGATGCCGGGGGCTGGCAAAGGCCCCATTGCGGGGCTCAGGGAGCCTGCCCCTGCCTCAGCCGATGGGCAGTCTTCCGGAAGACGTGCGTCTCCGACAGGAGGATGAAATAACGCACCTGGGCTGGCTCCTGAAAAGGAGGCAGGACTCAGGGAAGGGCCACCTGAACGAAGGGGGAAGATCGGATAGAGGAAAACAGGGTGGGGAGTGGAGGCGTAGTAATAGATTTCGAAGCCCTCTTCTGTGGGGCTCCTGTCTCGGGAGGCACCTTTACTTCGGAGAACCGGCATGGGGTTGGGCAGGTGTCAGCTCAGAGGACTTCTGCCACGCCTTTTAAATTATCCAGCTGATCAGGATTAAGAAAAAAAATTTTTTTTTTTTTTAGAAAAAATTTTTTTTTAAAAAGGCAGGGATTCAGGTCAGAATCCTGTCAGCAAGAGGAAAAAAGTCTCATGTTGCGGTGTCTCTCGGGAACCTGAGGACAAGGTGAAGTAGGAAATTCCTCACGTGCTGCACTGGAGCATTCAGGGCGGATACAAATCAGCACACGCTAAATCACCATTTGCAAGTTTCACAAATCTCTAGACACAGTGGAGCTGAGACAAAGCGAATCAACTTATTGTTAACATGATGTGCAGTAAGGAGGGCCACCCTTTACCTTGTCAACATTAGCTCGGGTTTTCGCAGATGTTTCCACATAGTTAACATTCCACTGGTCGGCTCTGGTTTTTGCCTCTTCTACAGAAACCTGCCTTTTATCTTCTAAGTCTGATTTGTTACCAACCAGCAGAAATGGAACATTCTCATCTTCTTTTACTCTTAAAATCTGCTCCCTGGACAAGAGAAAATGAGAAAGAAATATTAAAATCACCCCCACATGTTATACTAACAAAATAACAAAACCCATCTGCAATTAGCATTTGTTTACATGTTTCTTTACAATAGCAACTAGCTCATGCAAGGTAGGAAATGAGCCGCGCTTCCTCCTTATTCCACCATCGGTCACCCGAATTACACACTCACTTCACAGATGAAGGAAAAATGCACTAGCGAGGAGAACACAAATACGGCAGTAGAGGCACAAAATCCAAGTGTCAAATGCAACTTTCTCCGAATGTTTTTTAAAAATCAACTTCTACTGGAAGGATGGTTTTAGATGTGTAGGACAGTCGCAAAGACGCTAGAGTTCCCATACCCTCGCACCCAGGTTCCCCTTACGGGCAACATCTTACGTTAGTGTGGTACATTTATCGCAACTAATGAGCCACTCTTGAGACGTCTTTATTAATTGAAGTTCAAATTTTATTCCAATGTTCTTAGTTTTTACCTAATGTCCTCTCCCTGTTCCAGGATCCTGTCCAGGATCCCGCATGACATTTAGTCATCACATCTCCTCAGATCCCACGTGGTTCTGACAGTTCCCAGACCTCCTTTGTTTCTGATGACCTTGACAGTTTTGAGACATGCTGGGCAGCTACTTTGTAGAAAACCTCTCAGTTGGGATTTGGCTGATGTTTCTCTCATGATTAAACTGGGGTCACAGGATTGGGGGAGGATTGCCTCATATCACGGGTCCCACTAAATGTTTCTAAAAACCCCACACAGGCCAGACATCTCTCGAGTACAGGTGTTGTTTATTATTATTATTATTTTTAAGATTTTATTTACTTATTCATGAGAGACAGAGAGAGAGGGAGAGGCAGAGACACAGGCAGAGGGAGAAGCAGGCTCCATGCAGGGAGCCCAACGTGGGACTCGATCCCGGGACTCCAGGATCAGGCCCTGGGCTGAAGGCAGCACTAAACTGCTGAGTCACCCAGGCTGCCCAGATGTTGTGTTTAGAGAGAAGTTATGTGCCATCACCAGTTTTAAAGGTGTCATGGTTCTCGGCTCTTCCCAGTCATGTGACTCTGGGCAAAAATGCTTCTTTGCCCTGGTCTCCTCACATGGAAAATGGGGCTAACCACAGAACCTTCTTCACCCAGGTGCTATGAGGATGAAATGTAAAGTACCTAGACTTGTGTCTGGCACACAGTGAATCCTCAACGAATGATAGTTGCTCTTAGTGATTGCTGGAGAAAGACATTTTTTCCCTAAATCAACACCCTCTGGCTATCTTACTCACGCCCCTCCTTTGAAATTTTTAAGGGATTTGAAACTACAGGAACAATATTTTAGACTAAGAGAAAAGGAGATGAGTAATGGGGTTATTAGCATGACAGATTAGCAGAGGATACTGACTTTGCAGCGATCTCTCGTGATGTTTGAGATGGAACACGAATCTTTGCCAAGCCTTAATCTCACATTTGTCTATTCTGTGCTTCCTTGACAGCATCGCCTGAATACCACCACCACCTCCACTGCTGCTAGCATTTTACGGAGTGCTCGCAATGGCCATGGGCTTTAAATGTCACTAACTGCACGCGTTATGTTATGCACCACTAAGAAAAACTGCTGCCAGTCATAATGAAAGATGTTCTACTAGAAGACATGGGCCTGATTTTAAGAGATGATAAGATGTAAAAGAATGTGTGTTTTAGAATCTATGAAATTCGCTAGTATCCAGCTCGTCTTGTTCATCTTGTTCACTGAGAGCAGTGCCTGGTACGAGGTGAGCACTGTGTATTAGGCAGTGTTATTTTTAGTATTCCTTCATTCACCTGGTTACCGATGTTGTCGTAAACATTCCAACAGACTCAGCGATTGCAGGCAGCTGTCTGGACCTGAATTCCTAGTTTTCTAGCACGAGCAGATTATGGACCACACAGTCACCTCCATCTTTCACTGATCTGTACTTACCTTAACCACCCTATGAGGAAGGAACCAGGTCAGCTGGGCCCAGTAACTGGGGGACGTGTGCTAAGCTGTACAGGACAGGAGGGCTGTGATGTTTTCCTCCACTCACGTGGCCTCTTGCAAAGACCATGGCCACACCACCATTACTCCTATTAAATTTACGTGTTTGTGAAGAGGACATTGGCCAGTCATAATCTTTTTCCAGTGTTGGACAACAATGTGCTGTTACCTTCTTAACCAGGTTCCTTTGTGATCAACAGCCTCAACGAAGATGTCAACAATAGACTTACGACTTGATCTCACTAACTACCAGAGACTGACTCTGGTTTCTTTGACTCTAGTACTTCTGGTCATATGTATACACAGTCATTAATTTATCTCTTAGTAAATATCTACTAGGCTTTCTGCGTCAGGGGCTTCAGGAAGACCAATACTTCCTGTTACTGTGTGATGAATGCTACCACAAATGTGGCCGTGGAAAGCCCATGGACGTCCTGGGTTCAGGGATGAGAAGATATTATTTCTTAGAGTGAATTAGTTGGTTTTAATTAGCTACTTTCCTGGATGTCAGAGAAAGGCAATGCTCGTCTTCATTCACATTTTACTTAATGTGATGCTCCCTTTAAATAGAATTTAAAGGCAACTATAGAATTTTAGAATAGGAAAGTACCTTTACAAACTGGTCCAACTTCTTCATTTTTGACGTGCGAACTAAAAAAAATAAGAGTTTTCTAACATTTCTTTCTTTTTTTTTTTTTTAAATTTTATTTATTTATTTGAGAGAGAGCCAGAGTGAGAGAGTACAAAAGCAGGGTGAGGGGCAGAGGGAGAAGCAGGCTCCCCGCTGAGCAGGGAGCCTGACGTGGGGCCCCATCTCAGTATCCTGGGATCATGACCTGAGCCAAAGGCCGATGTTTAACCTACTGAACCACCTAGATGTGCCTCTAATGTTTCTATCAAACGTTTACTCTAATGTTTCTATCAAACGTTTACTAAGCATGCCCTGTATGATACATGCCAGGAACTGTGCCAAATATGGGTACTAGGGATACTTGGCTAAGAAACAGGTCCTGCTCTCAAGAGTTTTCCCCTTGTCAGAAAAAGCACACAAATCAAGCTGATTCTGAGGGTGCTAGTGGTGCTGTTGCAAGCATACCGCTCACGCAGATGAGGAAACGGGGGCTCTGCCTCGGTGATGGGAGGCCCAGGAAGGCTCAAGAGAGGCCCTGCCACTGGTGCTACACCCTGTGGGTGAGACCGTGTGGTGTGTAACCATTCAGACGGTCTCAAAAATGTTTCCCTGTTGCTACTGAGTCACTGGGACTATTTTTATTTATGGGAAAGGGAACACGTCGGAGGTACAATAGAAGAGTAATGAATGATTCATTTATTTTGTCACAGCAGTGCCTAAGATTCTTACTCTTGGCAGAAAAATACCTTATTCCCTTAAGATACCACTTTGTCTTTGGCAACTATGGTGACAACATTTATCCCATTACCTAGACCAGGACTTGCTGCATAACAAGCACTCAGATATTTGCTAAATGAGTGAATAAGCACCGACATTTAAATTAACTTCCAACATGTCTCCCAAGATTATAAGTTACCAGGGCCTGCCACCCTTTGTACTTGATCATATATGAAACTCTTTCCTTAGAGAAACCAACAAAATTAATTTTATAAATTAATCTGCATTTTAAAAGTTTCTCAATGACTTTTTTTTCTACAAAGAATGCTCTCTTAAATTCCTTCAGTTCTGGGACTTTCAAGTGTATGTGAAAAAGAAGCTTTATATAAAGCCAGGTTCAGTTTTTGCTCAACCTCCAGAAAACTTCTTTCCTTGTCTGTGAAAATCCTTCTTATCCTTCCGGCTCACTTATGTTACAAAAGCCTCCTGGATCCCTGTAATGAGCACTGTCTACATCTCCTACTCTGTTACTACCTTGCTCTTGGTTTCATGGTTTTTGCAGCTAGGCTGTGTCAATCTTTAAAAGATACACTACAGGGGCGCCTGGGTGGCTCAGTGGTTGAGTGCCTGCCTTTGGCCCAGGATGTGATCCTAGGGTCCTGAGATCAAGTCCCACATCTGGCTCCCTGCATGGAGGAGCCTGCTTCTCCCTGTGCTTATGTCTCTGCCTCTCTCTCTCTCTCTCTCCATGTCTTTCATGAATAAAATAAATAACATCTTAAAAAAAGAAAAAGATACACTACATGCTCGCTTCTTTTGCATCCCTCATACCAAGGCAAACTTGAAACAAAAAAATAAAAAAATATATAATTAAAAAATAGTTTTTTTGGGGGGGCCTGGGTTGACTTGGTCAGGTTGAGTGTCCAACTTGGTTTCAGCTCAGATCATGATATCAGAGTTGTCAGATCAAGCCCCACACTGGGCTCCATGCTCAGTGCAGTCTGCTTGGGAGTCTCCCTCTGCCCCTCCCCCTGCTCGCACTGTCTCTCTAAAATAAATAAATAAAATCTTAAAAAAAAGGGATACTTTTGATTACACATGTAATATTTGAGACTATTCAAGAACTTATTTATGCTGTATTTCTCTTATAACCTCTCTCCCCTTTACCAACTGCACCCCTGCAAACCAAATGGATGACAGATTTTGATTAAGCAAATGGTAAGATATAAAAAATACTATATAACACAACCTCGTGTGCCAATCTATGGTATTATTTTTATGAAAAGGAATCAGGGGTGCCTGGGTGGCTCAGTTGGTTAAGTGGCTGCTTTGGGCTCAGGTCACGATCTCAGGGTCCTGGGATTGAGTCCTGCATACAGCAACCTGCTCAGAAGGGAGTCTGCTTCTCCCTCTTCCTCTACCCCTACCCCTGCTTGTGCTCTCCCTCACTCTCAAATAAATAAATAAAATCTTAAAGGAAAAATCAGTGTGTGCTGTCAGGGGATCTGTGTTGTGAGGAGGATGGCGATGTGCCTGCTGAGCATTACACAGGGGCTGTAAAACTGGTGACTAACACAGAAAGATCTACAATCTGGGTCAGAGCTCTATGATGTGATCCAAATGTCAACCATTACGGCTGCAGTAGTATTATACTGCAAAGAGAAATACTTCAGTAATGCATAAGAGACCTTTGGTACTGAGGCTCACAAACTCACGCTCCAATACAGCTGGCACTGCGACAGCTTTAAGATTACTCGAGGTATACTGAGTATCTGAGTGTAAGTACACCGTGGGTGGAGTCACAGACTGCCATCAGAGAGGGAATAAGCACAACTACACACAGGGTGAAAGACTAACAAGTAACAAGCTCTAGTTGTCCACTTGTTTCTGGGGATGACACCACTGCGTGGTATGCTGGTGCAAAGGCATGAGTCCCTGCCATACCTGAAGTCGGCTGTGGCTGCAAAGGATTCCATTTCTGTAATAGAGAAGACACAGAGGAAACCCTCCCCACTCCGAAAGTAGTTGTCTCTAATTGCAGCATAATCCTCCTGCCCAGCTGTATCCAAGATATCGATCTGCACTTCCTCCCCATCCAGCACTACCTTCTTCCGATAGCTGTCTGCTTTGGTAGGCTCATAGTCCTCCACAAACTAGAAGAGAGGAAATATAGATTCATGTGAAGTTGCCAAAACAGTACAGAGAGGTCCCATGTACTCTTCCTTCAGCTTTCCCCAATGGTAAAAATTACACTAATCTACATTTCATTTTAGATAATTTGGTGGCTTCCACTTTTATAAAAAGCAAGGTTGAATGATGAAGTCTAGATTGTTTACAGCTTGAAAACTGTGCCTTTTCCTTCCTGAAAACACCATACCTGCAAAAGTGATTATATGTGTATTTAATCAAATACATAACAACTCCTTTCAATGTGATTCTCTATATAAATTTTCATGCCAGAATTGTAGAAATAACTTGAAAGTGAGTCAATTGAAAGCTGCTGTGAAATCTCTTCTCTAAAATGAACCAATTCAATAAAGTGGCTTATGCTACTTACTTACAGCAAATCACAAACCTTGAGGTCACTCTCTACATGCCTCATTTTTTAAACAGTACTATTAAACAACTTTACATTCCTCCATCTATCTTCAACTCTGTAAATCTCACCTTGATATTTTTGATCAGTGTATCATTGCTAGCATGTGTGTATGTATACATACTTTTGCACGTTTTTAAAATTAGTTCCTATAAATATTTTCATTTTCCTTATCTGATATTTTCTTATTTATTTGCTCAATGTCCATATCCCCCTACTAGAACATAACCCCTGGGAGCAGGGACCCTGACTATTCTACTCATTACTCTAGCTCCCCGATCTACCTGGTACAGGGAGGATACTCAATATGTAATTATTTTAAAAAAACGAACACAGTGTATTTGTAACCATAAAGGCTACAGAACAGTCTACCCATATTTACATACTAATTTTATAAGTATTACATATGATGATTTAACAAATACACATATTCTGATATCAGATACTACTGTGAATATTAATATTTATGAATACTAAGTGCGAGCTTAGCCATTTATCACTCATCAGGTATGTGAATAGTTTTACCTTTGACCTCTTCCTTATTATTAAGAAGGGGCCTGACTGAGCGATTACTTTGAAAGACTATTAAAATGAATAGTATGGAAAACAGATTGAGCACTTAAATCAGCAATTTCATTTCAAGTATCATTTCAATCTTCTTTCTTTCCAAATGTTTTATTATAGTCACCATTGAGCAAGCGAGCTGATTAGATTTAGGCTTTTTTTGTGTGTGCCAAAAATGCTGATGAACAGGCAATGGAAGGAGACAATGGGTGGTAAGATCTGCAGGATTTGTTATCAGGAGACCAGGCTTTGGTTACTCATTGGAGATCACTCCTCTTGGGCAGGCTGAGAAAACTCTCTGAGGTCCTGTTTTCTCATCTGTAAAATGGGGATATCACCTACCATGCAGGATTGTTTGGAGGATTAAGTAAGAAAGAGTAACCATAAAACGTTGCTTCTATATTGGAAGGAAGAATTGAGAATAAATGCTTAAACCAGATTATCAACTCTTAAATTATTTAGGCTTGACAAAAGTCTTCTGGGGAAAGAATATATTGCTGTATATAGGCTATGACCTTAACTCTGGGCAGTAAAGTCTGATATAAATACAGGCACACAAATCTGTAACCTTCTCTTAATTATATTTTAGGGACACAGCTTTTTACCTAATGGTGAGTGTAGTGCCATGCCAGATACTACTGATTGATTTTTTCACTATTATTAAAATCATTACTGTTAAAGTTACTACAGGACACCTTATTATGCTAACTTTAAGTCTCAATTAGATACTATATCTACCACTTCTATTAATTCAAGATGGGAACCTCCATTAAACATTTGAAATGAAAAAGTCAAAAAGTTAGATTGCTTAAAAAATAGGTACCGTTTCCAGTTTTGTTTTTAAAGTGTAAGTTCTTAAGGATCTTGAGTTATTGATTTGTTAAGTCAAGATGTGTACAAATGCTGGCTCTAAATTTAAAAATGGGAAAAACAATGAGTAGCTTTCAAGGATTCAGGTATACATTTAAAAGAGCACCAAAACTAAACTACTGAAATATTCTGTACAGCCCGAACTTTGATACCCATTATAAAACCGGCACTTACCTCATCATACATGAACTGTAGAGTCAGTGCGGACTTGCCCACACCACCACTGCCCACCATGATGACTTTGTGTAAGGCCAAAGAATTCTGACCCTTGGGCTTGTTTGCAGCCATCTTGTGTCACAGAGTGATTTTCAGCAAAGGATGAAGAAGAACCTAGAAAGAATGAAAAACTAAGTACCAGCCAGTACAATCTTCTTCAGAGTTCCAAGTGTAGGAAAGAGATACAGTGTCCTTGGGCTTCAAGATACAAGTTTTCATTTTCATAAAATCATTGTGGCGATTTTAAACAGACAGCAAAGTATGCTCATTTAGAGGAAGAATGACTTATCAGAGAACACCATGACGATACAAGTATACAAGTCAAGGGCATTTCTCCTATAACAGCTAGCTTTCAGTAATGAGCTGTGACCCAAAGTGAAGATTTCCCTATGCAACCACACGCAGACAATAATGGAGTATTCAATGTATTTGAACAGAATCACACAGATTATGAAAACAGTCTCAACAATCACTTTGTTCTCACGTTAGCCTTTATGGGCAATAATAAAAGAGATAGTTCTTTTAATTCTAGTAAGAAATAACTGATTCCCCTGCACCCTGCCCTCCTCCAAAAAAGGTTGCTGATTCAAAGGTTCGCTCACTGTCAGTTTATAAATGAAGAAATCTCATCCCAGGAACTTGGCAGTAGAATTACAGACAGAATCCAATGCTGTCTATCACACCTCCCATGGGACATCATGGAGTGGAGGGCCAACCTAACTTAAATACCTGGATCCTGCATGCCCTCATTTTCTTCAGAACATGCGTCTGTTTGCCACTTTTACAGGCTCCATGTGGGAAGACCAGGTTCCTCCAGAAGCTGCAGTGCCGCCGTGTGCCAAGGGCACCCAGGACCATGCCTTAGAAAGAGGCCGTAAGGTGGCAGCAGCCAGCCTGTGTGCAGCCCGAGCTAGGAAACTTTCTGTTATTAGAGGTTCGAGGGGGTTGGGTTGCAGCAGCCTTTCCTCCCGGCATCTTCTGACTATTTGGTCACAGCACAGCTTTCCCGAACTGCAGCTCCTGGAAACCACATTTCATCCTGCCTGCCTCTCTGTCCTGTGCCAGTGTCTCCCAGCTCGGCTGCATCGCCTCCCCCCGCCCCCCACACCTGGCCTCCTGCAGTCCTTCACGTACTCTTCTGTGCCTCTTGGTCCCTGCCTTTTGGCATCTTCTCATTCTGTCTGGCTAAGACCTCTCAGTTTTGGGGGTCTCAGCCTTACCTGAAACTCTCAATCTAAATCAATTAGGCTCTCCCCTGCCCTGTGCTCTCATATAGCGTCTGATACTCTCCCTCTCAACCATTATTACAAGTTGAAACTACTAGAATGTGTTAGTTGCTTATTATGAGTCTTCTTCCCTAATACACCAGAAGCAACCCAAGTGCAGGGGGTCATGTCTGCTTGGGTTACTTTATGTTGATTGTGACTACCATGGCTTGGCAAAATCAGCCATTCGGTACACAAGTGTTGAATGAACAAATAAATGTTCTCAGTCTGACAACCATGGGGAGAGATTTAGACTGTACTAGTAATAAAGCCATCATTGCTACTAGAAATTCAATCACAGGTCTGGGCAAGGACAGTCTGCTGTGGGTCTCTGCCTCACACAATGGCTTAAAGGCACCCAAGAGCTGGGCAATTCTTGGGCTGTGCCCAGAAATCAGGTCCATATGACTATTTGCCCGAACAAAAGAGTTGGTTGTTGTTGTTCTTTTTTAAGATTTATTTATTTTACAGAGAGAGAGAGAGAGAGAGAGAGAGAGCGAGCGGACGTGCTGCTGAGTGGGGGTAGGGTAGGAGACATTCTTCGAGCATACTCCCTGCTGAGGAGTCTCCCACACCACACAGAGTTTGATCTCACCACCCATGAGATCATGACCTGAGCTGAAACTAAGAGAGCCTCGTGCTTAACTGAATGCGCCACCCAGGTGTCCCCTAAACAGAAAAGTCTTAAGGAAAAAACAAACAAACAGCAATCCATAATCTTATCTATTTAGCAACATGAACATGTTATACTTTGAGACTGCTTTCAATCTATAAGGAGCATAACTTGAGCTGACACTATATATGCAATTTCTGATCCTGTTCTTATCTTGTAACAAACATTTTAGCAGAAGCAGCTTGCGCTGTCAAGTGTAAAGAATCTATACTTAGAGGCTAGCAATTCGATCGATTTAACAAACAAGAATTGATCCCTCCCTTTTTTTGGGTACCAAGGACATGATCATTAGATTATGAATGACTATCACTGCTCAGAAATTGAAAAAGAATAGCATATTTCAGGTAAGGAACTAAAAGCCTGAAGTCTACCAAGCCTAAGCAGTTGATGGAACATGATGTTCCTACACGAATCAGGAAATGACTTCTCACCATTATGATCCTTACTTGCTGGTAGCTGTAATAACTTCATGACTATGTGCCTACTGTCTTATTTTTAAAACAGTTAAGTATACTCTAAGAGCTGTGTGTGTTTTGAAAGCAAAGCATTTAGCAGTCACACCAACTGAGAACACTTTTATTTCCAGAACAATTTAAAATACTGTTTAAATATTTGAAGTATATAAATAATATTTATATTTATTTCATATAACTATTTAAATATGTAAAATATTTAAATGTGATAAAATAGTGACTTAGATATAAAGAAGGAAAAGTCCCAGAGATATTTTTCCAAAGTGCAATCAGTCCCTAATAACTATGAGCTGCATATCCCATACTTTCAAGAGGCAATGCAAGACAAGAAGCTCCCACGGAGGAGACACTCCTCTCTCCCCATTTCAAAAAGTTGGCATTCCACAATTTAGCTCCCAATCCCTAGTTTAGATGTTGTTTTGATGGTAAACAAACTGAAGCCTGTGCCTACCTAAAACTGAAGGCAAACAGATACATAAATAAGAAAATTCCATAGTGTTAAATGCAATAAAGACGATGACGGGCACAAGATGAAGAGCAAGGGATGGGCAAGTTGAACCAGGCCACTCAAGGATGACTCCTTCTCAGAGGTAGCATTTGAGCTGAGACCTGAATTTTATGAGAGAACCAGGCAGCTCTGAGGGAAGAGCATTCCAGAGGAATGACAAGTGCAAAGACCCAAAATGGGAGAGTTCGGCATGTTCTAGGAACCTGGAGGAGGCCAGAGTAGATGGAGACTTGGGGGTAATGGTGGGGAGAGTAACAGGGGTGAGAGTGAGAGGAAGGGGAGGCCAACTGACAAAAAGCTTTGCAGGCCATGGAGAGGTGTCTGAGTTTTATTATAATTGTAATTGGAAGCCCCAGGGAGTTTTTAAGCAAGACAGTGACATAATTTCACTTATATCTTGAAAAAGATTAGCTTGGCTGGTGTGTGGAGAGTGGATGGTGGAGGAGCAAGAGCAGAGGAGTCTATCTTTAGTCCATGCTAGTGAGGGCAGGGGGCTGGCCTATAGCAGCTGTAGCCCAAATGGTAATAATATTAGTATCCATAACTAGTACTTGCATAACTATCAATACTACCTATACTGGGGACAATGACGACAAACCTTTATGATGACAAAACTTTATGTTCAGAGCATCATACATATATCAATTCAGTTGGGCACATGTTATGAATGAACAGTCCTATGAGATGTGTACTATTTTAATTTCATTTGAAACCTGAAGAAACTGGATCACAGAAGTTGACTTGTTCAAGGACAAGTCAGGATTCAAACTGAGGCTGCCTGGCTCTCCCAACTACTATGCTATCCGACATACTTCTGGAAAAACAGCTGACATGAGGAAAATGGGGGGAAACAAGAGTATCTTTTAAACATACTGAATATGTGGTGATACCATTACCTGACATGGAAAAAGACAGGAAGGAATAGGTCTGGGAAAGAAATCCCAAGCTCTGCTTGTGTACTAGATATCCAGTTGGGAGTTGAACAGGAAACTGGATGTTCCAGTCTGGAGTTCAGGAGTGAAGGTAGAGATGGACACAGAAATTTGAAGATGAGTTCACAGATATATTTAAAGATATTTGATTTGATGTATGTATGTATGTATGTACATATGTATGTATGTGAGAGAGCCCATGAGTGGGAGTAGAGGCAGAAGGAGTGGGAGAATCTCAAGCAGACTCCTTACTAAGTGTGAAGCCTGATGCAGAGCTTGATCTTACAATCCTGAGATCATTACCTGAGCTGAAATCAAGAGCTGGACGCTTAACCAACTGAGCCACCCAGGTGTCCTGGTTTATAGATGTATTTAAAGTCACAAAACTGAATGAACTCACCTGGGGATAAGATGCAGATGGATAAGAGAAGGTGGCAGAGGACAGATCCCTAAGATAACCCAACAGTCTTGTTCAGGAGGAGGAGTGGCCACTCAGGAGGAAATCCAGTGACTGTACAGTCATAGAAGCTGGTTAAACTGTCAAATCCTGCTGAGAGACTGAGCTGAGATACAACGAGATAGTTTTACAGAGAACTGATCGCTAGATTTGGCAAGATGGAGGCTGCTAATGACCTTGGGAAGAGTCATTTCACTAATGAAGTAGGAATCATTGCCTGAATAGGGTAGGTTAAAGAGAAAACAGGAGGTATAGAAATGCCCTTTGACTCTAAAGATGAAATGGGGCCATAGAAAGACAAATTTTGTTTGACTGCTTTTAAAACATAAATGGATGTTCCTATGATAATCATCTAAATAAGAGGCAGAAACACATTAACAAGAAAAAGGATAAAAATCAGATGGGCATCTCAACAGATGCAGAAAAAACATATGACCAAATACAATACTGAATTTCATGATAACTCTCAACAAAGTAGGTTTAGAGGGAACATATGTCAATCTAATAAAGGCCACATGAAAAACCCATAGCTAACATCATATTCAATGGCAATAAATTGAAGAGCTTTTCTTTTTTTTTTTTTTTTTTAAAGATTTTATTTATTCATAAGACACACACACACACACACACACACACACACAGAGGCAAAGACACAGGTAGAGGAAGAAGCAGGCTCCATGCAGGGAGCCCAATGCGGGACTCGATCCTGGAACCCCAGGATCCTGGGCCGAAGGCAGGCGCCAAACCACTGAGTCATCCAGGGATCCCTAAGAGCTTTTCTTCTAAGATCAGGAACAAAACAAGGATTTCCACTTACCACTTTTATTCAACATAGTACTAGAAGTTCTAGCCACAACAATAGGACAAGAAAGGGAAATAAAAGGCACCCAAATTGGTAAGGAAGAAGTAAAACTTTCACTACTTACAGATGACATAATGCTATATATAGAAAATCCTACAGTCCAACAAAAAACTACTAGAACTGATAAATGAATTCAGTAAAGTTACAGGATACAAAATTAACTTACAGAAATGTTTTAATTTCTGTACATTAATAATGAAGTACCAGAAAGAGAAATTAAGAAAACAATCCCATTTACAATTGCATCAAAAACAAACAAATACCTAGGAATAAACTTAACCAGAGAGGTGAAAGACCTGTGCTCTGAAAACTATGAAACACTGATGAAAGAAATTGGAAATGACACAAATGGAAAGATATTCCATGCTTATGGATTGGGAGATCTAATGTTATTAAAACATTCATATTGCCCAAAGCAATCTACAGATTTAATGCCATCCCTATAAAAATACCAACAACATTTTTCACAGAACTAGAACAAAGAATACTAAAATTTGTATAGGACCACAAAAAACACTGAATAATCAAAACAATCTTGAGAAAGAACAAATCTGGAGATTTCAAGATTTACTACAAAGTTGTAGTAATCAAAACAGTGTGGTACCGGCACAAAAACAGACAGATAGATGGAACAGAACAGACAGCTCAAAAGTAAACCCATGGTTATATGGTCAATTAATCTTCAACAAAGGAAGCAGGAACAGAGAAAAAGGAAAATACAGTCTCTTCAACAAATAGCGCTGAGAAAACTGGACAGCTACATGCAAAAAAGAATGAAATTGGACCACTTTCTTCAACATACATAAAAATGAACTCAAAATGGAAAAAAGAGAACCCCTCCAAATGGACTAAAGACTTAAATGTGAGACCTAAACTAGAAAACTCCTAGAAGAAAACATAGGTAGTCATCTCCTTAATATCAGCTGTAGAACCATTTTTCTAGATGTCTCCTGAGGTAAGGGAATAAAGGCAAAAGTAACCATCAACAAAACAAAATGCAACCTACTTAATGGGAGAAGATATTTGTAAATGCTATATCTAATAAGGGGTTAAAAACCAAAACATACAAAAAAGTTATACAACCTAACACCAAAAAAACCCCCAAACTATCTGATTAAAAAAATGGGCAGAGGACCTGAATGGACATTCTCCCAAAGACAACAGATGGTTAACAGACACATGAAAAGATGCTCAACATCACTAGTTGTGTCAGGGAAATGCAAATCAAAACCATACTGAGATACTACTTCACACCTGTTAGAATGGCCAAAATAAAAAAAAAAAAAAACCAACATAAGACAAGTGTTGGCAAGGATGTGGAGAAAAAAAGCACCCTCATTTCACTGTTTTTAAAAATGCAAATTGGCACAGCCACTCTGGAAAACAGTACAGAGGTTCCTCAAAAAATTAAAAATAGAATTACCGTATGATCCAGTAATTCCACTAATTGGGAATTTACCAAAGGAAATGAAAGACTAATTCAAGAAGACAGGCAACCCCTATGTTTACTGTAGTCTTATATATGAAAGCAAGCCAAGTGTTCACTGATAGATGAATGGATAAACGTGTGCTAAATACACACAATGGAGTATTATTCAATCATAAAAAGAATGAGATCTTACCACCTGCAACAATATGAATACACCTAGAGGATATAACGTTAAGTGAATAAATCAGTAGGAGAAAGACAAATACAAATACTCTCAAATGTAGAATTTAGGAAACAAATGAACAAAGAAAAAGAGAGAAACAAAGAACCAGACTCTTAAATACAGAGAACAAACTGGTAGTCACCCAAGAGGACTTGGGTGGGAGATGGGTGAATAAATAGACAAAGGGGTTAAGAGTGTACTTACTGGTGCACCTGGATGGCTCAGTTGGTTAAATGTCTGACTCCTGATTTTGGCTCAGGTCATAATCTCAGGGTCATGAGACGGAGCCCCGTGTCCAGCTCTATGCTAGGCATGGAGCATGCTTAAGATTCTCTCTCTCTCCTTCTGCCCCTCACCCCCCCCCCAAACACTCTCTTAAAAAAAGAGTGCACTTGACGTGATGAGCACTAATATATAGAATTGCTGAATATTATGCACCTGAAACTAACATAACACTGTATGTTAACGATACTTCAAAAATAACTAAATAAAAGAGACAGAAATTAATGATATAGGAGAGAGGGTGCTTCCAGGAGCAAAGTGCCTTTGAGAGTGGGCCAGAGGAGTGGAGATGGGTCATGCATGAGGAGGGCTGCCTCTTCTTTGTAACAGAGGTGAGGTAAAGTGAAGAGAAGGGGTATGGGTGAAGGTTGCAGACAGATCTGATCATTTCTTTATTTTACTGAATCTATAGTTCCTCAATGAAATATGATCACACAGCAATTCAGTGCAGGAGTTGTAACTCAAAAGCAAAACCTTGTCTAGATAGATCAATGGAATAGATCTGAATATATACTATAGTGTAAAAAAGGTGGCATTTCAAATGGAAGTGGGGAGGGAAGCATGGAGAATATCTCAATAAATGGACTTGGGACAATTGGTGAGCTATCTGGAAAAAAAATAAAGTTGGATTCATTTTCTTCACACCAATATAAACTTTAAGCGGATCAAAGATTTAGATGATAAAATAAAATCACAGTAGCACTGGGGTGCCTGGGTGACTCTGTTGGTTAAGCATTCAATTCTTGATTTCAGCTCTGGTCTTGACCTCAGGGTTGTGGGATCAAGTCCTGCAGTGGCCTCCTCGCTAAATGGAAAGTCTGCTTGAGACTCTCTCTCCCTACATCCCTCTCTCTCTTTCTCAAATAAATAAATCTTAAAAAAAAAAAAAAACAAAAAAAACCACACACACACATAAAACACCAGAGGGGGAAAGAAAATAATCCTGAAAGAGTTGTTTGATAATCTCAGAATGGGAGGGCCTAAAGTATTACATAATACTCATCAGCAAATAACAAATTTTACTACTCAGGCAGCCCAGGTGGCTCAGCAGTTTAGTGCCACCTTCAGCCCAGGGCCTGATGATCCTGAAGACCCAGGATCGAGTCCCACGTCCGGCTCCCTGCATGGAGCCTGCTTCTCCCTCTGCCTGTGTCTCTGCCCTCTCTCTGTCTCTCATGAATAAATAAATAAAAAATCTTAAAAAAACAACAAATTTTACTACTCAAAACATTTCTAGTGAACAAAATCTTTTATGAATAAAAGACAAAACTGAGGAAAATGTTTGCAATTCATTTCAAAGAGATAATTTCCGTATATGAAATGTTACTATATATAAGAAATGGGCCAAAAATAGGAATAGTCGGGGATCCCTGGGTGGCGCAGCGGTTTGGCGCCTGCCTTTGGCCCAGGGCGCGATCCTGGAGACCCGGGATCGAATCGCACGTCAGGCTCCCGGTGCATGGAGCCTGCTTCTCCCTCTGCCTGTGTCTCTGCCTCTCTCTCTCTCTCTGTGACTATCATAAATAAAAAAAAAAAAAAAAAAAAAAAAATAGGAATAGTCACAGAAAAGGAAATATAAATGGCTCTAATATGCTCTACTGATAAGAGAAATACAAATAAAATACATTGGGACACTATTGTTTTACCCATCAGGTTGATAAGTTTGCAAAGGTCAGCAAACTATAGCTCCTTTGGCCCACTTTTTGTATGGTCCATGAGCTAACAATGGTTTTATGTTTTTGAAGCCTTATAAACAAAACAAAACAAAGAATATGCAACAGAGAATGTATGTGGCCCACAAGTCTAAAATGTTTACTTCTAGTCCTTTTACAAAGTTTATCTATCCCCGGTGTAAAGAAATAGGCACATTCATTCATTGCAGTGAAGTGTAAACTGAATGCATGGAGTAATCCTAACCACAAAAAACAAGGATGTTCTTTACCCAGTGATACAGAGGGAGCTCCAACATACTGTTAGAGTGGAAAAAAAAAAAAAAAGACACAGACAAGATACAGAACAAGCACAGATGAGGAAAAGGCTTTTTTAGGAATCCACTTGTTTATTACATCAGAAACGATATAAAACAGTGGTTAACAACACGGTTGCCAGTGAGGATGAAAGGAAGTCACTGGTGGATAGAAGTGGGACAGTGGCTTGTAATGTATACCATTTTGTACATTCTGGTTTTTGTATCATGTGTACATATGTTTTAAGAAAAGAACTAGTCATAAAATAATAATATAAGCTTGTTTATTTCTTGCACTCACTTGACACAAGTGCAATTAACTACCTTGTTGGAACTTTCATTCAAATTAGGAATTGGGGGACTGAATCTACATTTTAAATAAAATATGACATCTCCATGTATGTGGATTCATTTCCCTGCCTCAACTAATGAGACAAGAATCCTTGAATTTCAAATGGTTTATTTGGTTTCTCAGTTATCTTCTACCTTTTACTGTTTAATTTTTTCAAAGTGATATCCTAGAATAAGACTACAGAACATATCCGGTTATGGGTGGGTTTCAAGTTTTCAACCTTACTGTTTTTCTGCTTCATTCAGAAACCAGACACCTATACCATGCTCAAAATATTTGTGTGAAATATGAATTCCCTGATTTTTCCTCCCTCCCTGCCTTCCTTCTTTCTCTCTCTCCTTCCACAAAGACAATGTTCTCAGGGCTGGGGGTGTGGAGTCGAACTCCACAGGTCAAGGCCTTGCCGCTGATGTTTAGTGGCTGGGTAGCCACACTGTAGGAGTTTCCTGTGGCTGCTGTAACAAACCGCCACAAACCTATAGTAGCTTCAAACAACATACATTTATTGTCTTACAGTTATGGCTGCCGAAATCCAAAATGAGTCTTAAGGCTCAATCAAGGTGTCAGTTGGGCAGATTCCTTTTGGAGGCTCCAGGGAAGAATCTGTTCTTTGCTTTTTCCAGTTTTTAGAGACTGGCTTTCCTTGGCCCTTAAACGGTCTTAAATCCCTTTGCAAAAAAAAAAAAAAAAAAAATTAAATCCCTTGGCTGAATCATTACAATCCCTGCTTCTGTGGTCATATCGCCTTCTCTTCTACTGTAGTCAAAACCTTCTCTACCTCCCTCTTAAAGCATACTTGTGATTACACTTCAGGCCAAATTCTCTAGAATAAGCATCCCATCTTAAGATCCTTAATTGACTTTTTAAAAAGATTTTTGTTTCGGGGAAGGAGAGAAAAAAGAGTGGAGGGGGGAAAGGGAAAGGAAGAAACAGACTTCCCAGTAAGCAGGAAGCCCAACCTGGGGCTTGATTCCAGGACCCCAGGACTATGACCTGAGCTGAAGGCGGACACTTAACTGACTGAGCCACCCAGGTGCCCCTCAAGAGCCTTAATTTAATCAAGTTCCTTTAGCCATAGAAAGTAACATTCACAGATTCCAGGGATTAGGTATAGATATCTTGGGTTTATTCAGCCTACCACCTACAGAAAGGGGGTCAAGGTGCTTCAGACCACAAATCTTCAATCCAAATTCTGCTCTGTATTTTCAACTTCAAGAAACTTTCTAACAATCAATCAATCTAGCTCTCCAATACTGAATAGAGAATACTCTTACCAAGTAAGATATCAAACACTCTCTGCCCACCAAAACCGAAAATGCTAACAATCTTCATATTTCCAGAGTTCATTATTGTCTTTAGACTTTCCTAATAAAGGCACTTTTATTAGGCTTTAGTCTAAAAAAAATATCAGCTGTAAACTTAATGAGAGATTCCTTGTAATAAAGAGGTTAAATGAAGTATTTACTTCCCCTCCAATTTCAAAACTGCATTAAAGGTTTATGATCACTAAAGTTTAGTTCCTATCAAACCATTACTAATCACAAGTAGGTAGACGTCAAATTAGTGACTCATTCTCAAAAAATTATTTCTTTTCGGGCAGCCCGGGTGGCTAGGCGGTTTACCACCTCCTTCAGCTCGGGGTGTGGTCCTGGAGACCTGGGATCGAGTCCAGCGTCGGGCTCCTTGCATGAAGCCTGCTTCTCCCTCTGCCTGTGTCTCTCTCGAATGAATGAATGAATGAATGAATGAATGAATAAATAAATAAATAAATAAATAAATAAATAAATCTTTTTTAAAAAGTATTTTTTTTTAAAGATTTTATATTCATCCATGAGAGACACACAGAGAAAGGCAGAGAGATAGGCAGAGGGAGAAGTAAGAGATAGGCAGTAGGGAGCCTAATGGGGAACTCAATCCTAGGACTCCGGGATCACGACCTGAGCCTAAGGTTGATGCTCAACCACTGAGCCACCCAGGAGGCCCTGTAAAGTATTTCATACAGACAACTCATCCATGACACTCCCTATCTGCATTAAGAGTATCTGCTCAGTAAAAACAAAAACAAAACAAAACAAAAAAAACCCCACCAGGAATTTAGTATAAAATTAACAATTTTAGAAGAGTTAGAGTATACTTGAGTAAGGAAACAAGATATACTATTCTTTTTTGAAAGGGATTTAAGAGTATTTAGGTTTATACCAGGCACAAATAATACCACTGGTACAATTTTCCAGCCACTTCAGGAATGGGTGAAGGAACTGGTGCACCCAGGTGGTTCAATCAGTTAAGTGGCTGCTTTCAGCTCAGGTCATGATCTCAGGGTCCTGGGATCGAGCCCCACCAACCACTGGGCTCCCTACTCAGCGGGGAGCCTGCTTCTCCCACTCCTCCCTGCTTGTGCACTTTCTCTCGCTATTTCTCAAATAAATAAAATCTTTTTAAAAAATAAAGAACGGGTATTATCAATACTATTTAATGTTTCAGAGAATGTTTCCAATTATCCTCAGAGGTCTAGGTTAACACTGATGAAGTCTTAACAAAGAGACTAAAGGAAATGTAGATTAACTGACCTATCATGTGAATACAGGGCAAAACTTTAAATAAAAAATGTTACCATATAGAATCCAGCACGTTAAAGAATAAACCAAAGTGACCAAGTGGGGTTCAACCAGATATTGCAAGAATAGCTTTATATTTTAGGAGGTCAATATAATTCCTCATATTAATAGATGAAAATAATTGTATTAGTATATTTATAAGGTCTAGAATATTTGATAAAATTCAAAGTCCACTACTTATAAAAACACAATAAAGTAGAAATTTATTGGTACTCACTTAATACAGAAACTGGTGACCTTAAAACTAAACCCTAAAAAAATCTCATCATGCTTCAGGATAAAATAAAAGCATTTCCATTAACGCTTTTGTCAGGAATAAGATAAGAATGCCCAGTACCATCACTCTTTTGCATTGTCCTGGAAGTAGCACCTGATGATATCAGAAAGAGATATAAGGAGTAAATGATCATTAATTGGTAACATTTAAGTCAAAGGAATCAACTGAAAAACTGCTCTAACGAGATTTCAAAGGATAGATGATTCTTAATAACTTTTTGTTATATAAAAAATAGAATTCTTTTTTTTTTTAAGATTTTATTTATTTATGATAGACATAGAGAGAGAGTGAGGCAGAGACACAGGAAGAGGGAGCCCGACGTGGGAATCGATCCCGGGGCTCCAGGATTGCGCCCCGGGCCAAAGGCAGGCGCTAAACTGCTGAGCCACCCAGGGATCCCCCAAAATAGAATTTTTTTCAAAGAACCAGTTAGAATGTACAATGGGAGAAGGGGTCAAAGCAGTTAGATGGTGGGAATGACAATCTTTGCAACAAATGGTCCTAGAACAATTGTATAAACCTTGGGAGGAAAGAACCTCTATGCGTGTCTCACACTACACCAAAAAATTAATTTGACATGTATGAAAGACTCAAATGTTAAGCTAATGTATGAAATTTTCAGAAAATAGGAAAATACCTTTGAGACCCTGAGGGAGAAAAAAGACTTCTTAGAGAAGACACAAAATATATTAAGTACAAAAAAAAAAAAACCCCAAAAAACAAAAAACAACAACTGAAAAACTGAACTATTAAAACTAAAATCCTCTGCTCATCAGAAGAGATTGTTAGGAAAATTAAATGGTAAGCTACAGGCTGGGAAAAAATATTCACAATATATATGTCTGTAAAAGGGCTTGCATCCAGAATAGATAACTCCAACAAATTAATGAAAAAATATAAGCAACCCAATAAAAACTGGGCATAATACTTGAGCTTCATAAATACTTCATAAAAGGTATTTCTTTGGCCAAAAAGTTCATAATAAGTTGCTCCACATCAGACGGAAATTCAAATTAAAGTGACAAGGATATCCTACTTCATGCCCACTAGAAGTTAAAGTTAAAAAGACAATATTGAATGTAGGCAAGGATGTTGAACTATGAGAACTCTTATGCTTTGCTGATGGAAGTATAAGAATGGTACAATCGGGGATCCCTCAGCGGCTCAGCGGTTTAGCGCCTGCCTTTGGCCCAGGGCATGATCCTGGAGTCCCAGGATCCAGTCCCACATCAGGCTCCCTGCATGGAGCCTGTTTCTCCCTCTGCCTGTGTCTCTGCCTCTCTCTATCTCTCTCTCTTTCTCTCTCTGTGTCTCATGAATAAATAAAATCTTAAAAAAAAAAAAAGAATGGCACATTTTCAAAAGTGGCTATTTCTCAAAAAGCTAAACATACACATATCCTACGACCCAAAGTTCTACTCCTACAATTAGATACGTGACATGAAGACATATGTCCACAAAGACTTGTACAAGAATGTTCAGTTTTATTCACAGTAGCCAAAACGGGAAACAACCAAATGTCTAACGATTTTTTAAAAAAGTTTATATATAAAATGGAAGAAAAGCCTGAATTTACAACAGCTTTCACAAAGGGTACATAACAGAATAAGATTAACAAAATGGTCTTAGATATACATGAGAATTTAATAATGTACCTAGGTAACTTTATAAAGGGTGACTCAAATAAATGAAAATAAGATCCTGTTTTGGGGGCAAGAAGATTGTATGTTGGTAAAGGCACAAAATCTGGTAATGAAAAAGACTACTATTTCTTTAATATATAAGAATTTATTAAAAAAAAAAAAAAGACCACTAAATCAAGAGACAAAGGACCTGATTTAGGAGTCCTCCGATCTATGTCCTAGAGTTTTCTTTACCCTTAATTTTGTGAAGATATGGGGGCCTGGGTGGCTCAGGTGGTTAAGCATCTGCGTTCAGCTCAGGTCATGATCTCTGGGTGCTGGGAGTGAGCCTCATGTCAGGCTCAATCAATCAATCTTTAAAAAAAATTGTGAAGATAATTTCTGATGTTGAAACCTGGCTTTAACTTTTCTTCAAAGGCAGTTTGGTTTAAATACAATAGAATCACCTTTTTAATGAATTTGGATAAATGTATAGTCATGTAACCAACCACAATCAAGATACGTAACATTTCCATTCCCCCAAAAAGGTTCCTCTTACCCCTTTGCAGTCATGCTTCCCTTCTGACCCCATCCCCTGGCAGCCACTGATCCAACTTTAGTTCCTATCACCTTTTCCAGAACGTTATATAAATGGACCATATTATACATATAGACTTCTGTGCCTGGTTTCTTTTTCTTAGCTATGGTTTTTGAGATACATCCATATTGTTACATGTACCAGTAGTGCATACATCTTTTTTTAATGTTGGATGGTACTCAATTGTCTGGAAGTAGCACAATTTGCTTCTCCATCTACATTTATTTGGGTTGTTTCCATTTAAAATATGTTAAAGATTAAGAAGCTATAAACATACAAGTTTGTGTGTGTGCGCGCATATATGTGTATGTGTGTGTGTTTCCACTTCTCTTGGGTTAATATCTAGGAAAGAGACTGCTAAACTGCATGGTAATTTCATGTTTAAATATGTTTTCCAAGTTGCTATGCCCTTCTCCATTTCCACTAACATGTATATGATTTTTAGTTGCTTTCTATCCGGGAACTGTCAGTCTAATAGTTTGAGTAACAGTATTTCACTGTGGTTATAATTTTCCTAAAAACTAATCATACTGAGCATCTTTTCATGTGGTTGTCTACCATCTATATGTCTTTGGTGTTCAAATCTTTTGCCCATTTTTAAAAATTGGGTTTTTGTTTTTTCAGTGAGTTTGAGTTGTAAGAGTTCTCTATATTTTCTTGTATAAAAGCCCTTATAAGAAATATTTTCTATCTGTAGCTTATCTTTTCATTTTCCTTACCTGTTTTTTGAAGAGAAGAAGCTTTCAATTTTGATGAAGTCCAATCATATTTTTTTTATTTCATACTTTTGGAATTCCAATAAATCTATGACAAATTTTAAATGACAAGAGAAACTACTGTTTTGAATATTTATAAGCAAAACCTTATTAATTAGTCATTATGAAAAAGAGAAGGTGGAAGAAGTCCAGGTGAAATAATAAATAACATTAGTAGTAACTGACACCCTAAACTCATAGGAGATCTTCATTTTAAAGTATACAATCAACATCCAAGTTAGAAAGTCCCTGAGGCACTGTTTTATTTTTGAAATGTAACAACATAATATTTTCCAATTCAAGCTGCACTGAATAAGGAGGATACAAAATTACAATAAAGACTGAACTAAGGAAAATAATACTGTTATAAGGGTACAGTAGCTGGAAACTGCTTAAAGATGGTCTAACATTTTGCCTTGTCGCATAAATTTATATGACTTGCCAAACATGAGAGATATCAAATTACACCCTTAAAATCACGAAGGCTCGAATTACTTTATCTCCCTGGGTCTCTGCTCATTTGCAAAGCCAAAGTTAACATGAACAAAACAGCATTATGTAAGATGTCTAATATGGTAAGTATAGGAAATAAACATTCATCTTTTTAGAAGATCCTACCTTTATATGCAGCATATATTCAGCCCAGGGCAAAATTACTAACAGCACCACAAAGGTAAAGCCCTTGCAGCAGTTAAAACTAACAAAAATTCTCTAGAACAAATGAGGAAGGGTGAGACTTGAAAGACAAAGCATTAGCTGACTAGGTGACTCCCAGAGCGAGAGTGAGAGATGAAGCCAGAAGTAAAAAGGGACAGAAACAGAACTTTATGTACTAGGGATTTAGATTCCTGTCCTCCAAGCAGTGGAGACCCACCAGGAGTTTTGAAGCGAGAGACTATGACTCAGAGGCAGGCAGATGGCTGGAAGGCTACAGGCCCACGTGGACTTGACTGTGGACCAGGGAGAGGGTGTGGATGGATTCAAGAGACACTCAATATGGGGACAGATTAGATATGAGAGGTGAAGGAAAGGAAAAGTTCAACCCAAACCACCCAACTTTCTGCTTAGAATGGACATGGGTAAGAAAAAAGAAGAGGAACAAGCAGCTTTTTGTGGTGGGGAGGGGTAGGTGGTGAGAATTCATGAAAGGAAATTATGGAAATCAATACTGATCTTTTAATAGATCAAAATAATTTAAAATAAGAATCTAAGTATAGCCCAAATATAAGTGTTTTTTCCACCCTGGCCTCAGTGGTTTTGTTACCACTTCATGACTTGATTCAGTAATGCTGAGAAATAAATAACAGGGTGGAACCCGAAAGGTAAAAGAGTAAAATAGCTGTAAATCACTATCTACAGCTATTTTAACATCTGTCTTTGAACACCTAAATGTGCTTCTGAAATAAGATTATGTAGTTTATTAGGAAAACAGCAAATAATTATTATAAAGAATATACATATTGCTTCTGTATTCCTATGCTAACTCTGGAAGGATACACAACAGAAAGTAATCATTTGAATTTTGAACCATGAGAATGTTACTTATCTGAAAATTAAATACATTAAGTGTTATTTACTGAATTTACCAGCTACAAAATTGGATAAAAAAATAATATTCAGAGCCTGGATGCTTAACAGCTCTAACAAAAAAGTATAATTTGGGCAACTTATATTTGCTTTAGGTTCTACTGTGTGTGAGCTATAAATTAAATATATATGTGTGTGTGTGTGTATAAATATAAATATAAATAATATACACTGTTATAGTTTCTCTTGTTTATAGATTTATGAACTTCATACTGTCTATGGAAGCTTTGCTAATTTAAAAAATGCAACCAGAAAAAATAATTGAACTAATTATATCTAAATGATCCTGCTTAAAAATTGTTCAACTAAATAAGACTTATATCAAACCTTGGTATTAGAGGGGTGCCTGGGTGGCATGGTCAGGTGACCAACTCTTGGTTTTGGCTCCAGTCATGATCTTGGGGTTATAGGATTGCGCCAGGGTCAAGCTCTGTACTCAGTGCAGAGTCTGCTTGAGTTTTTCTTTCTCTAGCCCTCTGTCCCTCTCCCCCTATATGCGCATGCTCTCTTGCTCTCTCTCTCTGAAATAAATTTCAAAAAAAAAAAAAAAAACCCTAGATATTAGAAGAAATACTGACAAAAAGTTTAACAGTAAACAGTCATTAGCACATGAAATATTTTTAAGGAATTTAAGTTCACATGAAGACATCTGTTAAATTCCACTTCTTAATGCATGTTTCATTAGTAAGTTAGCTCTCTGTGTAAAGTGGCTTCTCTCATCTTTTGGCTTATTTTTGGATTTCCTTCCTGTTTTTTCCTATGCCCATCTTCTGAGCCAACATATAATTACTGAGGGTCAGGTCCCATGCTAAGGCATGGGGTGGGGGGCAGTAGTGGGTGGGCACAAAGATAAGCAAGTCTGGATCCCTGACTTCAAGGATCTCACAATCAAGTACTGAGACACCATAGGAAGAGGTTATAAACACACAAGTTTGCCTTCTGCATCCCTTTCCACTTAAGTCATACTTGTTCTTCTGGGTTGTTCTATTGATTTCCTGGCTATAATTCTTAATGGCTATTTAGTATGTCATTCTGTAGATGTATTATAGAAGCTTACTTACCAAGACCTGTAATATAAAATGTTATAGCCGGTTAGAATTATTCAGTGTAACGATCAATGACCATCTATTTCTACATTTAAAATGCTTTCATGAGGTAGACTCCAAGAAACAGATGAATGAATGGACTGTTTAAGGTTTAGCAGACATAATATTAAACTCCTTTTCAATAGGACTGTATAATTAACTGTTCACAACATTCATATTAAGCAATCAGAATTCTTTTAAAAAAATCTGCTTTTATATCAGAAAAAAGATCTCATGGTTATTTCTATTCCATCTTTGATTACATGAAAAGGGTGAATATTTTTTCCATTTACTTAGTTATTTTGTGAATTGTTAATTCACATCCTATACTAATCTGGCAATAATAGCATACTACATTTTATTTAATTTCAAGTCACCACTGGCTAGGCTTTCTTCCTCTAGCTTCCTCAGTCCAGCAAAGCAGGTTTTTCTGGTGGTGACTAGATCTCCTTCCCATGACAGATCTGGAGACTTCACGTTCACTGGCATTTTTACAGAGGAGCTCACTTCAAGGTTCATAGGCAAGGAACAGGTTGCCAGGTTAGATTCTTCTCCAAAAACCAAAACAAGCAGAGGTTTACCTTCAGTCACTAACACTCACTGGAACTCCCAGTCCTTCTCAAAATGAGAGTTTAAAAAGAAACTTTTTTCAAAAGTAGATTTCCAAAATTAGCACAGGAACCAATGTTACTGCAACCCTTGTATGGGCTGGTATGTGGGTAGGATATCCAGTTAGCTCTTAATATACACATATATAATACCTTGTCCTATCATCTCTTCTGCTCTGTTCCTACTGCCTCAGCTTAAAGTCTCTTCAGCAATCTATGGGGAAGAAGAGATTCCACTTGCAGCTTTCCTCATGGGTACGCTGGCCTGGGGCTTCCTCTATCCTGGTTCACCCATCAATGCCATCTGCTTTCTGTCTTCTAAAACCTGGAAAGCCTCTGCTTTGCTGATGGTCACTCCATCTGTTCTCATTCTCAATGCTGTTATGAATTTACAAACTTCTGTCTGTAAATTTTATTTTCCTCTGTCTTTTCACTGGGAGCTGGAGATATAGATGAGTGAGTCTATGGCTTTCACTACAACCTGAGTTAAAATCCTCAGTTGGCTTATTTGAAATTCCAAAATATTTCAAATTCAGGAATTATGAAAATCTCAAAGTCATCTAATTAAAATTAGCCTCAGTCTTAAAAGATCATGTATTTATTTACTTATTTGAGAGAGAGCAATTGAGAGTGCACGAGTTAGGGTGTTGGGGGTGGGGGGAGAGGCAGGAGAAGGACAAACAGAGTCCCCACTGAACAGGGAATGATCCCTGGGCCCTGACACGGAGCTCAATCCCAGAACCCCGGGATCATGACCTGAGCCAAAGGCAGATAACCAACTGAGCCACCCAGGCACCCCAAATCAGCCTCAGTTTTAAAGAAAACAATTATTCAGTACCAATTTTAAGACTAAATAGGTTTTCTGAAATGAGTGGCCAAATCATCATAAATAAGGAAAAAGTTAAGATTAGACAATATCTGGCACAGAAAAGGAGTAGGAGTGAGGCACAAGCGGGAGAAAAGAGAAAGGAGAGCCAGTAGTCTTCACTGCTATAGAGAAGTGAAGTGATTTTTTTTTTTTTAATGTTTTCTTCATAGCACTGAGACAGGTTGGCTAAAAGTAAGAATTTATAAGGGCCATAGTGATCAGTCATGCTCTGCAAATTAAGTACTGAAACTATTTTTATAAACCAGGAATTTATTTTTTAAAAAGATTTTATTTATTTGGGGGGGGGGGAGAGAGCACGCACGTACAAGTGGGCAGAGGGGGAGAGGGAGAAGCAGACTCCCTGCTGAGCAGGGAGCCCAATGTGGGGTTTGATCCTGGACTCAGGATCATAACCTGAGCTGAAGGGAGATGCTTAACAGCTTGAGCCACCCAGGCACCCCATGAAACAGGACAGATGAACTCTACAGCAATAAAGAGAAATTCCCTTTGTACCAACAAACCTCTACTATAGTCTTTAATTGATCACTTGCTGAGTTTCTATTTTATGGAAATGTGGTTGAATAGCCAATGCTTTTTATTTTTTGGGGCGGGGGGACTATAGAACTTTATTATAACAGAGAAACCAGGCTGTAATAAGTCTACATGATTGGAGCAGACGGTGGTGATCTTTCCAAAGGGTGAAGCCTGAGTCCAGCCGTCAGCACACACAGGTTAAAATCAAAGCCCAGATACTCCTCTGCCCTGGTGCTGCCCTGCCCTGCCTGCTGCTGATGTGAGATGAGAGACTCAACTACTGCACTGAATGGAGGAAGAGGTCCAACCAGGCAGAGGGAGCATCCCGACAGGAGACAATCACTGAAGAGGATGCTGAACTAACCCCTATAGGCTGGGGTTGATGGTCAATCGAGCAGTAGAACAGGATGAAAATTGAGGTTAGTTATAAACCTCTGTGCCAAAGGGAAAGAACAGCAACGCGAAGGGAGAAGAGAAGAACATTAAAATGCCCAAAAGCATTAAACAGCAGAGCTTTTTCTTTTTCTTAAATAAGACAGGAAACAGCATCTTTTATTTCCCTGGCTGCAGCGGCAGCACGCTTGCTGGTTTTCATGAAACAGATTTCTGTAACGAGGTGTGTGGATAAGCTTGCTCAATCACGAGCGGACAAACACGAGGCTGCCTGCTAATGTTAGAGCCAGGTCTTCCCGCAACGCCTCTCGTAGGTGCTATTCTCATGCTGGATCTACAGAGGTGTCCCCAACACCATAATGTGCTGCAGTTAAAGCTTCTGGAACTTCACAATGGCATGATCGATGGGGTTTTTTGGGCCATGTCTTTCTTGTAAGCTCTTCTGGAATAGCTGGAGTTAAAGGATGAGCAGGAGCTTGGTTTTGAGCCACAAAGTTCAGACACCCACCACAGATGCCTCTGCCCTATTTCACTACATGTTCTTTTCTGAGAAACTTATTCAGTGGTTGAGTGTTTAAGTACTGTGGTTGAAAGAATGACCTGCTTGCCACCATCCACCCTCCTTCTTCTTCCGTGTGAATCTCACAACAGTGGAGGCTGTAGACAGGAAGGTCGGCTCTGGTCCCTCTCCCAGGGAAATTACTCAGTGACCTGGAGAAAGGCTTGGGCAAGGAAGCCCCTTGCCGCGGGGGTGTGTCCATCCTTTGTCATGCAGATGAAGAACTCCTTGGCCTCTCCACCAGCTCAAGCTTTAGTCCCCTGAAATAGAACATGGCAGTCATGGCAGTGCAGTCAGTGATGTGCTGCTGCCGGTGTGGAAGGAGCCCTCCCTTCTTGAGGCTGGAGACCAGCTGAGTCCACATGATCGGGACTTGGTCAGCCAAGCCTTTTACTTCCTGCCACCGCTGTTTTTGTAGGTCAGGGCTGGTCAGGGTGGTCGAGGCAATCTGGCCTCCACTGATTGGGAAGGGCTGGAATACATGGGACAGATCAAGATCTTCAACTGTGACTCCACCCTTCTGGCTTCATCAGCATCTTTGCTGACCACAGTGAAGGCTCCCATGTGCTCACCAGACAGGCCCATGATCTTGGCATAGGACTGGCAGGGACCAACATTAATGCCGTTCCACGAAGTGGCATACAGTCCAGGCATCTTTGTTGCCATCACTGTTGGCAAAGCCTTGGGAGGCCATGTCAAAGAACGTCAAGAGACTGTTCCTTTTCATCACTGTTGCCACTTCCTTCTACGGCTCATGGCGAGGGTCCACTCCCATGGGGCAGTGGGCTCAGACAGGAAAGCAGGAGAAAATGTTGTGGCATTTTCAAAATGTCCTCCACAGAGCCTGTAAAGTCAAAGCTGCAAGTCTTGGGGTTATTGTATCAATTAATCTTGTGGCTGCATGCCAGCATCCCTGAAGATGGGTGCGTGATTTCCCCAGGGTGGTTTGGACAGAAAGACACCTCGGCTGAACTTAAAAAAACCTTTGCAGAAAATTGGCTCCAGTCCTCAGGCCCTAGTTGCAGAAATAGTCTGCAGGGTGACATATCTGCTGCTTTTCAACCTTTAGTTGTTCTCTCCTGGGGCTAGTTTTGGAGCTGCCTTACAAAATTCAGCAAGTCTCACAATGGGTAGGTATTCTTTGTCCATACTGTTTGCAGCAGTCTGGGCTTCTGCCTTCTGGATGCTGGGGAGCACATAGGCTTTCCATTATCATCTCGGTAGGCACCAACTCCCAGATTCATCTTTTTTCTGTTGGTGTCTCTCTTAAAGACTTTGGGGACTCCCAGGATGGGATTTGAAGACCCTATTTCCACAAGGGTCCACCATGAGCTGGATCTGGAGGAGGCTGCAGAGCGAGACCTGGGTGGAAGGCCGTACTGAACCCAGACAGCATGTGGGGCGGTCAGAGTGCAGTAGGGCTATGCTGGATGAAGAGAAGGCAGCAGGTAGCTGCAGGGCAGAGGGGAGGGCCAGCAGCCAATTCTTTACGGCCAATTCTTTTTAAATAATAACAGGGAGTCATTCAAAACACAGAAAGAAAGAAAGAAAATGTAAACTGGTAACCTCTGAAATTCTGACTTGATATTATACATGGCACCAGGAATCCATCTAATCACATTAAGCTTTTGGTATGTGCTCTATGATGCTTACTGTGTAAGTAAGGCACAGCAAAAAGAAAAGAGATATCACTGTTTTTAATTTTTAAAAAAATTCTTTTTTAAAAATTCTAACAGTGAATATAAGAAATATCCAATCTGAACTTAGGTTTAATAACAACTTGAGTATTTATCAACTAAATTTTCCATTGCAAATCTGTTTACTACAGACTCATTTCCGAGGGTTATCGCAAATGCTGTTGAGTACTCTTTTTTTTTTTCTTTAAAGATTTTATTCATTTATTCATGAGAGACACACAGAAAGAGAGACACAGACAAGGGATAGGGACAGGCAGGCTTCCTGTGGGGAGCCCAACTCAGGACTTGATCCCAGGACCCCAGGATCACTCCCTGAACCAAAAGCAGACACTCAACCGCTGAGCCACCCAGTCGCCCCTGTTAAGTACTCTTAGTGTTATCATTAGCGTTGATCACCCTCCTGTGCACACGTACGTGCGTGTGCATGCACACATGCATACACACTGGTGAGACATGAGCTCCTCATTCACTCAGTTTTTCATGATGATTATAAAAAGTAACATGTACTCATCATATAAAACTTGGGAGAGTAAAGGGACAAGGGGAAAGTTTACCTGTGTGGTCCTATTACCTAAGGTTAATATTTTTAAATTTTTATGTTCTTCTAGGACTATCTTACAGAGCATTCAGCCAAACATGGTTCAAGAAGCTGGGAGAGGGGCACCTGGGATGAAGCCCTGTGTGGGGCTCCTTGCTCAGATGGGAGTCTGCCTCTTTTTTTCCTACTCGGCCTGCTTGTGCTCTCTCTCTCTCTCTGTCAAATAAATAAAATCTTAAAAAAAAAAAAAAAAGAAAGAAAGAAAGAAGCTGGGAGAAAAATTCCAAGGAAAGTAGGAAAAAGGGGGGGGGAAAGGACAATTAAAAAAATACCTGGAGATAAGACAATAACATTGGAGGAAAATATTTTCATCTATTGAGTATTTATATTAGACATTTTTTCAACTACTTGATTAATCTCGAGACTATTAAAGGACATTAAAACCATTACCCACATTTTACAGCTCAGTCACACAGAGTTTTAACAGGTGTCCAAAGTCACACTGCTGGTATGAATCTAGGACTTTAAAAAATATAGATCCTAAGTGTTTACCATCTAAACTTTACTATCATTATGGAAGAAACTGGCAAGAATGACCTCTCCACAAGGCTTGAGCCCGAGACAGTTTTTGTTTGTTTTATATGTACTCTATGATGATTTTATTTATTCATTTGAGACAGATTTTATTTATTCATTTGAGAGAGAGAGACAGAGAGAGCAAGAGCATGAGTGGAGGGTGGCAGAGGGGGAGGGAGAAGGAGAAAGAATCTGAAGCGGACTTTGCACTGAGCACAGAGCCCAATGTGGGGCTTGGGGCCTGACCCAACAATGGCAAGATCATAACCTGAGCCAAAATCATGAGTCAGAATCCACTGAACCACCTAGGTGCCCTGGGATCCAGACAGTTTTAAAGGTAATTTCTCTTAAACATGAAAAGATAATTCTCATGGGTAGCAGAGAAAAGCTACCCAAAACATTTCATTTGGGTAATAAAAGTCAGTGGTACCAAAATAGCAATAATCATACAAAAAAAAAAAAGTCTCATTACAAGTTCACTAATAAAGAGACATATCATAAAACACAAATACTTGGATTTTACCTCTTAGTAAAGAAGAACACATTACAGTTAAGTATGGTTTTCTTTTTCCAGCTAAATGTGTTTTATCCCAGAAATATTAACAGCTTAATATTAAGAATGCTAGAATACAATAAATAAAATATGGTCACATGAATAAGCCAAATGCGAAAACCCATGTAATCAACAGAAGAGAGAAGAAGGCATTAGGTAAAATTCAAAATATATTAAAATGAGAACATTAAATATGTGCACCTAAATTCAAACTGGGGGTTAGAAGCAAAGTTGCAGCGTCTCATTATCATGTAAGACTCACAGGCTTCAGTATAGAGGACAATCTGATAATCAGAGAGAACATCTGGAAGGTCCAACCCCCTCAGAAAGTGAGATTTACCTAGGGACCTCATCCAATACAATATCCCCTTCAGTATACTAGCCTATTTCTTCCAATTTTACACGTGATATGGTTTAACAAGTTATTTTCATTCTTACCTCAAAGTTTCACTGTGAGATGTTAAGTAAATAGAATGTCACTGAAAACTCACAGAAGGAAGTCTTAAAATAGTCTAATCTTCTCATCTTTCATAAAAAGAAAGAAGAATTAAGTCACTTGCAAGAAATTCCGCAGAAAGTTGTGGCAGAGGTAAAACTGGAACTGACCCAGGATCCCAGGATGGTATGAACCAGCAGAAACTATGTGTCTGTGTCAGTGTGGTTAGAGCAGACACGAAATCACTGCGTATTCACAAATGACTTTTGAAGCCAGTATTCTAATCCTCATTTTTTCACTCTATCCCAAAACCCAGGGTTCAGGTTAAGGGATGGGCTGAGCGTGTTTACCAGGAACTGGTACCTACTTCTGGGCTTCCACAGCCACCAATCCATCATACTGGAGGGCTGAGTTCAACTAACCTCCTGAAGAACTGGTTTCATATGCTCTCTAGTAGTTTCGTGTTAAGCCAGGTGTTGAAAAACACGGGCAGTGACAGGTGCTGTATGAAGACAAAGAAACTTTTAATAATAAACTCTCTTTTTCAACAAAGCATTCCAGTTGCCAGAAAACTGGCTGCTGCTCATAAATTACCTTTATCCTTTCTGGGTTCTTGCCATCTCTTGCTGACATCAAGAATCAGTAGTGCCTTACAGAGAATCATATCTAACCAAAATTAGTGAACATTGACTCAAAGTTTGAAAGGAAGAAAAATAAAATACTAAAACCTCTCACATGCCCTTTTTTTTCTTAAGACTTCATACTGAAAAACAGTAAGGATGAATACATGAAGCCTGTTATTTTATTCCAGTAGACTAAATTCTTAAGCCTAAATATAGTTGTTATTCTCATAAATCCAAGAAGCAGAAGCAGGAAAATTCAGTTAGTTCTGAACTCTGAATTGCTAGTTATATTTCAGTAGATGGGATGCAACTATAACGTACAAAGCCTGGGAAAAATTAAAGTACTGGAAGAAGAGCTTTGACCCTGCCACCCCAAAAAACTATATATTAACTAAAATACCAAAGCGACTGATACAAAGCCCCTTACTGTTAATACTGCCTGCCTTTTTATGCTACCACACTTATCACATTAAAAGGGAAATTAGTTTGACGTGGGTTAGTTAAAATTTTCAAAGACTCCATAGTGCTCTAAGGTTAAAATCTAAGTTCTGTAATACTTGTCTCCTTTTGTCATCTGCCCCTGATCATTCCTTTTATACACTTCTCCCCTTAAACCTTATGTATCTTGACCCTCTGCATTTTTCAGTTTCTACTAGTGAAGTATGTGTGGACATTGAGTTAAATGGATAACAAAGTGGGTTGTTGGTAGTTGAACAATGGTACCAAGGAAAGACAAAAGACTCTATAGAAACTGGCATGACATAAGGACTTAAAGAAGTAGAAGGTATACCTGGAGTTTACAATGATCACATTTTCTGAATGCTATGTTGAGACCTACACACCATTTTTTAGTAAGAAGAATAAAATGGAGGCTATAGTATGAAGAAAAAATTAAGGAATAAGAAAGAAAAATTTTAGATACAAAAGTTTACTGTGGGGGCACCTGGGTAGCTCAGTCGGTTAAGTGTTCCCTTCAGGTCAGGTCATGATCCTGGGGGTCCTGGGATCGAGCCCAACACTGAGCTCTCTGCTTCTCCCTCTCGCTCCACCTATGCTAGTGCTCCCTCTCTGGCTCACACTATCTCTCAAATAAATAAAATCTTTAAAAAAAAAGTTTATAGTGTTATTCTATAAAATTTTAAAAATTTTATTTGTAACAGCTTTATTGAGGTATAACATATAATAAACTGGACCTATTTAAAAATCTGACCCATTGAAATCTCCCCTTCTATTGCCACTTTCCTTAATACATTGAATTAGATATATTTTCTATATAGACTAATTAGCATTTTCTAGAGTTTCTAGAATTATGCAGTATGTATCCCTCAGGCTTCTTTCACTCCACATAGTTCTGAGATGTATCCCTGTTGTTGCCTGTATCAGCAACCCTTCTTTTCCTTCTATTAAGCCTAGGACTCCACTGTATGGATACACTACAACTAGCTTATCCATTCACCTGCTGGTGGAAAAGTGGGTTCTTCAGTTTTTGACACCTGTTGACAAAGGTGCAAAAGGCAATGCAGTAAAAGAAAGGATGGTCTGATCCGGGAGACCCGGGATCGAATCCCACATCAGGCTCCCGGTGCATGGAGCCTGCTTCTCCCTCTGCCTATGTCTCTCTCTCTGTGACTATCATAAATAAATAAATAAATAAATAAATAAATAAATAAATAAATAAATAAAAAAGAAAGGATGGTCTTTTCAACAATGATATTGGAACCATTACGATATCCATATGTAAAAAAAAAAAAAAAAAAAAAGGTAAGTACCCATACAAAAGTTACCTCAAATTGGACCATTCTTTTTTTTGTTTTTTAAAAAGATTTTATTTATTTATTTATTTGTTTTTTTTAAAAGATTTTATTTATTTATTCATGAGAGACACAGAAAGAGAGGCAGAGACACAGGCAGAGGGAAGAGAAGCAAGCTCCCTGTAAGGAGCCCGATGCAGGACTTGATCCCAGGAATCCAGGATCAGGGCCTGGGCCAAAGGCAGATGCTCAACCGCTGAGCCACCCAGGCATCCCAAATTGGACCATTCATAAATGTAAAGCCTAAAATTGCAAAACTTCTAGAAGAAAGCATAGAATTAGGCATGTGGCCTTGGATTAGGCATGTGACCCTGGGTTAAGTAATGATTTCTTAGAAATATCAAAAGCAAAATCCACAAAAGAACAAACTGATAAATTGGACAACAAAATTAGAAACTTCCACTCTTAAAAGACAGTTAAGTAAATGATTACACCGTTATCCATTATATTCCTATGGTGTGCCTTTTATTCCTGTGATTTATTCATTCCATAATGATGACAAGTGGTAGCTACATTTGTGGTGAACAAAGCATCACACAGACTTGTTGAATCATTATGCTGTACAGCTGAAACTAATATACTGTTGTGCATCAGCTATACTCAAATTTTAAAAAAATTAAAAAGTATTTTCTGCCTTCAAAACATAAACGACAGTTAAGAAAATAAAATGAAGGAGGCTTGGCTGGCTGAGTTGGTAGAGCACAAGACTCTTGATCTTGGGGTCATGACTTTTTTAAGCAAGCTCCATACTCAGTATGGAGGTTACTTTAAAAAAATGATGCAGGTGGAAGAAGAAAGTGAAAGTTCTATAGAAAGGTCCCAGTGGAGAAGCAGAGGTCAACACAAAATCTGAAATTTTCAAAATAGATACAAAACTGTCTCAGTACTGCAGACAAATAAACAAGTGCATTGCTGTAGGCGATGCTGTCGCTGGAAAGACGTATCTCCTGATAGCCTACACGGCGTATTTCCATCTGAATATGTACCAACTGTTTTTGACAACTATGTAGTCATGGTTATGACTGGTGGAGAGCCACATACTCTTGGACTTTATGTTTTTCACTGTTTTCTCTGTCTTCATTCAAAATGTGAAAGAAAAGTTGAGTGCCTGAGATAATTCACCACTGTGCAAAGACTCCTGTCTTGGCTGTTGGGACCCAAACTGATCTCAGAGATGACCTCTCTACTACTGAGAAGCTTTAAGAACAAAGAGAAGCCTATCACTCCAGAGACTGCTTGAGGGCTATCAAGTATGTGGAGTGCTTTGAACTCATACAGAAAGGCCCAAAGAATGTGTTTGACCATGCAAGACTGGCTGCCCCACAGCCGGAACCAGAGGAGCTCCTGGTGTGTGCCACTATGAACTTATCTCCAGAGCCCTTGCCGCACAGCTGGTGTAACATCCTACTAAAGCCATTTTTAAATCAGACTAAAGATGGAAAATTAAAATCTGTCTTTCCAATCACAACTAATACCCTGAACCTTGCCACATGCACTTGTGTGAGACTAGGCCCATCGGTTTGGCCCCTTTGCCTCCGATACTAATTAATTCTGAGTAGTTCTGTATTGTCAGAAAAGTGATCAGTACTAGTTTTTGATCTGTTGTTTCAAAAAAAAAAAAAAAGTTTTTGTCATTGTTTAAAAAGCAAGTCATACTTGTGATGACTGTTAATGGACTACTTTGGATTGCCCAAGCTGTTCCCTGATTCTGCTCTGGAGAATAACCAGGATATCTTGGTGGTATTTGTTTCTCTTCCATTTTGGGGGTATGTGTTTGGTTTTTCTTTGATCTTTAAAAAAAAAAAAACAAAAAACCAAAGTTATTAACCAGCGGACAGCCCTTAAGGTGTAGAAGACAGACTGATTCCATTACCTAGATCTAGTTTAGAAAACATGTCTTCCCCACCCCACTCCTGCCCAAGTGCTCTTAGGAAGGTGTGTAGTAAACGCCTCACATATTCCTTTTTGAGAGCTGACTTTTCTGTCTACCCTTGAGTAGGCAGTATTTAATGAATCTCATAAAGGCAGGTGGTATCCAATCTGTCCCTCCTCTCTTCTCTGTATGTGACTGTGACTTCCAAGGACATTTGTTCGCCATTTGCTGAGTTTTCTTAAAGTTGATTTCTAACTTCTTTTACTGATAAATGAAGAAAAGTATTGCATCTTTTGAGAGGTATCAAATGGATTGAGTTCATACGTTAAACATTTTTTTTCCCTTTCAAAAAGAAAATGAGAGGTGCCTGGCTAACTCAGGTGGTAGAGCATGTGTCTCTTGATCTCGAGGCTGTAAGCTTTAGCCTCATTTGGGTGTAGAAATCACTTAAAAATAATATCTAAAAAAAAAAAAATGAAAATGAAAGGATAAGCAACAGACTGGGAGAAAATGTTTAGAATTTAAAACTAAAAATATTGAAGAAAAGATAAAGGCAAATTTTGGCTCACTGGAAAGTTCTTTTCTGATTACTTATTATGGTAAAAAATGAACGAACTGTCTATAAACTCTGAAAATAGGATTCAGAGTAGGAAAGAGGATGGTAGAGACTCAGATAATTAAATTTAAATTGCTTCTTAACTCTATAAATATACTTTTTAGTTATTTCTAAGATGACCAATTTAATGTATATTTGATACCATATTAAATTAAGGGTGAAAAAAAGCTCCTGATTCATACAACTTGATCAAAACATTTTCAATGACAACACTTTGGCCTAACAGGGTGATGTGAAATGTGGGTAAAGAAAGCTGTTTAGGGCAGCCTGGGTGGCTCAGCGGTTTAGCACCACCTTCAGCCCAGGGCCTGAGCCTGGAGACCCGGAATCGAGTCCCGCGTCGAGCTCCCTGCATGGAGCCTGCTTCTCCCTTTGCCTGTGTATCTGCCTCTCTCTCTCTCTCTCTCTCTCTCTCTTCTCTCATGAATAAATAAAATCTTTTAAAAAAAAAGAAAAGAAAAGAAAAGAGAAGAAAAGAAAAGAAAAGAAAAGAAAGCTGTTTAAACAGAACCTCTTCTGTGAAGCATGTCAAGCATTCTGACTGCTTTCTGGGCCTGAGTGGGTAAATCCTTGCTGTTTCCAGAGCATTCTGGACAAAACCTCTATCAGTGCTTCTCACCACATTAATTACTGAGGGCTTTTAAACAGCAAAGAGCTTTTTGTTTTCAGTTCTGAAATACTAGCACCTAGCACAGTATCCAGCAAATAACTAATACATATGTACACTTTTGAAAAAGAAATTAAACTCTAGAAAATGACTGGAGAACAGGTAATCAGTATTGTTAAAATCCTGAGACATTTCCCCAACAAGAACAGGAACTCCAGGTTAAGAACTGCTGATGGGGATCCCTGGGCGGCGCAACGGTTTGGTGCCTGCCTTTGGCCCAGGGCACGATCCTGGAGATCCGGGATCGAATCCCACGTCGGGCTCCCGGTGCATGGAGCCTGCTTCTCCCTCTACCTGTGTCTCTGCCTCTCTCTCTCTGTGACTATCATAAAAACAAAAAACAAAAAACAAAAAACAAACAAACAAACAAAAACTGCTGATGGAGGGGATGGGCAGAGAAAGGAGAGCCAGCAAAGGAGACAGCCTACTCCCACATCTGATAATATGACGTTGTACTACTCGGAATTACAATGTATTATGCATTATGGGCAAATTAAACACTGGTCTCAGAAGCTAAGTTAGCTTGTCCAAGACTAATGTTCAAAAAAAAAAAAAACCCCTCAGAAAAAAAAGAGGTAATAGCCAGAGGTAATTTTAAGTTCAGCAGATACTTCATGCAATTTTCTTTTTTTTTTTAATTTTTATTTATTTATATTCACAGAGAGAGAGAGAGGCAGAGACATAGGCAGATGGAGAAGCAGGCTCCATGCACCGGGAGCCCGATGTGGGATTCGATCCTGGGTCTCCAGGATCGCGCCCTGGGCCAAAGGCAGGCGCTAAACTGCTGTGCCACCCAGGGATCCCTTCATGCAATTTTCTTAATAAATTAATATAAACATGTCAATGTTATATAACATCTGACTACAAAGCAATTCAATCTGCTGATAATGAAGTCATTTACTAAAATCACTATAGCAAGTGGCAAATCTCTACAAACATTTTTTTGGTGCTTACCTTACATATATAAGATTTAGGAGTTTGGGGGGCATTAGATGTACCATGCTCTTATATACAACCCAAGGTTTATGTAAGATAAGTTTAGTCACGGTAAGATAAGTCTGTAAGATAAGTTTATGTAAGATAAGTTTATAGTCACTGACCTATTTCTGCAAACTGGCGGAGGACATGAACATCCCAGCCACTTCTGAGAACCTAGTAACATCTCTGGACCCTCAACACAAAAGCCTCATCATGATCCTATTTAAAAACTAATTTATATATAACAAAGTTTATGCCTACAGTTTTTGCTTTTGTTGAATTTGTATGTGAATTATTAGTAAGAACTGATACTTGAAAAAAAGGATATCATAATCAGGGTTGTATAAAAGAAATATTTACTGTAACATTGTTCATAATAGTAAAAAAAATGAAGAATTAAATTATGGATAGCCATAAAATGGGATTACGAAACAATCATTAAAAATGACACTGAGTACTGAAGGCCGCTGAAAAATGTTCACAAAATATGTGAAAGCAGCTCACAAATAATGTGAAGTATGAAAACAGATTATGTATTAGTACAAATAGGAAAAACAGCAGATAGCAAAGTAAAATCTTAGTAAGAGTAATCTAAACAGAGGCACATGAAAAGTGTTTAATTTCCAGAGCTTTTTACTTATCTGAATTCCAGTTTTCTATCATGAATGTTTCTTCTATAACCAGAAAAGAGAAAAGCTTAGGAAAACAGAAAAAAATATTTAACCTGTGTTTGTGGCTGGGCTTTAATATAATCAAACTGTCACTAATAGCTGCTGTGGGCAGTAATGGAAACACTGGTCACACCTGGCAAAGCTGGAGGCACATGACATAGTTCTGTAGACATTCAAGCGAGTCTGTGTAGTCAGCCTCCAAGATAGCCCCCGACCATCCCCACCTCCTGATACTCACACCCTTCGGTCCTATTAAGGTTAAGGTGTCAGGGTTGAGCAGTACGATCATTACAATACAGCAGAGGTGAAGGCATGTCACTTCCAGAACTATGTTAAAAGATTAAGGCTTCTGTCCTGGGCACTCTCTCTTATCTATCTCTTGGTGGGGTGCAGTGGGGGAACCACGTTGTGAGTCCCTGGCCAGGCATGGAAGCCTCCTGCCAGCAATCATGCGAGTGTGAGAGGAAGCCAGACCTCTAGACCTAGCCAAGTCTCAGGTGATGGCAGTTCTGGCTGACACCTTGACTGCAGCTTTGGGAGAGACTGGGTCAGAACCATACCCCTAAGCTGCTTCTGACTCTTGACCCACAGAAACTGGGAGATAATACATATTGGTTGTTTAAAGCCACTGAAATTGGGGTCATTTGTAACATAGCAGTTGCTGCCTAGATGGTTAGCTTACACCCCTGGAGACTGTGGTCCTTCTAAGAACCCACCTTAAGAAAAAGCATCTAGGCTGTAACTCATTTTGCTCTAAATGCAGAGTTCTGATTTCCTTCTCATCTGACCCAAACCAGAAAAGACATTCGAATACCTCTTACAAAATGTTCAGTTCCTTAGATCTACCTTCTAATTCCCCTCTCCCACTCATATTTCATCTCCTCTTTCAGTTACCGTAAATCTAAGCAAACTCCTTCTGCAAAGAGCCAGACAGTAAGTATCTTAGGCTTCTCTGTAGCAACTTTGCAATTCTATCACTACAGCTTGAAAGCAGCCATAGATGATATCTAAATAAACTGGCATAGCTGCATTCCAATAAAACTTTATTTCAATAACAGGCTGATTTTAGCTCCAGAACTGTGGCTTGCCAACCTGCTATAAATGACAACTAGTAAGACCAATACTCCAAACTTGTGCAGCAGATCCCATGCCCTTCAGCTGACTCCAGATATTGCTCCAGGAGGCCCAGAAAACCAGTATATTTGTCTGTCTCTACTGAATGTAATCACGTATTTCTTTCTTAAAAAACAAAATTAAAACAAAAAACACAAAAAATAAACACTCTCAATCCTGATTCCATTTCTCCAACTCCCTAATTTTCCTCCACTCACCTACTCTTATCAGGCTTTTGTTAAGATCATCAATGGGGATCCCTGGGTGGCGCAGCGGTTTGGCGCCTGCCTTTGGCCCAGGGCGCGATCCTGGAGACCCGGGATCGAATCCCACGTCGGGCTCCCGGTGCATGGAGCCTGCTTCTCCCTCTGCCTATGCCTCTGCCTCTCTTTCTCTCTGTGACTATCATAAATAAATAAAAAAATAAATAAAAAAAAAAAAAAAAAAAAAAGATCATCAATGATCTTCATGTTGCTAAGCCCGACTAATTCTCAACCTTCACTATATATTTCACTTAGCAGCAGCTGGCCCAGATGATTACTCCCTTTTTCTTAAAACACTTTGATTTCCAGGATACCATAATCACTTGTTTTTCCTTAAATTTCTATGGCTGCTCCCTTTCGATCTCCTTTGTTCAAAGTGTGGTGGATCTCATAGTTCAACTTGAACCTCTGTTTTCTGTCTCTAGTCATTCCTTCATAACCACACTCAGTATACTTCTGTATGAGATGACACCCAAATTTATTTATTTATTTTTTAATATTTATTTATTCATGAGATACACACAGAGAGAGAGGCAGAGACACAGACAGAGGGAGAAGCAGGCTGCTCCATGCAGGGAGCCCGATGTGGGACTCGATCCCAGGACCCCAGGATCATGTCCTGAGCTAAAGGCAGGCGCTCAACCGCTGAGCCACCCAGGCATCCCAACATTCAAATTTATAACCCCAGATTTTATCACTCCCCTGAAGCCAGACTTACATTCAGCTGCCTACTCAACATCTTCAACTGGTTGTGTTCCAAACTCCCAAATGTCCAAAACTAAACTCCTAGTATCACCTACCTCAACCTGCCTCCCTCTCTGTTCTCCCCTTATCTTAGTTAACAGCAATCCCATTCTTTGTGTTGCTCGGGCCAAAACCCTTGAGTCATTTTTGCCTCCTTTTTCACAGCCCACATCTGATCTGCTGGCAATTCTGTAAGCTCTACCCTCAAAATAGATCTACTCCTGAGAAGAATTTCCATGTTACTCTGAATAACACAGTCTTACAATGAAATGTAAGGTCCTAAGTTATCCTGCCATCCCTTCTAACTAGGAGATAAACATGTGGCTTACTCCCTCACATCACTGAGGCCTCCTCTGCATAGAATATGAGATTCATGGGGGCAGGGAATTTTTCTTTGTTTATCGTGTCACACCTCCATTATTTTATATAGTGCATAACACACAGGAGTAGATCCTTTAGTAATATTTGTTGAATGAGTGAGTTAACCGTGAAAGAGATAAAAAAAAAAATACTTTCTAAGTTGATGGTAAACCCACTGGTAAAACAAATTGGGTATGTTAACTTTTTTTCATTTCCTACTTTCACAGTGTTTTTTAAACATAATCAAAGTCCCTGGTAACTTACGGCACAAAAAAGACTAGAATATGAGTCGGTGGTTCTAGATTCCACCACACACTAGCCTCTAAAGTCTTTAGTTTTTCTTTGATGACCATGTATACAGGGACAGATACTCTCCACACCCACAGGCCTCTGACCACAGCCTCTATAAAGGTGTGTTGATAGGGAAGTGTAAGGCTGACTTCCAGGAAAAAATGTCTGTCCTGCTGTAGAGGAAAAACATCAGCGCAGCTGATAAGCTGGTGACTCGAAGGTGAAACACACACTTATTTAAGGGCTTTAAATGTCCAAAGCTTTATGTTAGATACAATAGTAACAGGAAAGTAGATCTTCTTCTTTATTTATTATTTTTAAAGATTTTATTTATTTGAGAGACAGAGATAGCAGGAGTAAGGGGAGAGACAAGTAGACTCCATGCTGAGCAGGGAGCCCGACATGGGGCTTGATCCCAGGACCCTGATATCATGACCTGAGCCGAAGTTGGATGCTTAATCCACTGAGCCACCTAGGAACCTCAGGAATTTTCTTTGTTTAGATTTTTGTAACAGATCATGTAAATGAGCGCCCAAAGTTATGTAACATGTCCAAGGTCACACAGCTAATAATGGCTAAACCATTTATTCAAATACAGGTTTATGAAATTCCAAACCTACACTATTCCCAATGTATCACACACCAAAAGTTTTAATTACAGGGACACAACATATCTGAGATAGCAACAGAAACCAATGAAATATTTTTATCAGAAAGACAACTAGCTGGACTCTATCTCTACTATATTTACAAAAATTACCTTCATAGCTAGAGTCATGGGTTGAAGGATAGTTCTAGAATTCCCAGAATAAGCCCTATAAGGTAGAGGCTATGTAGATTTCCTATTAAAAAGAATCTGCTCATAAGCAAACAGGGACACTCAGTTATATTTCTTAATGCAAACTAATACATATTCCTACTTATATTTTTTCTACTTATTTTTAAAGGAAAGGAAGCTAAATTTTGTGGATGAATACCTGCAGTGTTCTAGTACTTTGCAGTATTTATCAAATGACCTTATAAGGCAGGGATCACATAAGTGCAAAAAACAAGACTCAAAAGACTGTGTAAGAGATTACGAATCTTTGATATTAACTGAATGGGGATGTGAATAAAGCCCATCTGTTTCCAATATGTTACTCATATTTATTTGGGTATTCACAGACAACTGAAACTCAAATGATGTTGTTTTTCCTTCTATCTGCCCCATTTCAATGAATGCCATCCTCGTTCATTCAGGCTCAAGGACTCATACCAGAAACTAGTTATTCTTGATGCCTCTCCTTAACTTTCCATGTGTAATTAACCACTCAAGCCCTACACATTCTACTTCCTCAGTATTTCAAATCCAACTGCTTTTCTTAATTCCCCTGATCCTATTTAGGACATTATCCTATCAACCTGGGCTGTTCTAAGAGTCATATCATCCCAGTCTGGTAGCCTGACCCCTTCCAGCACATTCTCTAGAACACTGACCTTGAGAGTAGGCTTATGTGTACCCTAGCATGCATATAAAATGAGCCATTAGAATATGGGAAAATATTAGAACTCGTATTTACATGTGTTTCTAACCTTCAAAAATGAGGAAGAAATTAAGCTTTACTAATAGCCAACATACTGCCTGACAACTGGCATCCTCACTGGGCCTCTGTCAAATGGAGAAGGTACATCTGGAGTTTGAGCAGTCGGACCTATGGGAAGAGTGAGCAACCAGAGAGAGGTGGAGAGCAGTGCTCTCTCATAGCTGTTCACTAACTGTCAGGATATGAGGGTGTATTTTAGTTTACATGACCCAGGTAGGTAGAGACAAAAAATATTATCTAAGTTTTACCTAAAACATTTTTACCAGATAGATAATTTAATAAAGCTTCCCGAATAGACACCATGAATTGAAAAGATTCATGCAAGCACAGGTGAGCAACAAGACAATGGCAGAGGGTCAATTCATTTTTACTTCTAATATAAGCTCTTCATCAGTTTCATGCAAGAAAACAATGACAGTAAATCAGATCTGAGAGTAGGCCAAATGCCAAACTGAAATCAAAGACGGAAATGGTAATATGGATTTATGTATCTAATTCTGTGTTAGGTTTATGTCTGGCTGCTAATGACAGAAAACCCAAAGTAACAGTTAAAAATAGAAATTAATTTCCGAGATGATATAAGTATACAGAGATAGGCAATCCACGGCTGATAATGTGGCTCGCAAATGATTTAGCAGCCGGCATGCTTCCGTTTTTTTAGGGGGCCACTATCCCCACAGAGGATTCCTAGTCATTACAAGTAAGTTTAAGTGTGCAACCCTCTCTCTTTTTTTTATTTGTTAAAGATTTTATTTATTTGACAGAGAGAGAGCACGAGCAGGGGGAGCAGCAGAGGGAGAGGAAGAAGCAGGCTCCCCACTGAGCAGGGAGCCAGATGTGAGGCTCCATCCCAGGACCCCAGGATCCAAAGGCAGAAGCTTCACTGACTGAGCCACCCAGGCACCCACGGTGGGTAACCTTCTCAACTTTAAGAGCCCTTCCTGGAGTTTCACAAATCATTTCTGCTTGATCTCATCGGCCAGAAATTAGTCACCTGGCCACAGTTAACTGTAAGGGAGAGTGGGGTTCACAGTGTTATTCTGGGCAGTGGCATGCCCTATTAGGGTCTGAGAGGAAGGGGAATGCCGACATCAGAGGACTCTAACTCATATACAATAACCCTCACTGCTGTTCCTCACTGTTAACCAACAGTGAGCCGTAGTATCACAGTACAAAAAGGTCTGAATAATGAAACTTTTTCCAGGTAAGTATGGTGCAAACTGATGTGAGGCCAAACCTAAACTGAACAAGAGACTATTTGTACTATTGATTTGTTTAGTGTGAACAGTCATACATTTTGCTGTAGAAATATTATTTGATTAATGGGTACTACCCCAAATTATGAAAGTATGAAATATTTAGTATATGTATAAAATTATCTTTCTTAAATTCTAAGAATTCCAAATCCTAAAACATATTCATTTTTGGATAAAAGGATTATGGAATGGTAGTATGAAACAATTAGAATTATGAAGGTATTTAAAAACTAAGTGTCTAGAACAAGAAGAAAATCTCCATGTTTTTTAGTCATCTTTACAGTAATGCAATACTGAATCAAGACTTCATATAATTACTCTGAACTTAATGATAAAGGTTCACAAGCATCCATTAAGGCTTCTTACTTAATAGCAAAATCCACATGATATTCTACTAATACTTGTTCTTCCTGCCACAGTAAAAACATCTAAAATAACACAAATAACAAAAGGCAAAATTAAAATGCAAATACTGCTGGAAATCATATAGGTTTTAGGGTTAACATGAACAAGATTCTTGGACAGGTTAGACTAAAGTGCAAAAGTTTCTAATGTGTCAGCTAAAATATTTTCTGGATTCTAGAATAACGTAACACACAAGAGCTGCTTTTTATTTGCTAAAAAAGCAAGAGGTACCAGAGAAGAGACCTCTGAAATTAAATTACTTCTTTCATAAAAACAATGTGTTACATGGAAAACTATGTAAATATGTTACTGATGGAACTAGTAGGACGAATAAGAGGAGGATTCTAGGATAAGCAGACATAGGACCACATCTGAACTTTATTCTCTGCATAATTCACAGCTAGTGTGAAATAAAACTGAAACTGGAAATGCACAAAATTCTATGCCATTTATATGGTTCGTTTTATAAAAAGAAGACCCTTAAACTATAGAAGAGAAGAAGAACCATATCCCCATTCATTTTGTAATACCTACATAATCTTGATATGAAAACCTGAGAAGGAAAAGAAAGACAATTACAGGCCAATCTCTCCTAAACACAGATATAAAAACATTCAAAATTATTAGCAGACCAAAACCAACGATACATCAAAAAAAAAAAAAAAAGTACATCATGAGCCAACTGGATTTATTGGAGGAATACAAGGTTCACATTCACAAATTGATGTGTAATTCACAAAAGGGAACAAAATCATATGATTATCTCAACAGATGCAAAAATATGTATCTGACAAAATTCAACATCATTCATAAGAAAAGCCTTTTAGCAAACTAGAAACAGAAAGAAACCTCTTTATACTGATAAATAATATTTATAAAAACTTTACAGGTAAAATAGCAAATGTATGCCCCATAAGATGAAAGATAAGACAAGACTGCTTACTATCATCACTGCCAGTCAGTAAGGTCCTGGAAATTCTAGTCAGTGCAATAAAGCAAGAACAGAAATAAAAGGCAGAAGATTTGCTTTTTCCTAGGAAAAAGCAAAATTGAGATTATTTATACACAACATTCCGAAAGAATCAAATTATCAATATTAACAAGTGAACTTAGCAAAATTGCTGAAAATATGGTCCTAACTTACAACATTATATTTCAATTACTTTAAAAAGTAATTACAAGATCAAGGACCTAAATATAAGACCTAAAACAATAAAACTCTTGGAAGAAAACAGGGCCAAAGCTTCACGATATTGAATTTGGCAATGGGTTCTTGGCTACAATGGCAAAGGCACAGGTAACAAAAGAAATAGACAAAATGGACTTCATGAAAATTAGAAGATTTTGTGCAAAAAATAAAAAATAAAATAAAATAAAATGAAAGATTTTGTGCATCAAAAGATGCTATCAACAGAGTAAAAAGGCAACCCACAAAACAGGAGCGGCTCAGTCAGTTAAGTTTCTGACTCCTGATTTCAGTTCAGGTCAGGATCTCAGGGTTGTGAGGCTAAGCCTTGCATTACGGGACATGGAGCCTGCTTAAGATTCTCTCTCTTTCTTTCTCTCTCTCTCTCTCTCTCTCTCTCTCCCCCCCCCCTCCTTCTCCCTCTGCCCCTCCCCTGCTTTCTCTCGAGAGAAGAGTAAGTTGCTCATATGATGCTTTGTCTCACCTGAATAGTTCTGAGTTTATCTCCAACAAGAACAATCCCCCACAAACCATAATAGGGTCATAATAGGGTCATCACCATTGGGATATGAACATTAACACAGTCCTATCATAGGATCCTCAGACCCTATCCAAGATTCCGCACTGGCTTAGAATCATGTGTTCCATTTAGTTGTTGCATCTCTTTGCCCTCCTTTCAGTTGGGAACAATTCCTCACACTTTGACTTTCATGAATTCAACAATTTTGAAGATTACTAACCAATTATTTTATAGCATGTCTCTTAATTGAGTTTTGTCTGATGATGAGATTCAGATTATGCATCTTCCATAGGAACAACACAGAAGTGATGCTGTTTCTTCTGTCCCACCTTTCTTTTTAATAGACTTTATTTTTTAGGGCAGTTTTAGGTTTATGGCGAAATGCTTCTTTTTGTAAATAAAGTTTTATTGGGACATAGCCACTCCCATCTGTTTATGTACTATGGCTGCTTTTTATTACAACAGCTGAGATGAGTGGTTTTAACAGAGACCATATGGCCTGCAAAGCCTAGAGCTGACATTTAGACCCCTTGAGAAAACCTTTACTGATTCCTACTCTACTGACAATGAAGACTTCTCATAAAGCTAAAGTAATTAAGACAACATGGTATCAGTGAATGGATACATCAGGAGTTCAGCAAGCTTTTATTGTTATGAACGTAAATGTACCCACTTTAAAAGATAATCTCACCTAACCACGAGTTGAAAATTTCTAACCTGTTTAAAACTGTAGTTTCACTGGATTTTGAAAACATTTACACACCAAAAATACACACCAAAAAGGAAACTCATTCTGATGAGTTTCCAAGAACTGACATCAGAGAACATGGAAATCAGCAAGACAAATTTCACTAAAAATCTGTCCTTTAATTGTTAGATAAAATTAAAAACTGAGGACTATCATTAAGCCGACACAATCAACATCATTCTCCTAATTTTGATCTACATCTTAAAGAGGCATCTATCTCAAATGGCACATGCATGAAAACAAACATAAAACAGACTGCACCTAAAACCAAGCCTTTGAATCACCATTTCACAAAGTGTTGATTTTCACTAGAATGAAGATAATATAAGCAGAGACTTTTTTTTTTTTTTTTTGGTATATATTATGGTCTACTGTGTCCTTTGGCACCTAAATAATACTTGTTTTTTTACTTATCTTTTTCCACCTTTATTGAGGTAAAATTTCTATTTGGAGAAACTGTATGCAACATGATGATATAATATACTATTTATTTATTCTATGAATGAACCAAGACTTGTAAAAGTTTTAATAAAGCACATTTGACCACAGTGCTTTCACTAAGCAATGTTTTAGTATCACCGAAAATTTTTTATACTATTAAAATTTAATTTTTTTTAATTTTTAAATTTAAAATAGCTTATATAACCTCCCATTACTTTCTATTTTAAGATTTATAATGTATATTGTATAACCACACAGCAGTATATGTGTGTGATTTAAAAATAAATATACACATGGGAGTTTCTAGAATTCTATAGTGATGGTGTATATGATCAAAAGGAGGTAACTCCTCTGTAGCAGAGGTAGCCAGAACTTAACTAGTTAATGACCAGGAAAGAACAAATCTGAGAGTATATCTTTGGAAACTTATAGTGAAACTTAGAAATAATTTTATGTCTGTTCTATCTAACTTTTGAAATGGGCTTTTGTTCTTAAAATTCCTTTTTTTTTAAGTAATTCATCTTTATTGTATTTTAAAATCTTCTCAATCTAATACATATTGAAAATTTTAAAAATAGTTCTTCACCAAAGATAATTTCAGAAGCACTGGTATAGAGAATGATCAAAACACAAATCTGATCATAATGCTCCTAAATTTATTTGCTGGCTCCCCAGGGGCCTGAGATGAAGGGCCTTGTGATCTGTCTGCAACCCTTCCGTTTCCCCAGGGCCTTTTCACATGCTCCTCCTTAGCCCTCAGGACTACGCCACATTCTCTCAAAATCCATGGCATGGATTTGATTCCCTGGTCCTGAATCCCCAATGGCCAATTCAACCCAATCCTGATTTCTTTTACCAAATTCCTATTCATCCTCCTGGTGGTCACTTCAGAAAACTCCTTGTTCCTAAGCCTAGGTTGAGTGCCTGTCCTTTTATGCGTCCAGCACAGTACCTGCATACAACAGGTGCTTCTTCAACAAGTATTTTATTAAATGAAACCTAAGCCCATGTCACCACACCATACGGTCTCTCCTCAAATCTTCTATACTTCTCTTCAAAACATTTCATTCTACAGACAATAAATGGATGTCTACCAGCTTCAAATATTAAAGAATAAACAAATTATAATTTTCTAAAGGGAAAAATGCCCTCAATTACTATCAATCTTCCCTTTCTTCTTTCATTTATGAAACATTATTGCCAACATGTCCAAGTTTTAGAATGAAGAAGACACATATTACTAACCACTTTTATCTCAAAATTACTTTCATATGATTGCTTTAATAGGAAATGCTTCCTGGGGCGCCTGGGTGCCTCAATCAATTAAATGTATGACTCTTGAGTTCAGCTCAGGTCAGGATCTCAGGGTCATGAGATCCAGCCCCATGGAGGGCTCTGCTCTGGGCCCCAAGTGTGCTTAAGATTCTCTCTCCCCCTCCTCCACCCCCCCCCCATAAGCTCTCTCTCACAGAAAAAGAAGGGAAAGCTTCCTCCTAAACCCTCCTGCCCCACCTTCAACATTGTGAGACAGACCTAAAACAGGTTTATTGACTAATCTAGCAAAAATAAACTACAAAAAGGAAATCTGCTGTTTATCCTTGGCCCAAACTTTCACTTTACGTGAAAATATTTCATACTGACAGTAAGCCGAAAAAATGAGTCCTGAGTTCTGAATCCAAATGATGTTACAATTACAGTCTCAGTACTTAAAAAAAAAAAAATTATTTGACAGAGAGAGAGAGCATGAGCTGGGGGGAGGAGCAGAGGAAGAAGGAGAAGCCAGCTCCCCACAGAGCAGAGAGCCCAAAGCAGGACTGGATCCCAGGACCCTGGGATCGTGACCTGAGCTGAAGGCAGACACTCAAGCGACTGAGCCACCCAGGTGCCCCACAGTCTCAGTACAAGATGCCAAAGAGCACGTCACACTTTTAGGAAAGTTACTGAAAAGTCTGGATGTATCATACTTCTTAATCTATCAACATAAAGAAATAGCACAAAGTAATTTATAAACAGGTTGGTTTTCCCACATTTTTCACGCGTCTGTCACGTAATGAAATACATTCTATACTGCATGACAAACTGTTCTTAATATGAAGTTACTAAAATTTCACTGAAAGCAGAGGTAAGTTTATGATTTTATACTTCTCAAAGGTAGCAATGTTCTGATAAGATTGCTAGGTTTTAAACAACCAAAAGCCAAAAATCCCAACAATATTTTGGCACTATACATTTTAATCTTTCTTTGAAGAATAAATTGTCAATATGTGCATCAAAGATTTAAAGATCTAGTTAAATTAGAGATAGTTGAAACGTATAAGAATAAAGGGCAGCTGACTACTTACATCAAAACAGCAACCAAAATGGCTGGGGTTTGGAAGAAAAGAAGGAGGATAAAACCTAAAGTATTTTTGGAGTGATACAACATTATACTCTTATTTCCTAATCCAAAAGAATGCAACTCTTAACTAGGTAATTTTAAAAGTACTCACATACATTTTTATATGAAAATTTGAACTGTTTTTGCTTAGTCTAACAAGCAGGGTAAGTGGACCAGAATGTGCTAACCCACAAAGGGAAGACAAATTGTAATGAACCGTAACACATCCAAGATGGAAGAACCTTGCTTATTCAGCTAAAGTTATAGGAAATGACAAATTCTAACTGTACAGATTACCTCTCGCAATCAATCATCAACAGATGAACAGCTACTATTTACTGAGCGCCTTATTTTACGAAATGCTTAACATAAACACATTAAGAAAATAATCAAGAGACTTTAGTAAAGGGGATAATCGATGAGAAACAAGCAATTTAGCCATCAGAAGTAGTATCCAGGTAGGATAGTATTTTAATTTTAATTAATTAATTAATTAATTAATTATTTTTATTTTTTATTTTTTTATTTTAATTTTTAAAGTGTATTCAACAAAGATTTTGAGTTCAGAATTGTATGTCTTACAAATTCTTCAACTTAACTGAACAGTTTTTTTAATTCCTTGATAACCTAGAATCATAACTAGCAACTATTCTCCTGCCCTTAGGAGCTATTATGAATTGCCCTGGAATGCGGAACTCTGAATTCTCATATGGTCATGTTATTAAGTCTTTCTGCCTCTTGCCTTCCTTTCACAGTTGTCCCTCACTGATCACTACTGCCTGCGGTGCTTGCCTTCAGCAGCATCCTTTCACTCCTACAAATTGTTTGGACGCAAACTACCAGGCTTACTGTAATTAGATATAAAGTAAGAGTTCTGAAAGATGGCCTAATTATTCTCTTGAACATCAGATGTTAATAGCCTTTAGTGCCAGGACCTCACATTTCTACTTTGGATGTTCAAAGCTATGTTGTTTTTTCTATTTCTTTATTTTTAAGCTTTACTTCCTGATTCTTACTGCCTTTAAGTTTCCTCATCTACCCCATCTAAGTGAATCTGGATAATTACATAGAATTAATAAATCTGAAATTGCTTAGGGTCAGGGCCTGGCCACAGAAGGAATCTACAGATTCTAGTTTCGTCCTTCCTCTTTCGGTGTATTTCAGATTTTAAGTTGTAAAATTTGACCTCAAAATAAGTGTCTGTTACTGTCTTATTTTTGGAAGCCTGTGATCAAGATAGTCAGGAACTAACTAAAGAAATGAGGGATGTTTGGCCTGAGCAGGCAGGCGATGGGGAAGCTGGCAAAGGAGTTGTATCACTGCCATCTTCAATTACTTGAAGAAAGGTATCTGTAAAATGACTGTTCTCGATTCTGTCAACAGATGTACTGTTTAACAAGGGCTCAAAATAGGTTTGTGTAATAAGTGCTTCTTCAGAGAACAAACCAGGCACAAAGAGAAGTCACAGGATAATACACTTCAGTACAAAACAGGAATGAATCTTTAAATGAAAACATCCAAAAATGACCCAGATTTCCACAAGATCACTGCAAGTGTTTAAGCAATGGCGAGTGGTTGGGTAGTTTTGAGGAGATTTTTGCAAACAATGGACGAATACATTAGAAAATCTTTCAAGGCCCATTCTTCTCACTGTATGAGAGATGATACATTTTATACAGACAGCCCCCAAACCATAAGTTCTCATTTCTGCATTCAACTTTCATAATGAAAACAAATCTTAAAGAGTACTGGAAAAGTATGGAAGCAACACAAGAGCCAAATAGTATCCAGAGTTATTTGTTTAATTTCATGACAGTATTTATATAGCAGTTATATCTATCAAAGACTTTAGATAAGAAACATTTTAAGTGATAAAAATTATTTCATTTTTAGAGCAGGAAAATCATAACTACATCAACAGCATCGTCACCCTCCCCATACACATCATACACCCAATGTCATGAAAAGGAATTGGGAACTATCTTTACTTAAAAAAAAAAAAATCACTTTGAAGATGAATCATACAACATATGGACACTGACAGAGCTTGAGAATCCAAGTAAATGAAAGAGGAGAGGAAGGAAACTAATTATAAAAAATTGATTTCAGCAATCTGTAGGAATGTAGGAACTCCAAGACAGTTGGATATAACCCCACTCAGAGAGCTAAAGAAAACTACATGAAAGAACAAGACAAGTACAGAAAAATCAGACATGATTACCAAGTTACCACTGTTAATGTTAGTTGTTTCCTACCTCCACTGGAGAGTGAAACAGGTATGTGGAATGTTTTAGTTTAAAACTGATATCAGGATCCCTGGGTGGTGCAGCGGTTTGGCGCCTGCCTTTGGCCCAGGGCGCGATCCTGGAGACCCGGGATCGAATCCCACGTCGGGCTCCCGGTGCATGGAGCCTGCTTCTCCCTCTGCCTATGTCTCTGCCTCTCTCTCTCTCTCTGTGTGTGTGTGTGTGACTATCACAAATAAATAAAAATTTAAAAAAAAACTGATATCACATCCATTTGTTTAGATAAGGAAAAGTACTACCAGTAAAGGCTCATTTAGCATTAAAATTAATCAGATAACAAATGTGATTTTTTCCAAAAGCTCCAGATGTCAACTTTCTACGTATTACTTTTGGTTTAAGTTCATAAAAGTGGGCAAAAAATGCATGTTACCCTTAAAGTAGCAGACATACGGTTTGTCTGCCCAGCATCCCTTCTCTTGGAGGGAACCACCCTCTCTTTACTACATTACAACAGGACAGCAAATCTGGATGCTCTGCCTCTCTCAAAAGTGGCCAAGATACGCAGGCTGGCCAGAGTGCTCCATTCCCTGGGCTAGGAAGAAAGACTGGCTCTTTCCACTGAGCTGGGAAAAACTGAATATGGAGATGAAAGTGGCCACCATGTGAAGAGTCAGTCAACAGAATGAAGAAACAGGTAGAGCTGGAGGAGGGAGAGAACACCAAACTTCTGTTTTGCTGAAGACAATCTAAACTGGATTTCTGGTTCTTAAAACTGAGAGAACCCTAATATCTGTAGTATCTCTGTTTGCCTTCAGAAGGAGTTCAGAAGGAGTTTCTCACTGCTTAATTGTAGAATGAAGATGAAGGTGACTATCATTGTCTTTAATTACTTCCTCTGCTTCTGTACTAGCTAGACATGTGGAAGAATTAAGAAAACATTTAGCTTTTATTCCAATTGTCTAAAAAAGCCCCGTGGCAAATGATTTGAAAAAGTAAGCAAGGCTCATGGTTAACATCATTACAAAAACAAAACTGTGTTCTCTGGGAGAAAATCTTGCAAATCACATGTTTGATGAAGAACTGTATCTGGAACACATAGAGAACTCACAATTCAATAACAAGCTAGATAACCCAGTTTAAAAAAAAAATAAAAAGATTTGAGTAGACATTCCACCAAAGAAAATTTGTGAATGGCTAATAAACACATGAAAAGATGCTCAACACCATTAGTCATTAGGGTACCACAAGATACCAATTTATACCCACTGGAATGGCCATAATAATTTCTAAAAAGAATATAACCACTGTTAAAGATGCAGAGAAATCAGAACTCTCAAACACAGCTGGTAGAAATGCAAAATAACATGTAGCCACTTTGGGAAACAGTTTAGCGCCTCCTTAAAAGGTTAAACATAAACATTCCATACAACTAAGCATTTCTCCTCTTAGGTATATACCCAGGAAAAATGAAAACATATGTCCACACATAGGCTTGTACATGAATGTTCATAGCAGAATTATTCATAAAAACCAATAAAGGGAAACAATCCCAATGTCCCATCACCTGGTAAATACATAAGCAAAATGTGGTATATCCATTTAATGAAATACTTACCTACCATTCACCAATGAAAACAAAAGTTATGGGCCCATGCCACAACATGATGAAGCAGAAAAAAACCCAAGGACTATTTCTAGAATGATTCCATTTGCCCAGAAAAGGCAAAACTGTGGAGACAGAATCTAAGTTAATGGTCGCCTGAAGCTGGAGGTGGGAATGGGGATTATTAACTACAAATGGGCAAAGGAATTTTGTTGAAGTGACAAAAATATTTTAAAACTGGATTATGGTGATGGTTACACAACCAGCTACTAAAAATGACTATAAACTTAAACAAGTGAATTTTATGATACGTAAATTATACCTCAAAAAAGTTTACTAGAAAAAAATGAAATAAAAGGGTAAAGAAGACATAATAAGGAAACACAAATCACAAACCTTGATTAGGCCCTGGATCAGAGGAAAAACAGCTATTAAAGGCACTGGGTGGCAACTAGGCCAGGAAATCTGAATCTGGGCTACATATTAGATGATGTTATGGAATTATTACTAATTTCCTTATGTGTTAAAATAGCATTATGGCCATACAGGAGAATGCCTTTATTCTCAGAAGATGCAAGATAAAATATACAGAGGTGAAGTTTCCTGAGGTTTCCAGCCTTCTTTCAAACAGTAGAGAAAAATAAAAGCATCTATACTTAAAAAGATCAAGCAAAAGGGGCAAAATAATTGGAATCGGTGACTGGGAAATACAAGTATTCGATATAAAACTCTTAACTTTTCTGTAAGTTAGAATATTTCAAGATACAAAGTTGGGGGTGGGAAGGAGTACTCTTATTTTAAAATGTAACCAAATGTAAAAGAATCACCAATGTAGTTCTTTACACATTTCAGAAAGAGGCATATAGTTGAGATATAAAGACTGTCATCTCTTTATTTTATAACTGTGTTAACATACAGATAATAACAGGGAACAGATGGGAACTAAAAGTATAAAATAATTATGCAGAGAGACTTAGCAAGTTAGAGCTTTATGAACATACTAATGCTAACCAATACTTCTTGAAATAATCATTTAAGACAAAGCAACATAGTTACTAGTTGATGTGGAAATCTTTAGGTTTATAGGTATATCCAAGAAAACACTGTTGAATGCAGGTCAATAAATTTTCCCATCCCAAAGAGCACTCATCCCACCTATATCTTTTGGCTGATAGAAAGATCAAATGAGATTGTGTATATATATGTATATACACACACAAAGTTTCAATTTAAAAAAATTTAGTCACTTACACTTTGAAACTTCCTGGTAAGAACAGGAATACAAACATAGGATTAAACCTAGTAATTTCTGGTTACTCTTTGTATATAACTGGTGTTCCTCAATTTTGTAGTCAACACTGCACCAACAAATCTTCAAAACACTGTCAGTGTTCATTATGAGTGATTCCCCTTCACTCTGTAACTTAAGGTATTTTGTCTACTTCTAATGTCACAATTTTTAACAGTGTGCTTTATAACAATTTAAAGTTATAACAGCTTGAAACTCATCAGACACACTAATGGAAAACAGAAATCTTGTTATGAATCAAAAGCAAAGTTCACCTGGAAGTTCAAACAAAAAGCCACGTTTATTGTTTTTACAATAAAGAAAACATTCCAGGAATTGGACCTCAAGTTAAAATGTCTAAGAAGAAAAAGACATAATACACTAAGATGTACATTAGTTCACATAACACTGGGCAGCTCAGACAAAGTATTCCAGCAGATGAAAGAAGATAATCACACTCACTAGGATGGCTGTAATTAAAACTATGGGCTATAACAAATGCTGGTGAGGATACAGAGAGCCTAGGAAGCCTCAAACACCGACAGTGGGTAGAAAACAGTTTGGCAGTTTTCTCAAAATGTTAAACATGGAGTTACAACATGACTGAGTAATTCCGTTCACACACACACACACACACACACACACACACACACCCAGGAGAAATGAAAACACATGTCCATGTACATCAATGTTCATGGCAGCATTATTCAACATGAGCCAGGTGGAAATACCCAAGTGTCCATCAACTGATAAATGAATAAACAAAATCTGGTATATCCATTCAATGTAACATTACTCAGTCTTAAAAAGTAATGAGGTACTGATCCATGCTATAACCTAGACAAACCTTGAAAACATTATGTGGAGTTAAAGAAGCCAAACACAAAAGGCCACATGTTGTATGATTCCATTTATGGAATCCAGAAATGTTTAGAATGGGAAAATCTGTACAGATGGTAAATAGATTATTAGTTCCCTGGGGCTAGGGGTGGAGGGAATCAGGGGTGATGACTAATGAGCATGGGGTTTCTTTCTGGTGTTATGAAAATGTTCTTACATGAGACAGCAGTGGGGCACCTGGGTGGCTCAGTTAGGCATCTGCCTTTAGCTCAGGTCACAATCTCGGGGTCCTGGAGTCGAGACCTACATCGGGCTCTACGCTCAGCAGGGAGTCTGCTTCTCCCTCTCCTTCCCCCTCTGTTGCTCTCTCTCTTTCTCTTGCTCAAGTAAATAAATAAAATCTTTTTAAAAAGTCAGATAGTGGTGATGGTTGCACAATTCTCTCACTATATTAAAAACCACTGAATTATATTTTAAGAGAATACATGTTATGGCATGGGAATTACATTTCAATAAATCTGTTATTTTTTAAATCCAGCCCCTACATTCCCCACAAATAAGCAAATGACATAAAAAGACAATTTACAGAATTAAAAATATAAATGACAAGTTACTGTACAGAGTTTAAACAGCTGTACCAAATAAACTTTAAAAAACAAAACAAAATATAAAGACAAGAATGAGTTTTATTATCTGAGCCAAAGCAAAGAATAATAAGAAGAGATAAACAGGGATCCCTGGGTGGCGCAGCGGTTTGGCGCCTGCCTTTGGCCCAGGGCACGATCCTGGAGATCCGGGATCGAATCCCACATCGGGCTCCCGGTGCATGGAGCCTGCTTCTCCCTCTGCCTGTGTCTCTGCCTCTCTCTCTCCCTCTCTCTCTCTCTGTGATTATCATAAATAAATAAAATTTAAAAAAAAAAAAAAAAAAAAAAAAAGAAGAGATAAACAGAGCAAATGGCCAAGTTTTGTTTATTCTGAGTGATCAAGAAAGTTACCAAAACCCACAAGCAGCAAATAAGAATTAATGAAGTAACAGACACATAGAATTATCTTAGTTGTAGCATGCAGACATGGAAATAGGGACACCTTAGAGACCAACAGGGTAGTAGGAAAGTCACTAATAATCCAAGCATTAAGACTAGAGCAACCAAAGACCTCAGGGAATGAGGATTTTCTGTCACAGACATAATGTCTTAAGCAGAAGGACGGGGGAAGACAGACTGTCCTCAGACTTAAAAGACGAGGATAGGTGAAGGAACCTTTTTACCTCATTACTTTCCCCGTGAAGGAACATTTTTTCCTTCTGAAAAAAAAAGGAACAAAAAAAATTTGCTTCCTCCCCAAGCTCTGCTATCAAGGTGCCATCAATGTACTGGAGGGTGGGACTTGAAGGTCTTCAAGGCAGGACAATCCCTACACCCCCTCGAGGCTGAACTACATATCAGTGAGGCAACATGGCCCAGAGAGAAAAAGGCAACAGTCCTAGGAAAGTGCAGATGGACAAATGGCCATGGACTACTCACCTGGTGAGTGAGAGCTCTTCAACCTAGGGAAAAGAAGAGATTACAGCTACCTACAAGTGTTCCTGGGACAGTGAAGATGGCAAACAGGCCATGGACCAAGAGTTGTAGAAACTTCTGGGGAGGAGCTCCTCAGCATAACAGGCAAGAAATTAATAAATATCCTATCTCCCAGCACTCCTGGGAAAGGAAGTACTTACAATGATAAAGGCAACACAATGTGGATTGGGAGTTCACAAATGGACCTAGATAATTATGAAATTATAAGAATCTACAGAAAATATGCTACTTAAACTTTTGGGGTGAATTAGATGGCAGTGAATGAAAGCAGCCTCTAGAACCTGGGAAACAGCACTGGTGTGTATCTTAATTGACATGTAGATGGAATGTGTGCTGATGTCCAACACTTGATTCCGGACAAACATACACTTTCAGCTAGAGGACTAAGTCTTCAAAAATGAATTCTGGAGAAAGAAAAGAGGTTCCAAGCCCTACAAACTTGTCTGGAACCACCCCACATCTGTGTACTTTAGGTCACCCCCATGTGTAAACTTGTCTAATTACAAACCTGCCTTGCCATATGAACTACCGACCCAAGAACCCAAGCAAGCCATAACCACATCAATACAAGGTAAGCCTAATTTACGTGTCTATAACACAAAAAAACCACCTGAGGCTGCAAAAGCCTAGAAGGGAGCCCTCAGATTGTCATAGACCCACGGCAGCTTTAGTCTGGAGAAAATGAGGTCACCCTGTGGCATCCATGACTGGCTGAGAGATGATTGAAATGAAGTTCAACAGAACTGTGTGGCAAGATAAGAACAAAACTTAGGACCTGCTGTGTGAACTGGAAAACTACAGATCAGTCCTTACCTTGCTTATCTTTGTACTTTGCTCTGCCCACTAGCAAAGTCCATCTTTCCTGCCTCTCACCACAGGCATCTCCATTTAGAATCTCTTACAGAGACAGCAAAGGACTGCAGTCTCTGAAAGGCATTACCATATCTAGGTTAATATCTAGTACAATGTACATCTGTTTATCCACAGAAAAAAATAACAAAGCAATCAGAATCGCTCTTATTAAAGACTTGTTATACTGCAGTTTAACACTGTTCTAGAGATATTAATCAATGCAATTAGATAGGATAAACAATTAGAAGCATAACCATTGGTTATTGAAATCTCTACAGGTGACATGACAGTGTATCTAAGCCTAAAAGAAGCAATGATAAAAATAACTCAAATGATAAGAATTTAGCAAGACAGCAGGAAAACATGCAAAAATCTGCAATATTCATATACATGAATAATAACCAGTTAGAAAATAAAATGTATAAGAAATTCTATTTATATAACAGCAACAACAACGATAAAATGCTGTGGAATAAATTTAACAAGAAATGTTCAAAACCTATATGAAGAAAACTATAAATCATTCCCCAAAGATACAAAGGAGATTTAAGAAAATGAAGAAACATTGCTTATTCTAGGTTAAGACATCTTAAGATGTCTCCATATCATCAAGAAATCAGTTCTAAGTAAAATCGTAAGTTCAATGCAATCTCAATAAAAACAGAAATGAGCTTTTTAATGAATAGACAAATTGATGCTGAAGTTCATATGGAAAAATAAAATCTGCAAGAATAGCAGGGACAATACTGAAGAGGGTGAGCTATAATGGGGACTAGGTCTACCAGCTATGAAATCACATGCAATGGGCCTCTCTGATTAAAACAGTCAGGGTGATGGAATAAAATACACCCAACTCCATACAGAAATCTAGTGTATGATAAAGGGAGCAAAGATTAAAAAAAAAAAAAAAAAGCACTTGTGGTAACATTACATCCATTCTTCACATAATCTACAGAAATATACTCCAAATGGATCAGAAAACTGAATGTGGAAAATGAAACTACATGAACACTAGAAGAAGACATGACTGCATTCCAGATAAAGAAAGGCTCTTTGATAACTAAGAATCCAGATGTAATAAATATAATAATATATTTGACTACATGAAAACAAACTTTTGCATGTCCAAAGACACCAGAAGCAAAGACAAAAGATGACTGGGCAAAATACTCGCAACATATATCAAAGTTAAATGGTTAACATTCTTAAATATAGAGAACTTTTTAAATCTGAGCGGAAAAAAGGCCAAAAATTATTTAACAAGTGGGCAAGTAATGTGAACAAATTATTTTTTTAAATGTAAAAAATGGCCCTTTGATATACAAAAAATGTTTAATTCACTAATTAAAACTATACTGAGATACTATTTCTCACCTATTAGGTTGGCTGCAATTCAGAAGCTTGACAGGGTACTCGGCTGGCCAGGCCGTGGCACTCTTACGTACTGCTGGTAGTATTCCAAATAGTACAGCTCCATTAAGGAGAAGAATTTGGCAATATCTAACAAAATTTATATATGCATTTATCCCGAATATTTACCTCCAACAATACAAAGACACAGATACATAAAGATCTTCATTATAATGTCAGTTGTATTTGAAAAATGTTGGAAAAAACTTAAACGTCCAAGTACAGGAGGCGGGTTGAATAAACCATGGAGTACTATGCAGTTAACAAAGAAAGTTATCTAATTTTTGTTTATTATTTTTTCAAATAGCTACTAGATTTTTAGGACGTAAATACTTATTAAGTTGTTTGGGCCTATTTAATAAACCGTTAGGTGTTTCTTTTGATCTAGGGATGTTGTGAAAAAATTATTGATATGATAAGGATGTCATGAACTAAGAAAGTTTGGGAACTTCTGATAAAGCCCTGTGAAGGCTTTTAAGAGTATATTTATGTGTGTAGTTATGAGTTATGTGTGTAGTTACTGTGGATTGTGGTCAACAAATTTATAATAGACTAATGAACGCATTGCCCATAGTGGTAAAAGTCCTATGTTGGATTTTATGGCAGCCCATAAAAAGAGCAACTAGCAACTTGAAAGTTGTTGGGGTTTTTATTTGTTTGTTTTTTGGTTTTTTGTTTCTGAGGGATGAGATCAAGAAAAAGGATCTAATCAAGATTGGTTTTGGAGAGGTATACCCTACTCTGAGTGCTGGAAGACAAGCCAGCATGTATGAGGTTGGGGTTAGGAGAAACAGCTACAACCACAAGAGAAAACAGGGCACTAGAAAACACTAGCATTGCAGAAGCTTGGTGTTGCTGGAACAGAATATGCTGGAAGAGAAGAGATGGGGCTCGAGAGTTAGGTAAAGAGTAGGTCTTGGACGTTTTGCATATGAGATGAAGGACTAAAGGAGTTTGGATTTATTAATAGGCAAGAAGGGATCTGCAGAAGGGCTGTAAGCAAAGGAGCATCACGTCTGCCTTAACTAAGTGTGGAGAAGAGATCAGGGTGGGGTGGGCAACAAAAGGCCAGCAGACTGCTGCAGTAATCCAGAATAGATCTAGACAGGGAGGCTGAACTAAGGCATTTGCAATCAGTAGTGGGCAACCTTCACTTCAATGAGTTACTATGTTAGCTACTCAACCGCATTAGAAAGCAGGGATCCCGTGGCTTGGAAGACTACAATCATGATCTTTGTGGAAAATGGAGGTCTCTGCCCACCCTTCGTGATGCATTTGGGAGTAGAAGTCGTTTCATAATCTTGCTATGTTTTATCCTACAACATGACATTGTCAAACCTTGATATTTAGTTTCAATAAGTGAATTCAGCAACCCAACTGGAACCCAGACTTCAAAAAGATTATGTGTGTCAAACATAAGGGGTGTTAAATCTAATAGAGAATTCTAACTGAAGGCCTTTAAGAATAGTATCCTAATATTTTTATGTAAGCTTGCTGTTTTGGGCTTGTACAGACTACCCTATTGATGTTGAGGAATTATACCTTCAGGTATAATCACATCAAAGATTCAAATTATCTTCTAAAATTTACTCACATGACTCTTAAAACTCATAGAACTTTAATTTCATTTTTCCTATATTGTAACCAAATCCTTTTAAGTGTAATAAGGTAGTAAGAGAGGTGTCTTAGAGCTAAAGAAATAAAACAAAGAATAACTGTAACTAATGGGGGCTGGAGAATGAGCCATTTTTTACTTAGAGCTAAATACCTTTTCTTCCTCCTTTTTTTTTAACCAGGAGATGAACACATTCTTCAAATTAAGCCCATTAAAAGTGCATATTTCAAAAAAACTGCACATGCTTGGAAAGAGTAAAGAGAATTCCAGCACTGAATAGAAATTAGACCTTTACAAGAGCTCTGTCGCTTTAAGCCTCTATATTAAACCCAAAGAGAAAATGACATATAGTTTGAAATGGTAAAAACAGACCCAGGATACCTCTACCTCTCTTACCATTCTTCACAATTACCCCCACAACCCCCCCCTCCCCCCGCCACGTCATTTAGTGAAAGAACTAAAAACAAGATTTCAGAAAAGGTCACTACAAAATAGGTTTTCCAAAGTCCCCTCAAGTAGGGAGCATTCAGGTATTTCAGAGGTAAAAAACAGTAATCAACACCAACTGCTGAGTTCCTAATACTCTACTCCTCCAGGACACCTATCTGAATCATACCCAACCACTTTTTCATCATGGCACACATAGTGGATGGTATCTGTAGGCAAGCTGGAGATAAACAGGGTAACCCCAGGGCCCACCTGATGGTCAAGAGTGCTGAGATCATTAGATCGATGTTCCTGAGGCTCAGCTCAATCAGAAACTTGTTTTTCCTGAGCCTTTTAGGATTAAGTGCAATATGCAATGCTCTCAGAAATCATTACTTTCAAATCCAGACTCTCCTAATACTAGCTTCCAGCCTCTAGCCAATCACTTCACTTAGCCTTAGTGAAGTATGGAAAAACTACCTATCTTACAGAGGTCCTGTGGAGATTAAAAATAATGTAACTAAAGCTCTTATCACAGTGCGTGGCAGGCAATCAATGTATACGGATTGTTATTACCAAGATGGTTGCTGAATTAAAAAAGAGAAATCTAACCTCTGTACAGTGGTGATGTTGCTGAGATAAGAAACTGCAGACTTCCCACTATGTCTAAGAATTAAAACACTTTACAAAACAAGGAAAACCATAAACTGTCTCCCTATATCATAATGTTTTCTCCACTAAAAATATATACTATATAAAAGTGATTGTCCTTGCCACCCATCTACTAAGGATTAACAATGTGAGTAACACTGATACACACATATACACATATATACAATAAGTGATTCTGGTACATTCATTCATATCCCACAGAAGCTAAGCTTGGAAAACCAGTACAGGACCACAACCAGACATTTGGAAAGGAAAGAAGGTATCAGCACTTTTTTTTTTGGGGGGGGGGGGGTGGATCTCTAAAGTGAAAATAACCCAACCTTCTACAGACAAAAATTATTCCCCCACACAAATGGTAAACAAGATTCTTCCCTATAATTAGCCCTTTTTTTCCCTTGAAAGCCCTGCAAAGAAAGGGTTGTACGAAACTACTTTAAAATAAGTGATACAGATGACTGCATATTCAGCAGACACATTAGAGAACATCTGGATCTCTGCAAAGAAATGTGAAAGTGGCTACTGGTAAATCATGCCAAGGTCGTATCAGGATGTCAGAGGATTTCACATACCCAGGGGAGAAATAAGCCACTATAAGCAATTCCGGGACGTATCAACGGTTTTCCAAACAGTGGTGACTCCCAATTTCCTCTTTTTGGTTAAGATAAGTTATGGTTATCAACCTCCAAACATAAACTATCACTAGGAAATCTCTTTTTAATAACCCAGGATATGGGCAGCCCAGGTGGCTCAGTGGTTTAGCGCCGCCTTCAGCCCAGGGGGTGATTCTGGAGACCCAGGATTGAGTCCCGTGTTGGGCTCCCTGCATGGAGCCAGCTTCTCCCTCTGTCTCTGCCTCGTTCTGTGTCTCTCATGAATAAATAAATAAAATCTTTTAAAAAAAATAATAATAATAACAACAACCCTGGATAAACTTGCTTAATTGACAATTATTGACGACTGGAATACACTGCCCAATCACAACACCCTAAATATAAATTTTAACCTTCCAGGGGAGGATAGCTTTGGAAGGACAACAAAGGATTCTTCTTGAATCGTCCTTAAGCTACGCCAAGAACACATTTAAGACAAAGCAAAGTCTTTGCGCCAAGAAACTGGAACACAACACAAAACCAAAGAAATAAATGACTCCTGAGGCAGCTGTGGGATCATCTCCACATTCATTCATTCAGTGAAGAAATACCGGAGAGCTCCTATGTTCCGGTAATCACCTGTGAGCAACAGGGATGCGTAAGACACGGTTCCTGCCCTGAAAAAATCCAAAGCCTAAAAATAATGTCTGAAGAGTCACAAGAATCATTTTACAAGAATACTGTATTCACAGACACAGAAACGAGTAAGATATACGTTTAAATATATTAATAAAGGAGCTGGAAACAAACCAACGAAAAAAAGGCCGTCCACTGCGAGTTTATTAACAAATTTTGTTATATGAGTTAAGGGAACGTGATGACCAAAGTTGTAATGTACTTTCAGGGCAAAAATCAACTTAGGGCACATGTTCTACAAAGGCCTCCCTACTCCCCCCCCCCCCCCCGCCCCTCGACACACACACACACACACACACACACACACACACACACAGCGACCACAATCTGCAAATTGGGTGCTTTTCAGCTTGACACGTCGGGCGTGGCACTGGAGTTCTCGCACAACCCCGGAGACACCTGGATAAGCTCGCACAAGCCTGGACATTCAGGTTTCCCAGCAGAGGCCAGTTAACTCCCTAATTCTCCCTAAACCTTGAAACAACACTGCCACCTCTCTGTGCTGTCATCCCTGCCCACTTACACACAGACACCCAGGCTAAAAGCAGACCACAAATCACATCTTCCACTCCTTCAGGAACAAATCTCCAAGAGGAATTACCCCCTCACTCAAACAAAACAAAACAAAACAAAACAAAACAAACCCCCTATATTCTCTCCCTCGCTTTACAGGCAGGGTGATGCTAATAGGGGCAGGCAGACCTGTGCAGTTCGAGGCGGAGCATCTAAGGACTTCAGTCTGAGAAAGCCATTGCTTTAACTGGCACAAAACCCTGGCGGAGGTGCCTCAGAAGCAACTGCTCTAGTACAGGCGAGGAGTGGAGGAAAGGGAAGGAGGGAGAGGGGCGGAGTGAAGCGCGGGGACTGCGGCGGGGGCCGGCGGGTCCCCCCGGGTCGCGGGCACCGCCCAGGCGGGGACCTCGGCGCGGCGGCCAGAGATGCAGGGTGACCTTCCGACGAGGCCGGCTCGCGGAGAGGCCGGGCTGGGAGGACCACGCCGCGCCTCGCGGCCCCCGGCTCGCGGCCCCCGGCTCCCGGCTCGCGGCTCGCGGCCCCCGGCTCCCGGCGGTGCGCTCGCCCGGCCCCGGCTCCCAGCCCGGGCTCGTCCCGCAGCTCGCTCCCGGGCGGAACGCGGGACGTGCAATCTCGGCGTCCGGGCCCTGAGCCTGGGCCTCGGGCCGCCGCCGCCCGGACACACCCCCGCCGCCGCCGCCGCCGCCCCGCGGCCCCGACCCCTCCCGCGGCGGCCCGGGCGGGCACCGCTCACCTGCACCGCAAGCCGGTCCGCCGCCCCGCGGGCTTCGGGCGGACAGAGCTCGGCCCCTGTCGTCTGGGAGGCTCCCCGCCGCGGGCGGCAGGAGGACGAGTCCGACGGGCGGCGGCGGAGCCCGGGCGGCAGGAGCGGGAGCAGCAGCAGCAGCAGCAGGAGGAGGAGGACTCGCGGCGCTCGGCTCTCCGGAGATCCACCCTCCTCCTGGCCGCTCTGCAGCAGCCGCCGCAGATCACTTCCGGGGCGCCGGGGAGCGGGGCGGGGCCGGCTGGGGAACTACTTCCGGTCCGTGGGCCGAGTGGACGGGGCCGGGGGCCGGGGCTGGAGAACAATGGCCGGCGGGGCGCGGGCTGCCCGGCGTCGCCCCGCTGCGCTGCCCCGCGGGCGGCCCCACCCAGGCCCCCGCGCCCGGCGAGGTGGGGGTCGCCGCAGGCCTCGCGGAGGGGCCCGGATCTCGGCGTCCTCGTCTCTCTTGTGGGGCCCGGGCGGGGTTCGCGGGGAAGGAGGGGACGCGGAGGCCGCCATCTTGCCCCGGCGGCGGGCGTTGGAGGTGGTTTGGCGGGTGGCCGCCCGGCTGGCGGGCTTCGGAAGTGCGGGGCCTCGGTCTGCGGAGGGCGGGGCGGACGACCCGCGGGTGCCTCGGGTCCTTCAAGGTCAGGGCCCCCCGCCCTTCCCCCCCAGCGCAAGCACAGGGGACGGGGCGGGCGCATCCACGTCCCCACAAAGAGGACATGCGGCACGCGGCGAATCGCGTGTCTGGGAGTGTGGGCAGCGATTCGAGGACTTAAGAAGGTCAAGCCTGGGTTGCTGGGGAAAAGGTGATCGAGACGCAGGGACCAAATGTCTTCACTCCTCGGTGAGGCAAGAAGGAGAGGAGTGACCCTGGACAGCTTTAGGGGAGGAGTGGGGCCACGGGCCTGTGCACGAGGGGCCGGCGCAGAAGTCGAGGGAAAGGATGGGGCCGTTGTGTGGGTCGCGGTGAGCGTCCGATTGCAGTGGGTTGCTGGGGCCAGATTCTCGGTAAGCGAATGGAAGTAGCAATAGTGATGCCTGGAAGTAGCAATAATGATGCCTGGAAGAAGCAATAATGATGCCTGGAAGAAGCAATAATGATGTCTGGAAGAAGCAATACTGATGCCTGGAAGAAGCAATAATGATGCCTGGAAGTAGCAATAATGATGTCTGGAAGAAGCAATAATGATGTCTGGAAGAAGCAATAATGATGTCTGGAAGTACCAATAATGATGCCTGGAAGTACCAATAATGATGCCTTATTTTGCTTTTAGAGGAGGGTGAGTGAGGGTAAGATCTACCAAATGAGATAGGGAATGGCAGGGATGGGGTCAGGGAGTGCCATTTTGGATCTGGCCCATTGAGTGCGGTCTACTGGCAGTTGCCTGTGTCTAGAGCTCTGGGGAAATTCTGGGCTGAGCTCAGGGACACCACAGGCTCGCGTCCCCACCTCCAAGCCCACTGCAGTCTCCTCTCATTGAGCAGTCTCAAAACCACTCCTTTTCCCTACCTTCTTGTGGGAAGATTGCTGAAATAATAACCTTTTTAAATCCCCCGTCTGGTAGTACATGTCCATCCACACATGCTAACACCCAAATGTCTCCCTGGTCAAGACTAGAAAGGTCAGGCTTACCGAAAACCCAAATATGGCCATGTCAGCTAGTGTAGCAGCACAAACTCCTAAGATGGAATGCCATTGTTAACGTAAAAAAAGTCTTTAAGTTTAATCATTGACGATAAACAGCTTCTTTAAAGCAGCCGCAAAGGATTGTGATGTGAGGTTGCGCAAATACCTGTCGAGTGGAGAGCCAGGGGGTTGACTTCAAGAAAAGTGAGCAATGGGAACACAATGACAGTCATCCTCGAGTTGATTAGTCAGCCTGTCTCAGCTGCTGCTTGGTTGTTGAAAGCCACGCTAACCTACCTGAAGGCAGAAATAGAATGGGTCGTTTTCAGCAAAGGCTTCGGAAAGCTGCAAATAACAAAACCCCTATAAATAAGAGCTGCAACAGCAAACCAAAGACTATGGGTTTTTATTTGGCACTTTTGAATGTAAACCACGAGGGACTCTCGCCTTTAGTTCTTAGATTATTCAAATACATTATTCTCAGTTTTCTTAGAGTGGAAATACATGTAGGTGTATTAACAACCAGCTAATGGATACCATACTGAACCGGAAATGAGAACAATGATCTCGAGGCCCCTTTCTGTTCTTTGTTCACCATATGACCCTAGCACAGTCACTTAACCTCTCCATGCCCTAGTTTCTTTGTAAAATAGAGATAATAATAACCCTCTACTGGCCTGCCTCTCGGAGATATTATAAGAAATAACAAATTAATGCTTTAAGAGCTCTTTGAGGTACTTGGATGAAAGGGTATAATTGTAACTATATATTATTAATAATTAACACTAATATCCAGTAGAACTCATGAGCATTCCTAAATTTGCTGCCTGGGCAACTCCAAGAACATGAAGGATTCTGTTTTTAAAATAGGCTTAAGTTTACAACAACAACAAAAAAGATAGGCTTAGATTTATTCCTGTGTTTAATTTTCATTATTTATGATCAAACCTTGTGTATTAAACATAGAATAAGTAAAGAGTAAAATATTTTAGTAACTAATTCTTATGTTCACTGCTATTATAGCTAATCTGTGTTTTGGACAGATACACAGGTAGGTATGCTTTTGTCAGAATCTTGTTTTAGAATTAGTCATTAGTTTACTGCAGTCATTTAACTGGAATTTTCTATGAAAGCATTACTCATGTCCCTATAGAATAAAAACAGTTTTACCTGCAGTTACATGTTTGTCTGAAACATGAAGCATTCCTGTGAATTATCTGTCATTCTCATCATTGATTAATCAGAAATACAAAATAAAAAATGTAAAAAATGTATAGGCCAATGAGGTTTTGCCCAATGTCTACCCTGCAGTAGATGAAGTTTTGCCCATTAGATTAGTAATTCACGGGGATCTGGGTGGCTCAGTTGGTTAAGTGTCTGCCTTGGGCCCGGGTCATGATCCCGAGGTTCCAGGACAGAGCCCCACATCCGGCTCCCTGCTCAGTGGAGAGTCAGCTTCTCTCCCCGCACCGCCCCCCCCCCGCCCCCGGTTGTGCTCGCTTGCTTGCTCGCTCTCTCAAATAAATAATCTTAAAAAAAAAAGATTAATAGCTTCATTAGGTATATGCATATGTGAACACATTTAAACATTCATGGCTATGTAATATGCATTTTTTATACACATATGCCAATTTATAAAAATATGAAGGTACATTAACTACACGTATAGTAACAACTGTCAACAACAAAACCCTCTTTGGGTGTATTGGCCAGATAAGAAAGCAGTTGGTTATTAGCAATTTGTCACTATTGACGGAGAAGCGACTCAAAATACATGTTATTGTCTATAATATCCATGATACCTTTAACATATTACTTCGTTTTGTATTCAAGGTTACCCCAGAACCGTAAATAGAGCCAGAATCAAACTCAGATCTTGTAAGTCCAAGTTAGATATCTTTTCACTAGACTTTTACTGATTACATATGACAGAGTAGGAGAGAAAAATAACAACTTTAATTAAAATTTTTTTTTACCATATCCTGTTACATGGTTTTATTTTTACTTATTTTTTTAAAGATTTTATTTTTAAGTGATCTCTATACCCCACATAAGGCTCGAACTCGTGACCCCAGGATCAAGAGTTGCGTGCTCCACAGATTGAGCCAGCCAGGTGGATGCCCCTCTGTTACATGGTTTTAAGATTAAATGAGTTTCTACCTGTAGGGTGCTTAGAACAGTACCTGGCATGTGGCAAGAAGTGTATGTGTTAAGACTGATAAGACTGTTAGATATAGGCATTTTCTGTGTAGAGAAAAGGTATGTAAAGAATGGTGGAATTGGAATCCTCAGTCTTTTTTTTTTTTTTTTGGTCATAGAAGCTCTGAATGTGTAGAGCTGAAAGTATTTCTATATTGTTTCTTTTCGTCTTTCCATACCTTAATAGGTATGTTTTGGACTTGTAGTTTTATGGTATTTTCATCATTTTCTTTAAGATACAGTTATAGTTAAGGTGCCTGAGAGGATGCACTATATTTTATATTGTCCTCCTATCATTAAACTAGTTTCAAAATCAATTCTTATTGTTGTGTAATTAAGTATTCATCGTTTAGAAGCCATCAGTTGCTGGGATTCATCTTTCAAATGAAATATTCTTTGGAACGAAGTATTAGAAGCTTGGTTCCATTTATTTTCTCTTCTCTACAGGTTTCTCTATAGTCTTTCAACCTTAAACAAATTTTTATACTTGTTAACTATGAATAAAACTGTGCATTTTCATCCCTAGTAAATGAAGAACCCAATTTTATATTTTTAAGGGCTTTTTGATATAGTTTGAAAAACTCCGTGAAAATATGCCTTTGGTCAGCCTCTGTGACTGTGAAAACTCCTGCCCATCTTAGTTTTTGTTCAGTTTTATAAGTTGGATTACTTTTCAGAGGAATTATCACATACCCAGCAGCAGTTTATACTGTATTCTTTTGTGTGGCAGGGGAGGGGGCCAGGGTATACACAGAATGTCTTCACATCTTCATGCAGACTATGAATTTAGTCTTTAACATACTTCATTAAAATGAATTATACTGTCATAAGTTGATTTGTCCTGGAAAAGGGTAGAGGTGTGGATAGGCCGGAACAGAAGGTATTACAAAGTCAGGAGGGACCTGGTAGGTAGAACAAATCCTATTATTCCCTGCCTTTTAAAATGCTTATATTGGGGGTGCCTGGTAGGCTCAGTCAGTTGAACATCTGACTTTTGATTTCAGCTCAGGTCATGATCTCAAGGTTGTGAGATCAAGCCTTGTGTTGGGCTCCATACTCAGGGAGGATTCTGCTTGTCCCTCTCCCTCTGCTTCCCCCCCCTTTCATACTCTCTCTCTCTCTCCCTCCATCTCCTTCCCTCTCTCTCTCTCTCTCAACTGGATGAGTGGATAAAATCTTAAAAAAAAAAAACTGTATAAGGGCAGCCTGGGTGGCTCAGCAGTTTAGTGCCACCTTCAGCCCAGGGCCTGATCTTGGAGACCTGAGATCGAGCTCCCCGCATGGAGTCTGCTTCTCCCTCTGCCTGTGTCTCTGCCTCTCTCTCTCTCTCTCTCTGTGTGACTATCATAAATAATAAATAAAAATTTAAAAAAAAGTTTAAAAAATAAAAAAATAAAAGACTCACTGTTGAAAAATTTATTTGGTATTTTAGTTGGTATGACGGTTGCATTGTCTTTTTACATTATATGCACAATGTATACTATATAGTACACAAAATAAGATCCTTTAGAAGAGTTATGCACAATACATGCAATATTGAATTTATACATTGGATCCTGGGATGTGACTGAAGAAAAAAAGATGGACTAGACATGTCAGGTGTTGGGGTGAAGGAATCAGAAGTTACAGAACAGAGTAAATACACATCTGTTTTGAGAAGTAACTGCAGGATACATGACATTGGCAGTGGTGCCTCCGAGATGGTGGAACTATATTACGTTAACCAATTTAGAACTACACAAGACAGGTAATCATCCAGCATTAGGATACAGCTGCAGGATTTTGTGAACCATTCACATTTGTAACTTTCCTTTTCTGATTCTGCCTTGTTCAACTCCCTTGAGAATTCCTCCACTATTGCTCATGCCTTCCGTGTTGGTGCTCCCAGTGTTCCATCTTTGGTTCCGTTCTTGGAAACACCCTATCTCTTGGATGTTTCATAGGCATCCAGCTCAAACGCAGAATGTCCACACTGAGCTGATGCCATCACCCACCCAAATGCCCAAAACCAGAAATCTAAATGTTTACTTTCCATTTTCCATCTTCTTGCTCAACATCCACTCTATCACCACAAGCTTTTAAACTCTCCTCCTTAGTATATCTCAAAGCCATCCATTCCACTCCATTTCTCCTTCCACCTTCCTAATCCGAACCACTATTACCTGCTTACTATTACTGCAGTACAGATGAGTGGCTTCAGTGTATTTCCCCCTCTTCAGTGTATATCCACTCTTCACGCTGCAAGCCTCATGATCTTCTGGAGACAAACAGGTTCATATAACTCCTCTGCCTTAACCCTTTCAATACTTCAGTAATCTCAGGATGGGCTAAATTCCTTTGTGTGTCTTACGCAGCCTTATACAATCTATAGTCTCATCTCCGGTCACTTACCCACTTACCATTTCCCTCATCACACACACACACAGACACACACACACACACACACAGATCTAGCTCCTAGAATACAAGTAGTTGTCTGCTTCTGTACATACTATAGTCCCCCAAAATATGTGAAAGTTAAATAAGCAAGAGGTAAGACATATTATACCAGATTATAATAGAAATACTTGAATATTCCTAATTATTGTACAAGGGTTTTATTTTTTAACTCCTGCCATAGGCATACATAATATATTTTAAACCTAGGTTAAGGGCAGCCCCGGTGGCTCAGCAGTTTAGCGCCACCTTCAGCCCAGGGTGTGATCCTGGAGACCTGGGATGGAGTCCCACATGGGGCTCCCTGCATGGGGCTGGCTTCTCCCTCTGCCTGTGTCTCTGCCTCTCTTTCTCTCTGTGTCTCTCATGAATAACTAAATAAAATCTTAAAAAAAAAAAACCTAGGTTAAACATTAAAGGTGATAAATTTCTTTTCTAAATTCATTTTTAAATTTAGATTCAATTAACATATAGTGTATTATTAGTTTCAGAAGTAGAGTTCAGTGATTCATCAGTTTTATATAATTCCCAGTGCTCATTATATCACATGCCTTCCTTAAGTCCATCTCCCAGATAGGCCATCCCCCCACTCCCCTCCCCTTCAGGAATTTTCACTTTGTTTCCTATGTTTAAGAATCTCTTATGGTTTGTCTGATTTCATCTTGTTTTATTCCTCCGTCTCTTCCCTATGATCCTCTGTTTTGTTTCTTAAATTCCACATGAGTGAGATCATACAGTAATTGTCTTTCTCTGATTGACTTATTTTACTTAGCATAATACTCTCTACTTCCATCCATGTCATTACAAATGGCAAGATTTCATTTTTTTGATGGCTGAGTAGTAGTCCGTTGTGTGTGTGTGTGTGTATGTGTGTATGTATATATATATATATATATATATATATATATATATATATATATATATATATCACATCTTCTTTACCCATTCATCTGTTGACAGACATCTGGGCTATTTGCTTGGCTATTACAGACATTGCTGCTATAAACATTGGAGTGCAGGTGCTTCTTCAGATCACTCTTTGTAACTTTGGGATAAAGACCCAGTAGTGCAATTGCTGGGTCATAGGATAGCTCTATTTTCAATTTCTTGAGGAACTTCCAAACTGTTTTCCAGAGTGGCTGCACCAGCTTGCATTCCCACCAGCAGTGTACGAGGGTTCCCTTTTCTCTGCATCCTCACCAATATCTGTTGTTTCCTAACTTGTTAATTTTAGCCATTCCAACTGGTGTGAAGTGTATCTCACTGTGGGTTTGATTTATATTTCCATGATGCCAAGTGATCGTGAGCGGTTTTCATGTGTCTGTTGGCCATTTGTAGGTCTTCCTTGGGGAAATGTCTGTGTCTTATGCCCATTTCTTTTTTTTTTTTTATGATAGTCACAGAGAGAGAGAGAGAGAGAGAGAGAGAGAGAGAGAGAGAGGCAGAGACACAGGCAGAGGGAGAAGCAGGCTCCATGCACCGGGAGCCTGACGTGGGATTCGATCCCGGGTCTCCAGGATCGCGCCCTGGGCCAAAGGCAGGCGCCAAACCGCTGCGCCACCCAGGGATCCCTCTTCTGCCCATTTCTTGATTGGATAATTTGTTCTTTGGCTATTGAGTTTGATAGGTCCTTATAGATTTTGGATACTAGCCCTTTATCTGATAAGACATTTGCAAATAGTAAATATGAGAAATTTCTTACCACACATTCCAGTTCTCCCATTTATGGTGGCATTTAATAGACAAAATTCATTTTCATGTTGGAAAGAAGTTGATGTATATTTTGTAGAGTATTGATCATTTCTGTTAATGTCTTACAAACTTTGGAAAAGTACTGAGAGAAACTTGAATTCAGCTTTTTCTTGGTAGCAGGTTTATCAGTGAGGTGCATCCCTATTCTGTTTGCACCATGTTCTTTTATTTTGAGTCATGGGAATCCTTAAGGACGGCAATTATCAATCCATAATTTTAACCATCTCTCCATTTCCTTTGTCACTGTATCTTATGTTTGAAACACAACTGTCAAGGGTAAATTTCCAGTATTTTCTAGATGTGCTTAAATATAGTTCTTTCCTTTCATTGAACTCACAGGAAATCAACTTCCACAAGCATCTGATTTGGGCTAAAGATTCACAACATGAGGAAAACCTAATGACTTTTTTGGGGCCTTTGTCTCAGTTATACTGTTAATAACAACATTTTAATTTTTTTTCATTAATTTTTACAAAATATAAAGTTCTAGTGCAGTAAAATGTTCAAATAACTGCACAAACCCGGCTGCACAAAGATGGCATTATCTGAAAATCAGCTGTTTGTTGGTGATGAACACCACTGTGTAATAACTGCTTCACATTCTTTTCAGTGAGTATGTTGTGATCTCAGTTCAGCCTAGATGAAGTAGAGGGTGGAGTGGGATTGCATTAAGTGAAGTCTAGTACCACCCCCCGTGGTGTTCTTGTCCCTGGAGAAAAATCTCTCTCCTCCCCCTCCAACCTCCTACTTCCCCTTAGCTCCTCTTTCATATCACTTCACAACGACTCATCACTACTTTCTATTCTCCTTTCACATCTCATCTTAGATGTCACTGCATCTAAGAGAACTTTCCACACCTTCCCGGACTACCGCAGGTGACCTAGGCATATGCTCCCTTTGTGTCTCTGGGTTTTGCTTAGCACCTATCACTGTGTATTGGAATCACTTGTTTGTATTTCTTACTCGTTAAAGAGGGTAGGAATTATATCTACTTTGTGTACAGTTACATCTTATCTTAGATTGATATCAACCCTTTAAAAAAAGATTTAATTTACTTATTTGAGAAACAGAGAGAGAGAGAGCAAGTGCATGAGTGAGGGGAGAGGCAGTGGGAGAGGGAGAAGCAGACTTCCTGCTGAGCAGAGACCCAGGACTCCATCCCAGGACCCCCACATGGGACTCAGTACCCAGGACCCTGACACAGGGCTCCATCCCAGGACCCGGAGATCATGATCTGAGCCAAAGTCAGATGCTTGCTTTGGACTGAGCCACCCAGGCACCCCAGATATCAACTTTTTACATGAATGAATCATGGGGAGAATTATTGAGGTAAATGCCTTCTGTACTAATCAAGATTAGCTAGGCTACACTGCAGTTACAGAACATTTTGCTATCTCAGCGGCTTAACATCACAAAAGCTTATTGCTTGCCTGTGCTCCATGTCTGGTGCCAGATTGCTGGCATTCTCTGCTCTTCGCTGTCCCTAGGAACTCAGCAGTTGGAGGCACCAAGTGACATGTGTTTCTACAATCACCGCAGGCTCAGAGACCCCAGCGCATCCTGCACTGGCTCTTAACATGACGTATTTATGCTCTTGATTCATTGGCAAAACACATAGTCGCGCCAACTACATTTGATGAACTTTAGATTGCAAATCACTAAACGGTTTTATGTGGCTTCTCAGAGCCACCATATAATGCTCTCTCAGATTTTGAATTTTTTAGATATCTGGGTCTTCTAATTTGCCTCTCAATCTAGAGAGAAAATACAGGGCATACCCTTGTGTCTGCACAAATATAGCGACTGGGATGTTGTCTGTATCCCACCATTCACCTGGTTCTACCTCCATGCTCGGAAGAAATCACCCAGGTAGAGTACATTTATGCAGCACAGAATCACTTTTTCTTTTTGTTCTTGCTGTGAGCACAAAGAAATTGCTGTCAAAGAAAGTGAGAGTAACAGCCTTTGTTCCTTTTGTATGTGATTTCCTAATGTTAAAATAAAAACTGCAAGTGGATATTGAATAACATTCTTTTCATTGCTGGAAATTCATTTAATGAAATATGAAGTCTAAATCCCAAATATCTATATTTTTGAATTGGTCATTTTAAAATACAATCTATTGTTCTCTCTTTTCTACTTCTGACTCATTTTGCTCAAATTTCCTTTTTCTCTGAGCACAGAAAAAGTAAACCTGGAAGTCTTAAGGAGAAAAAAATTATGGAACCAATAAATTAATATAATAATGGGATTTTGATGTTCTAGGAAACTTTTGAAGTGGTCTAGACCAGAGAATTTCTCAAAAATTGTTTTACCATGACCTCTGGAGAAAGGGCAAAAGATTCAGGAGTCTGGTCCATTCTTTTCTTTCCACTTTTTTTTAAAGATTTTATTTTTAAGTAATCTCCACACCCAGTTTGGGGCTTGAACCCAGAAACCTGAGATCAAGAGTTGCGTGCTCCACTGACTGAGCCAGCCAGGTGCCCCTGTTTCCATTTTCTAATGAGAACTCAACAACGATGAATGGATCAATAAAAATCAAAGTTGAACCAAAATTCTAGTTTTCCCCAGACCAGCAATAAGTAGAAAGGATAATCTGCAGAACATAATCATTCATCTGTAAGAACTGAAGAAAAGACACTCACTTTGTGAAAAATTGTCCATCCATATATGTCAGGGTTCTCTAGAGAGACAGAACCAACAAGAGTTATCTATCTATCTATCTATCTATCTATCTATCATCTATCTACCTATCCATCTATCTGTCTATCTATCTTATCTAGAAATTGGCTCACACAACACGGAGGCTGAGAAGCTTCAAGATCTGTGGTCAGCAAACTGGGGACATAGAAGAGCCAATGATACAAGTTGCAGGCCAAAAGCCAACAGGCCAGAAACTCGAGAAGAGCCAGTGTTTGTTTGTTTGTTTGTTTTTAAATTTTATTTATTTATTTGAGAGAGAGAGTGCATGAGAGGCAGGGGAGGGTCAGAGGGAGAGGAGAAGCTGGGCTCCCTCCACTGAGCAGGGAGCCCAACAGGGGACTCAATCCCAGGACCCTTGAGATCATGACCTGGGCCGAAGGCAGACACTTAACCTACTGAGCCATCTAGGTGCCCTGAAGAGCCAGTGTTTCAATTTGACTCTGAAGGAAGAAAAAAGGCTGATGTCCTAGTTCAAAGCAATCAGGTAGGAGGACTTCCCTGTTCCGTGCAGGAGGGTCATCCATTTTATTCTACTCAGGCCTTCAACTGATTGGATACAGCACACCCACATTAGCGAAGGTAATCAGCTTTACTTAGTCTCCTGATTGAAATATTAATCTCCTCTAAAGACACCCTCACAGACACATTCAGAATAATGTTTGACCAAATATCTGGGCATACTGTTGTCCAACGAAGTTGGCACATAAAATTAACCATCACAGCCCATGAAATAGGGTGCCAGCTTACAGGAGGTTACAAAGTCACTCTGACCTGATCTGGTTTCCCACCAAAGCAAGAATTTCTCAATAGCACTGTTGTGAGCTGTCCATGTTCATTTGACCTGAAGGGTGTCTCACTGTAATTTCAGCCAGTTGTCCTACTTCTAACCTGTGGAACTACTCAGAATATATCTGTACTGTATTCCACATACTGACTTTTTGAATAAATTAAGACCCCTATTCTCCCAAGCGTCCCAGTCCCCCCAGGTTAAATAGCCCCAACTTATTCTTCTAATTCTCACAGTACAGGATTTCTTTCATACACTCTACTTTTGTCAGTTTTCATAAAATGTGATGCCTTGAACTGAACACACTTTCCTAAATGGGTTCTAAGTCCTTTATGCTGAAAAAAACCAAAAACCTTTGAGTCTCTGTTTATATTCTTCCCATAAAGCAAAAGGAACTTGTGAGAACCACTAAAACCATTATTTATGACTAATAATCAAACTAGCCTTAATATAGAATATACTATACTTAGTGTATATGTGTGTGTGTGTATACACACAAACTACAAACCATATATATGTGTGAGCATAGCTCTTACATATCCTACAATGTATCATTTTCCCTGAGACTCAAATACTGGTGGAGGTTACCAGTGTATGTCCAAAATCTTGATTTTTTTTTTTTAGGTATCCACCTATACCTGCCTTGTGACTCAGGTGCAGATGACTCATTCCCAATCCAGGAGTAAATTTTGATTGGTCTAAGCCAATTACGGTGTTTCTGGGTGGAAGCAATATCCCTGGTCAGGAGATTGGTTTAACGGCAGGTGTGTGATACAGTTCTGGCAAATTAGATGTGTATGGAAGTCTGCTGGGGTTGCTTCTTGGAAAGATTTCCTCATTCATAAAAAGGATATTCAGAGAAATGGCCTCTTTCCTGCCTCTGGATATTATATCGGGATGTATTGCCAGGAACTGCATTTTGCTGTCGGCTAGAAATGTCAGAGTGAAGGTATTGAAAGCACCTAAGTCCTTAATGTCAACCAACTCCTCCTCCATATTTTCTGCCCTTCTGACTTACAAGTATATGAGATAATTATCTTATAATTTAAGTCAGACTGAGCCAGGGTTTTCTGTCACTTGCATCTAAAGCCCTCTTTTTTTTTTTTTTTTCTAAAGCCCTCTTAATTGATAAACTCTGCCCTCGACCTATTTCAAAAACTGGGTTAACCCTCATCTCACAGTTGGTGGGACATCCAGAATCCTTCCAATGTTTCTTTGGAGCTCCTTGGGCTAACATTCTTCATGCCCAACTTCTTGATTCTATTGAATTCTTGATCACTCATCTCATCTCCTGTGGCAAAGTGTTTCCTTACACTAAGTGTTCATCCAGCCATGGAACATGACTTCTTTTCCTCACTGTGAGTTTTAAATAATATGTTCCTCCTTCTAGCATTCTTGTAATGCTCATATAATCAGTGTGTGAGAATATTTGCAAAGTGAATCTTCTCAGAAACTTTAAATCTTTTTGTGCGCTAAAGACCTGGACAGAAAAAAAAAAAAGACCTGGACAGCATGGAAATTCCTCCTATTCATGCTAAAACTTTGAGTAATATAAAACATGACTTCTAAAAACTCTTAGAATCATATTGTCTGCATACCTCTCTGCAAGTGTCTTAGGTATCAAGGAAGCCAAACTGCGTCACTGTTTTTGCTTCGATGATGTATTGGCTGGATTGGGCTAGAGTATGATGTCTTTCTGGCAGCAGCAGATTAGTGAATTTTCAGGGAGAGACCATATAGGCTTTGTGAGTGCTAAACTTAACCATGTCTCTCTAACCAGATATCCTCTTAGGTCTCCTTTCTGACTGGCTCTTTTTTTGAGTCACTCTAGTCTGTTTCCAAAAAGGATGGAGGTAGCAAACATGAGAATTCAAAAGAAATAGTGCCATAAGCAGATTTGCTTACTAGCGTTACTTGGCTCTGTAAACATTTTATAATGTTTTCATAAAAGCAGTAGAGGTGATTACAGAACTTGGACTCCAGTAAAATGAAACAATGAGATTTATTCTGTTGCTGACCTCAGTTTGCTTCCTGTAGCTACCCGCTTGGCCAGCTGTCATGTCAGATACTGAGCATGCTCTTGGCATAGAGCTTAGCAATATGATGCCATTTCCAAAAAACTTAGACAACTTTTTAGAATTGTGCCTACCCAAAAAGTGACTTCATTTTGCTCTTGATTATGTTTGGTTTGAATAACATTTGCTTATGCAAAATAATACCAACTAAAGCTTCTCTTTCAGAAGAGATTCAAACCACCAAGAACTATACTTATAAATAAACATACACAGTTATTTTAAAGATGATGATGCAACTAACTTATTGAATTCATTTCCTTAGGCTGCTGTAACAAAGTGCCACAAACTGGGTGCCAGAAACAAGAAGACTACACAGTTCTGACACTAGACATTTAAGTTCAAGGTGCGGACAGGGGTTGTTGGTTCCTTCTGCCAGGATGGGATTGTGAGGGAGAATCTGTTCTATGCCTCCCCTCAGGTTTCCCTTGGTCCATTGACAATCGTGGGTGATCCGTGGCTTGCAGACACATCACCCCATACCTGTCTGCATCTTCACAGGATGTTGTCCCTGGTGTATGTGTCTGCCCCCAAGCCTACCCTTTCAATAAAGCTATCAATAATACTGGATTAGGGACCTACACTTCTCTGGTATGACCTCATCCTAGTTATATCTGCAATTTTTCCAAATAAGATCACATTCTGAAGTACTGGGGATTAGGACTTCAACATAAGAATTTGGGGTGGGGAGGGGCACCCGGACAGCTCGATGGGTTAAGCCTCTGACTGTTGGTTTCAGCTCAGGTCATGATCTCAGGGTGCTGGGATGGAGCCCCGTGTCAGGTTCTGTGCTCAGTGGGGAGTCTGCTTGAGATTCTCTCTCTCTCCCTCTCCCTCTGCCCTTCTCCTCATTTGCTCTCAAATAAGCTAACAAATAAACAAAATCTTAAGAAAAATAATTTTGAGGGGACACAATTCAACCCATAACATGTGTAATTAAAATTATGTTTTGTAATAATTTTTCTTCCATCCCTCAACAAATATTTCCCATTTGTGTGGCAAGCACTATGGTAAATACTGGCAATACCATAATAAATAAGATATACACCTTGCCTTCAAAAACCTTTAGTTCATGGATTTGTGCCCCTTTTCACTTCTGAGAAAATGAAACAAAACACAAAGGGACTATAAATGATCATAAACCATGTGGCAGGATAGCTAAAAACAATAATAATGGCCAACATTTGTTGAACACTGTGCAGTGTCATCCTGTAGATGATCTCATTTAACCCTTAAAACAACACTACAAAGCAGGAATTATTATCACTTCTACTTATAGATAAGGAAACTGAAGCTCTGGGAAAGCTAACAGATGGCCGTGTAAGAACTTAACCCTAGCTGGTCTGGCACTCCAGCTGGATTCCCCTGCTACATAATCCATACACTGACACACATCTTGTAATGGCTGGAAGAATCGAAAACATGTCTTTCCATCATCTTCCAATGGTGTGTAAAGTAATACCTATGGTTAATCCAGGATAGAGTTATAATTCCTTCTCTTTCTCTTTGTTGCTTTCTTTCTGACTTGTCAACCTTCACAAAACCATTTGTTTCTTCTGTCAGCATTTCTTCCTGTGTATCTTACTTTGCCTTTCTCCCCCTTTTCTGTAGAGGACTTCTCTTTCTAACCCGAAAGTGAATTTGTGCTGCACAGTCTGTGAAATCCAGGTTCTCTACTGAGTTTATTTTTCTTTAAAAGATTTTATTTGGGGGATCCCTGGGTGGCGCAGCGGTTTGGCGCCTGCCTTTGGCCCAGGGCGCGATCCTGGAGACCCGGGATCGAATCCCACGTCGGGCTCCCGGTGCATGGAGCCTGCTTCTCCCTCTGCCTGTGTCTCTCTGTCTCTCTCTCTCTCTCTCTCTCTGTGACTATCATAAATAAATAAAAATTAAAAAAAAAAGATTTTATTTGTTTCTTCATCACAGACACACAGAAAGAGGCAGAGACACAGGCAGAAGGAGAAGCAGGCTCCCTGCGGGGAGTCTGATGTGGGACTTGATCCTGGGACCCCGGGATCAGGCCCTGAGCTGAAAGCAGAGGCTTAACAGCTGAGCCACCCTGGTGTCCTCCTACTGAGAAGTTTAGTGGGAAGGTAGTTGGCATACTATTCTAGGTCCGGGAACAGACAGCATCCTACCTTTTAGAGATAAACCTTTTGGAAAGTGTAGGGGTGGGATTAAGTTCTTTCCAGAATAGAAAATAATCCTGTTTTCAGGCTGTATCTATTGACTCCACCCCTTCCTCCATCAAAAGCCCAGTATATTGGTGCTATTGCTAATACTGGTTTCTTATTGACCTGGTGACAGTAGATAAGGGGTTGCTGTCTCATCAACGGTGTATTTTTTTCTCCAGGATTTAAGGCAAAATCTTAACTCAGCAATGGTACCTTTGTGAAAAAAACCAAAATGTAATAAACTGAGGCCAGCTAGTTCTTAGAGCTGATAAGTCTCCAAAATTAAACTTATAATAAATTAACCAAGTGTCCAGTCATACATTCCACTGTCTCTTTTCTAATAAGTGACACAATTCTGAGGGTGAAACCATTTTGTTTGATTATGTAGTGCATCTTGGGTAATACAAGAAGGGTATCTGGACTAAATATATATATATCCTTTTACATTTCCTAAAGACTTTAATAGGATTCTTTCTACTGTGAAGAAGGCACAGTTCAAAAATAACTCCATTTTAGGGACAAGTCTTGGATTTCCAATCTGTTAAATGATGGCAAACCCCACAGTTACTGTGACTTATTCCAGAAATGTCTTTTAAAGTTTACTTACTAAGTATCATTGGAAGCACAAGTGGAAAGGTCAACTCCAGTTGATGTAGAATCGTATTTGTTTCTAAAATCTTTTCCTTGAAATGTTTATAGATATGTCCTGTTTATTTATTGTAATGGTAATTAATTTCCCTACATTAGTTGCAGCTTGGGCACAGTCATTCATTTATTTAATAAACACGTATTGAGGATCTACTTTATTTCAGATACTGACCTAAAAGCCAAGGAATCAAAGTGAAGTGAGAGATAAGAGCATATCCTTAAGGAGCAGAGTGCCTAATAGGGAAGACACGAGGTAAATAGGGCATTTTGATGCAATGTAGGAAGTCAAAGGATGAAAGCATGCACAGAGAACATGCAAGCCATAGCCTAAGCCAGGCTAGTGAGGTGAGCGGAGTCAGGAAAGTGGCCCAGGAGATGGAAACATTTAAGCTACCTCGTGAGTAATATCTATTATTAGAGGTTACTTGCAGATCACCGGATCCAGGTAAAGTTAGATTTTGTCAGTCCCCAAATGTTCCAAATAATAAGTGCCTTCCTTTTGCAAACTCTAAAAAAAAGTATTGTTTTGATGATGGAGAATTCAGCCATGTGTGACTTCCTGGGACTTCTCTGGCTCAATTAATTAAGACCAGAGATATTAAGAAAAAAATGTGTTCAATTGGAGAAGGACAATCATTATATGGGCTCACTCATACGGCCAATATAAAAAATAGGGAAAGGGATTATAGGGAAAGGAGAAAATGAGTGGGAAAAATCAGTGAGGGTGACAGACTATGAGAGACTTCTAACTGGGAAACGAACAAGGGGTAGTGGAAAAGGAGGTGGGAGGGGTAATGGGATGACTGGGTGACGGGCACTGAGGGGAGCACTTGATGGGATGAGCACTGGGTGTTATGCTATATGTTGGCAAATCAAACTCCAATAAAAAAAATACAAAAAAAAAAAAAAAAAAAAAGAAAAAGTTGCATTCAAAGGAGAAAATGAACAACCGGGTAGGAACTTAGCTGCTTAGTTAGAGAAAGAAATATCCTATATACAGTCTTAAATAGAAAAAAAGCAGGTATGATTCCTTCCTATCTCAGGAGGGCTTGATGTGAGACAGCTTTCAAGTATACTCCTTAGATACCGAATCTCTGCTTTTTCCATCTTTAAGCCCAATCATTCCAGACTTCAGAGTCAGCCATGTATCTGTTTCTGCCACCGCACATAGCTTTGGATGAGTGTGATGATAGCAACAATAATTGTACTGGAGAGTCAGAGCTGAGGGGCCCATTTCCCCTTCCATTTTTACAAAGGTTTTTATTTATTTATTCATGAGAGACATAGAGAGAGAGAGGCAGAGACATAGGCAGAGGGAGAAGCAGGCTCCATGCAGGGAGCCTGATACGGGACTCGATCCCAGGACCCCAGGATCATGCCCTGAGCCAACCACTGAGCCACCCAGGCTTCCCTGGGTGGGAGGAGCCAACCCTCCTCTCCATTTGTAATACAGCAGTTACTGAAAAAGTTGTTTAGGAATATTTTACTCAGGTATTATTCATCCTTAAAAAATTATACTATGATATGTAAATTATATCTTAATAAAGCTGGGTTTTTTAAATGTTTTTTTAAAAAAATTATTTACTTATTTGAGAGAGAGAAAGGGTGAGCAGGGGGAGGGCAGAGGGAGAGAAGCAGACTTCCCCAGTGAGGGCAGAGCCTGTGGGGCTTGATCTCACAACCCTGATCCTGGACTGAGCTGAAATCAAGAGTTTGACGCTTAACTGACTGAGCCAGCCAAGTACCCCCAATACAGCTGCTTTAAAAAGACATTTATAGTGTGCTCCAATCTCATCTCCCACAGCCTCAGTGAGACCAAGATGAGGGGAAAGGATGTCCTCTTTCCAAATGTCTTATTTCTAAAAGGTGAAAAAAAAATCAAAGCATAGTTTGGTAGGGAGCAACGGGGTTGGTATAATTAAATACAATACAGAGGTCTCAATATGGAGCAGATTTTTCTTGGTTAAAGAAAAAAAATGAGGTTCCACCTCCATTAATGGTTGAGTAGCTTGTATCAGATCAACCGTTCCATAGGTAACACGTTTAAGCTTTGTGAAAAACATAACAAAACAACTGCATGAAAGCACTGAAAAGTGGCCAAAGTAGGCAGACAGTAGAGAGAGTTGACACTTGGAAGAAGGAAAGGACATCCGGTGAGTTTTCCATTTTTCGTGACTCTAGCTGAGGGCAGACTCCTGCCAGGACCATGCAGTGTAGCTGAGGCTAAGAAACTGCTGATCTTACAGGTTAAATGTTCAGAATCAGTGCTTGGAGCAAGTGCAGCTGGAACATGAAGGAATAAAATCCAGAAAGAGGAGAGTCATCGAGGGGTCTCCAGTTTATAAATATAAACTGCACGAGCATCTGGTTAACCCCTGCCCCATGTGGATGCAGGGAAGAACCCAAGCAGCCTCTGTAAGCCTCAAAGAATTGAGCCGAGATTTCAGTGGCCGGGTGACACAGAGGAGTCAGACTTGGGAGCCCACGTTCTGCCCAGCTGTCTTCTGTAACAAAAATTGATATCTTGAGAACATAATGGAGTTCAGTCTCTACCGTGTATCATTCCACATGTCCAGCACACCATCCAAAATTACCAAGGAGGAAACCGGAAAGTGTGACCAGTACTCAAAGAAAAAGATAATCAATAGACAGCAACCCTAGGATGTCTCTGATTATAATGAGCAGAGAAGGATTTTAAAGGCAGTTGCTATAATATACTTAAGTATATAAAAGAAAATATAATTGTAAAGAGCAAACATATGGGACATCCCAGCAGAAAAACAGGAATTAAATAGCCAAACAGGGGCACCTGAGTGGTTCGGTTGGTTAAGCACCTGACTATTTTATTTTTAAAATATTTTATTTATTTATTTGTTTGTTTGTTTGTTTATTTATTTATTTGAGAGAGAGAGAGCGTGCACACGTGCATGCATGCGCAGTGGGCAGTGGGAGCAGAGGGGGAGGGACAGGGAGAGAGAAAGAATCTCAAGCAGACTCTGCACTGAGCATGGAGCCAGATATGGGGCTAGATCTCACGATCTTGACATCATGACCTGAGTGGAAATCAGGAGTTGGATGGTCAACCACCCAGGTGCCCCAAGTTTTTGACTCTTGATCTCAGCTCAAGTCTTGATCTCAAGGTAGTGTGTTCAAGCCCACTGGTCATGGAGCATACTTACAAAAAAGAAAGAAAGAAAGAAAGAGGAAAGAAAGAAAGAAAGAAAGAAAGAAAGAAAGAAAGAAAGAAAGAAAAGATAGTAGTAGCTAAATGGAAATCCTAGAACTAGATATTAAAACACCTAATATAACAAATTCACTGGATAACTTTAATTTCAGATTAGAGATAACAGGAAAAGAATTAGTACCCTTAAAGATAGGTCAATGAAGTTCTTCTCCAATCTGAAAAAAACAGAAGCAACCCTGGAGAAAAATGAGCAGAGCCCCAGTGACTTGTTGAACAATATCAAGAAGTCTCACATTGTTTGTAAATGGAGTCCTATGAGAGAGTGAGAGAGAGAGAGAGAGAGAGGAGAGAGAGATGTCTCCAAATTTGGTGAAATATCCAAGATTCTTGGCAAACTCCCAAGCACATTAAGTACAAATAGAACCACACCTAAGCACATCCTCTTCAAAGCACTGAAATCCGCAATCCAAGAGAAAAATCTTTAAAGCAGCCAGAGAAAAACAGCACATTGTAAACAGAATGATACATAATAATAGCTGACTTCTTACCCAAAGCCGGTAGGTAATTAATTGGCATATGTAAAGTGTTGAAAGAAAAAAAAAACCTTGGAATTTCATATCTATTTTATATCTAGTAAAAGTATCTACACTTTTACATCCGGCAAAGATATCTTCAAGAATAAAAATGAAATAAAGGCATTTTAATGTAAATGAAAACTAAGAGAGTCCTTTGCCGGTACAGCAGCATTTTACAAAAAAACTAAAGAAACATGGAATACTGTGTGCCAAACAGGATCCTTCATGTTTTATGTAGTTGTTTGTGTTCTCGAGAAGCCACGCCTGGAACAAAGTTTTAGTTGGAGTAGTTGATTTCGTAGAGTTTATGGGCTGAATCATATCCTTCCCAAGTTTGGATGTTGAAGTCCTAACCCCGTACCTCAAAATGTGAGGTGCCGTATTTAGAGATATTGAATTTTGAACATTTTTAGAGAAAAAGAGGTGATTAAGCTAACTGGAGGACTTCAGGGTGGGTCTTGATGCAATATGACTGATGTTTTTATTTTATGTTATTTTTTAAAAAGATTTTATTTATTTATTTGACAGAGAGAGAGAGGAGAGAGAGAGGAGAGAGAGTGAGCATAAGCAAGAGAAGCAGCAGAGGGAGAGGGAGAAGCAGGCTCTCCACTGAGCAGGGAGCCAGAAGTGGGACTTGATCCCAGGACCTCGAGATCATGACCTGAGCCCAAGGCAGATGCTTAACCGACTGAGCCACCCAGACTTGGCACAACTGATGTTTTTATAAGAAGAGGAGATGCAGGGCAGCCCGGGTAGCTCAGAGGTTTAGCGCCGCCTTCGGCCCAGGGTTTGAACCTGGAGGCCCAGGATCGATTCCCATGTTGGGCTCCTTGCGTGGAGCCTGCTTCTCCCTCTGCCAGTGTCTCTGCCTTTCTCTGTCTCTGTCTCTCTCTCTCTCTGTCTCTCATAAAAAAATAAATAAAATCTTTAAAAAAAAAAAATGAAGAGGAAATACAGACACGGAGAGATACCAGGAATGTGGATACATGAAGAGATGACCCTGTGGAGGACGAAGGGGGAAGGTAGCCATCTGCGAGCCAGGGAGAGAGGCCTCAGAGGAACCACAGCAGCTCACACCTTGATTCCAGATTTCTCGTCTCCAGCACTGTGAGGACCTACATTTCTGCTGCTGTGTTAGCCACCCGGACTATGGTATTTTATTATGGCAGCCCCAGCAAACTAATGCAGTAGGTGGTCCCAGGAAACACAGCAGAAGAGTGGGGAAGACAGAAGGGCCCCCAGGGCAAGGTGTATTATGAAGCTCTGTGGGCAGCCGCCAATGTGGGCACTGCAGTGGACAGGCCTGAGGGGAGTAGCTAAAGATCACAGTATTTAGGGGGACAGGGTTTGCTGCCAGGAAGGCAGGGGTTCAATCCTCCTGACTCTTCGTTTATCTGTAAAATGGGGATAACAGCACTTAATGAGAGTAAAATAACAGTTTCCGTGTAGAGCCCTCAGCTGGTGTTTGACATAATCGAAGTGCTCAATAAGTGTCATGATTTTTATCATTTAACATGTAAATAATAATAAATAATCATTTCATGACGATTCTGTGAGATTAGTGTAAGTGATAATTATGTCGAAAGTATCTCCACTAATCGAAATAATTAAAATTTAAGTTATGATGGGAATCTTAACTGTATACGTGTTTAGCATATTATCTTAGAAAATAATATACTAAGTACTTAAATATGTAGTGTATGTTCGGTAGTAATCCACTTACATACACGTGTGATTTTCATGTTGCTGGGGGCTGTGCTGTACCGAAATTACACTCCCTTGTGTTCTGAATTTCCTGCTTCTACAATCACAAACTGTAAAGTATAACACTTACTATTTTATTCGTGACACATGTCAGGTGTTTACTTCCTCTAAGTCCCAAGGTTTGGAAAGGGACTTTTGGTGAGTCATCCTCTCAGTAACTCATGATGTATGACCTTATTGTCTGCCAGCTGCCTCCGATGCATGGCTTCCTGAAATAAGGCTTCATTTCCCTAAATGCAGACTGGTTGCAGCGGCTTTGTTACTGTCTACATGCTGGGGCCAGATTCCTGGAATCGCCCTTGAGGGGCCTCATGGTGCCTCCTGGCAAACGCAAGTGAATTTTGTAACAGAGGTATCAGGTACTTCAGTAAATCATGTTCAGGTATGGAAAACACGAAGGCTCATAACAGCATTAGTGATCAAAACGGATTATCCTTTCACAAGCAGTAGTTAAGAGGAATCAAAATCTATCTAAATACAGAATTTCTATTGTCACGTTTTATTCTATTTTTTTTTAAAGATGTTATTTATTTATTCATGAGAGACACAGAGAGAGAGGCAGAGACACAGGCAGAGGGAGAAGCAAGCTCCCTGCAGGACCCCAGGGTCACGCCCTGAGCTGAAGGCAGATGCTCAATCACTGAGTCACCCAGGTGTCTCTATTGTCACAATTTAAAAAACTGTAAAAAAGCAATTTTCAGATCATACGATTGAAACTGAATGGGACAATTCACCTAAAAAAAATCTTCATTAAGAGAATGTTGAAAACACATTTTTGATAATTTTGTTTCTATGAAAATCAGCATTTTATTGATTTCAATGACAGAAAAAAATCAATTTGTGTGGGCATTATTACCAATACTAGGACTTGGGGGATTAAAAAAAGGGTTTGACTTAAAGTATTCACTCATCCATTTAAGATCTTTATTAAGTACCACATATTGCCAAGCACTAGTCTAGGTGCCCATAGTCACAACTGTGAATAAGATACAGTTGTTTCTTGAACAACCTAAGTTTGAACCATGTAGGTCCACTTAGGCATTTTTTTTTTTACAGTAAAGTACTGTAAGTATATTTTCCCTTTCATGATTTCCTTAATAACATTTTCTTTTCTCTAGCTTACTTTATTGTAAGAATACAGTATACGATACCCACAACATATATTATATGTGTTGATTGTGTATGTAGTCCGTAGTCTTCCAGGCAAAAGCAGGCTATTAGTAGTTAACGTGTTTGGGGAGTCAAACTTATACATTTTGATTTTTGACTGTGTGGGAGGTTGGCATCCCTAATCCCTGCATTGTTCAAGGGTCAACTGTACACTTAAACAAATAAATTTGGGGTGCCTGGCTAGCTCAGTCCACAGAGCATGTGACTCTTGATCTTGGATCATGAGTTCAAAGCCCCACATTGGGTGTAGAGATAGCTTGAAAATAAAATCTTAAAAAAATTACTACTTTCACATTTGAAAGAATTATTTCAATCAACAAAATATCTGGAATAAATTATGAAAGAATAATGAACAAAAACAATTCCTGACATTCAGCAAATGTCCGAGAAATAGCCAAATCCCAGATGATGAGTCAGGGATAGGCCAATTACTTCCAATTTGGAAAATGACTAAAAACAAAAGAAAAAACCAAAATAGAAACAATCACACACTACACATAATCAAAAAAACTACCATGAAAACGGTTAGGCAATAATTGCACAAAACAGTCTAGGAATGTTCTTGGCCAATTAAAACTTAGGCCCAGGCGCCTGGGTGGCTCAGTTGGTCAAGCATCTGACTTCAGCTCAGGTCGTGATCCCAGGGTCCTGGGATTGAGTTGTGCATGGGGCTCCTGGCTCGGCAGGGAGCTTGCTTCTCCTGCCCCCTCTGCCTACCACTCGCCTACTCATCCTCATTCTCTCTCTCTCCAAAATAAACAAAATCTTTTTAAAAACTGCCACAAAGCCATGTACCCATAAGCAACCCCAAATGAATCTATATATAGCCATCAGATCCAATATGATAAAATTCTAGGGATGGAATAAAATAAACGAGGAAGAGCCAACAGTCATCTGACCATTCCCACAAGGTCCATGTCTTGATGGGTTCCTTTGGATGCATGAATGTGTGTTCAGCACATTCTATTTTCTCTGTTCAGAGCAATCAAGTTCTGTCAAATGGCGCCGTATAAACAAAACTCAAGAGACCTAAACAAACCAGACCAGTCACGTCACTTTATTTATTAGTATCTTTCCAGGGGACAAAATCCTCACAGACATTCAAGATACCCTTCTGCAGAAAATAAAGGGACTTGGAATGAATTTAAGGAAGTCTCATCTAGGCTGTGTGAGAGAGAACCATCCCATGGAATGTTATCTGTCCAAAACATACATACTGAGCACTTACTAGATGTCTAGCACTGTACTAACTGCTGAGGATCCAGATTTTAATAAAATCTGTTCAATCCCTGTAAGAGCTCACAGACTAATGGGGCAACCCTGAGGACTAATTATAACACGTGATGTGGCAGTGTAGAAGGTCCTAGGGAGGCCAGGAGGAGAAAGTCATTACTTGGGCCCTCACAGAGTGAGTAATGGCTTCCTAGAGAACTTTAGTTTAGTGTAGAGGAGGAGACAGTGGAAAAAATTTATTCCAGGCACAGCAATAAATGCTCAGAAGAACACGGAGTGCTTAGGGAACAGCATGTGTTACTATCACTGGTGGGTGGGTGAGGCTTTGTCCTACCAACAGGAGATGACGTTGAAGAGGAGAGCTGGGGGTGGGGTGCCTGGCGGGCTCAGAGGAGGAGCGTGCGACTCTTGATCTTGGGGTTGGAGTGTGAGTCCCATGTCGGGTGCAGAGATTGCTTAAATAAATAAATAAATAAATAAATAAATAAATAAACTTAAAAAATTTTGATTCTCCTTTTTCTGAAATCCACCCAAACAATCAGCAAACAAGTAAATCGGTATGTTTATCTCCTGTTAGGCATTAGCCTTCTATCTCCCTCCTGGACTTCAGGAGATCATCTAGATCACTGACAAGATTTTAAGAGAGGATAACTAGTATGTATTGAAGCCTAACAGTTAGGTGCCTTACCAGATAGGTAGGAAACCGGTCTTTTGTTTTACCAGGATTCCTCAGGTGTTTGGGAGTCAAAAGACAATACTGCCTTTGGGGGGGTGGGGTGGGTCAGATTTAGACTATTTGGGTTAAATACCAGCTTGAAGAAAATCAGCTTTCTTGCACAGCTAAGAACCAAGTCTGAGCTATTTTATACTCTATCCAAAAGAATATGGGGACCTTTTCTAAAACCCAAGAGGATTTGGGATCCCCAGTTAAATAAGAAAAGATAATTTATCTATCTATATCTAAGAAAAGATATAATCTAAATATGTCTATAAAATGAAATTATATAAGAAAAGATAATTAATCTGTATTTTTATACACATCAATGAGATTGAACACTATTATATTCTAATTATGCAATTCAGATGCTGCAAAATTGACATCCCACCAGGACGCATTTCAGTTTTGGAACAACTGCACTTCTTTGTTATGAGTTTAAGGACGTTCAAAAAATAGCTTCAATTTCAGATTTCAGATCCTTAAATACACAGGCTCTTGAGGCCCCTGAACTAGCTGTATAGAAAGTTACCTAGTAGGAATTTTTATCTACTGCTACCATTTTTCAAAACTCATCAATTTCCAAGGTAAATTAGTTTCTATTGCTTCTAAAATGACCACAAACGACTTACTTTATAGCTTTTTTATTTTACAATAAAATAAAGCAGAATTTGTAGAGTGTATTAGTTTTTAAAGTAAATCCCAAAAGTAAACCCACTAAAAGTGGAGTGTGATTTCTTTAGAAATCAGAAGCAAGCAAGAAAATAAACACGAATCTTGGTTGATTAGTAAGAACAAGTAAGTGGAAGTAATCCGTGAACAGCTTCTAACCAAATAGCCATATACTTGGTATGAGTGGGGAAGCCTTCTCCTTCGAGAGGAAACTTATTGCCAGAAAAGAAACGCTGGAAACTCCTGTCCCTGATGGGCAGTATGTGGGCTAGCTGTGATTTTTTTTTTTCCTTTTTCCAAGCTTTGGCGAGTTTACAAGGTCCCTGCAGGTACAAAGGACTAAGTGTCACCACTTTTCAAAACCAGAAAGTCCACAGAGACATGTTAATTAAATCTAGGCTGGAGCAAAAAAAGACTGGAGAAAATTTAACATCTCCTAGAGACAAATATAGAATTTCAGAGCTTTTAAAAGCCCTGGGGGAAAAAAAGAGAGGAAAAAAAAAAAAAGCCCTGGAAACCAGTAGAAACTAAGAATAATTTGAAGCCAATTAGCCAAGAAAAGGAAATAAGGAAACTAAACAGAATTTAAAAAAAAAATTAAAAGTAGCGAAGAGGAAGATACATACAAAAGTTTTTGTTTTCCATTATTTTATCATAAGTTGCTACCTCTAAAGCAATGGTTTTAGATGAAACACTTTTCTGTAAGCAATATGTTTTCCATAAGTAGTAATGTATTCTTGACTCCCTCGAAGTGAAATTTATAGTAACTTACCTACAGACATAATTTTAAAAATTGTGATGGGGGCACCCGGGTGGCTCAGTTGGTTGGAGCTCTGACTCTTGATTTCCGCTCAGGTCATGGATCGTGGGATGGAGCCCTAGGTTGGGCTCTGAGCTCAGCACAGAGTCGGCTTGGGATTCTCTCTCTCTCTCCCTTAGCTCCTCCTCCTGCTCTCTCTCTCTCTCTCTCTCAAATAAATTAAATAAACTCTAGGATTCCCGGGTGGCTCAGCGGTTTAGTGCCTGCCTTCAGACCAGGGCATGATCCTGGAGACCCAGGATTGAGTCCCACATTGGGCTCCCTGCATGGAGCCTGCTTCTCTCTCTGCCTGTATCTCTGCCTCTCTCTTTCTCTCTGTGTCTCTCATGAAAAAATAAAATCTTAAAAAAAATTAAATAAACTCTTTTTAAAAAGGGCCGTAATTATAATATAAAGGAGAAGTAAAAGGAAAATAATTAAACAAAAGCATCAGTATTTTTTTTAGATTTTATTTATTTATTTGAGAGATAGAGGGTGAGACAGAGAAAGCACAGGATGGGGAGAGTCAGAGGGAGAAGCAGACTCCCCCCTGAGCAGGGAGCCTGATGTGGGGCTTGATCCCAGGACTCTGGGATCATGACCTGAGCCAAAGGCAGCGGCTTAACCACCTGATCCACCCAGGTGCCCCAAGAAAGGGTATTTTAAGATGTAAATGTGGGGCAAGGCATGGCAGGGTCTGCAGCCCAGAGGGGTGGTGTGACAGATAAGTTAGTAGCATCAATGACTTGATACCAGGAGCAGTTTGTTGTCACTTGGCAAAATTTCAAACACAACCCATTACAACATTCTTTTCAGGTAGTAATTGCATCTCCAGAAAAATTCTCTGTGTACAACCTGTACAAAAAAAAAAAAAAAAAGATACTGTTGTTTTTAAAGAAACCATGGCACAAGGATGGCCAAGGAAGCGGTCGTAGAACAAAAGATTGAACAGAAGGTCGGGACACCTGATCCTGAGTCCTGAATGTCCCCCTGGTGGTGGACACTGGCTGTTTTGAGTGCCCGGCACCTGAGTCTCCTTCCTTGATTGGGGGATCCTCCCACCATATGAGGTTCACTGGCAGACGCAGCTCTTCCCCTGCAATGTGAGGCACCGCATATTCCTCTTGCCTGTCCCTGACAGGAACACTCTGGCCTAGAACTTAGAATCTGAAGGGAGTGGAGAACAATCTTGGAGTAGTGATAGATTATTTGTGGGGCAGACGTGTTGCAGAGTTAAAAGGCAGGCGTGAGAGCCCATGTTGCTGGGGGGGCTCGCAGTGGCTGGGCGAGCTGTGGAGCACTCCTTTAACTTTCTGGGCTTAGTCCTTGCTTGGTTTCCCAAGATCCTGTAAGAAATAATTTTGGGGGCTTCTGTTGACCAGCCACAAGCTCTGACAGGTCCCACTTCCCCTTGGTCTCAGTTAGCTCCCATGTGTGGTGAATAAAAGTTCCTTCCAGACTTGATGGTGTCCAGTCAGTGAATCCATGAAGGCCACCATTGGGGAGACACCCTTTACACATAGTCTGAGCTTTGGAGTTTCCGAAGGGCTCTCAAGTCTATTATTGCATCTGGCTTCGAGGTACGGGGAGTAAGACACTGTAAGCAAAGTGTCTATTCTGGTGCCTGGAACACATGAAGCCCTCAATAAATGACAGTTACCACTGCAGGCATAGGCTGACACCTAGAATAGATTATAAAGTGAACAGATAAAGCTGCTTTTTGTACAGTTGGTATGATTTCATTTTAGTAGGCATCTTGTTTTGCACACCAGAGTACCATCTCTGAAAATACTGCATATTCGATATGTATCTGTTGGAACAATGAATTTCTGTAAAATAAAATTATACCATTTGCTAGTATGTACCTGGGAAGATTCTAGAGGAATCTACAAGGGTGGTTTATCAGTTTCTTCAGGCTTCCATGACAAAATATCACAGACTGGATGGCTTAAAGAAAAGGAGATTTATTTCCTCACGGTTCTGGATCAAGATGAGGACATCAGCAGGTATGGCTCCTTCTGGGGCCTCTCTCCTTGGCTTGCAGACGACTGTCTTCCCCGGTGTCCTCAACATGGTCTTTCTTCTGGTTCGCTGTATATGTTCACATTTCCTCTTCTTGTAAGGGAAGATTGGATTAGGGCCCCTCTACCAGCCTCATTTTAAGTTAATCACCTCTCCAAAGGTCCCATCACCAAATATAGTCATATTTTGAGGTATAAGGGCCTAAGGTTCCAACACAAATTTCGAGGGGACACAATTCTGTCCATAACAGGTAGCAGTATGGAAGATTTACTTTTCCTAAACAATAGTTTCTACGTTGTTTCTGTAGTGTTTAAATACTTTACAAGAAACCTAGTGATTTTGTAATTTGGAAAAGCAATAACGTTAGGACAAAGAAAAACCCATTTGTGTTTCTATGTAATAAGCAGTTAGATTCTAGGCTTATATAATTACAAACAGATTTTTTTCACTTATGTAAATGTCTCCTGGGGCAGTTGAAAGTCGAGAGGGATGCAGGACAGTTCTATGTTGTGAAGGGTTGACCCGGGCAGTGCAGGATGTACAGTATCCTCTCTCTGCAACTCTTGCCAGTAGCACCTCTCCTCCATCACTGTGACAACCAAAACAATGCCCCCAAAGTTTCCAAAAACTCTCCCATTGGTCATCACTTTAAAGTATAATTTTATACTAATATTCACAAATCTTTAAAGCATTTTCTTCTTTCCTCTATGTAACCATCTTACCTCTGAACCCCTGCTAAAGAAAAAAACAGAGGAAGAAATCATACTAGTTACCTTTATTTTTTTAAAAAGACTTTTATTATTTATTCCTGAGAGACACAGAGAGAGGCAGAGACACAGGCAGAGCAGAAGCAGGCTCCATGCAGGGAGCCCAATGTGGGACTTGATCTCAGGACCCAGGATCACACCCTGAGCTGAAGACAAACGCTCGACTGCTGAGCCACCCAGCTGTCCCCACGCTAGTTACCCTTTAGCCAGGCCAGTGGGAAGCTCAGCTGTGTCTGAATCATAGCAGAATTTCATGATAACTAGAGTTGTCTAAAGACAGCTAAACCTCTTGCTGTAGTTTATCCAAATTGCAGGCATGATGTTCAGGAGAAAATAAAATAAATAAATAGCTGATGTGTAGCGAGAACTGCAGATGTACCAGGCATTGTCCAAAGAGCTCCACGTATACAAACTCATTCATTCTTTTCAACAACCCTATGAGGGAGGCACTATTATTTGAGAGATGAAGAAACAGGCACAGGAAAGTGACAGGACTTGCAAATGATGGAGCTTCCGAGCAGACGATCTGGTTTTGGGGCTGCCATCCTTAGCTGTCAGAGAGACCGGCTTTCCCTACTGACGGTTTTCTGGGTATCCGACATTGAGGAAGCAGTTTACCTACATACTCTATGGCATGTGATCCTCAGAGAAGCAATGAAATTGCTACCATTACTTCTGTTTTACAAATTTGGGAATTGAGAGGATCAAATCTGCAGAAGTAGATGGCATGTATGCATAGTTTGTTAACACGCACAAATAATGGCAAATTTGACCAATTATTGCCACAATCTAATCAACACGGAGAACCAAAGAAATGATATGACTATATATCTATATATTCTCTTCCAAATCTATTTAACTTAGCAGTCAGTCACCTCTTATTGAATTCTTTGAGGTTCTGAGTATCTTATTATTGGGGAGGATGTATTGCATAGAAATGATTCATATGTATGATATTGGTTTTTCCTGGGAGTCAACGAGGAATAACTCGATCGGGTTAATAGGAATTCCAATTTTGTGAGCTGATCTTTCTCTTTAAAAATGGAAGCAATAAAAAAAAAAAAAAAATGGAAGCAATATTGTGACAAATCCAATAAAAGACTTTAATTTATTTTTTGCTTTGTCTTATTTTGTTAAGACAGCCCCAGAGATTTTTAAGGCCAATCTACTCCTGCTACTGAGAATCTACCCACATTCCTGGGGCACCACCCAGTTGGTATAGTTGTTAATATAGCTGAAGTAAAATCTTACAAGGGCTGTTAGATGGCTTCTAGCATACCCCCTTTCTCTTCCATAGGGGTTTAAAGTTGATTATGTAAACTTCAAGAAATAAATTTCAGGTTTTGATATAATTGAAAAAAATTTGTTGTATGCCCCCTCACCAGACAGTAGTCTGGGGATCTTTTTCTGATCCACTGTTTTTAAGTGCATTTGCTTTTTTTCCAGCTTCTGATTTTCAGGATAAAGCACATGTGGTTCCTTTTCCTAAAAAGGAATAGTTTTCCAAATATTTTTCTCATTGTAAAACAGCACAACATAAAAGAAAATTCTGAAAAAGAAAAAAACTCCCCTAATCCTACCACATTAATACATTACCACATCTGAGAATAATCTTCCAGTGTTTATCTGTAAAATACACGTTTTTAAACATAATTTGTCCACATAGATATGTAGCATTTCACAGTGGCTTTCACTTAAAAATACTCTATTACTCTATAAGTATCTCCCATTTCTCATAATGGTAACCTGTAATGGGTGTGTAACACTGCTGTGAATGAGAAGGATTATAGTTTACTTAGGTATTCTCTTTTTTTTTTTTTAAGATTTATTTATTTGTTTGAGAGAGTGTGAGCAGGGGGAGGGGCAGAGGGAAAGAATCTTGAACCAGACTCCCTGCTGAGAGTGGAGCCCAAGGCAGGGCTTAATCCCATGACCACAACGTCTAGCCTTGAGTCATGACTCAAGAGTTGGATGCTTAACTAACTGAGCCACACAGGTGCCCCTTTTCTCTCCTTTTAGTGCTGGTCATTTAGGTTGTTTCTAATTCTTCCCTACTTCAGATAGAATGTGGCAGTGAGTATCTTTATGTTGAGTTTTTATTACCTATTCAATCATTTCCTTAGATCAAATCTTAGAAGTAGGGTACTTTGATTTGATACATGCACCACCATATCAACCCAAAAGCTGTATGGATCTTTAGCACGCTTCTTCGTCAGCCTCTCTACTCATTCCTTCCATCAACTGAACAATATCTGTCAATGGCCACTTATTTCGCCTGACCTTTCTCCAGTTGTCCCTTGGTTACTTCCCTTGAGACAGTGGTATGAGGATCATCACTGGGATGAGGTCAGAAGTCTCATGTTCACACTAAAGAGGTAGAGCCTGTGAGCAGCTGAGTGAACGAGGATCACATCTCTGACCTTGGGTGCTGCTGCTACTTTCAGGAAGGCAGTCTTTTGTTCTAGCATATGGACAGAAATAAAAATGGTCTCTGAGCTGACAAATGGGGTCATAATGAACACTGCCAGATTGCAGACATTGTGGGAACCTCATACAGTCCTATGAGAAGATTAAAACACAGGCCAATCATATATTATTTGGCATCTTGGGTAGCAAAACAAAGTGATTTCAAATGACAATAGTTTAATTGGCTCCCGCTTGGGATTTAAATGTTTAAGTGCATTAAATGAGTTTTCCTACTTTATTCAACTCCATGACAATAATTTCTGATACAGATGAAATATTTGTGGTTAGTTTTTAACAAGTAAACAGCGTCATCACTGAAGGTTCCTAAAGTATGACTTGATGTTTTATGGTATAGTTTATAATCACAAATGAGAGTCCCCGATTATTTAAGGATCTGATTTTGAAAGAAATATTTTGTAGTGTTTCCAAAGAAGAAAAAGAAAGATCTTGTATTTTCAGGTTATTTGCATTATATTTACATCATTTTGGTCCAGTTTTGCTCTATTGGCAAGGACTGTCAAATCATTTTTATTATTACAAAGGATTTGACATGTCATTATATCTTATGTTAAAAAACTTCTTATAGAACTTATATACTTATTTTTTAAAAAGATTTTATTTATTTATTCATGAGAAACACAGAGAGGAGAGAGAGAGGCAGAGGGAGAAGCAGGCTCCACGGAGGGAGCCCGAAATGGGACTCGATCCGGGTACCCAGGATCATGCCCCGGGCCAAAGGTGGTGCTAAGCTGCTGAGCCACCTGGGCTGCCCTATACTTATTTTATAAATAATATTATGTAATGGTGACTATGCAACTCCTCAGGAAAAAAAGCTTAATAGTAGTTGAGAAGGGTTGTATTCGATGTGAGGAAAATCTCTGGCTGTAGACTTGATGAAAAAAAAGGGTTGTGACATAGGATAGGTTGACTAAGTTGTCTCTCCCTACTTTTAAATCCTGAGTAGTTTGTGTGTGTGTGAGAGAGAAGTAGAGACACACAGACAGAGATGAGATAGAGGGAGAGAAGAAGAGACTGGAGAGAGAGGGAGAGAGGAAGGAGGAAAGATGGGAGGGAAGGAGGGAGGAGGGAGGGAAAGAGGAAGGAGGAAAAGATGGAGGGGAGGAGGGAGGAGGAGGGAAGGAGAGAGGGAGAGGTTACAATTATTTGAAACATTTTAGGCACAGTCCTGCCTGACAAAATAGAGATGCTTCATGCCAGTGAAATTATAATTTTGTATCACTTCTGATTAAAGACCATATACTTTGGGTTTTAGGTGTTTATTTTTAGGCCTCAGGTATTTGGAGAATAAAAGGTGCCTTTTATTTTTATTTTTTTGGTGAACAGGTTTTCTTATGATTGGCTATTCTGATTTAGAAAAATTCTCAGCACAGAATTTAAAAGGTGGGAAGGTATCCTTGTTTCCGGAGTTTCCTGACTCCCCGCGATCCCAGCGCTCCAGATGGCCGGGTCTGGATGGCCGAGTCTGGATGGCCGGGTCGGATGGCCCCATCTGGATGGCACGGTCTGGATGGCCCTGTCCAGATGACCCTGTCCGGATGGACCCGTCTGGATGGCCCCTTCTGTATGGCCCTGTCCGATGGCTCCGTCTGGATGACCCCCATCTGGATGGCCCCGTCTGGATGCCCCCGTCTGGATGCCCCTGTCCGGATGGTCCCGTCTGGATGCCCCCTGGATGCCCCCGTCTGGATGGTCCCGTCTGGATGCCCCCGTCTGGATGCCCCTGTCCGGATGGTCCCGTCTGGATGCCCCTGTCCGGATGGTCCCGTCTGGATGCCCCCGTCTGGATGCCCCTGTCCGGATGGTCCCGTCTGGATGCCCCCGTCTGGATGCCCCTGTCCGGATGGTCCCGTCTGGATGCCCCCGTCTGGATGCCCGTGTCCGGATGGTCCCGTCTGGATGCCCCTGTCCGGATGGTCCCGTCTGGATGGCCCTGTCTGTATGGCTCCTTCTGTATGGCCCGGTCCGGATGGCCCCTGTCCGGATGGCCCCGTCCGGATGACCCCGTCCGGATGCCCCCGTCTGGATGCCCCTGTCCGGATGGTCCCGTCTGTATGGCTCCTTCTGTATGGCCCGGTCCGGATGGCCCCTGTCCGGATGACCCCGTCCGGATGCCCCCGTCTGGATGCCCCTGTCCGGATGGCCCCGTCCGGACGACCCGGGTCTGCGGGGCGCAGCTTGAGGGTTCCCTTAGGCTCCTGCCTCACCTGGGCGACCGAGCCGCGGGCTCAGCACACGGCGGGGTGCAGCAGCGCCACCCCGCGGCCAGCCGGCCGCACCGCTCCTCGGAATTCCCGGGATCCAGACCCTCCACCGCCGCTCCTGCAGCCGCGAATCCCAGAAGGGCTCGGCGCGCCGGGAAGAACGGAGGATTCACCTTCCCAACTTCCGCAGCACTGAGCCCATCACAGGTAGGTCTTGTGGAAACGTCTTTTTGGAAAGACCGGGCGAGGAATGGCGTTTGGTGCGGGGCTAGGACTCTCGGCTCTTTGTGACACATCTGTAGCAAAGCATGTGTTTGTAAGCGGTGAGCCCACACCCTGCTTCTGAAAGTTGAGTAGAAATTTATGAAAGCTAAAGGAGCATGAGCACAAAAAGAGGTGGCACAAATTGTCCTCTCCATGAGGAGTGTAGAATGCCTAGGGGGGTCCCAGGAGAATTTAATTTCTGAATATGCAAAAGGCACTTGGCTGTACCACTCTCTGCATGATACAGATTCTCTCCCTCCCAGGAGGGAATGGTATTTTTCTTTTTCTAGATATACAGCAAACAAACTTCTGGTAATTTTTTTTTTTTGTTCTTTGTAGCTGCTGATTATTATGGACATTTTATTAAAAAGTTATACTTGCAAACTGATTTAAAAAATGCAGAAAAGTAGAAATGAACAGTGAGGGGGAAATACAGTTCACCGGCCCTCTACTAAACACAGCCCCTGCTACTGGGCTACTACTGGATACACATCTATCCTGAGAACAAACTCTGGAGCTAGTTTTGCCTTGCTTTAAATCTCACCTGGACCATGTAGTAATGGGGAACTGAAGAGTTACTTTTTCTCAAGGCCTCAGTTTCTCATCGCCAGGATGGGGATAATTAATAGCTCTGCTGCATGGGATATGGTGAGAAATAAGCAAACTATTATATGCAAAGTTTTCAGAATAGTGCACACCGTATTTGTTTGCTATTTCTCAGTCTTCCATTTCCTCTAGCTCCTTTACTGCTAGCAGAGATTATGTATCAGGCATCCTGCTAGAAACAAGTATTTTTTTCATTGCAGTTTTTTTTCTTGTGGTTTCTTTCTGTCCTTTCTAAATCTTCATAGCTGAAACTACTCCAAAAATAATTTTGTATTTTTAAAAATTTAACTGTAATTTTATTCACTAGTGCAGTTTTATTATTTTTTAAAGTTTTATTTATTCATGAGAGACACAGAGAGAGACAGAGGCAGGGACACAGGTAGAGAGAGAAGCAGGCTCCATGCAGTAAGCCTGAAGTGAGACTTGATCCTGGGACTCCAGGATCATGTCCTGGGCTGAAGGCAGGTGCTTAACTGCTGAGCCACCCAGGCGTCCCTATTAGTGAAGTTTTAAATTGGTAAGAAATATTGCCTTTTTCTCTCCAAAGATTTATTTTGGGGGCAGAGGGAGAGGGAGAGAGAATCCCAAGTGGACTCCGCACTCAGCGCAGAGCCCACAAGACGCCTGATCTCAGAATTATTTCAGGTGTTTTTTTTGTTTGTTTGTTTTGTTTTTTTTAAGAGTTATTTATTTGAGAGAGAAAGAGCATAGGGGAGGGGGATAAGCAGAGTCTCTGCTGAAGAGGGAGCTCAACACCAGGCTCAATCCCAGGACCCTGGCTGGGATCATGACCTGAGCAGAAGGCAGATGCTTAACTGAGCCACCCAGGTGTCCTTCAAGGCATGTTTTAAAGTAAGATGGATAAACTCCCCATTGGAAGTAGGGTATGAAAGCAAACGAAAAGCAGAGAAAGACTTAAATGTTTCTAGCTTTTACAAACTTCCGGTTTATAAAATAAATGTCATGGGGATATAATATGTAGCACGGTGACTACAGTTAATAATACTGCATTGTATATTTGAAAGTTACTAAGGGAGTAGATCTCAAAAGTTTTCATTACGAGAAAAAAAATCATAACCATTTGTGGTGATGGATGTTAATTAGGCTCATTGTGGTGACCACTTTGCAACATATACAAATATCGAATCATTATTAACTGGCCACCTAAAATTAATATAGTGTTATATATGAATTATTTCTCAATTAAAAAAAAGATTCCTGGCTCTTAGTGAACAGAGATGACATGAAAAGATTGCAAATGCAAAAGGCAATGCAGTTTGGGTGTGTGTGTGTGGGAGAAAATGGAAATGAGGTCAGTTTTAGACAGTTTTAGCTAGGTAAGAGACAGGTGTGAGAAATTGCAGTTGGAACTGCAGGTCTAGAGCTTGGGAGAGGAATGGGGTTTGGAGCATCAGCTTTAGGATAGTCAATATAATTGAAACCGTGGGAACAAGTGAGACAATCTGGCTAGAGTATAAAAACCAAAAGACGTCCAAGAATGAAGGTGTGGAATCCTCAGGCGGGCAGAGAAGGGGAGACTTAGCAGGATGGGAAGTAGTGAGAGAACAGTGTAAGCAGGACAAGAAAACGTGCTGCTGTAGAGGACAAGTGGAGGGACTGGCAAAGTAGGGGATGGTCACTATGTCCAGTGACAGAGGAGACAAGTCAGGGAGGGCCAGTTGTGGGACTTTGGCCACCGGTGACCTTAGCAAAAAGCAGTTTGAAGCTGAGGAGTGAATGAGCAGAAAGCAGTCTGAGAGCGACAGCCGACTCCTCTGCTAAGTTTGGGAAGAGGCAGTGACAGCAGAAGCAAGAAAGGCTGACTATGGGTCAAGTAACATCAAGATGGAGATCAGAGGATTTCTGCAGAGCCAGAAGTCTGGTTGGTTCTTTGTTAACACAGCCTATGACATTTACTTCATCCACTGGTGTGAAATTAGTTAAGATTTTTTTTTTTTCATAAATTAGTTAAGATTTTTATTTGAAATTAGTAGGATCTTAAAAATAGGTTAAGGACTTTTCCTGTATATATGTATGTATGTATCTACCTACCTACCTCTCTTAGACTGGAACACAAAGCTTTGACTTTCATTTGAAGATGGGTGAGAATCCCAACTTGGACTTGGTTCAAGGCTTTTATTTTGGTTTACCACAAAAGCACTTAATAAGCAGTGCTAAGGATATAAACAAGATAAGAATACAGGTAGGTATATTTAGCTGCCCACTTCCTGTTGTCTATCACAAAAATGTTGGTGGCCTCAGCAGCTCTAGCAACTGTAATGTCCAAAAAGCAAAGTATTGTGGACTCTTCCTCCCCTTAAAATGAACAAAAAGGCTCCAGGGATTTCAGCATCTAGAAATTATTTAAGGTGAAATTTGTTTGTAAGGAGGCCACATCGCTCAGACTTCATGGATGTGTTCTGGGCCTTAGAACTCTGGCTGTGCCTACCCTAGGGCAGTCTTGCTTTACCCTTATGATCATCTAGGGTCTTTTCATGGCAACAACTGGCAGGTCCATAGCATACAAGTCAGGACAAAAGACACACAGCAAGCAAGCTTTCTTTCCCTCGCTCTTGCTACTTCTAGTACAGAGGCTCATGTTCATTAGACAGGCATAACGGGCATACCATTAACATTCCTCTGCAGTCCAGAAACTTCTTTAGAAGGCAAAACAAGTTTAAGAGATGTTTTCGACCAGTCTCATCAACTCAGCTAATTCTCTTGATTTCCTTTTCTATGAACACAACAACACCATATTATCAGTGGTGGCAAGGCGTATTATCTTCAGAGAATCTTAGTAGGGTGAGCCCAGATAAAAATCTTGATATATTGCACTTGTCAAATTTTCACTCAGGGTAATTTTCTTGAGATGCATCATTAGATAATAGTATTTCAAGACTTTAGAAACTGCTTATAACATCCCATGTAGATTTGAGATTTTGGCTGGTTCATAAATATTGGAAATATATATAGATATAACAAGACAAATTAGTAAATATCTGAAATGGTATTTACATCTAGGGAGATATAAACACTTAAAAAAAAAGAGATTTGTTATTTTTTAAAATTTTGAGAGACAGAGGGAGAAGCAGACTCCTGTCAGAGAGCCTGATGCGAGGCATAATCCTAGAACCTCTGAGATCATGACCTGGGCTGAAGATGGATGCTTAACAAACTGAGCCACCCAAGTGCCCCAAAAGATATATTTTAGAGAGAGAGAGGGTGTGTGTGCAGGGGGAGAGGGTGGGGCACAGGGAGAGGGAATCCTGAAGCAGACTCCTTGCTAAGCACGGAAGGCCAAAACAGGGCTTGATCCCAGGACCCTAAGCATGACCTGAGCCAAAACCAAGAGTTGGACACTCAACAGGCTGAGCCATCCAGACGCCCCTAAGCATTTTAAGTAGCTGTCAAATGTTAATACCTTCAACATGTTTTAGAAATCCTCAAACAGTATATGGTCTTTTTGATTTTTAAAAAAGATTTTAAGTAATCTCTACATGTAACATGGAACTCGAACTCATGACCCCAAGATCAAGAACCACATGCTTCTCCAGTTAAGCCAGCCAGCCACTCCAGTATATGGTCTTCTGACTTCAAATTTGTTGCTTTAATTTCTTAATGTTCTGTGAACCTTTTTTTTTTTAAAAAAAAAATATTTTAAGCAATCTCTATACCCAAAGTGGGGCTCAAACTCACAACCCCAAGATCAAGAGTTGCATGCTCCAACTGAACCAGCCAGGCACCCCTCTTGATGTTCTGTGAACTTAAAAGGAGGTTGTGAGATCACAGAATATTTTATTAATCTCTTGATTTTATCAGATTTTCTGTCTTAGTGTATCTATGTTTCAGAGAAAAGGTCTGGTCTGAAGGCACCTCATACAACTTTGTATTTTAGCCAAGAGAGTGCTGAAAATTTTTTTTTCGATCTCATATGCTTAGGTACTGGAGCAAAAGCTTGAATCTAATTTTGTCTAGGCTAGACTAAGAATATCGCTACAAGGTAATATAGAAGTCAGTGGTTTTGGTGTTTATTCCTATGTGACTATGTGAGAAAACTGCAGTTTAGAAATAATGCAGCACATTGTTGGACACCACTACCAACTCCTTAAAACTTGGAAAAACCAGGTACTCGAGGATGAAACATATTTTGTATTTTCCATGGAACTGTGTGTCCTTGCCTTTAACGTAAAACTAAAATGAATTTTATGGGAAGCCTGGCTGGCTCAATTGCAGAAGCATGTGACTCTTGATCTCGGGGTTGTGAGCTCCACCCCAATGTTGGGTGTAGAGATTACTTGAGAATAAAACAAAAACAAAAACAGAAATGAATTTTAATATTTTGTTTTTAATGAGTATAAACATTTCTTCAGTTTCTTACACTTATAGCCTCTTGATTTCAATATATATTTCTATATCTCTATATGTCTATTTACAATGTTATCCACTAGATTATTTATGGTAACTTTGGTCTGATTAGTTGGTGGTAAGATACCTGATGGTGACAAGAGCAGAAAGCAGGGTTAGGTCCTTACAAAATGTGATTCTTGTTCACTGCTGCTAAAGAATCCGAAAATGCCTGATTTTGATCAGAAGCTTGAAAATGACAATGGCAACTACAGTTTCTGAGCATATCTTAAATGACATAAAAATTACCAATGACAAAGAAACAAGCCCTTATTACACTTAATAGTGTTAATTTTGAAGACATTGTAAACTTGCATGAAGGATAACCTACCTATGAGTGATGTATGTATTCAACGTAGAAACCGGTACAAATTTTGGCTAGTTTGTTAAGAAATAAAATGTTCTAAGAAATGTTCTGAACACTACTTTCATTAGAAAAGTAAAGAAAATTTTTATAGTTGTTTGAGGTGCTGTAATACATCAAGTGATATTCCCAGCTGTTTTACTAAACTGGCTGTCTGTTCTAAAATCCAAGCGAGGCTTGGGTTTTCAGAATGTGCATGCTCCTGTAGTCTACAACATTCTAAAGATGAACAATCTGCCTCACTAAGACTCTTGCTACAGTTTTTGTGAAGCTCAGCATTATTTTCACAGAGTCTTTCATCTTTAGCTTCATCCATCTTTTTCTCAGTTGGAGCTACATGACAAAGGTCCATATCCTGAATAGAGTCCAATAAATCTACAACATGGGGCTGAGAAGTGATTGATTTTAGATGTTTGAGCACATACTCTTCACACTGGCCAACTGCATCCAGAAGATTATTTATTTTACTGATCAGAGTCGAACCATTATCATGAAGGTGACACCAGGAGAGCAAAGCACTGAATGAAAATATAAACAAGAGTTAAATAGGAAAAAAAATTAATCATAGGCTTTTCCAATTTTTGATGCTAAACCCTACATGTTTCCAGATAATACCATGCAAAAATGAATTAACAATAATGCAAGCCAAAATCAGGAAAATAATGATGTAATAATGGATCTTAAAGTATATAAAGACATTATCTTTTGATAGAAATTAAACAGCTAGAAGTAATCACAAAAATTGCTTATAATTCCTAACGCCTCCTTCACAACTCCATATCCACTTTTCTTGATTTTAGATTTTCTCTATGAGTGTATAGCTTCTGCTCAAGAGGGATGCTACTCAGGGAAAGAGGTCACAGAAATCAGTATCTCCTTCAGGGATATCACACAGTTTCTGGACCAGTGATTCTCAGACATGGAATGTACATTAGAATTACCTGGGCGGCTATATCATATCAAAGCCTATATTATATTCCAGACCAATGAAATCAGAATCTCTGGGGATATTAGTTTTTAAAGCTTCCCAGCTGATAGCAAGATGCAGCCAAGGTTGAAAACAATTGTTCAGACCATATGGTTACTTGCCATCAAAACTAAAGGGTAGAAAAAAGTTTTGAGGCAACTTTTCTTTCCCCGACTTTGTTAGAGAGTAATCACTGTCTGTTGAGCTAATACATTTCTTGAAGAAGGTAAGAATGCTTCTAGTCCTAATAGATATTATTTTTCTAGAACAGAAAAGGCTTCTGTTTTCTGCCATTTCAGATTGTTCAGATAATCACGACATAAAATAATGATTGTTGTGGAAAGTAATCCCGTTTGTTGTTTTTTTAAAGAGAGGAAGAGAGAGGTGGAGGGAAGGGCAGAGAACAAGGGAGAGAGAAAACCTTAAGCAGGCTGTGCTCAGTGCTGACCCTGAGATCATGACCTGAGCAGAAATCAAGAGCTGGATGCTTAACTGAGTGAGCCACCCAGTGCCCTGAAAAGTAATCATGTTTTAAAAATGTAATCAGTTGACATAAAAGATTTAGCAATAAACTTTCTGTGCTTATAAAAGATTTATGTAAAATGAATACTTGGATCATTTTCCTACTGTAGACTATAAATTCTGATTTCTGACAGTTGAATTTTCTAAAACCTCAATGAATTTTTTTGTTTTGATAACTTTAAAAATTTTTTAAAAACTAATTTTAAAAACTAGTGATTCTTCGAACCATTTTATGGTTTTGTTTTTTTCCTAATTTAAAAGGTACAAAGCCTCCAAGATGACAAGCATGTCATTATCCTAGCTCCTTCTGCCATTTGACCTCTTGGCTCTGATATGTGCCATTATTAGTATGGAATCTTGACAGGTATTCAGTGTTCAGCACTCAAGTAAATGGAATAATTTTTCTATGACCAGATATAATTCTCCTCATGCACTTCTAATCTAGAAGTCTGTTTTATTGTGCTCTACCACACGTCCAAGATTAAAAGCTCTATTTAAAACCTGAAGATCTTTTGAATTACTTTTGAGATACAAATCGGTGGTAGTTCAGGCAGCACGCAATATACACGTTCCTATCATTTCTTTGCAGTAAGAGACAACACCTGACATATATTAAACTAGATGAACTGATGGTTCAAGTAGATGACTTTCTTTTTTTTTTTTTTTTTTTTAAGATTTTATTTATTTATTCATGAGAGACAGAGAGAGAGAGAGGGAGAGACACAGGCAGAGGGAGAAGCAGGCTCCATGCAGGGAGCCTGATGTGGGACTTGATCCCGGGTCTGCAGGATCAGGCCCTGGACTGAAGGTGGTGCTAAACCACTGAGCCACCCGGGCTGCCCAAGTAGATGACTTTCTGAAGGCAGTATTATTTTATGGTCCATAGTACTCTTTTGTGGATTTAACACTAGGAAAAGCACTTTAGTTTAAATACTTTATTTTACATACTACTTTTATAAAAGGCCTCCAGGAGTACTGAGGTTAAAATGACTCAGCGTTTAAGTTTAAAAAATTACCTCAGTGTTCCTCTGAGTTGTCCGTAGTTTATAATGATCTCTGCACCTTCCTTATAACCTTGATTGAAGCCTTGTTGAAGAGTAACAGCTTTGCCAGCATCTATTCCATCTCTATAGCCTTCCTAAAAATAAGTAATGAAGAAAACTGCAGCTGTAATTAACACCAAGTAAGCCACTGTTAAGTTTTTCTAGAAAGTCATAGAACCGATTTAGAATGTTGATGAAATAGGCCTTTACTGCTGTTTACTATTTAACATAATGGTTCTACAACCTATGGCACAGCCACACAACCCGAACAGACTATGCTTACCAGGAAGGTTTATTATTCGCATATCCTGCTTTGACTTATTTGGCACATTTAAAAATATAGATTTTTTTTAAAAAAAATATTTTATTTATTCACGAGACACACAGAGAGAGAGGAGAGAGAGAGAGAGAGAGAGAGAGAGACGGGCACAGACACAGGCAGAGGGAGAAGCAGGCTCCATGCAGGGAGCCGGAGGTGGGACTCCATCCTGGGACTCCAGTATCAAGCCCTGGGTCAAAGGCAGACACTAAACCACTGAGCCACCCAGGCTGCCCCAAAATATAGATTCTTATAAAGATTTTAAAAAACCTGTGTTAACAATGGCTTCACAGGAAGGAAAACAGTTAATGTCTGGCCCCTTGGCAATACTGACTGATGGGTGTTAGGTGAGAAGGTAGGGCAGAAAAGAGGTTATCAGAGGTCTTCAATAATCAGCTCAAGGAGGGAAAGAGGAAATTGGGTGAATAAAAAAAGATGCAAAGTGTGGTTTTAGAAATCTTGCCTGGTATCTAAATTTAAATAAATGGCAAATTCCCTGTGGGCGGGGATACTGTCCTGCGTCTCCATCTCCTCTGGTGCCACTGCACTCCAAGAGTGGTCGCGACTCGCTGGTCTGGTCCCCACCTTACATCAAGCGTCTCTGAAACTGGTAACGTGGTGGTTGGGTAAGCAAACATTTCACTGAAACAAACAAGGGGCAATCGGGCAATATTTTGCTTGGGAAAGGCCTTGGGTGCAAGTGGACCTGGCCGTGTGAACTCAGCTCCGACTGCTCCACCTGGAGACTGAGGGCGTGGCATTCAGCTTAGTTTCAATGAACAGTGAGACAAAGCAGAGTAGGGTAATGCACACCCGGCAAATAAAAAAGCAGCCAACTTTGGTATTCCTTCACCTAGCCCCACCGTACTCCACAGCAGCTTTCCTTTATTCCTCTTTGACGTTTCTTTTTATCATTATTACTATTTAAGATCTTATTTCTTTTAATTTTTTTTATGATTTTATTTATGATAGAGACACACAGAGAGAGAGAGAGAGAGAGAGAGAGGGAAGAGGCAGAGACACAGGCAGAGGGAGAAGCAGGCTCCATGCAGGGGGACTCGATCCGGGGACCCCGGGGGTCACTGGGCTGAGGGCGGATGCTCCACCGCTGAGCCGCCCGGGCATCCCTGCTCCTGGACATTCGTAGGTTCACCTTTCCGGTGTGTCTCCAGTAATAACCACTCCCCGGCAGCCCGGGGGGCTCAGCGGTTTAGCGCCACCTTCAGTCCAGGGCGTGACCCTGGAGACCCGGGATCGAGTCCCGCGTCGGGCTCCCTGCGTGGAGCCTGCTTCTCCCTCTGCTTGTATCTCTGCTTCTCTCTCTGTGTCTCTATAAATAAATAAATAAAATTAAAAAAAAAAAAGTAACCACTCCCGACGTTGGGCTCGTGACCCGTTCGAGCAGCCCGTCGGGCCTCCGCGAACCTCCCGGCACGGCGACCCCCGCCAGGCCCACACCTAGCTCGCGTCCGTTCCCAGCGTCCAGCGCGCCCCGAGGTCTCGCGCGCTTTCGGGTAACCCCTCGGTAACCCCCTGGGAAGCCCTCGCGGGCCCCGCGGCCTGCACCCTCGCGCCCGCACTCCCCTCTCTCCACAAGCCGCCGTGTGTCCCCCGCACCCGCCGCGCAGCCTTACTTTGACTCGTCTCTGCATGTGGCTCCGCCATTCCCGCTGCACCAGGAGAGACTCGTCCGCCTCCTCGTCAAACACGTCCCCTTCCTCTCCGGGACCCCGGACCAGCGGGGCCCTCTGAACCCACGACATCACCGAGGCAACCGCGGGGCGGCCGGGCGCCGGAAGCGCCCGCAACGTCTTCCGGTCCGAGGGGCGGAGCGAAGGCTGCGCGTCGGGGCGGGGGGCTGCCGCGCATGCGTGCGTGACGTCGGGTCGGGTCGCGGCGCGGGAGTCGCTGCTGCGCGGTCGCGGGCGTGTGCGGCGCCCCCTGGACCCCTCGCGGCGCCGGTGCGACCCGGACCTCCGCGGAGGGCACCTTCGCGCCGGGGTGGAGCCGTTGGCGGTGGTTCAGTGGATGCGCGACGACCGGCCGAGGTCTCGGTGTCTGGGAAGCTCCCCGCTGCGCATCTTAGGGGGTTGACGTCCACGGGCCTTAACCGTCAGCGGCGCCGGACTGTAGGGCCGGAAAGGTAGCTCCTGCGGCCAGCCCGAGCTCCATCCATGCGGGGCGCCTGGACTGCGCTTCTCCCGGGGTCGCGGGGCCCGCCGCTGGCCCGCCTGGCTGCGGAGGCCGGCCCTGGTGCACCTGCTGGGGCTCGGCGCCGCCTGGTCCCCACCCGGGGCGGGGGCGCTGGGACGGAACCCACACCCGGGCTCGGGCCGTTCAGCTTCTTTTTTTTTTTTTTTAATATTTTATTTGTTCCTGAGACACAGAAAGAGGTAGAGACACAGGCAGAGGGAGGAGCAGGCTCCACGCAGGGATCCCGATGCGGGACTGGATCTCGAGAGGAGGGTCACGACCTGGGGCGAAGGCAGGTGCTAAACCGCTGAGCCCCCCCCCGGGCATCCCAAATTAATGCATTTTAAAAATTATTTATTTATTTATTTATTTATTTATTTATTTATTCATTCATTCATTCATTCATTCATTCTTGAGAGATAGAGAGAGGGGGCAGAGACACAGGCAGAGGGAGAAGCACGCTCCATGCAGGGAGCCCGACGTGGGACTCGAACCCAGGACCCCCGGGTCACGCCCTGGGCCAAAGGCAGGTGCTCCACCGCTGAGCCCCCCGGGCTGTCCGCCCGCCGTTTAGCTTTTTGCGTGGTGATGGGGTGGTGATGATTTATTTATTTGATGCACTTTGTGGCGCCAGGCACCATTGCAGCTTTCGGGGTACGTCAGGGAAGGACAGACCCGACTTAGCAGCTCTCCTCCGCTTTACGTTCCGGTGGAAGGGGCAGGATGAACCAGAAGCAAGGTATAGGTGAATTACGTAGTTTGTTACCAGACCATAAGGGATACATGCTGTGAGACAAATAAGTGAGCTGGGCAGCCCGGGGAGCTCAGCGGTGGAGCACCTGCCTTCCGCCCAGGGCGTGACCCCGGGGTCCTGGGATCCAGCCCGCGTCGGGCTCCCTGCAAGGAGCCTGCTTCTCCCTCCTCCTGTCTCTGCCTCTCTCTCTCTGTCTCATGAATAAATAAATAAAATCTTAAAAAAAAAAAAAGTGAGCAAAGTAAGGGGAACCATGAGCCTGTGTGTCAGGGAGAGTGGGGGGTTTAGGTGATCATTTTAAATGCTCAGAATTTTGCATTTACATGCAAAATATTAATTTTATGTATGTTGCATATACATGCATACTATATATAGTAGTTACTACATATATATGGAATATATATTGTGTATAATATTGAATACATTATACAGAATACAATATATATTATGTATATAATGCATATATTTTACTTGGTAGGTCCATGGAATTATGTATAAGAATACTCCATAGTTGGCCACATAAAATACCTTAACTTAAAAACCCAGACGTTTTATAAGTCATATTCTCTGATCATGATCCAACAATAAATAAATTCCAATAATTTATAATAGCCGGGTGTGAGAATCACCTTTTTTTTTTGTTTTTCTTAAGATTTTATTTATTTGAGAGACACGGAGAGAGCACCAGCAGGGTGAGGGGCAGAGGAGGAGCAGACTCCAGGTTGGCAGGGAGCCTGAGCCTGGACTCCGGGATCATGACCTGAGCCAAAGGCAGAGGCCCAACCAACTGAGCCACCCAGGCACCCTAAAACCACCTTTGGAAATAACAATTGGATAAAAAAGGAGATAAAAATTAAAATGACATACAATAAGCAATTAAAATCTGAACACTTCCCACCAGAAAACATGGGAGCAGATGAAAGTTGTAGAGAGGCAATTCTATAGGGTTAAATGTATAATTAAAAAAAAAAAAGACTTGTTATATATCTTAATTAGCAACAAAAATGCTACTAAGAGAAGCAATAAAAATATCAATTGAAATTAATACAATAGAAAATCTCCAAACTTACATAAATAAATCCTAAAGCTGGTTCTTTGAAGAAACCAAGAAGATAGATAATCCTTTTTTGTTTGTTTTAAGTAAGCTTTATGCCCAATGTGGGGCTTGAACTGACTACTATGAGATCGAGTTGTGTGCTCCATCAGCTGAGCCAGCCAGGTGCCCCAAATGTGTGTGTGTATTATTTTTTACTTCGTGTTTTTTTAAATAAGCTCTACACCAAAATGGGGTTCAAACTCCTGACTCTGAGATTAGGAGTCACATACTCTACCAACTGAGCGAGCCAGGTGCCCTAGATTATCCTCTTTTGACCTTCATTAAAAAACAAAAACAAAAACAAAAAAAAGTTATATAGGGTAGAAATGGGAAAGAGAGTAATGTTACAGAAATAAATTCAAGTACTATACTAACTAAAATTTGAGAGCCACACATTTGAAAACCTGGGAGCCTTGAATGGCTTTCTAATAAAACTGACCCAATAAACAGAAAACATGAAGAGACTGATTATCTTAGATAAATTAGAGGTTAAATATCCACCTTAAAAAATAGCAAAGACTTGACATACAGGTAAATCCATTAAATCTATTTTAATCTTTATTTTTTTTTTTAAATTTATGATAGTCACAGAGAGAGAGAGAGAGAGAGAGGCAGAGACATAGGCAGAGGGAGAAGTAGGCTCCATGCACTGGGAGCCTGACGTGGGATTCGATCCTGGGTCTCCAGGATCGCGCCCTGGGCCAAAGGCAGGCGCCAAACCGCTGTGCCACCCAGGAATCCCCTATCTTAATCTTTAAAGAACAATGGATGGAGCACCTGGATGGCTCAGTTGGTTAAGCCTCTGACTCAGGTCATGGTCTCAGGGTCTTAAAATCGAACCCCAAGACGGGCTCCACACTCAGTGGGGAGTCTGCTTTAGATTTTCTCTTCTCCCTTTACCCTTCCCTACCTCTCCTGAAGGAAATAAATCTTTAAAAAAAACCAACAATGCATAACTAAATATTTTTTACTCTTAGGCAAAGAAAAAGAATCTCCCTAAATCATTTTGTGAAGCCAGCCTTAGAGTAATATGATGTAGTATAAAAGAAATCTCAAGTTCAAGTTAGCTTATGAATATGTCAATATGTCTTTATTTATTTATTTTTTAAAAAAAATTTTTTTTTTTTATTTTATTATTTATGATAGTCAGAGAGAGAGAGAGAGGCAGAGACACAGGCAGAGGGAGAAGCAGGCTCCATGCACCGGGAGCCCGACGTGGGATTCGATCCCGGGTCTCCAGGATCGCGCCCTGGGCCAAAGGCAGGCGCTAAACCGCTGCGCCACCCAGGGATCCCGTCAATATGTCTTTAAAAGAGAATCCAGTACCTTATCAAAAGAGTAATTCAGGATGTTTTTTACAAGGGAAGCAAACTAGAAAATCTATAAGCATGTTTCATTGGAATCAACAATCTAAAGGAGAAGAGCCTTATACTGTCTTTGCTGCAAAGTCATTTGAAGAAATTTAACAAAATAAAATGAAATGGAAGGAAACTACAAATTGATAAACACTTTATGAAAAATCCAATTACAAATAGTAGTCTGAACACTCAGATATTTCCGTTAAGGTAGAGAAAAGAAAGTCCATTCAACGTTCTTTTGAAGACTAGTAAATGCAGAAAGAGAGGTAATCTATAAAATGTTGGATAATAAAAGATGAAGTTCTTTGTGCTGTTTATATGATTATATGCATATGAAACTCAGAGGAATTCTGTTAAAAACAATAGGATATGGGAACTTGATAAGGCCACTGGCTATAAGAAAAATAAACTGACCAACAGCCTCTTTATTTTCTAGCAATAATCATCTAAATGTAAATGAGATAAATATTCCACTTGCAATACCAACAGATACTATTAGGTATAGTATTTATATGCTTGTTTAGTATTTAGTGTTTGTTTAGTATTTATACATGCCAGGAATACATTTTGAAAAATCATTTTTATCGAGGTATAATTTACAGGTAGTAATATGCATGCATTTTGTGTGTAGGGTTTGATGAGTTTTGATAAATATATACCCCTGTGTAACCACCACTGAATCAAGGTATAGAAATTTCCATCACCCTAGGAAATTTCCTCATACTTCTTTGCAGTCAGTTCCTCACTCCTTGAGGCAAACTCTGATTTAATTTCTATCACCCAAGATTAGTTTTGCCAGTTTTAGAATCTCATAGAAATGGAATCATACATCATGTCCTCTTAAGTATTTGGCTTCTTTGACTCAGTCTGAGATTCATCCATGTGATTGCATGTACCAGTACGTTGTTCTTTTTAAGGGCTGAGTACTCTTTCCATGGTATAGATATACTAGAATTTGTTCATTCACTTATTGTTTGTATCATTTCCAGTTTTTGGCTATTGTAAATAAAGCTGCTACAAACATTTTTGAACAAGTTGTTTTGTGTACAAGTTTTCATTTCTCTCAAGTAAATGTCTAGAAGTGTAATTGTTGAATCATATGGTAAATACAAGTTTAACTTTCTAAGAAACTGCCAAACTGATTTCCAAAGTGATTGTACCATTTTACACTCCCACCAGGAATGTATGCAAATGTCAGTCGCTGCACATCCAATTCCTCACTTGGAATTGTCAGTCTTTATAATGTTAGCTATTCTGATAGGTGTGTAGTGGTATCTGTGCTTTTACTTTTCATTTTTCAAATGTCTTTTGATATTGAACATCTTTTCCTGTGCTTGTTTGCCATTTGCATATCTTTTTAAATGAAGTCTTTGTTCATCTAAAAAAAAATTGGGTTGTCTTATTTTATTTCAAAGATTCTTTGTGTATTCTGTCCTTTGTCAGATACGTGAATTGTGAATATGTCCTTTGCTTTAGTTATATCCATCAGGAAACAGCTGTGGAGGTAGAGTTAGGAGTTCGTGAAATTTCCTGGGACATAGGGAACATAGCCTGTGGAAGGTAAAAGCTGAGGAGGCATGATTAGGCGGAGAAAACCTACGCAAAGGGACGCTCATCTGATCCCTATGATAGGAAGTTCACAGGGTAGGTCTCAGAGAGTCCTGGACAACGTAAAAGGGAGCCCAGGAGCAGAGAGCACAGCGGAGTCTTTTGTTAGGTGCACAGGGCCAGACTTTGGTAGCCCTGCAGTGCTCAGTTACTGGCCGAGTGATGCTCTGGAGGAGTATGACCTTGGCTAGAAGTCTGAGACAGAGGCTGTAGGTGCTAACATCTGGAGGCTGACAGCTGTACTCCTTTGTCAAGAGCCAGATGATCTTTCAAGGTCCTTTCAAGTGTGTGATTCAATTTTTTCCAAAATAGCTATCCTTTTCCTTTATTTTTTTTAATGAACTGTAAATAACAATGACATCCCCTGCATAAATTTTGGTGTCATGATGTGAACTTACTCAAAGTATTTAAGCAAACTTATCTTGCAGCTCCATATCTCTTATATAAATACTCTGTGATGAGGTCAACCTTTAGGATTCACTCTATCCTTTTCCCATTCTTCTGCTTATCGTTCATCCTTGTCTTTTCTTTCAAAGCCTTCAACAATTCTTTTTTATGTCCTTCTATTCCCCATCTCTTGCTAAGTTTCATTCTTTATCTCAGTCCTCCACACTTTATTTGTGCCTTTGCAAACTGCTGTTTTGTAGTTGGTATAATAAACTCTAAGAAGGCACAGACCTTTTCTCAGTTTCTGTTCTGGGTTTCTAGCGTATTGGCTTTAATCATTAAGTCTCTGGCAGCCAGCTAGCAGAACTCCTAATTTCCATATGCCTAGTGAAGTAGTTTTCTACTTTTCCTTGTCCTTTCTGAACTTTCATATTATGTTCTACAATTCTCAGTGGTATTCAGTGATTAAGTCCTTGGCTGCCATTTTTTTTTTTTTAGTAGGCTCCAACATGGGCTTGAACCTATGACCTGAGATCAAGACCTGAACTGACACCAAGAGTCCTACCCTTAACCAACTGAGCCACCAAAGCACCTCTGGGTGCTGTCTTTTAATTGCTTATGTCAGGTTTGCTCTGAGGGCATATAAAATATAATACCATATGTGATAGTAATATGAAAAATAAAATTGTTGGTGAAAATGATAGGAAAGCATTCAATATATGGCTTCTAGAATAAGGCTAGTAGGTAGTAATTTGGGTCCTGGGCAGAGTTGCCTTCTTTATTTTATGGCATTGTGTCTATAGGACACCCCAGTTATAAAATAGCTGTCAAAGCTAAAAGGAAAGTTATTAGTTCCAATATAGACTGTTCGTTAACTATTAGGATGAAGTGGAAATGTCAGGGAAATGTCAAGATCCTAATTGATCTTCCTAATGGCCTGTTGATGGACAGTTGTGTCTAATACCGTTTAAGCACGTTCACGGCAGTCTTACCTTAAAAAAAAAACTTAACTCTGCACTGTCCTTTAGCTATTGCTCTGTGCTTCTCTTTCTCTTTACAACTAAATTTTTGGGGTCAGTGTCTCCACCTCTATACCTTTCAGTTTTGAACCCGCTGCCATCTGGCTTCCAACTCCATTATTCCATTTAAAATGGGAAGGAGAAAAAATAATATAAAATGGGAATGAGGGGGTGGGGGCAACTTCCACAATATTTTTACTGGTGACTCAGACCTCTGCTTCCAGTCCAGCTCTTCTCTGTGTGTCAGACTCATGTGTCTGTCTACAGGAAGAGATCACCACTTAAATTTACCATATGGATTTCAATGCATTACATCTGGTTTTATCTCTTTTTTTCTTTCCATGTTCTTCCTGCTTTTATGTTTTCTATGTCCTTGCTCAAACTGCGCTGCAGGCACTTGTAGCATCAGCATCACCTGGGAGTTATTAGAAATGCAGAGTTCCTGGTCTCATCCCAGGCCCATTGGATCTGAATCTGCATCTTCAGGTGTTTTATCTGCTGAATAGCGTTTGAGAGGCATTGCAGCTCATTGAATGGCTGCCGCATCCACTCATTCATCATGTCATAAATTTGTGTCCAAGCCTTTTTTTTTTAAGATTTTATTTATTTATTCATGACAGAGACAGAGGCAGAGATACAGGCAGAGGGAGAGGGAGAGAAGCAGGCTCCATGCAGAGAGCCCAAAGTGAGACTTGATCCCGGGGCCTCCAGGACCACACCCCGGGCTGAAGGCGGCGCCAAACTGCTGGGCCACCAGGGCTGCCCTGTGTCCAAGCCTTGTATATTTAACACATGTCCTTCTTCCATGTGTTACAGTATTTACCACCTTATATTATAAAGGCCTAATAGTCTGCATGCCCCACTAGACTAATAAGCTCTTTGAGGCAGAGACTGTGTCCTAGTTAACTATTTTATCCTTTTTGCCTGGTATAATCCTCCATAAAAATTAAATAAATGAAGGAATTTCATTAAAAATTCTTCAAACACTATATTCTAAGCAGTTCCATGTTGCAGTTATTGTAGTAATAAACTGTGTCTAGAAGTCCAGACTAAATAATAATTAAGATTAGGTTGGTACAGGGCAGCCCCAGTGGCACAGCAGTTTAGCGCCGCCTGCACCCCGGGGTGTGATCCTGGGGACCCTGGATCGAGTCCCATGTCGGGCTCCCTGCATGGAGCCTGCTTCTCCCTCTGCCTATTCCTCTGCCCCTCTCTCTCTCTGTGTCTCTATGAACAAATAAATAAAAATCTTTAAAAAAAAAAAGATTAGGTTGGTATAGGAGAAAAGTAGGGTAGGCTAGAGAAGATACAGAAAGTTACAATTAAAAATATCATTTTTCACTGATTTTTAAAAACTTTTCCTTTAGATTTTATAACCATATTTTTAATAGTTATTTATTTCAAATTTTGTATATTTACTTGATTTTGGCATGCACCGTGAACCTTAGGCTTCCTGGTCTTGCCCATCTCCAACCCCTGGTAAACCACCATTCTATTCTGTATTTCTAAAAGTTCAGCTTTTTTAGATTCCACATATTAATGGTGTCATAGGGTATTTGTCTTTCTCTGTCTGACTTATTTCACTTATGATAATGCTTTCAAGGTCCATTCATGTTGTCACATATAACAGGAGTTCCTTCTTTCTCATGGCTGAATAATATATATTCATATATAATTATTTATGGATTATGGATACTTAGGTTGTTTCTGTATCTTGGCTATTGTGTATAATATTCCAATAAACATGGGAATGCAGGTATTTATTTGATATCCTGCTTTCCTTTCCTTTGTATGTATACCCAGAGGTGGGATTGCAGAATCTTATCATAGTTCTACTTTTAGTTTTTTGAGGAACCTCTATGCTGTTCCTCTATAGTGGATGAACCAATTTACATTCTCACCAACAGTGCACAAGGGTTCCCTTCTCTCTACATCCTAGCCAACACTTCTCTTGCCTTGAAACTATGGATGGCTTTGGGGAGGTATCAACATTTTAATAATATTAATTTCCAGTCCATGAACGTCGGTCATCTTTCTATTTGTTTGAGCTTTCAATTTCATTTATCAAAATCTTACAGTTTTGATTACACAGATCTTTCACTTCTTTGGTTAATTTTTAAAAAAGATTTTATTTATTTATTAGAGAGAGAGTGGGGAGAGATGCAGAGGTGGGAGAGAGGGAGGGGAAATAATCTAAAGCAGACTTTGTGCTGAGCATGGAGCCCAAGATGGAGCTTGATCTCACAATTCTGAGATCATGACCTGAGCCAAAACCAGAGTCAGACGCTTAACAAACTGGGCCACCCAGGTATCCCCTTCCTTGGTTAAATTTATTCCTAAGTATTGTCTTTGATGCTATTGTGAATGGGATTGTTTTCTTTATTTCTTTTTAAGGTATTTCATTGTACAGAGAAATGCAGCTGATTTTTGTATGTTGATTTTTATATCCTGCAACCTTACTTAATGCACTGATTAGTTGCAGTAGTTTTTTTTTGTTGCATCTTTAGGATTTTCTCTATATAAGAATATATCATCTGCAAATAAAAACAGTTTTAATTCTTCTTTTCCAATTTAAATCCCTTTAATTTTTTAATTTTGTCTGATTGCTGTAGCTAGGACTTCTAGTACTATGTTGAGTAAGAGTGGTGATGGTGGGCACCCTTGCCTTGTTCCTGATCTTAGAGAGAAAGCTTTCAACCTTTCATTGTTGAGTATGATGTTAGCTGTGAATTTGTTGTATATGACCTTTACTGTGTTGAGTTATGTTTCTTATATATCCAATTTGCTGAGGTTCTTTTTTTTTTTTTTTTTTTTTTAGCTTTATTCTTTTTTTTTTTTTTTTAATTAACTTTTATTGGTGTTTAATTTACCAACATACAGAAAAACACCCAGTGCTCATCCCGTCAAGTGACCACCTCAGTGCCCGTCACCCATTCCCCTCCAACACCCGCCCTCCTCCCCTTCCACCACCCCTAGTTCGTTTCCCCGAGTTAGGAGTCTTTATGTTCTGTCTCCCTTCCTGATATTTCCCAACATTTCTTTTCCCTTCCTTTATATTCCCTTTCACTATTATTCATATTCCCCAAATGAATGAGAACATACACTGTTTGTCCTTCTCCGATTGACTTATTTCACTCAGCATAATACCCTCCAGTTCCATCCACGTTGAAGCAAATGGTGGGTATTTGTCGTTTCTAATTGCTGAGTAATATTCCATTGTATACATAAACCACATCTTCTTTATCCATTCATCTTTCGATGGACACCGAGGCTCCTTCCACAGTTTGGCTATTGTGGCCATTGCTGATAGAAACATCGGGGTGCAGGTGTCCCGACGTTTCATTGCATCTGAATCTTTGGGGTAAATCCCCAACAGTGCAATTGCTGGGTCGTAGGGCAGGTCTATTTTTAACTCTTTGAGGAACCTCCACACAGTTTTCCAGAGTGGCTGCACCAGTTCACATTCCCACCAACAGTGTAAGAGGGTTCCCTTTTCTCCGCATCCTCTCCAACATTTGTTGTTTCCTGCCTTGTTAATTTTCCCCATTCTCACTGGTGTGAGGTGGTATCTCATTGTGGTTTTGATTTGTATTTCCCTGATGGCAAGTGATGCAGAGCATTTTCTCATGTGCATGTTGGCCATGTCCATGTCTTCCTCTGTGAGAGTTCTCTTCATGTCTTTTGCCCATTTCATGATTGGATTGTTTGTTTCTTTGGTGTTGAGTTTAATAAGTTCTTTATAGATTTTGGAAACTAGCCCTTTATCTGATATGTCATTTGCAAATATCTTCTCCCATTCTGTAGGTTGTCTTTTAGTTTTGTTGACTGTATCCTTTGCTGTGCAAAAGCTTCTTATCTTGATGAAGTCCCAATAGTTCATTTTTGCTTTTGTTTCTTTTGCCTTTGTGGATGTATCTTGCAAGAAGTTACTGTGGCCAAGTTCAAAAAGGGTGTTGCCTGTGTTCTCCTCTAGGATTTTGATGGAATCTTGTCTCACATTTAGATCTCTCATCCATTTTGAGTTTATCTTTGTGTATGGTGAAAGAGAGTGGTCCAGTTTCATTCTTCTGCATGTGGATGTCCAATTTTCCCAGCACCATTTATTGAAGAGACTGTCTTTCTTCCAATGGATAGTCTTTCCTCCTTTATCGAATATTAGATGGCCGTACATTTCAGGGTCCACTTCTGGGTTCTCTATTCTGTTCCATTGATCTATGTGTCTGTTTTTGTGCCAGTACCACACTGTCTTGATGACCACAGCTTTGTAGTACAACCTGAAATCTGGCATTGTGATGCCCCCAGCTAAGGTTTTCTTTTTTAAAATTCCCCTGGCTATTCGGGGTCTTTTCTGATTCCACACAAATCTTAAAATAATTTGTTCTAACTCTCTGAAGAAAGTCCATGGTATTTTGATAGGGATTGCATTAAACGTATAAATTGCCCTGGGTAACATTGACATTTTTACAATATTAATTCTGCCAATCCATGAGCATGGAATATTTTTCCATCTCTTTGTGTCTTCCTCAATTTCTTTCAGAAGTGTTCTATAGTTTTTAGGGTATAGATCTTTTACCTCTTTGGTTAGGTTTATTCCTAGGTATCTTATGCTTTTGGGTGCAATTGTAAATGGGATTGACTCCTTAATTTCTCTTTCTTCAGTCTCATTGTTAGTGTATAGAAATGCCATTGATTTCTGGGCATTGATTTTGTATCCTGCCACGCTACCAAATTGCTGTATGAGTTCTAGCAATCTGGGAGTGGAGGCTTTTGGGTTTTCTATGTAGAGTATCATGTCATCGGCGAAGAGGGAGAGTTTGACTTCTTCTTTGCCAATTTGAATGCCTTTAATGTCTTTTTGTTGTCTGATTGCTGAGGCGAGGACTTCCAGAACTATGTTGAACAGCAGTGGTGAGAGTGGACATCCCTGTCTTGTTCCTGATCTTAGGGGAAAGGCTCCCAGTGCTTCCCCATTGAGAATGATATTTGCTGTGGGCTTTTCGTAGATGGCTTTTAAGATGTCGAGGAAAGTTCCCTCTATCCCAACACTCTGAAGGGTTTTGATCAGGAATGGATGCTGTATTTTGTCAAATGCTTTCTCTGCATCTAATGAGAGTATCATATGGTTCTTGGTTTTTCTCTTGCTGATATGATGAATCACATTGATGGTTTTACGAGTGTTGAACCAGCCTTGTGTCCCAGGGATAAATCCTACTTGGTCATGGTGAATAATTTTCTTAATGTGTTGTTGGATCCTATTGGCTAATATCTTGTTGAGAATTTTTGCATCCATGTTCATCAGGGATATTGGTCTGTAATTCTCCTTTTTGGTGGGGTCTTTGTCTGGTTTCGGAATTAAGGTGATGCTGGCCTCATAAAACGAATTTGGAAGTACTCCATCTCTTTCTATCTTTCCAAACAGCTTTAGTAGAATAGGTATGATTTCTTCTTTAAACGTTTGATAGAATTCCCCTGGGAAGCCATCTGGCCCTGGACTCTTGTGTCTTGGGAGGTTTTTGATGACTGCTTCAATTTCCTCCCTGGTTATTGGCCTGTTCAGGTTTTCTATTGCTTCCTGCTCCAGTTTTGGTAGTTTGTGGCTTTCCAGGAATGCGTCCATTTCTTCTAGATTTCCTAATTTATTGGCGTACAGCTGTTCATAATATGTTTTTAAAATCGTTTGTATTTCCTTGGTGTTGGTAGTGATGTCCCCTTTCTCATTCATGATTTTATTAATTTGAGTCTTCTCTCTCTTCTTTTTAATAAGGTTGGCTAATGGTTTATCTATCTTATTAATTCTTTCAAAGAACCAACTCCTGGTTCTGTTGATCTGTTCCACAGTTCTTTTGGTCTCGATATCATTGAGTTCTGCTCGAATTTTAATTAACTCTCTTCTTCTGCTGGGGGTGGGGTCTATTTGTTGCTTTTTCTCTAGTTCCTTTATGTGTAAGGTGAGCTTTTGTATTTGAGATCTTTCCTGTTTTTGAATGTATGCTTGTATTGCGATGTATTTCCCCCTCAGGACTGCTTTTGCTGCATCCCAAAGATTTTGAACGGTTGTATCTTCATTTTCATTAGTTTCCATGAATCTTTTTAATTCTTCCTTAATTTCCTGGTTGACCTTTTCATCTTTTAGCAGGATGGTCCTCAACCTCCACGTGTTTGTGGTCCTTCCATATTTCTTGTTGTGATTAAGTTCTAATTTCAAGGCATTATGGTCTGAGAATATACAGGGGACTATCCCGATCTTTTGGTATCGGTTCAGACCCGATTTGTGACCCAGTATGTGGTCTATTCTGGAGAAAGTTCCATGTGCACTTGAGAAGAATGTGTATTCAGTTGAGTTTGGATGTAAAGTTCTGTAGATATCTGTGAAATCCATCTGGTCCAGTGTATCATTTAAAGCTCTCGTTTCTTTGGAGATATTATGCTTAGAAGACCTATCCAGGGTAGAAAGAGCTAGATTGAAGTCACCAAGTATAAGTGTATTATTATCAAGGTATTTCTTGAGTTTGGTTATTAATTGGTTTAAATATTTGGCAGCTCCCACATTCGGGGCATATATATTGAGGAGTGTTAAGTCCTCTTGTTGGATAGATCCTTTGAGTATGAGATAGTGTCCCTCTTCATCTCTCACTATAGTCTTCGGGGTAAATTTTAATTTATCTGATATAAGGATGGCAACCCCTGCTTTCTTTTGAGGACCATTTGAATGGTAAATGGTTCTCCAACCTTTTATTTTCAGGTTGTAAGTGTCCTTCTGTCTAAAATGAGTCTCTTGTAGACAGCAAATAGATGGGTCCTGCTTTTTTATCCAGTCTGAAACCCTGCGCCTTTTGATGGGGTCATTAAGCCCGTTCACATTCAGAGTTACTATTGATAGATATGAGTTTAGTGTCATCATATCTATTCAGTCCTTGTTTTTGTGGATTGTTCCACTGAACTTCTTCTTAAAGGGGAATTTTAAGAGTCCCCCTTAAAATTTCTTGCAGAGCTGGTTTGGAGGTTACATATTCTTTCAGTTCCTGCCTGTCTTGGAAGCTCTTTATCTCTCCTTCCATTTTGAATGAAAGCCTTGCGGGGTAAAGTATTCTTGGTTGCATGTTCTTTTCATTTAGGACCCTGAATATATCCTGCCAGCCCTTTCTGGCCTGCCAGGTCTCTGTGGAGAGGTCTGCTGTTACCCTAATATTCCTCCCCATAAAAGTCAGGGACTTTTTTTCTCTTGCTGCTTTAAGGATCTTCTCCTTATCTTTGGAATTTGCAAGCTTCACTATTAAATGTCGAGGTGTTGAACGGTTTTTATTGATTTTAGGGGGGGATCTCTCTATTTCCTGGATCTGAATGCCTGTTTCCCTTCCCAGAGGTTCTTTTTTTTAAACATGAAAGGTTTTGTATTTTGCCAAATACTTTTTCTGCATCTGTTGAGATGATCATATGATCTTTATTTTTCATTCTATCACATTTATTGATTTGTGTATGTTCAACCATCCTTGAATCCCAGAGAGAAATCTCACTTAATCATGGTGTATAATCCTTTTAGTGTGCTATTTTGGCATATTTGTTCTCATTTTCATTAGTTTAGAGATGTTTTTGATTTCCCTTTTGATTTCTTCTTTGACCCATCGGTTGTTCAGGAGTGTGTTTAGTTTCCATATGTGTATAAATTTACTTGTTTCTTATGACCTTGACAGCCCTGTGGAGTACTGGCTAGATATCATATAGAATGCCCCCAAATGAGTTTCCTTGATGTTTTCTCATAACTGGAGTTTTGAAAGAGTACCACAGAGGTTAAATGCCCTTTTTATCACATCATATCAGGGCATAAATGACATCCACACGTTATTGGTGATGTTAACCTTCCGTATTTGATTAAGGTAGTGTTTGCCAAGTTTCTCCATAGTAAAGATATTATTTATTACCTATCCTCACCATTAGAATGTAAGATCTATAAGACTAGAAATGGGGATCCCTGGGTGGCGCAGCGGTTTGGCGCCTGCCTTTGGCCCAGGGCGCAATCCTGGAGACCCGGGATCGAATCCCACGTCGGGCTCCCTGGATGGAGCCTGCTTCTCCCTCTGCCTGTGTCTCTGCCTCTCTCTCTCTCTCTCTCTGTGACTATCATAAAAAAAAAAAAATTATAAAAAAAAAAAAGACTAGAAATGCTATATGATTTGTTTACTGCCATATCCCCAGGGACTAGAGCAGTGCATAGTCTTAGGTACTCAATAAATATTTGTTGAATGAATAAATATAAGCATGAATTCAATGATCCTTAGCTTCCCAATTTGCTCTTTTAAACAAATTATTTTGGGGTGCGTTGGTGGCTCAGTCAGTTAAGTGTCTGACTCTTGGTTTCAGCTCAGGTCAGGATCTCAAGGTCATGAAAGTGAGCCCCAAGTTGAGCTCTATGCTCAGTGCAGACTCTGCTTGAGATTCTTTCCCTCTTTCTCTCCCTTCCCCTTTACCCTCTCCCAGTTTATGCTCTTTTTCTCTCAAATAAAGTCTTTTAAAAAAAGTTTTGACTGTATTTTTGACCAGCGAGCCTTATGTTTTGCTAACAGCGATTATATTAGGGCATATCATATATATGCATGAGATGTACAGTGCATGCCACCAATTACCCAACATATATGGGCATTAGCACCTATAGGTTGACAGGTGATCTACTTACTACAGGTGACTTACTTATGTTTAATTTTGGCTTGAAAAGCCAGGGCAAGATTATCTAGGCTAACTTTGTCCAGGTCAGGAATTAACATATGGCATTTGAATGAGCTTAGGTTTTAGTAAGACCTAGATTTTCAAATCTTGTTTCTATCAATTCTTAGCATTGTGTCTCTGGGCAAGTGATCTGACCTCTTGGAATTTTCTCATCCCTGATATGGGAGTAATCGTTCTTGTCTTATAGATTGATATTAGCGAAGTCACACAGCAAGTACCTGCTCAGTACCTGGCATTTTGATCAATAAATACTGGTTTTCTTGCCTTTCTACAACTTCTGAAGCCCGTGGTTGAATTAATTCTCCTATTCTGGGACAGTCATTTTCTATGAAAGAGCATCTTTTATGTGGAAGATCAGTGCAGACAATTCCATTTCATTAAAAAGCTGATGATTTAATATTTTTTTTTAGAAATAAGTTGTGGCTTCTGTAATAAAATTCATCTGGCATATATACAAAGAACCCCTATTACTTTCCTCTGGCAAGAAAGCTGATGGAATATAAACAGCTTACCAATGTGCACAGCATAGTTTACCTTCATGCAATGCCTGTACCTTGAAGAAATATCATATGGTGCCCTGCAGATGTGGCTTAACATAAAATTTGTCACTTCCCAAGGACTTGAAATATCGCCCCATTTCTTTTACCCCTGCACTGCACATGCTTATTTGGTAGTGTCAGTCTACTTCCTTATTTCAGTAGCTAAAGTGACATAGCCCTGTTCCATAATTTGCCAAGGGATTGAAAGTGCCACGCAGGTCTGTATTATCTCAGTAACGTCACTGATTCCTAGTGCTTATAGAAGAGAGGACAGTGGGCACTTAGCTTGAGGGTGATGTGTTCTGTGGGAATGTATATTCTTGGCGAGTTGTTTATGGCTTTTTTCTTCTGTACCGCCAAAGGAGCAAAGGAACATATTTCAAATTCCCATTGGCAAGGGCTCCCAGTTCTTTTATAAGGATTTGTAAAATGCCATCCCTTTGAATCTTGTCAGCAATCTCTGGATGTCCTCCAGGCTTTCTTTCATAAAGCTTTCAACACACAGAGCTGAGTGGGTTGGGCAGGGAATATGCATGTAAGACTGTGTGCTTGCATGTGTGTGCATGTGTATTTATCTGAGACTTCTTGATTGAAATGCCAATATCATGTTGCTTTCTGGTTTGAATTTACTACAGCAATAAAATGGAAGCATCCCCTGCATAGTGAAGTAAGTATAGCAGGTGAGTCTCACCATTTATTTAGTTGAGTCAGTTTAATGTAGATCAGTGTTCAGGTCTTCCTTTTGGTTCCTTTCTTGTTTCTCTTCTTCAGAGATTCTCATCAGCTGTTGAGTTTAGGGGAAAAACATTTCCCTGGAGCTGTGATAGTTCTCCATAAGGAGAGAGAAGGGGATCATGTTCAGTCTTCAGGGATGATGGGTATGGTGGTATTTGCTACATTTCATTGCTTGAAAGCATGCACATTTTCTATTTGTAACTTTTGGAAAGTATAAGTCACCAAATATTGGTGAAACAGTTTTCACTGCTTCCCAAATCATCAGATAATTGATATTGGAGGTTGTCTAACCACACAAGTTGGTTTGTGGTTTGCAGGTTCAAAAAAACACTTTATATTTGCTCTTAGAATTCCACCTGGCCTGAAGCTTTTGAGGTTTAGGAGCAAATGACAGAAAAGCAATAATCATCTTACTAGGAGGAAAGACCTTAGTGATTTCTTTTATTCTTTGCATGTTGATTCAGATTCCAGTTTCTTTGGTCTTGAACCAAAATTCTGGGCAAAAAATAAATTAAGTAGTAAGCATAGTCGAATAGGTTTGATTTCCTTCTCCATGAGCCCTATGATGGTTAATTTTATGTTTCAACTTGATTGGGCTAAGGAATACCAGTGTAAGCTGGTAAAACATTATTTTTGGGTGTGTCTGTGAGGGCATTTCATGAAGAGATTAGCATTTGAATCAGTAGACTGATGAATGAAAATTGCTGTCATGAATGCAGGTGGGCATCACCCAAAGCACTGAGGGCAATAAAACAAAAAGACAGAGGAAGGGCATATTTGCTCTTTGAGCTGAGATGTTTAATTCTCCTTCATTCAGATATAGGTGCTTTTGGGTTTTTGGACTCAGACTGGGACTTATGCCATTGTTTCCCTGATTCTTAGCCTTTGGACCTGGACTGAATTACATTCCCCACTCCTAGTGGGGGGTACATCTTGGGACATCTTGGCCTGCATAATCAAGTAAACTAATTCCTAAAATAAATCTCTTCTTACATCTCTCTGTCTCTCTCTCTATAAATATCTTATTGGTTCTGCTTCTCTGGAGAACCCTGACTGATACAAGTCTCATGTGTAGAAAAGAACAGACCTTTTACTTCAGATTTTGCACATGTTCCGTGATCATTCTCTTGAGGCTGATAGTTTCATATAGCACTTTGGAGTTTGCCTCATTCATGAAATTATTCTGTGAGTACTAAGAGCCAAACACCAAACCAGGTTGTGAATACAAAGGTAATTCAAGACAGGATCACAATATATCTCTCCGACTTGGGTGTGAGTTCCTTGTTAGCAAAGGGTTTATAGTCTAGTAGGGAAAATGAATGATGAACATCAGAAAACTGTACCATAAGATAGAAAGTGACATGTCTTTAAAGCATATAGATAGAGGTAGAGATTAATTATTCCAAAGTAGAGAAAGATGACATTTGATGGAGGGATGTGGTAAGACTTTAAGAAAGCATTTGAGCTGGATTTCAAATTTATAGGAAAAGAAGGCAAACATTCCAGGTGGTCAAAGGCACAGACATGGAAAGGCCCAAGACCTAGAATATAGACATTTCTTGTGGTGGTGGGCAGGGGAGATGAGAGGAGAAAGGGACAGTTTCATAGCTTAGGGCCTGTTTTAGATTTAAGATTCATGGAATTCTTGGAGTACTTTTGGGGATCCAAGGAACACAGTTAAGGTTAGATGGTACTTGGGGTGCAGGGGTTGGGGTAGGGAGTTTGGGAGTGTGTGATGTTTTCTGACACCACTTCTGACAACAAATATGCGTCATTTTTTTACACCAGTTCTCCAATACTCTGACACCAACTAGGTGTCCAATTCAGTTCAATTTGGATATCATCTACTTGGAATTAGTGTCAAATCCCACAAATTAAAGGGCCTAGTCCCAAAGACGAACCCTGCTTCAGGTGCCAGCTGCAAGTAGGGTACCCAGGTGACCCACATTTCTGCCCAGCCAACTACATATTTGAGGATTCCCATGACCACCCCTCCCCCAACTTTGATAATTCACCATATAACTCACAGAACTCAGGAAAGTGCTCTACTTATTATTACAGTTTATTATAAAGGGTACAACTCAAAGAGCCAAATGAAAGAGATGCATATGGCAAGGTATGGGACAAGGGTTGCCAAGCTTCCATGCCCTCTCCAAATGCACCAGCCTCCCACCACATTGGTGTGCTCACCAACCCAGAAGCTACTTGAACTCTCTCATTTAGGGGTTTTTATGAAAGTTTTGTTACATGGGCATGATTGATTAAATCATTGGCCACGGTGATTGAATTTCATCACCAGCCTTCTCTCCTTCCTGGAGGTTGGTGGGAGGGAGGGGATTGAAAGTTCTAACCCTCTAATCATGTGGTTGGTTTTTCTGGTGACCAGGCCCCCCCTTTGTGAGTCACCTCATGAGCACACAAAAGACAGTAGATTCCAAGGATTTTAGGAGCTCTATGCTAAGAATCAGGGACAAAAATAAATTAAAAAAATTTTTTTAAATTAAAAAAATTTTATTATACCACAGAGGCAGAAACCATTTACTCACAGTCTTGCTGAGAAGGAAGTGCTAGAGCAGGCCTGGATGAGGGAGATGGGGCCAGCGTGGAGGGCAGCTCCAAGGTAACAAGCGGGCAACACAGCTTGGGTCAAGGCTGAGTGTGCTGTGGCTGTTCTGGAACAGGATGTGGGCTTGTGCCAAGGTCGGGTTGGAATAATATCCCTCATGAAAAAAGGAAACTGTTCTGAGGTAGGGTCAGTTCTGGGATATTCATTCAGGGTAGTTACTTTCTCTCCCTGGCTGAGGATGATCCATCTTGTTAATAATTAAAAAGTATATGTGCATGCAGAGAGATTTGAAGAACATGTTGACACACTGGCTTGAATCATTGAAAATATTCATACTTCCCTGCATCTGGCAGAAGGATCTTTGTAGGCAAGAACTTGGCCGAATGTCCCTGACAGTGAAACAAAGAGGGTGCCTCAGGACTCCACAAAAACTGAAAGTTGACTTTTTTCTTTAATCCTACAGATAGCTCAGAGGTCAGTCCACATGACATTCTTGAGTGCTCTGAGGAATCAATCCTGGAATCTGTCAGTCTGTTCAGCTGCTGTAACAGATAACATGGACTGGGTGGCTTATGAATCACAGAAATTTACCTCTTTGGGTTATGGTGGTGGGAAGTTCAAGTTCAAGTTCACCCATCAAGCCTGGTTGGTTGTAGATGAAGGTCCTCTTCTGGGTTGCAGAATGGCGACATCTCATTATGTTCTCACATGGCAGAAGGTGGGCAAGCAGCTCTCTGGGGCTTCTTTATTAAAGGTACGAATTCCATTCAGGGGGGCTCTTCTCTCATGACCTAATCACCTTCCCAAGGCCCCACCTCCTACAACCATAACATTGGGTATTAGGAATTCAGCATATGAATTTTGGGGGATGTATCCATTTAAACCACAGCAGAATCTATTTTTGAAAAGACCCAAATGCCCTGAAAGGTACAGAGAAGGACTAGGAGCATGCTCTAGGAGTAGCATAGCAAGAATGCTAAAAAGGAAGGAAGCTCACATTTCAAGAGCACTCACCATATGCCAGGACCCATGCTGGCTGCTTTACCTACATGATCTTTTCATTTTCCCAACAGTTCCGTGAGGTTGGCTTTACCCACTTCTACTTCCAGATCCTGAAGCTGAGGTTCAGAGAAGTTAAATAGTTTGTCTAAGGTCAATGTGGTAATCCGTACCACATGGTGGCCCATAGCATGTAGTGGTCCATACCATGTGGCGGTCCATTGACCACAAGCTATGCTCTTTCCAATGCATAACAAAAGAGTTGTGGATACTGACAGTATCAGTAGAGACTGATTTTAGAATTAGAACTAAACTTGGAGTAAATGGGCAGCTGGTACTAAATAGACTTAGAATTATTTTTAGTGATTACCCTCTCCCATACCTATACCAGGTGGTCTCTGGTTTCAGTTTTTCTTTCGGTTGAGGTAGCCCAGCAAGTTGAGGAATGATTCCTTCCAAACATCACCTGCAAGAATAGAAAGATGAGAATGGGAGAAAGTGTGAAAAGAAGATTAATGGAAAGCAAAGGGATAATCTTCTGAGAACTTTAGAATATTATATCTCTGCAATAATTAGTTAATGTGGCTCAAGAATAGACTCAGAGATGAATGGAGGAAAATATATATTTTTGTGGAAGCAAACTCTAAAAGTCAACACGCAATAAAGGAAATGCTGCAAGTCATTGAGAGAGATTAGATTCTCTCATTTTTTTTGTGGAAATTTAGATAGCTATATGGAAAAAAATTAATGCAAATCAGACCTTATGTCAAGCCCAAATAACTTCCAGGTGCATTAGTAGATTGTGTTTAAAAAGTGAAAATACTAGAAGAAAATTAAGATTAATATTTCTCTGAGTGGGAAAGGGTATTTGAAACATAAAATCTGTAAGAGAAATCACAAAAGAAAATATGGATAGATATAACTATACACAAATTAGAATTTTATGTATACAAAAATATAATCAAACACTTAAAATAATCAATAATTTGGGGAATATCTGCAAGAAGTATGACTAAGGGTGAGTATCTTTAATATGTAATGTGCTCACACAAATCAGTCAGAAAAATGTTAATGCCTTAAATTTAAAGTGGGCCAAGTGTATTGCTTCTTGGCCTTTTGGCTAAAATCAAGTGTAAAGTAGGCCAAGTGAAAGAAGAGATAAATTACCTCAGGAGAAGGTATAAGTGACTAGTTAACATTTATTTGGAAAGATCACCTTCACTAGTAATCAAAGCAATGGAAATGAAAAATTTTACTTAATCACTAAGAATTATCAGAAGTAAGATTTAAAGCTTTTGTGGGAAAATGTGTGTTCACATGTTGCAGGTAGAGAGCAATCTGTCAATCGCTATAGGCCTATCTCTGACATTTGGGAGCCTGGGCCAAAAGTATAAATAGAAGCTCATAGGCCATTTATCTAGAAAATTAAAATATGTAATTGTATTCAAAGGATATACATCTGGAAGCATCCCCATTACACATGTAAATTAAATTAAATAAATGTTAAATTAAAGCTATGTATTATATATATTTTTAAAAAGTTATTTTCCTTCTAAAATATTCAGAATTATTTTAAAATTAAAAGGTGGAGCACTCGGGTAGCTCAGTCAGTTAAGCATCTGACTTTGGCTCAGGTCATGATCTCAGGGTTCTGGAATCAAGCTCAGCGGGGTGTCTGCTTATCCCTCTGCCCCTCGCCCTACTCACACTTTCTTTCTCTGTCAAATGAATAAATAAAATCTTAAAAAAATAAAATTAAAAGGGAAAATGAAAGATAATGAGTATCAGAATTTTATTTTTTTTCAAAGATTATTTATTTGAGAGAGAGAGAGAGAGTGCGAACAAGTGTGAGGAGGGAGAGGGTGAGAGGGAGAGGGAGAGAGAGAATCTCAAGCAGGATGCCCACTCAGCACGTAGTTGATGTGGGACTTGATCTCACCACCCCAAAATCATGATCTGAACTGAAACCAAGAGCTGGGCTTAGCCGACTAAGCCACCCAGGTGCCCATGACTATCAGAATTTTGGATAAGACTTATTTAGATAAATTTTAGTTTAATTTTAAATATTTAATGAAATATTAGTAATTGTTTTTATGAAAATAAAGCTACTCTAAATTGTTCAATGTCAATGTTCATGAAGTTGCTAAAGAATTGTTATCCAGTATTGCGCATGTTATATTTTTACCTGCATAGACTCAAATTTAAGAGTAATATAAATTGATTAATATTTCAAAGTGCTCCTCCTCAAAGTGCAGACAGAGCACAAACTCATGAGTGTGTCAGGAGCTGTGCATTTGGCATAAGGGAAGCTGGAAGATAGGCACATAGTCTCACTAGCACATGATACTTTCTTTACTAAGAAGTTATTGCATTGGTGTTGACAGGAAAGTCTTGTCAGGTTAATGTATCTTTCTCTTACCTATGTGTTTTCTATCCCTGAAGAGAAGTGTCTATCTCTGATGTGGCAGTGGCATCACTCATAAATCTTACATCTGTATTCAGATGCAGTTCCTTTATGTTTAAGGACATCTGGCAAAAGAGGTGATGCAGTGTGTCCCTGGGGCTTGCATAGTCTTATTCCTGAAAGTGGATGTTTAGGGTTGTGGATAAGGCTGGGTCCCGAATGCTGATTGATTCTGGTATCCATGTATTCTTTAGTAAATGTAGAGTGTGTGTGTGTTTGTGTCTATGTTTGACATTGGTGGCCTTCTGATGTATGGGGCCAGGGCAGGATTTCTTGTTATCTGGGTTTGGAAGCGCTTAGTACAATGTACATCAAAAGCCTTAGAACCATGAAGACATTGCCATTACATCTTTGTTAGGCTAAGTTAGGGTTTGAGAAAGGAATTACATAGACTTTAACTCAGTGATTCCATTAAGAAAAAAACTACCCTAAATAAATAATGAATGAATACTAGAAAGTGAAAAAAAAAAAGAAAATGTGAACAAAGATTTGTATACCAAGTTGCTATTTATTTATTTATTTATGATAACATTAATTAAAATGTTCAAGAAGAAGGGAATAGCTAGATACATTGTGATATCTATATAGTGGAATAGAACTTTTTAAGCCTATGGGACATATTGTGACTATAATGTTAGATGACAATGTGAATTATATAAAATATGATCCCAGTTAAGAGAACCATATGCAAAGAAGCAAAGGCAGGAAGGAAATGCATCGACATTTTATATTTTTATTTTATTTTTTAAAAGATTTTATTTTTAGTTTGAGAGAGAGAGAAAGGGAGAGAGAGCAGAGGCAGAGGGAGCAGGCACAGGGCTTGATCCCAGGGCCCTGAGCTCATGACCTGAGCAGAAGGCAGATGCTTAACCGATTGAGCCACCCAGGCACCCTTAATAGTGCTTATATCTGAATTGTGGATATGATTATTTTATCTTTTTAAATATGCTTATACTAATTTTCCTGGTTTAGTATTATGAGCACATTATTTTCAAAATGAAAGAAAGCAAGTTATTTCAAAGAGCTTTAATGTTAACATATTGCTTCACATGTGCTGCATGGGAGCCTTAGAGGCAATGCCTAATTCATAGCAGAGAGCAAGAACTGGAGTGGTGGTTCTTGCTAAGAAGGGGGAGTTGGGATTGTTATAAGGCTTTCTTATATATCTCTATGATCAAGTAAGTTTGTCACATTTTTGGTAAGCATTGGTTTTAACTAGGGCACACTACAGAGTTGTTTCTGTTAGGCTATGTTCTGGAGATTCCTTTAGGTCTCCTGAGAAGAAAACCAAAAGAATTAAAGATCCTCACTTTGATAGGAGAATTGGGAGATGGGGATGCATGCAGATGGTAGAAAAAAAGCTTTTTATCTTGGCTTGAAAAATAGTAAGGGCCAAAAATACTTTTTAGTTCAGTGTCTGCTAAACCTCATAATTAGCTTTATTGGTAGCCCTTTGCCTGTAACCACTGGAGAAGTATTAAGCTACAATATGCAGAGTGAACCTGAGACCACGAAACTCCTTTCTCCAGCCCTAACTTAGCCTGACAAAGTTGTAACGGCAATGTCTTCATGGTTTGTAGATTGGTTATATTCTGTTTCCTTCCAGTGCAAGCCTCTGACATGGAGAGGCAGTTTAACCTAGTAGTTGAGAACTTAGGATTTAAGATATGTTAATAATGAAAAGAGGGAGTCTTAAGAGCAATATTTATATTCTGAACAATTGTTGAACAACACACAACAAACAGTTGCCTCTTTTGTATATTGTATTAGGCAGCCTAGGTTAGGATATGCTGCAGTAACAAACAATCCACAAATCTCAGTGGCTTTCAATAGTAAAGTCAGTGGCTTATCCACATTACATGCTGGCTGCAGGTTGACCATATCTCTGTTTTACATCTTCACTCTGGGATCCGGGTTGAAGTAGTCCCTGTCAGGGACACCGCTATTCTCATGGCAAAGGAAACAGATGATAGTGGAAGAAGTGATGGCTCTTAAACCTTCTGTTTGGAAGTAGAACATACCTTTGGCTAAAATGACACATGACCAAGCCTGTGGTCTGTGGGGTAGGAAATGTAACCCTTCTTGGGGCCACAAATATTTTGAACAATAATTCAACCTACTTCAAATATGTGTGTGTGTATGTATGTAAACAGCAAGAATTAGAGCAGAAATCAATAAAATTGGAAGCAGGAAATCAATAGAGAAAAATCACCAGACCTTTTATTAGTTAAGGCTCACTATATAGCTAGCTAGTTACAGAACTAAATTTAGCAGAACTAAAATGCTTTTGACAACTTCTTAAATGTAAGTTTCATTAAAATAATCTTTAGATAATTTAGACAAATGAAATGTTTGAAGAGGGTGTAGTTTTCAAATTGGACTAGTAAATTGGTTTAAAAGAACACAGGGACTCATTTGGAAAGGTCTTGGACAAGCTAAGAGAAGTCAGGACCAACACACATTGTCAGGGAGAGACAATGAGACCCAGAGCCAGACCTTTGAGCCATAGACTGATAGTCTTTTGCTCTTGGGCGTCCATTCACCTTTGCTCTGCCTCAAATTTCTCAGCTTAAAGGCTATCTTCTCTACCTGATAGGGTTGTAGTAAAGACTTTTTTCAAGATACTAAAGGTAAAGATGCTTTTTGTAAACTTAAAAACAGAAAAGATTGTAATTTAGGTCACAATACAATTTTTGCCTATTTCAGTTGAAAGTTTTTTTTCTTCTCCCTCCCCACCCCCCGCAATCATGTGAGTATTTGTCTCAGCTCTTTAGAACACCTACTATCATAGTCTAAGTATGGAAGATATCTTAGCAATAACTGTTTCCCAGAGAAATCCTTTTGGGGCACCAAGATCTCTTGGGAAAGCAAAAAGGAGTAAATGTGAAGTTTTATGTAGCAACAACATACCTTTGGAAAAAATTAATTCAAATATTCTAAGTCTTTGATTGTTGATATATATATATATATATATATATATATATATATATATATATATATCCATGTTGTCCAGTGTAGTAAGCACTAGTGGTATGTAGCCATTTAACTTTAATTAAAATGAATAAAGTTCAGTTTCTTGGTATGAAGATCTACCCCAGCCCTCATCCACTCCAACTTCAATGACCGTCACCCTCACTCACTCAGGGCCACCTACATTGGCCCTTTTGGTTTTTTGAACACAGATACTACCTTAGGGCCTTTGCCTGTGCAGTTCTCCCCCTACCCCCTGCACCCCTTTGATTCATTCCTCAGTTATTTTTATGGCCTACTGTCTCACTTCATTCAGGTTTCTGCTCAAAGTCACTTCACCTGAGAAACTTTTATTTTTTATCGTGTTACATTTATCCTATGTAAGGTAAACATGTAAAACATGTAATATGATAGGTAGTAATAAATGATTAGGAGACAAAGAAAGGAGGTAAAGGGGGAGAAGTTTTATTTTGTTTTGCCCTATAACAATTTTCAATAGTCCAGGCCAATGTGACACTTTAGTAAAGAGTTAAGAAGGTGATGAAGTGAGCCATGTAGGTATTTGGGGAAAGAACATTTCCAGCAGAGAAAGCAACAAATGCAGTGACCCTGAGACAGGAATGGGCTGGGCCTATTGGTGAACCCATGAGCCATTACTAGCTTGGTGGCGTTTCACTGCTGTTGACTTCTCTTTCCCCTCCCTCACCTTTGTAAATATTCAGTGTACTCAATTACTCCTCGTGAGGGTGCCATCTGTTTCCTTCAGGGACCTGATAGCTATGAATGAATCCATCCTGCTCAGGAAGGTTGTACGGTTTATAAAAAGAAATGCTGGAGGAGTTCAGAGCAGGAGAAAATCATTGTAGGATGAAGCGTGTGAATCTTTGTTTCATCCCTGAAGGAAATACAGTAGAACCAAATTATTTCTATGACTGTGCTCCAAAATTAATGGTATCCCTTCAACCCCTGGCCTCAGCCAGAAATCTCTCTGGGTGTTATCTCGCTTGGATTCTTCTTTTTTCCTCATCCCAACAGCTAATTGATCCCTAATTCCCATCTGATTTTCCAAATGTCTCTTGAATCATGCTTTGCAGGTCCTTGTTATCCACCCCCGGGTACCTACAGTAGCCTCCCTTTTTTTAGTCTTACCCTTTCTCCAAAGCAATCTTTGTAAAATGCAATTTGACTATATTATTGCCCCCTTTAAAGCCATTCACTAGCTCTTCCTGGTCTACAGGAGAGTATCCATATTCCTTGGCAAGCATTTCCAGCCTCATCACCCACCACTCTTCCTTTTGCACGTTATGCTCAAGCTGTACTCAGCAACATAGGGTTCTTATGTGGTCATGCTTCCAGATCTTCGCATTTGCTTCACCAGATGTCAGCAGTGCCATTCCCTTGGTAAACAACTCTGGCCTGTCCTTCAGGACTCCGCACAGGTGTCACCTCCTCAGGAAGTCATTCTTTCAACAGGTATTTGTTAAGCCAGTGTCAGCCCTGTGAAAGGACTGACCTAGGCGTTTTGTGTATAAAACACACAAGATCCTTGTTTTCATAAAGATTTTGTCTAATAAATATTATTTTGTTCTTAAGTAATTGAACAAGGCAGCCATTGGACCAAAATGGCTCTAATGTCTTGACAGCCTACACAAGCAAACTGAAACCCAAGCCAGAGTCAATTCATGAAAGCCTCAAAGTTAGGAAATTGGTATTATACTGAGTGAAATAAGTCAATTGGAGGAAGACATATGGTTTCATTCATATGTGGAATATAAGAAATAGTGCGAGGGACCATAAAGGAAAGAGGGGAAATTGAATGGGGAAAAATCAGAGAGGAAGACAATCCATAAGAGACTCTTAACTCTGGGAAACAGTGAGGGTTGCTGAAAGGGAGGTGGGTGGGGGATGAGATAACTGGGTGATGGGCATTAAGGATGAACACTGGTTGTTATACTATATGTTCACAAATTGAATTTAAATAAAAAAGTTAGGAAATTGAAACTTCAGGACAATAAATCACAACCAACCAACTAGGCTTTCCTACATAAGGCAACTCAAATTATAGTCAATCAGGTAATTTCTTTGCTATGTTTCTGTGTCTTCTCTCTAAAAGTCCCCTAGCTTCTGTCAGTGGAGCACCTCAGCTCACCTTTGGTTTAGCATTGCCTGAGTCAAATCAATAGCTGTTCAAATAAACTGTTCAAAAATTTAATGTCCCTCAGTTTATCTTTTAACATACTACTTGCTAACAGCATTTGTTTGCAAAGACAAACACTAAACCTGGAAATACACAGATAGATATATAGCGAAAATCATGGGAGTTGCTTTAAGGGAAAAACCAGAGAACAACGAAACTGACTATAGGGGAAGGATGGGTGGGTGGGATGAGTAGAAGGCTGAGGAGGTGACAGGCCAATACCTGAAAAATTACAATGAGCTAGCCAGGTAAGCCAGGTGATGCTGTAGGGAGTCACTGAGAGGATTCGGGCAGGATTTCAGGCAGGAGGAGCAAAAGGGAATGAGTATGTAGGAAGGTTCTGTGCGGGAAAGGAGAACCTGGTGCATTCTAGGAACTGAAAGCAGGTTAGTAATGGAGTTGGAATTTGGTGGGCCATGGAGGGTGAAGGAGGTGGAGGTGCAGAGGTGGGCAGGGCCAGATCTTGTGTGACTGTGTGCCCACGCAGTAAGTTTGGGTTTTGTTTGAATGCATACCAAGTCCCTGACGTTTGCTAATCAGAGGAATGACCTGTTTTCATTCATGTTTTAAAAAGCTCACTCTGACTACATCTGGGGAATGGCTCTAAGGGAGGTCAAGAGGAAAGAGGCTGAAGTCTCCCTCTTTGAATTAGGGGTCCCTCCAGATATTCCTGGAGTACTCGGCGCTTCTTTGAGGGTAGCATTTATATTGCTCACAATCACAATGTTCTGTTCACTTGTCCATTGCCTCCACCAGCCTGAGCACTCCTTCAGGGTAGGGATTATGTCTCTTATCTCTGTGCAGAAATGGTAAGTGTTCAACAAATGTCTTTTTTTAAGGAAGGAAAAAGTCTCAACCAAGGACCTATTCAGTTATAAAATTCAGTAACCATTTGCTGGAGAAAAAAAGGACATTTTGGTGAGGCATCTTAGTAAGAGGTCTGAAGTAGGTCGGACTGAACCAGGTACATGCTGGAGGTGAGGTGTGGATAGGAGATAAAGGGAGACTCGCTTGACTGGAGTCGGTGGTTGAGTAGCCATTTTTAATTACTGGAGTTTTTCTGGATTGTGAAAAAAAGGTTGTAAATGTAGAGAGAAAACTGCTGAATCTCCCCCACATTCATCAGAGCAGTAAGGAGTCCAATGTCCTCTTGGCCAGACTACTGTCAGAGCCCATTCTGACTCCTCTACCTACAGCAGGGAGTGGCACACTCTTGATGCTCCGAAGTCTATACAATGAGAATTTATATACCAGGCACCATAGCACAGTAAGATAAAAAGTATACCAAGTGGGGTGAGTGCAATTAAAGATAGACATGATAAGATAAATTTGGCATTTCATCAACTCATTTTGGAGGAGGGAGAACTTACTGGGTTGTGAAAATGAATCATGGGGAGAACAAGGTCCCCCTGGCAAAGCATCACTCACTGCAGAGTAATTCTCCCGTTGTCGTGGGGTTCTGTGCAGAGGGTGGATGGATGATGATCCCTTCTTTATTGAGATTTTGGGCTCACATCTCATTTATGTTTATGCCTGCCAGATGGCAGAAGCCTTTATTTGTCACTGCATTCCTTAGCCATTTCTTGATCTCCGAGGCTCGAGTGCAGAGAGGCTGAAATGGTACAGCAAGGATCCCCGGGAAATGCATTGGTGAACGCTAAGAGACAGACAATGCCGAGGGCAGGAGTTTATTCCACAGGATAACAGGGATGAAGTTAAGAAGAAGAAAGATTGGATGTTTAATATCAAGGAAAAACACCCTAGTCATTTGACTTTAAGAATAACTTCCCAAGGGAAGCTGTAAAATCCCGCTACTTGAGGCATTTGAGAATAGACTGGATGATGTACTGGAGATTATCCTGCAGGGAGTCAAATGTACTCTAGTCCAGAGAGTGAATGAAAATAGCCACAAAACCCACTAAATGGTCTTTTGTGGTTATGATTCTGGCAGCCTGGGCAAGTCTTGCTTTATTGAATCCTCTGCTTACACCACTATGAATTTCCCCAGGCCAAACTGAAGAACTGCTGCTTGGGAGTCTGCGTGGGGCCCCAATTTGCATGGCCTGGCTGGGTAAGCATCGGTCTCACCCATTGACTGGTACAGCCTCTTCCCCTCCCCACTGCTGCCCTCCCCTCTTTATCTCTTCTTCTCAATAAAATAAATAGATATGAGGTGACAAAAGCTTGGGAACCATTCTTCTGAGTCATTCTGTTGTGTCTGTAGGATGCTTGCTCTCTGCTGCTCACTGTCCTATGGTTTGGTGTTTGGAGGAGAATATGAGTTTAAGTCCACCAGGGTCAACGTGAGACATGGGAACTGCTGAGGTCTGCGGGCCATTCCACGATGGACAAGCCCTGCAATTCCTGCAGAATTGCATTACAATCTGCCCCCTGCTTTTGCCTCAGCCTGCTCAGGGATCTGCTGGGGGTTCTGAGTCTTCTCTGCTTTACAGCTATTGCTTATGATTTGGTGGAAGGGAGGGGAGGGAGGAAGGTTTTCATTTCCCAAGGACAGACTGCACTTGGCATTCAACTTGAGCTATAAGAAACTCCTGAATGAAAATGTTGAAGGCCAGATGCTCATTTTTCCTTCTATTCTTGATTAATTGCAATTGATCTATAAACACATGTATTTGGGGAAAGTGTCTGAAGCTAGACCTGGGACAAGTTGCTGACATGGTCACAGAACTGAAGCAAGTGCAGGAGTTCAGGCAAGTCAAGTGGTTGAGGAGGACTCGTAAGTCAGCTCTTGGGGAGTTTCCACCTATTCAATTTATTCCATACATTCTCATTTGACTTAGATAGGCAGCAATTTTCCCACAGAATAGACTCTGGCCATTTATAGTTGTAATCTTTTTGTTTAAGTCATGTGAGCGTGATCTGGAAGTCCATTTTTTTTAAATTTAAGATTTTATTTGTGGGATCCCTGGGTGGCGCAGCGGTTTAGTGCCTGCCTTTTGCCCAGGGCGCGATCCTGGAGACCCAGGATCGAATCCCACGTCAGGCTCCCAGTGAATGGAGCCTGCTTCTCCCTCTGCCTGTGTCTCTGCCTCTCTCTCTCTCTATCATAAATGAATAAAAAATAATAAATAAATAAATAAATAAATAAATAAATAAATAAATAAATGATGTCTCCCCACTTCCTACCTTCTTCAATGTGGCCTCTTCTCTACCTTTAAAGAAAAAAAAAAGATTTTATTTGTTAATTTGAGAGAGTGAGAGCATGAGAGAGAGCATGAGTGGGAAGAGGGGCAGAGGGAGAAGCAGACACCCCACTGAGCAGGGAGGCCAGTGCAGGACTTGATCCCAAGACTCTGGGATCATGACCTGAGCTGAAGGCAGACGCTTAACGGACTGAGCCACCCAGGCGCCCCTGGAAATCCATTCTATAAGGTAAAATGCAAAATGTTGCCAAGGCATTAATTTGAATCACCAGAACTAAGGTAATGGTGGCTGAGTTGTTATCTAGTGACTGGACCCCCTTGTGGGCCAATCTCTACCTCTACTGCAGCCCTTCTCATTGTCAGTCATCATTCTGTGTGAGAAGTTTGGGGGGACATATCCTTGGTGAATGCCATGATTCAGTACCTTGTCACTATGCACCATAGCCCAGCCCAGCTCAGCCTTCCTAAACAGGCACGATCCTAAAGATCCGAGGAGCAGTCAACACAAAAAAATGGAACCTGTTCAACATTGTTTATCTGTCTTTTATTGTGGGCCAGGCCCTGTGCTAGGTGTTGTAAGAAATACAAAGATGAATAAAACCTGGTTTGGGCTCTGAAGAAAATAGAACTACTAGGAGAACCCCATTCTCCCCCCACAAAAACTCAACACCAATGACCATAATAAAGGGGAGTGCCAGATAATCACTCTGGGGATGTTTTCTGTGGAGGCCGAGAAAAATTAAGGCCGTTCCACCTAAAGTTTAGCATTAGCACAAGTACAGCCATCTTAGGCCCCTGTGAATAAGAGCTGAACTTTACAGGAAAAACTGCAGAATGTTCTTGGCAGGGAATCCCATATCAGAAAGACAACAGAGCCCACGCCCGTGGTAGAAAGTCCCATATTAGAATGTGAACAGAGCTCAATGCCCTTGAAAGCCCCATATCAGAATGTAAACAGAACTTGAGAAATTCCTTCTGAAAATCCCCTAGACCAGCCTATAGAAAACCCAGCTGTAACCCACTTCGGGGTCCAAGTCCCTGCTCCGCTGTGTTGGGTATACTTGGACCGAAGCTCGAGCTTGTAAATAAACCCTGGAGTGCTTGCATCGGTGTTGGCTCCTTGGTGGTTTCTCGGATTCGCAATCTTGGGCACAACATTTTCCACACCAACAACCAATTCTCTGATTCTCTGGATACCAACTCGGTGTTCAGTGATTCAATTCTGACACTACTTCGTATTAGTGCAGACCCCACAGGTTAAGGGCTCAGTCCTACAAGACTGTTTGCCTCCCACTTCAGATGCTGTCACTGGTCCTGGGCCTCCCAGAATTGACTCACCCGTTATAAATGGGTCCACCCACCAGCTATAAATGGCTACAAATTACTCCCTCCTTAGGTTCAGTAATTTGCTGGACTGGCTCTCAGAACTCAGGAACATATTGTACTTACATTTACTGATTTGTTATAAAGGATACAATGATCAGCCGAATGAAGAGGTATGTATATGGGATGAGGTCTCGAGCATAGCAGCATGGGGATATGTTCACCAACCAAGATGCTCTGTGAATTATGCTGTTTAGGGGTTTTATGGAGGTTTCAGTACATACGCATGATTGATGGAATCATCTGCCATTGGTGATTGAACTCCACTCCAGCCCCTCTCCCATTCCTGGAGGTTGCAGGGTGGGGCTGAATGTTCCTAGCTTCTAATCAAGGCGTGGTCATTCTTGGAGGCTGGGCCCTATCCTGAAGCTGTCGAGGAGACCTCAATGGCCAGTCATCTCATTAGCTCAAAAGACTCTCACCACTTTGGAGATTCCAAGGGCTTTAGGATCTGAGCGCCAGAAACCGGGGACTAAAGCTAAATATTTTTTATTATGCCACAACCACCACAAGGAAATTACATGGAAAGTGTTGTGTGACTTTAAAGAGGAGAAAGATCAGATCCATCTTTTTAAGACTTCATATTGTGATATCATGCAATGTGAAAGAACTTGGATTCCGGAGTCTGCCAGCCTGGGTTTGATTTCTGGAGCAAATCCCATAGCCACTCTATTGCTTCTTCATTGGTCTGTCACAAAATAGAACAATCTCAGTTCCCCTGGAAGGTAGAGAAGGTAAGGTGTCTCTGATCTCTTATGGGACGGGACCGTCTTGTTGCAGACTGTTATTTTGCTTGTCTGTTCAGTCCTCTGTAGAGCTCAACTACGTTGCTTCCCCGCTCCCCACCCCCCCACCAAGAAATCACAATAAGATGAGGAGATTACTGCTTGAAACTTGCAATCCCATTATCTGTCAGCCTATGAAAGATAAAAAGTGCCACTAGTGTATCCAGAAAGTCATTTTTCAGTAGCCATGGGTGACAAGAATTACATTTCTTTGCCAGGACATCTTGATGTGGCATATCATAAATATTCAGGTTCTGTAGACTTTTAAAAAAGATATAATATCTCCTTTTTTGTATAACACTAGCTTCAAGGTCAGATTCAGGATGACTCAAAAAATAGGAACTAGGAATTCTATGCATGAACAAAAAGCAGCAGCTGGGGAGTAGGCTGAAGGAGGTAGAGGAAGTAGAAACTGAAAAATGAAGTAGGGGTCAGGGTATGGGTTTGGAAATCATATGCTGGGGTGTATTACCCTGGCAGGTGGGCCTCTGCTCTGGTCCTATGATTTCATGGGCCTGGCTCTGGCCCTCTTCCATCTATACCTTTTCTATGGGAAGAGAGGTCCAGGAGGCTAAAGGATGTGTCCACGTGGAGTCCATGTGCCCCTATTTCAAAACCATATCCTAGGTACCAGGGACACCAGAATTCCTAGCCCAATTGCCAAGACCTGTATAAGTGTCTCACCCATCTCTGTCCTTTTGAGTAAGGACTAATAGTACTACCTGTGCATACCCAAAGGGTGGCCAAGGGGTGGTGGTGTGGCGGGGGTTGGGGAACTAGAGATAGCCTGGGTGAGCTGGAAGGCCCATGTGCATATGGAAAAGGTCTTTTATGATCTGAGAAGAACTAGGAGAGATAAGAGACAAGTGACTTGTGGGTCAAGGGTTTCCATTTGTACCGTTGCCCTTGGCTTGCAACTGTTAGGGGTGGGCCTGTGCAGGAGTCTGGGCTTATAACACTTGAAGCAGAAACCATGAATTTGCAAATAGTTCCTGATAAAATTGAGCTGGCTTGCCCTTGTATTAGATTCAATCCTAATTGTTTTTATCTTTATCTGCCATGTTGCTAATAGGGAAAATAGTTCATGGAAATAGCACTAGGATCTCCCAGTCCCGAGCTACGGTCCTTGAGATACAAGAGTAACTTAAAGAGAGAGATTGTCTAGCCCCACATTGTCCACACAGTGAGAGGAAGGAGGCAGCATTCCTTCTGAGTCTGATTTAGAGAGGTAAACTTCCAGAGAGACTTTGGTATCAAATGCATCTTGTCCTACAACCTGGCCCAACCCCGCACCTCAGGGGACTCTGCTTTTTGAAGTGTGCCCTCCTTGAACTTTTTTCATTGCCCAATGCTGGAGACAGGCAGGAGTCGGCAGTGCCATCCAGGTGGGACTCCTTGCACTTGTACCAGGACACATGTGGGCTCTGGTGCCAATTTCTCCCCTGTAGGGCTTTCTTCCATCTTCCATCACTTGTGTGGGGTTGACCAGATGCTCCACAAGATCTGAGACTCATTCCTGTGATGTTATTCCTGGACTGGGACTGGGAACAGGACCCAGACTCGGTTCCAGGAGGGTGATCTGGAGGTTGGATAGCTCCTGCTGACTGGTTGGTATTTCTTTCACCAGCTCATCTGAAGTTGGGCCACCAGATGTGCACATATGCCGATTTTGGTGACTCAAATAGTTTGTATATAACTATTTATATATTTGCCTGGGCCTCATCCACCCTAGGAGCAGCCCTGGTCAAGCGCTTGTGCAAATATCAATCTTTTCTCCAGTTTCTCTCCTAATTCTGCATCTCCTAAATCCCATCACAAGATGGGATCCACGGTTCTTGAAAGAGCAGAAACACAGAGGCAGAGGAGGAAGTCCTGAGTGTTTAATTCCTGTCTTCTCTGACATAGATGACATAGTTTCCCGACTTGCATCTGCATGAAATCTTGCCTTCAGTTTTCATGTGAGACAGTGGCTTGATTGAATCCTACAGACAGGAAGACGCAGGGCGCCTCAAAAGTTCTGCGGGGGGGTTACTTGGCAGGGGCTTTAAAGAAAATAATGTCAGCTCTGGTGCGGCTAGCGGCTGGAGGAGGAAGTGACCTGGAGGGGTTTTCTGCCAACAGTGTGAAGTTCCCAACATGTTCTTCCAGGTTTAAAGTGAACCCCTCTACTACCAGAACCCCTGTGGTGTCTGCTCTGAGAAAGGGCGCGTGGAGGAGAGGAGATGAACAGAGACAAAGCCATAGGTGCTGCTGATCCCATTGGGAGTAGTGACTCATTCTGACCTGGCACCTTCCCTCTATGACCTGCTTTGCTCCTAGCGGTGAAGTTCGACGTGGGTCCTGCTATTATCTCCACTCCACAGATCAGGTAACAGAGGCCAGAGCTCGGAAATCAAGTGCCCACGGTCATGTAGCTACTGGATGGTGGAGTCGGGTTGGAACCTGGGGCTGTTGGACTGCTCCAGGCCTGCTTGGGCTCTAAGACCCTTTCTGCTGTGGTGGGGTGAGGCACTGCTACCCTGCAAGAGAAACTCGGGGACCTGGAGGACCCCACTGGGGCTCGAGAGTGAGCTCTTGGATGGGCTCTGTTCGCTGTTTTTAAAAAGCCCTAAAGTACTTCCAGTGCCCAGCTCTTCATTCCGAGTCAGTGGGCTTGAAGCAGGGTGCATGTCAGCTGCTCTTAAAAGGTGACTGAAAAGTAGTGAGGTATTGACATCCTACCCCCCATCTAAAAAAAAAAAAAAGATTATATCACAGCTCTTTTCACCCCAGTATTTCAAAACCATTCTAGAACACCTTGTGGGAAATGCTATTATCACACTTGCAAAGTAACAACTGACCATCCGACCGTACTCGTTAAGGAAACCAGTGGCAGATCAAGTGTGATCTGGGGAAATGGAGCCAGGCTTAGGCCCCTCTCCCAGCCCAGACCCAGACTATTCTTCCATCAACTGTCCTTGCAACTGGGCCCACCTGGTCCCACGTAATTTGGAATCTACGTTGTTGGTACATCTCTTGTTAATTAGTTTATATGTTTCTAACAAATTTCAATTATTTGTTTGTTTGTTTATTTGGCAGAACTTTATTAAGGCCTCCAAGAATCCCCGAAATATGACTGGATGGCATAGAAGCATAAGAAAGAAGTCAGACAAGAATGGTCAACAGAGTGGCATCTGTGAACAAGGTGAAGCCAGGCCCGGGTGAAATCGGAGCTTGTATTCTTCAGTGAGGCCCCTGGGCCCCTCCGACTGCCCTCAGGGAGTGCTGTGCTCAGCGACCTGTACCTGTAGGACCCTCCCTCCTGTCCCATGCATTTCTCCGTTTCATGCTTGGAGCCCGGAGCCCGGAAGATCTGATTCCAATCTGGTTCCAAGTTTACTGTGTGCTTTTGGACAAATGATCTAAGGCTTCTGAGCCTCAGTCTCCTTATCTTCAAGAAAGGATAATAAAACCCGCCTCCTCGTATGGTTTTGAGGAATAAAATGAGAAGACAGATGCAGAATACCTAGTGTTAAGGTTTGAATGTTTGTGTCCTCCGACAATTCCTATGTTGAGCCCTAGCTCCCAGGGAGAGAGCATTAGGAGGCGGGGCCTGGGGAGGTGACTAGGTCATGAGGGTGGAGCCCTCATGGATGGGATTCGGGCCCTTATGGAAGAGCTGTCTCGCCCCTTCCCTGCCTCCCAAATGTTAAGAAATAAATTTCTGTTGTTTACAAGCTACGTAGTCTATGGTATTTCTGTGACAGCTGCCCAAATGGATTAAGACACTTAGGGTAGCATTCGCACCTTGTGGACTCTTAGCAAGGGTTATATATTTTTCTCCCTCTTTTCTTTTTCTGTTTTTCTTTCTTTCCTCAAGTTTTCTTTTGAAAAGTGATATAATCAATTCAATTTTTCATTTGGAATTGGTCAGATCTTAAAATGCTTTTTCTTGGAGAGTACACAGGGCAAACAGATTTTCTAGGGGGAGAGTGGGATCCCAAGGCACTGGGCACAGTTCCTGAGGAAGATTAGCCTCCAGGTGGTCGGTCCACTGTGGGGCAAAGCACAGGGCTATAGCTGCTTAAAGCTAGGGACTTGGGGGCTCCCAAAGGAGAGGTGTGTGTGTGTGTGTGTGTGTGTGTGTGTGTATAAGTGGGCACTGGTGTGGGTATAACGCATGGGACAGGAGGTGTGGGTATATTGTGAGAATGTGTGAATGTGGCTGTGCATTTGTGTGAGTGTGTGTGGGTGTGTACGTGGGCACTGGTGTGGACATATTGTGTGAACGTGCAGGTGTGGCTGTGCGTTTGTGTGAGAGTGTGCATGCGTGCATGTATAGGATCTGAGGGAAGAGTCTGCATGTAGCACAAGACTTGCCGTCTACCCCAAAGGTGAAGAAACTAAGAACATCCTTCTCAAACATTCTGTATTTGCTGGAGACTGGGTGGGGGGGAGTGTTTCCTCTCTTGGAAATCCCTTGGGGGAAATGTGGATGTAAGGGGAAAAGTGTAGGGTCTTCCTGGACAAAGGCCCTCTATCCTCAGGTGTGAAGGGCTCTCTGGGGTCCTGTGAGGCGTCCCCCCACCCCCTTCTCCTTTCTTTGTTCCTTCATCTCACTTCTTGCTTCCTGCAGCGCCCACCCCCGTGGGGTCCCTCCCCTCACCTCCCTTCTCGATCCTTCTCATTTCACTTCTTGCCCCCTTCTTTGCTTTTCATCCAGGATGAGGAAAGCCTGGTGGAAAGCGTCTCTATTTCTCTTCTACTCCTATCCCTGTTAACAACCCCAAGGGCCCGAGAGGCATCTGTTTCTTGGTCTCCTGTTTCTGGAAACCATTATTTATTTAACGTTTTTCCCTGGTTTAATGAGTCTCCTATTCTTCTGTGGAACATTCCTGCAGACAGGACTCCAGGGCCTGCTGCTTAGAAGCCCTGTCGTTTCCTTCTGGTCTGTCACCAAACAGTCGCCGGCCTCCTTACCCGTGAGCGAAAGTGGGGAAAGGAGGCCAGCCTGGCTCACCCACCCCGACCCGTGGGCCTACCTCTAGGCACGAACCTCCGTGGCCACGGGGCCAGAGAGGCTTTAAAACGTACATTTTTTTTTTAACCTGAGCTGTTCCTCCTCTTCTTGTTAGTCATAATCTTTCTTTAAACATGTGTCTCTTATTTAATTAATTTATTTAAAAAATATTTTATTTATCATGAGATATTATTCATGAGAGACACAGAGAGAGAGGCAGAGACAGGCCGAGGGAGAAGCAGGCTCCCTGCGGGGATCCCTATGCGATACTCGATCCCAGGACCCCAGGGTCATGACCTGAGCTGGAGGGAGACGCTCAACCACTGAGCCACCCAGGTGCCCCATGTATCTCTATTTTAATAACCAGAAAAGGAATTAGAGTCTAAATGGTTCCCAGCAGTAAGGATGGACGCAGATTAATTTTTATAATTATTTGTAGGCTGTCCATGTCTGGGGTCCTGAATTCTTTATGCTGTGATAGCTGCTACGGTGGGCGGGACGCAGCCCTTTCCAGAAAGCAGTGGCACTGTGAGCAGCTGAACCCACGGCTGGCTCCCTCCAGCTCCCCAAACTTGCCGCTGCCTTCCACACAGCTCTTTCCTGCGACAGGGAGCAGGATCCTCTGTGGCTTTTGCCACAGGTAGGTTCAGGCCGCCCTCTGCTAGTGACTAGCTGTGACCCTTTGAACAGGTAACTTTACCTCTCTCGACACCAGTTTTCTTCTGCAGTCTGAAAGGCAGAATGTTGACAGGAAAGGTTGTGAGGAATAAGCGAGAATGGTACTTGAGTGTGGAGCTCACTGCTCTAGAAACTCTTTAGTAGACAGTAGCCCCGCAGCAGAGCGAGTGTATTTGAAGCGACAGCCCAGGGCAAGGGTGAAGCGAGTGAAGGCAGCTGTTCCTAAGATCCTACTTTTTCCTCCTTCTCGAGAAATGAGAGAACTTTCTCTGAGGTCTGTGCTTGTGGCTGAAGAGGTTGTGAGTGGCCCTGGAGGGAGTGGGGTAAGCATCTGGGTGGGGGAGGGCGGGCACTGCTGCCAGAGCAGTAGGTGACACGCAGCCAAGCTTGGAAGTCACAAAGCAGGGGGACCAGATCTGTGTAGACCCAATTTTCCCCTGTCCTGTCATCTCCTTAATGAATTAAGGTCATTCATTAAGTCTTGCCTCTTCCCTCCTCTTTCAAAACATCGCTCATGTTTTTGTTTTCTCACGCTGGTCTTGCTTTGGCCCAAGCCCTCATCTCCTGCCTGAGTTATCATCAAAGTGTTTCCCCACAATGGAATGTGGCTGGGCCATAAGAAGAACGATGAGGTCTTGCCATTTGTGACAACATGGGCAGGAACTCGAAGGCACTATGCTAAGTGACATAAGTCAGAGAGAGAGACAAATACCATGTGATTTCACTGTTATGCGGAATGGAAAAAATGAAAAAAAAAAAAAAAGAACAAGCAAACAATAAAAGGAGAAATGGACCCACAAATACAGAGAACAAACTGGTGGTTGCCGGGGGTGAGGGGATGGGCAAAATGGGTGAAGGGGAGTTGGAGGTACGGGATTCCAGTTACAGATAAAGTCCCGGGGATGTAAGGTACAGCACGTATAGTCAATGGTACTGTGATAGCGTTGGGTGGTGACAGATGGTGGCTAAGCTTGCACTTGGGGTGAGCCCAGCATAATGTATAGAATAGTTGAATCACTGTTGCACACACGTAACATTGCGTGTCAGCTGGGCTTCAATGAAAAAGTCTTTCCCCACCCTGTCCTACATTTAATCTATAAAAAATTAAAAGTAACTTCAATTGCTTTTTATTATTAAAGATTCATCATAGAAAGGTGGGAGACTAAAGAGAAGTTAAAAGGAAAAATGCAAATAATCTCTCCACCTAGAGATAGCAAGCAATATCTGTGATTTTTTTTTCCCTACTCATGCATGGATGTATTTTAAACAACAAAAAAAGAATCATAGTGTGTGTAATATTGTGCTACTTGCTCTCCACTTAAGAGCACAGGCATACTTTGGGGATATCGTGGGTTCAGTTCCGGACCACTGCAGAGTGATTGTTGCAATAAAGCAAGTCAAATGAATTTTTTGGTTTCCCAGTGCATATGAAAGTTATGTTTACACTATCCTTAGTCACTTAAGTGTGCAATAGAATTATGTCTAAAAGGACAATGTATATACCTTAATTAAAAAATACTTTGTCGCAGGCACAGCTGTATCACTTAGTGGTTGAGCAACTGCCTTTGGCTCAGGTCATGATCCTGAGGTCTTGGGATCGAGTCCTGCATCGAGCTCCCTGCATGGAGCCTGCTTCTCCCTCTGCCTGTGTCTCTGCCCCTCTCTCTGTATGTCTTCCATGAAAGAATAAATTAAATCTTAAAAAAAATTTATCACTAAAAAATATGAACCACCATCTGAGCTTTCAGTGAGTTGTAATGTGATCACAGATCACTATCACAAGTATAATAATAATAATGAAAATTCTGAAATATTGCAGGAATTACCGACTATGGTCACGTGTCGGTAAAACAAAGTGAGTGAATGCTGTTTGGGAAAATGATGCTGACAGATTTGCGTGATGACGGGTGGCCACAACCCTTCCATTTGTAAAAGACACAGTGTCTGTGAAGCACAATAAAGCAAAGCACCATAAAAAGGGGAGCGTGCCTGTGTGTCTACTGCTGTGTAACAAGTAACTCCCAAACTTAGCTGCTTAGAGTGACAGGGCTCAGCCATGGTGCGGGCTCAGGCAATTGCATAAGGTTACAGTCAGGATCTCACCCAGGGCTTCCATCACCCGAAGGCCTGGCCAGGGTGGAAAGATCCGCTTTTAGTATGACTCACATGGCTGTTGCCTGGAAGCCTTGGTTCCTTGCCACATGGACTTTTTCCAACACAGCAGGGGGCTTTCCCCACAGTGAGTGACCCAGGAGAGAGCAGGAGCAAGGCAGAAACCACACTTTTTTTTTAAAGAGACCTTTTTGAGATATTATTCATCTACCATACAATCCACCCCTTCACAGCCTGCAGTTCAGCATTTCAGTATATTCAGAGGGTTGTGCAACCACCACTATTATCTAGTTCTAGAAGTTTTCAGTACTCCAAATAGAATGCAATGACTCCCCATTCCCTCCTCTTCCCAACTCCCCGGCTACCACGTTCCGTCTCTGTAACCTTGCCTACCCTGGACACTTTGTATAAATGGGATCATATAATATGTGTGGCCTTTCGTGTCTGGCCTCTTTCACTTAGCGTAATGTTTTCAAGGGTCATCCCTGCTATAGCATTTATCAGTATTCTCTTTCTCTCTTTTGGTTTTATATGCCTCTTTATTAAAAATCCCCCAAAACATCCCAAACCCCACAATGTGCAGGACCCAGAACATTAAAAGGTATTTAAGAAACAGGCCTACTGTTCTCATCCCTTGACATATTTTCTTTGTCAAAATTGGTCAAGGTAAGGGCTGAGCCGTCAAGATCAGAGAGGCTGGAGCTGTGCCTGGATTTCCCCCCTCTCCTCCACAGTCTGATGGCGTGTTCTGGAGACATCCCTCCCTCTGGGTCAGCATCCCATCCTGTGCTTGAAGAATAGCTCTGGTGAAGGATCCATGTCAGAGCAGCGGTTGCTTTGCTCTGGGGAGGGCTCAGATTCCCAGTTCTGCGAGAGTGATGTTGGCTCCTTGTCTGGGAACTCCTCTGACTCCCAGGGAGCAAGGCCTGTGACTCAGTTTCCAGACCGCATCCTGGTTTTGTGGCCCTGGGCTTTCAGAGCCTCACTGGGGCTGGAGGACTTCTGGGGGAGGGGGCAGGAGGGCACATGGCAGTCTTCGCTGTCCAGGGAGGAACTCGTGTAATGCCACCGATGGCCACAGCAATCCCAGATCAGAGAGCCACCTTTACATCCATTATTCCAGATCTTTCAGAAGAGTGAGGCCTGGGGACACCTGGGTGGCTCAGTGGTTGAGCATCTGCCTTCCTCTCAGGTTGTGACCCTGGGGTTCTGGGATCAAGTCCCACATTGGGCTCCTTGCAGGGAGCCTGCTTCTCCTCCTTCTGCCTATATCTGTGCCTCTCTCTGTCTCTCTCATGAATAAATAAAATTAAAAAAAAAAGAAAAGTGAGGCCTGAATTTTGGCACTTAACCACTTTGCCACCGAAGGGGTGGATCTTTGATATGCAGTTCAGCCAGCTTTATGGGCGTGCTCGCCAGCAGAGCCAAGCCACGGTGAGGCCCAGTCTGCTTGAGCAGTACAATAATGGGAGCCTCTTCCCTTGGGTTTTGCAGACCTTTTCCGTCATTTAGCTCTGCCTCCATCAGGATTTTCTTTTCACTGCTGAATAATGTTCATTACAAGCATAACATTTGGTTTATCCACTCATCAAATAAGGGACATTGGCTTGTTTGCACTTTTTGGCCAGTATGAATACACTGCTATGAGCATGCATGGGTGCCTGATTCTATGTGGACATTTATTTTCATTTCTCTCGGGTGTAGATAAGAGAGGTACCGCTGAGTCATATGGTAACCATAGGTTTAACATTTTGGGGAACTGCCTATCCCCCAGACTGGCTGCATCATTTTCCGTTCCCATCAGCAGTGTCTGAGGTTTCCAATTTTCCCACATCCTGGCCAATGCTTGTGAACTGTGCTTTTCGGTGTAGCCATCCTAGGGGTGCAAAGCTGTGGTTTGGATTTGCATTTCCCTCTTGACTCGTGATGCTGAACTACTTGTAATGTGTTTATTGGCCATTTCTCTTGAGAAATGTTTATTCAGATTCTTCACCATTTATAAAGTTGAGTTCTTCTTTTTTTTTTTTTTTTTTTTTAAGATTTTATTTATTTATTCATGAAAGACACAGAGAGAGAGGCAGACATAGGCAGAGGGAGAAGCAGGCTTCCCACCGGGAGCCATGGGTTGTTCTTTTTATTATTGAGTGGTATGAGGGTTTTTTTTAAAACATATGCTGGATATAAGTTCCTTATCAGATATATGAGTTGCAAATACTTTATCCTATCCACATCCTTCATGGCATTGTTTGCAGCAAGAAGACTTTGCACTTTGGTATAAACCAAGCCACACTGTCTTCCAGGGGGCAATACACCACTCTGCTGCCATATTCTACTGGTTAGAATGAGTTAATCCGGCCCACTCTCAAGGGAGTAGTTGGGACCACATTCTGTCTTTTGAAGGGAGTAGAATCAGAGAACTTTTGAACATGTAAAAATAACACATGTATTAATATTCATTTAAAATGTCATATTTAGTAGCTACCAAATAAGAATCTGCATCCAAGGTACCTTTCAACTATGGCTTCATCACATCAATACTGTGTGATCTTGGGAAGAGTGCTTGATTCTTCATGCCTCAGTTTCCCTAGCTGTACAAGGCAATGATGATGATGATACCTATTTCTGCTTTACTATCATATGCCTTCCATGCACATGTTCTGCAAAATCATGTGCTAAAAGTAACAGGGCCAATGGGAAAGATAGGGTTGGGGCATACCAAATGAAGCCTATGGGCCTCTGTAATCAGGGTGCTAATGAAAGAGTCCCAATCATGATAAAAACATGAGTGTGGTTCTCTGCAGGGACTAGCACCTAGAATCACGATCGTCAGTCCGTGGCAGCCTTTACATTTGGGCTGATTTTTCCTCCTGCAACTTGTGGGTCCTGGAGGGCGTTGTTTCTCATCTTCACGAATGCCCCTTTTGATAAGGAAGACAATTCTCACACCCTTTTCATTAGCATGTGTGTTTTCTCCAAACGGATCAATAGGGTGGGAAACCGAGTGGTCTGAAACCTCAACACCAGGCATCACTTGCATTAACGAATGGCACTTTGATATTCCCCACCCCACCGCCCACGTTTTCTCGAAGTCTCCATCTATTGCTAAGTCTCCTCTTTCCCCATGAGAACACCCATCTCTGATGACTTTACAACATTAACGAGCTGGGAAGAATCAGGCATGGGCTAGTGTGATGTGTTACCAACCCCACTCTCTATTACCAATGGTGCATGAGCTCATTAGTAACAAAGAATCGTGCAAATCCATCTCATGGGGTGGCTTGAGGTTTACATTGGATGACACGGGTTCAGCGGCGAGAAGAGTGCTGGTGGGGAGAAAGGGCTCAAAGCTAAGTTGTTTTGATTGTGTCCATAGTTGTTTAACCAATTCCTTCTGAGCTTTCCCACTCCAGTACAGGAGAACAAGGCACCCCTGGAGAACATTTTTTCAGATGACATATTTCTCATTATTAGATAGTTCAGAGTCCTCATTAATTTCTTTCGGGCCTCAGGTCCTGGGGCAGGTTAAATGTAAGACTTTACAAGTATGTGTTCACTTAGAAAGTGTACTCGTGTGTATATAGTCTGGCTGTAATGTTTTCCTGCACTCAGTTTTAGGAAAAAGTGTAATGGTAAAACACCTATATGGGCTTTAAGGTACCCCCTGAAGTTCTGGGTAGGTGTTTACCTTCTGTGTGTACACTTTATTTTCAGAATGATAACTTTGAGGCCCTTCAGGAACAATCAGAGCTTCTATCATTTCTTATATTTTCTCGGGGAGGGATGGGCATGATGGGCACTAACCTCCCTATTTTACAGGGACATTCTAAACCTTGGAGAGAAACAGACTTGATATTTTGGTTAACCTTTTTTACGGATAAAATTCAATTAGGGAAAACTTGCCTTTAGGATTTTAATTACTCAGGGCACCTGTGTTTCTCAGTGGTTAGGTGTCTGCCTTTGGCTCAGGTCATGGTCCTGGAGTCCTGAGATCAAGTCTCTTATTAGGCTCCCTGCAGGGAGCCTGCTTCTCCCTCTGCCTGTGTCTCTGCCTCTCTCTGTGTCCCTCATGAATAAATAAATAAAATAAAAAAAATTTTAATTACTCAAGGTGTTACCTCTTTAATAATAAAGCTGAATTTCTTTTTTTTGAGAGGGAGAGAGAGAGGATCTTAAGCACACTCCATGCCCAGAGTGGAGCCTGATGGAAGGCTTGATTTCACAACCCTGAGGTCATGATCTGAGTCGAAATCAAGAGCCAGATGCTTAACTGGCTGAGCCACCCAGGTGCCCCCAAACTGTATTTGTTAGATTTTAAACTATTATTTCTGCCTCATAAAAGGCAATTCATTGACAATTTGCAAAAGCTACTATATCATAGACACTACAAATTCTCTTGAGCCTCGCTCCTTTGAGTTCTGTCGGTAATAACCACCATGACAATAAAAACAAAGGTTGCTCTACCATTTATGGTGAGCCATGCCCTGTGACTCACCAAATAAATGGCAATGCTAACATTGTCTTTTATTTATTTATTTATTTATTTATTTATTTATTTATTTATTTATTTATAAATTTTTATTATTATTATTTTTTATTGGAGTTCAATTTGCCAACATATAGCATAACACCCAGTGGTCATCCCATCAAGTGCCCCCGTCAGTGCCCGTCACCCAGGGACCCCAACCCCCCGCCCACCTCCCTTTCCACTACTCCTTGTTCATTTCCCAGTTAGGTGTCTCTCATGTATTGTCACCCTCACTTATATTTTCACTCATTGTCTCTCCGTTCCCCTTTATTCCCATTCACTACTTTTTTATATTCTCCAAATGAGTGAGACCATATAATGTTTGTCCTTCTCTGATTGACTTACTTCACTCAGCATAATACCCTCCAGGGCCCTCCACATCGAAGCAAATGGTGGGTATTTGTCGTTTCTAATGGCTGAGTAATATTCCATTGTATACAGAGACCACAGCTTCTTTATCCATTCATCTTTGGATGGACATCGAGGCTCCTTCCACAGTTTGGCTATTGTGGCCATTGCTGCTAGAAACATCGGGGTGCAGGTGTCCCAGCGTTTCACTGCATCTGTATCTTTGGGGTAAATCCCCAGCAGTGCAATTGCTGGGTCGTAGGGCAGGTCTATTTTTAACTCTGAGGAACCTCCACACAGTTTTCCAGAGTGGCTGCACCAGTTCACATTCCCACCGACAGTGCAAGAGGGTTCCCCTTTCTCCACATCCTCTCCAACATTTGTGGTTTCCTGTCTTGTTAATTTTCCCCATTCTCGCTGGGGTGAGGTGGTATCTCCTTGTGGTTTTGATTTGTATTTCCCTGATGGCCACTGATGCGGGGCATTTTCTCATGTGCGTGTTGGCCATGTCCATGTCTTCCTCTGTGAGATTTCTCTTCATGTCTTTTGCCCATTTCATGATTGGATTGTTTGTTTCTTTGGTGTTGAGTTTAATAAGTTCTTTATAGATCTTGGAAACTCGCCCTTTATCTGATATGTCATTTGCAAATATCTTCTCCCATTCTGTAGGTTCTTTTAGTTTTGTGGACTGTTTCTTTTGCTGTGCAGAAGCTTTTTATCTTAAGTCCCAATAATTCATTTTTGCTTTTGTTTCCCTTGCCTTCATGGATGTATCTCTCTCTTTTTTTAAAAAAAAAAAGATTTTATTTATTATTCATGAGAGACACAGAGAGAGAGAGAGAGAGAGAGAGAGAGAGAGAGAGAGAGAGGCAGAGACACAGGCAGAGGGCTCCCCATGCAGGGAGTCTGATGTGGGACTTGATCCTGGGACTCCAGGATCATGCCCTGGGTCAAAGGCAGGCGCTAAACCACTGAGCCACCCAGGGATCCCCTTGCAAGATGGATGTATCTTGCAAAAGTTACTGTAGCCAAGTTCAAAAAGGGGTCGCCTGTGTTCTCCTCTAGGATTTTGATGGAATCTTGTCTCACATTTAGATCTTTCATCCATTTTGAGTTTATCTTTGTGTCTGGTGTAAGAGAGTGGTCTAGTTTCATTCTTCTGCACGTGGCTGTCCAGTTTTCCCAGCACCATTTATTGAAGAGACTGTCTTTCTTCCAGTGGATAGTGTTTCCTGTTTTGTTGAATATTAGTTGACCATAGAGTTGAGGGCCCATTTCTGGATTCTGTATTCTGTTCCTTTGATCTGTGTGTCTGTTTTTGTGCCAGTACCACACTGTCTTGATGATCACGGCTTTGTAGTACAACCTGAAATCTGGCATTGTGATGCCCCTGGCTCTGGTTTTCTTTTTTAATATTCCCCTGGCTATTCAGGTCTTTTCTGATTCCACGCAAATCTTAAAATGATTTGTTCTCACTCTCTGAAAAAAGTCCGTGGTATTTTGATAGGGATTGCATTAAATGTGTAAATTGCCCTGGGTAACATTGACATTTTCACAATATTAATTCTTCCAACCCATGAGCATGGAATATTTTTCCATCTCTTTGTGTCTTCCTCAATTTCTTTCAGAAGTGTTCTGTGGTTTTTAGGGTATAGATCCTTTACCTCTTTGGTTAGGTTTATTCCTAGGTATCTTATGCTTTTGGGTGCAATTGTAAATGGGATTGACTCCTTAATTTCTCTTTCTTTGGTCTCATTGTTAATGTAGAGAAATGCCACTGATTTCTGGGCATTGATTTTGTATCCTGCCACATTGCCGAATTGCTATATGAGTTCCAGCAATCTTAGGGTGGAGGCTTTTGGGTTTTCTATATACAGTATCAACTCATTTGTGAAGAGGGAGAGTTTGACTTCTTTGCCAATTTGAATGCCTTTTATTTCTTTTTGTTTTCTGCTGAGGCTAGGACTTCTAGTACTATGTTGAATAGCAGTGGTGAGAGTGGACATCCCTGTCGTGTTCCTGATTTTAGGGGAAAGGCTCCCAGTGTTTCCCCATTGAGAATGATATTTGCCGTGGGCTTTTCATAGATGGCTTTTAAGATGCTGAGGAGTGTTCCCTCTATCCCTACACTCTGAAGAGTTTTGATCAGGAATGGATGCTGTATTTTGTCAAATGTTTTCTCTGCATCTATTGAGAGGATCCTATGGTTCTTGTTTTTTCCTCTTGTTGATATGATCTATCACACTGATTGCTTTACGAGTGTTGAACCAGCCTTGCATCCTGGGGATAAATCCCACTTGGTCATGGTGAATAATCTTCTTAATGTACTGTTGGATCCTATTGGCTAGTATCTTGGTGAGAATTTTTGCATCTGTGTTCATCAGATATACTGGTCTATAATTCTCCTTTTTGGTGGGGTCTTTGTCTGGTTTTGGAATTAAGGTGATGCTGGCCTCATAGAATGAGTTTGGAAGTATTCCATCTCCTTCTATCTTTTGGAACAGCTTTAGTAGAATAGGTATTGTTTCTTCTTTAATGTTTGATAGAATTCCCCTGGGAAGCCATCTGGCCCTGGAGTTTTGTGTCTTGGGAGGTTTTTGATGACTGCTTCAATTTCCTCCCTGGTTATCAGCCTGTTCAGGTTTTCTATTTCTTCCTGTTCCAGTTTCGGTAGTTTGTGGTTTTCCAGAAATGTGTCCATTTCTTCTAGATTGTCTAATTTATTGGCGTATAGCTGCTCATAATAAGTTTTTAAAATTGTATTTCCTTGGTATTGGTGGTGGTCTCTCCTTTTTCATTCATGATTTTATTAATTGCTAACGTTGTCTTTTAATCTGAATATTACCTACCTATGTGAACTCTGTTCATCAGACTTTTGTGCAGTTAGCATTTTTTTAAGATTTTATTTATTTATTCATGAGAGACACAGAGAGAGAGGCAGAGAGAGAAGCAGGCTCCGTGCGGGGGGCCTGATGTGGGACTTGATCCCAGGACCCCAGGATCACACCTGGGCTGAAGGCAGATGCTCAACCACTGAGCCACCCAGGTGCCCATGTAGTTAGCACTTTTACTTTTCATTTTATTGGCTTAAGAGCGATTAGAGAAATTAACACCAGGTGTCGCTAAAGGACTGAACTTGGAAATAGTTCCTGCTCTTACTTGGGACTGAGACCAGGGCGACGCTCTTTATTTAACCGGTCGGTTAAAGGAAAGGAAGGGCAACGATTGCCCTTACCATGCCCTGTTTGCCCTGTTACCAGCTAATGCGAAGGATTGACCACATCAAATTGTCTAGGTCCTTTCCCTGGAGAGTTGGCGCTCCCTAAGGCTACTGAGCACAGTGGCTTTCCTGAGGTCTCAAGTGGCAAAAAAATATTCACAGTTTTTCCAAAGGAAAATGAAAACAAATCTCACATGAAATTGCTTTTTGGAGTGCGTTCACTCCTGCTCTCACCATTGTAGGTACCTAGGAACGTAGATTGGACAAGGGTAGCAAGAGGAGAAGATAAGGTCCCCTGAAACTCCTTCCCCCAGGAGTAGCCTGAGCAAAACCAGCTTCATCCCTCTGCACCCACACACTGTAGGGCTCCTGGGATTGCAATTCCCACCAGCTCAAGCTCAGGCTTTATTACTTAATGCAACCCCCTGCCCCTTTCCTTGAAGTCTCCAGCGTGCTCATAGGTGTTTCTCTCTAGGGCTGTTACAAGGAAAATAAAATCTTGAAACAGAGATGGTAGGTTTAAAAATGAGAATAAACTTCTTGGGGGCCTCCGAGGGTCCAGGAAGGAGAAGAGCAAGTGGTTAAAAAGATGCAGGAGCCAGGAGATGCAGGAGCCTGCCCCACGGAGGCCACCAGGTTAAAGAATGACAGATCCCCCTGGAAGGACTCAGGCTCACAGAAGGCACTCCTGGGAGGTAACCGGTGGGCGGCTCTACGGAGGGGACTTATGGGGGGCGGGATGGGCAAGGAGGGAAATCTGAAATGTCCGCCATCAGCTCTCTCTTTTCTGAAGTCAAGTTCCCAGAAAGAGCTGGCCCAGAGGGAAGCATCGTGCTGATTGCTTGATTTACATGAATCCTTATAAGGTGGTTATGGGCACTCCTCTAGAGGAAACTGCACATCACCAGGGACATTTAAAAAGTTTTTTTAAAAAAATATTTTACTTACATTCAATTTGCCAATGTCTAGTATAACACTCAGTACTCATCGCATCAAGTGCCCCCCTTAGTGCCCATCACCCAGTCACCCCATCCTTTCACCCACCTCCCCTTCTGCAACCCTTTGTTTGTTTCCCAGAGTTAGGAGTCTCTCATGGTTTGTCTCCCTCTCTAGTTTTCTCCACTCAGTTTCCCCCCTTCCCTTATGGTCCCTTTCACTATTTTTAATATTTCTTATATGAGTGAAACCACATGATAATTGTCTTTCTCCGACTGACTTACTTCACTCAGCATAATACCCTCCAGTTCCATCCACATAGAAGCAAATGGTGGGTATTCCTCCTTCCTGATGGCTGAGGAATATCCCACTGTATACATAGACCACATCTTCTTTATCCACCCATCTGTTGAAGGACATCGTGGCTCCTTCCACAGTTTGGCTGTTGTGGACATTGCTGCTGTGAACATTGGGGTGCAGGTGTCCTGGCGTTTCACTCCATCAGTATCTTTGGGGTAAATACACCAAGGGACATTTTTGATTTAACTTTTGGACCAAGTAATTCACCCTTTGTCCGTGGTTCACCATCTCGTCTAACCTGATCATTCCTGGGTCCACGTCGCGTGTGCATTTGCTGTCATCTCCTGTGCAGCTCCCCTCTCACTGTCAGAAGGGAGGCTCAGCACAGAACCTCCCCAGTGGGGTGAACCCTACCTACAGTAGCACCAGGAACTGGGATGCTGACCTGAAATGATTTATTCCTCTCTCCCCACTCTCTTTCCTCCTTGTTTCAAGGTCCCCTGTGAGACAAGGGAGAGGAGAAGGTGGTGGGGAGAGAGTACCCACTGCGCATCTTCAACCTAGTTTTTTTTTTAGATTATTTAAATTCAATTAGCCATCTTACAGGGCACCATTAGTTTCAGATGTAGTGTTCAATAATGTGCAAATATAACATTTTCAACATAGTTTCAATCTTTTTGCTTCGTATCACCTGGACGGCAGGTCATTCCTTGGCCAACAAAGGACAATGTTTTCTCCTGGGTCTTCTGTGCTTGTTTAATTTATCTCAACATTATACTTTGGAACTGCAATGTAGGGCTTTGGCGGCTGATGGAAAGTCATTCAGGGGCCCCTGGGTGGCTCAGCGGTTGAGCATCTGCCTTCGACCCAGGGCATGATCCTGGGATCCTGGGATCGAGTCCCACACCAGGCTCCCTGCATGGAGCCTGCTTCTCCCTCTGCCTGTGTCTCTGCCTGTGTCTCTGTGTCTCTCATGAGTAAATACATAAAATCTTAAATAAAAGAAAGTCATCCAGCCTCTGGAAGCAGGAGGACCAGAAGAGGCATGTTGTTAACTTTTTCAAGAGTTAGTTCTAAGGTTAGAAATGAGATTAAAAGGGGCACCTGGATGACTCAGCCAGTTCAGTCTCTGCCTTCGGCTCGGGTCATGATCCTGGGGTCTTAAGATCGAGCCTCGTGTCAGGGGTCCCTGCCCAGTTGAGGACTCTGCTTCTCCCTCGGCCTCTGCCTGCTGCTCCCCTGCTGTGCTCCCTCTCTCTCTCTCTCTCTGTCAAATAAATAAAAAAATTTATTTAAAAAATATTTTTTTTAAAAAGAAATGAGATTAAAATAAACTTCTCTTCCTAAAGACAGTCAATGATTCTACAAGAAAACAGATATTACTCCACACTATGGTATCTCTCATTTAAGGCCTCGAAAGGATTCTATAAATATGTGCTCATGTGGGTGGAAGTGTAAGATAGTTCCCCCCTCTCCCCCAGTTTCATTGACAGGTGATGTTGTATAAGCTTAAGATGTACAGCATAATGATTTGATAGATGCATGGATTGCAAAATGACCACCGCACTAAGTTTGATTAATACATTGAGGTTTAAGATGCAAAAATCGTTTAGGCAAATGAAGGCAGTATCTGGAAACTGGAGTACAATTCTCGGCATGGATGATTTGCTGTGGTGTAATCTCTGCAGGGCCAAATGAGTGTAACCCAAGGGAGGTATCCCCTTCCCTCATCTGTACCAGGAAAGACGGGTCACTCCCTCTGACACCCCTGTCCTCAGATCTTGCCTTTCCAAACCGACAGGAAGATGATCCACTCTCTGGCTTGTGTTAGCCCGACTCGCTGGGACTGGTGGTGTTTCGTGCTTCTGTTCCCCACAGCAGAGTCCCTGTTTCTCCGGGTCCTACAGGGAGGACAAACAGTAGGACCAGGGGAGCCTGAAGCTATAGAGGACTGTCCTTTCCTAACTGTCCTGACAATAGGCAAAGCCACCTCTCTCTTAGTGGCCGTGCTACCTCAGGCTGTTATTTTGAGTGAGTCCTTTCACTCTTTTGCACAATGGCTTCTGTTGACACAACTTACTATCTGGTGATTACAAAGAGACACCATTATACTGGGCGGTGGGGCAGAACAAGTGTGGGGGTGTGTTATCCAAGTTGGTTAGGACCAGGGGCATCAGCCTCCATTGTGTCCACTCAGAATTCACCAGAGCAGAGGCCTCTGCTGCTCTCAATGGACAGTACCGGCAGCACCAGGCACTTAGGATTAGAAGGTATTTAGAAACCACTTAACAAAAGGGGCATTTTGATAGTTCGTATGTATCATCCAGGTTTGTTAATAACTGCAAAGTTTTAAGCAAAATGTGCTATGAAAAACATCTCCACGTTCAAGCTCCTCCGTGTGGGTGCATGGGCATGCATGCGCGTGTGCAAGCTGGTGCTTGGTGCTCACTTACTGTCACGCTGTTTGCATTTTAATGAATGTATTTGTCATGGCAGGGGGTATATGTACAGATGCATTTTTCCTTCCATCACTGGAAGCTTTTAAGGAGTCAGAAAATTTGAACTAGGGATAATTTTTTATGTAGTTCCTTAGTGCATTTGTTGAGCACATAGTCAAAGGAGTTCATTGAAATAAACACTGCGGTTGAATTTTTAACAATGGCTGCATAAATATGGGGCCATCTATAACCTTTATGCCCACGGGAGCCAGGAAAATGATCTGTATAATTAACCCCTTGATTGATCTGGTCCTTCAGCTGTCAGGGTGGAGGGTCTGATTTCTGCATTGAATGAGATTTACCCGAGAAGCTCAAGGTAGCTGGATATTTTTGCAGAGGGAAGTTTCTTTTGGGGGCTAAATGGGCATTCGTTTGACAAAATCCTTAAGTTAATCTGTCTCCTTAAGTGTCTCAATTTAGGCCGAAGAGTTGGGAGGCATGGAGAAGTCATCTGGGATCTCAGATTGGTGACTCTGATTCAGTGGTGTGGCAAGTAGAGTTCTGGGATGGACCACGACGTCCCACCCCATGTGTCATCCCCTTCCCTTGAGTGTGGGCAGGACATATGAATATGGTGGGTTGTCACTCCCTCAACGAGGTTAGGTATATGGCAAAGGTGATGAGATACTCATCATGATAATGTAGCATCTATGGCTTTGTTCCAGCAGACTGGAGAGATTCAAATCTAGAGAGATCTCCTGCTGCTGCCTTGAGGAAGCAAACTGCCGTGGTGTGGAAGAGGCTGCCTGGCAGGGAACAGTGGAGTCTCTAGAAGCTGGACTGGACCCGAGCCAGGAAGTGAATTATTTTTCCAACAACCAGTGACCCTGGAAGAGGACTCTACCTTCAGATGAGATCACAGCCTCTGGTAGTGCCTTGATTTTAGCCTGGTGAGACTCTGAATGAGGCACCCAGCTCACCAGTCCCTACCTCCTGATCCATGAAAACTGTGAGATAACACATGTGTGCTGTTTTAAACTGCTTACTTTGTGGTAATTTGTTATGCAGACAGAGAAAACTAAAGAAATAGGTCTAGGTGGGCTGCAGCTGAGAATTTGCATCTGTAATATGTTTTCAGGTGATGCTCAGGCTGCTGGTCCAGGAGCTGCCCTTTGAGAACTACTATTAGACTTCAGCTTTCTCTGGCAGTGGATTTTCTTCATGGTGTAATGAATAGACACCCATTGACCCTTCTGGAATATAACCAAGGTAAGCCAGAAGGGATTCAGCAGTGTGTTTTAAGCCACAAATACATATAAGCAATATGGTTCAGGCCTTTAAAAAATAATTCAAATGTGGCCAACAACAATAAATACAAAATACAATGTTAGAAAAGCCATTCAGGTCAGGGCTTAGACATAATGTAAAGCGAGGCATGATGTTGGCGTGCAACATGCGCACATTGCTATTAGTCCACACCTATGTGGCAAGAGAGACTTAGCTATTAACTCCTATTTCTCCCTTTGAGAATAATGCCCCATCTATACTACTTCTGAACAAACTTCAAGCTCTGACTATACCTCAATTAAAAAGTGGAGATTTTAAAAAAATATTTTATTTATTTACTTATTTGTGAGAAAGAGAGGGTGAGTGTATGAGAGAGAAGGAGAAGGGGGAGAGGAAGAGGGAGAAGCAGGCTCCCTGCTGAGCAGGGAGTCCGATGCAGGGCTTGATCCTGGGACTCTGTGATCATGACCTGGCCAAAGACAGGTGCTTAACTGACTGAGCCACCCAGGTGGCTTAAAAATCTTAAAAAAAAAAAAAAAGAAAAATTTCTTTTTAAGGAGAGAGAGAGAATGCATGTGTGTGTGACCACGGAGAGGGGAGGGAGGGGCAGGGGGAGAGAGAGAGAATCTTAAGCAGGCCCCACGCCCAGTGTGGAGCCCAATCTGGGGTTAAATCTCACGGCCCTGAGATCATGATCTGAGCTGAAATCAAGTCAGGTGCTTCACCGACTGACCCACCCAAGCGCCCCTAAAAAGGAAGTGAAGATTTATAACATCACACAAGCTTTCCAATTCCCACCACGATGGAGAGTCTGAAGGATGGGGGGGCACACTTGTAATTCTTGAAAATACAGGTAAAGTGTCTGGCCTGACTGGGTACGTGTGGCTAACTGGGGGGGCCCTTTGCCCGCAGGTAGATGGATTCGGGGTCTCCACCTCTGCACGTCAGCTGTCTTCAGTTGCCTCCCAGCCCCTGGGTGACCAACTTTTCTGCCCTTGCCCACCCCTGACTCTCTCCCGTCTTGCCTTGGTTTTGTTGAGCAGTTTCTGAAGTTAGGAACGTTGAGCTCCGTTGGGGTTTTCCCAGTAGAAACCAGATAGAGCCTCGCTTAATCCTGAGGCTGTTTGCTTCTCATCTGCCAGGCCATCTCCGTGCCGCCTGGTACAACGCAGGCTCACTGCTGTGACTCTATTAGCTGAACCATCTGCGTTGTTGTTGTTGTTTTATTGAATTCTGTACCGATCACCCAAACGTGAAGGCTCTGCCCTCTCCAGGCACCCCCATAGCACGAGGTGTTGGAATAGCCATGCCGCCAGGCCCGCAGGGAAAGGTTCGAGACTCGATTTTGAAACTGTTTTGAATGTTGCCTGGTGTCATGACCGTCCTGCCCAGGTCTCTCAGAGGTAGGGGTGTGAACATGGGTGTGAGAGTACATGTGTGTGAGAGTGTGTATGTGAGCATGAGTGTGCAAGCCCGAGTAAGTATGAGCAACTGTGAGTGTGAACATGAGCAAGTGTGTGTGAGTAGGCGGGTGAGTGAATGTGAGCTTGAGTGGGGATGTGTGTGAGGGTGAGCACACGTAAGTGTGAGCATGAGCATGCATTCGTGTGTGAGTATGAACACAATGTGTGTGAATGTCAGCATGAGTATGTGTGTGCATATGAGTGTGAGTGCAAGCACGATGTTGTGCACCTGCGTGCGTGCATGTGTGGCGGGTGGGCCGGGGGCTGCAAGGGGCAGGAGGGGAACAGCCATCCCGAGTGTTCGAGAGAAGGTCTGCGCAGCATCGTGGAGGTGGCGATTCTCCTGGGACATACACCTGCTGTCCAGACCCACGGGCAGTTACCTAACTCAAATATTTTGTTCAGCTCTCTTGAAATGGTAACTTTATTTTTATAACCTTTTTTTTTTTCTTTTTGGAGATTTTGGAGTCTTTTCTGCAGCTCAGACACCAGCCAGAAGGTGAGAGTCTCCAGGCCTTTTGCTCTGCTGTGCCCCCCTCTACTTGATTCTGTATTACTAAGAAATGACTTTACATGCATCGCCAGCCCTTGCGGGGCCACATGGCCTTGGTCCCCGGAGTTAGGCTCCTGATTTAATTTTTTTTCTGGGTAAGATAAGAAGTAGAAAAGAGAAACATTTCATATCTTCCTTCTGTTTTAGCTTGCATTGTCTTCCCCCATTAGTAAAGCTTTATAGACAAATAAAAACGTGTTTGGGACAACTCGTTTCCGGGGGCTGGGGAATCACATACAAACTTGTGAAATGTGTGTGCTTCTCATGTGGAGACCCAGCAAGGTGACTGGAGTGCTTGTGATGGCCTCTGTTTTGTAGAGTAGAAATGGGGGTGCAGAGGGGAGGTCGGCTTCCCAAGTTTGTGATGAGGACTCTGGTCTACACTGCCAGGCTGCACACGTGCAGCCTCTTTAGGCAAGATTATCACCCAAATGGAAATACAGATGAAAGACTTCGCTTGGTATTTATGACTTAAGAAATCTCAAGCTCGGGAGGCTGAATTCCATTTCTATTCTGGAGCAGTTACAGGTCCTTGATAAACACACTGTCTGAGGGGCGCCTGGGTGACTCAGCTGGTTGAGCGTTGGACTCTTCATCTCAGCTCAGGTCTGGATCTCAGGGTTGTGAGTTCAAGCCCACGTTGGGCTTCATGCTGTGCATGGAGCCTACTTAAAAAAAAAAAGTCATGCTGGTTGACAGTGAAATTTCTCTAGAAAGTCCATATTCAAGTTTTAAAAAGATGTATTGTGTCCTAACAGGTTTATTTGTTTAACAGTAGTGACTTGAAGGCTAGTAGTGTGAGATCCACCGATGGTGATTAGTAGAGATTGCAAACTCTACTGAGAAGTTTTGGGTTCTGGTAAGTCCAACTCTCTCATGGACCTGTTCTCTGTAGAAGTAACTTCTCTGATGATGGCTCCTTACCCTCACCTCTTCAGGTTTGTTCAACTGTTGCCACGGAAGTCAGTTATCAGGTGGCCAAGGATGATTAGGATATCTGAGGAGTCAGTTGGCTTTGGGCATGGATCTGAAGTTTGGGGTGTTTGAGTCTATTTGTTAATTGATCTCATAAATGACCCATTTATCTGTGGGCATACCCTACTTTTTACCCTTAAGCCTGCTGTTACGTGATCTTGGAACATTGACCCGAGAACAGCTTTGAGAGCTTCCCTTTGAGGACGCTGCCACTGGTGTGGCTGGGATTCCACCCAGAGACACACACGAGCTAGCACATATCAGCTCCTTTGGAATGAGTGGTGTGAGTCAGCTCAGTGATTCCTAGGTGGTTCTGGATGTGGTCCAGCCTGGGCGAGCCAGCTGGGAACTGACGAGAGAGAAGTGCTTGGTACCCAGGAAGAGCTGCAGTGGGGATGGCAATTTAGCTCAGCAAGACCAGCGTGGGCTTTTCGCTCAGAGCCTGTGATGTTGCTGACGATGCCATTGAGACTGTGTTGGGGAGACCATGGAAGAGGGCCAGTGTCTCACGGTACTCACCACAGGGCAAAATTTCCTCAGCTGTGTTATGCCAAACATTAGGGTTTGTCAAGATGTCAAGATTTTTCCAAGATCAAGCAAGTGTGGCAAACACTCCATAGGACATTCTCATTATGACAGTCATAATGCACATTGGCTTATTAAAGATTCCAACCAAAATTCTGAGAACAGAAGCCTACTTTGTTTAACTGACCGCTTAACTACACTCACCTCACCATGAAAATGCCTTTAGCTCTTAGTTGGCTTGCACACGAGGCAGACCTACAGATGGTCAACGGGTGACCCAGCCCTTCCTGGTCCAGGTTTTTAATCCTGTGGTTTTCTGTCTGGTGGTTTCTAGATGCTTCTGAGGAGCACTGTGAGTGAGGGCTAATTAGCATTTTTAAAAAATCTAAAATACCTGAAACATACATTAACAGCTATGGTCACTGTGCTCTCTTTACCCTTCCAGCTTATAAATGACTTAAATTTTTACAAATTTCCATAAGGCTCCATTCATTCCGAAGATGAGTAGATATTCTGAAATCCTGGAAACTTGGATTTTTGGTATATAAAATGCTGTTCTAAGATGCTGAATAGGAGCATCAGAGAGACCACTGTATACATCAAAGAAGAATATTTTAGTGGGGAAAAAAGCAATTTCTCTAACCTGTTACATAAAATACAATCTAAATATTCCCTCTCTGTAGTAGGGATGTCTCATGCCCTCTCAGTATAGTTGTCTTCTTTTAGGGCATGCAGATAGATCTTTCCCTCCCTAGAGTTAGGCAGGTCCACAGGACAAATTCTGGCTAATGTATCATGAGTAGAAGTGACTTGTGTAATTTTCCAGCAGAAGCATTTAAGTGCTGGTGTGAAAATCTCCAACTCTCTCTTCCTTTTCGGCTCTGTTTTCTTGTTTGTTTGTTTGTTTTTTGTTTTTTTGAGGCTTTCAGGTCCAGATGATGATGCCTAGATCTGTGGGTCTCTGTGGCCTTGGAGGGTCACCAGATACACGGCTGAATCATATATGTATTTGTCATTTTTGTCGATTTCAAAGGAGTTGAGGATACTTTGTTCTTGTTTTAATCTACATTTGTTCTATTACTAAGGGCCTTCTCTCAAGATCTGTTCAGATGCTTCTTTGCAGTATCTGTTTCTCTAGAATAATGATTGGTGGTTTGTTTTTTCTTTATTAGTTGGAGAGTTTCAAATTTACAACATCATGTTGCTTCCCCTACCTGATAGATATTCCATATCTGTCATTAAATATTCTGTTGTATAGCAGGTATGTTGGTCTGAGTTCCGATGAGAAGCAGATGTCAAGACAGGAGTAAAAGTAGAATGACTTACTAGGGGAGACACCTGTGTGGGAGAAGACAGGAAGGGAGCTGGGTGAGGATGGAAGAGCCATCAGGCCATGGAGCACACCTGATCCCCTGAGCAGAAGAGAAAGAGGCAAGGTTGGATGAGAATGTCCTTAGAGCGCCTTGCAGTTGAAATCAAGTGTAGCTATATGGGTGTCCTTGGGCGAAAATTTTCCTTTAGAGGGGCCCTGCATCTCCTGGGAGAGGCCTGCCTTGGGAGTCCTGCCATGCTAAGTTGTTGGCTGGAGCACCCAAGGGAAGCGTGGCCTTGGCAGATACTATGATGGATTTCAGAGCACAGCAGCTGGGGTCCCTGGGTGAATGTGCTCCCATAGTGGGTGGGTTTGGGAGTCTTAGTTCTCTTCCCCTGTGGGGGTTCTCCTCTAGTGGAGCAAACTTGCTAGAATGCTGTTTGTAGCAGGGATTACCAAACCTTTTAGAGAACATGTGATGGGGGAGCGGTTCTGAGTAAGGCCTCCTGCCTGGTTCTTGGCTCTGCCTCCTGGCCCCGTCCCATGAGGGCCAAGAAGGGTGGGCAGCTACAAATAACAAGTAAAAGGAACTGACTCCACTAAAATTTCTGAAAGACACACGTAGCATTATTCTCATATTCTTCTAAAACTGGAAAGAAAGAAGAGAGGTGTTCTTTGCACCAGTGTCTTAAAATCCTAAACAATAGCCTATTTGCAGGCTCTGGTCAGGGGGTGGGTGGTAGAAGTAGGGAGCTGCAGTGGTGCTTAGGCCAGGATGGCCTCCCCCTGACTGAGGGGTGTTGTCAGAACAACAGAAGAAGCCTGGAATGGGGTGGGGGAAGTGAGAGACAGAGAGGAAGGAAACTAACTCCTGATAGACTCCTCGATGAGCCACACGTAGTAGCCCTTGGGAATTCTCAGAGATAGTTGTGGCTGGGTATTGGGAGTGTTCTGGGAGGCCAGTTGGCTAACTACCTCTGTGTAGAACTAGGGTAATTTTAGGGCACTTCTCAAGGACTCTGTACCAGGCTGGGTAAAATAGCTGTAGTAATATACCCCAACCCCCCCATACACACAGTGGGGGGCTAGTGGGTTCAAACAACAAAGGAACAAAGGTTTACTTCTTGCTTCTTTTACTTCAACAGTGGGTTGGCCAAGGGCTTTTTTCTGCATCATTGCCTTCCTTATTCCAGGACCCAGTTTAAAAGGCCATCATTTCCTGGAACACTGTTGGTGCCCTGGCAGGCAAAAAAAGAGAAAGGACTTGATGAAGTGCAATTAGGTCCTAAATGCTTTTGCCTGGGAGTGACGCCCATCCCACATCATTGGCTCAGACAAGCCATGTGACCCCACCTGAGGTCAATGGGGTGGGTCGAATAGTCCCTCTACAGGGTGGGAAAGAGAATGTTGGTATGCAGTAATCGGTTTCCTGCAGCCCCTGTTCTGGGGACTCTACCTCAGTTGTGTTCAGGCTTTAGAGCATGGAAGGGAGGAGGTAATAGGACGTCATTCCATAAATTAGTTCCAGGTATCCCTCCCTGCCTCTGCTGCACCAGTACAGTCATGCCAAGCTTATTTCCACTTTAAGGACGTTGCTCTAGCTGTTGCCTCTTCTGGGAAAACATTTCTCTCAGATGTTTGCAAGACTGGCTTTCTCTTGTCGCCTCCTCAAGGATGTCTTCCCTGGCTTCCTAATTCACGTGACCCTGGTCCTCCTCCCCAGAAGCTCTCCTTTTCACTTTACTGTCTCTTTTCTTTGTGGCACTTTGTCAATCTGAAAACACACCCTAGCTGATGTCATAGGTTTTGGTGATGGGGTGGAAAGAGATGGGGCTGGGGGTGCAAGGAAAGGGAAAGGGAGCAAAAGCCAAAGACTGCATGTGTGGGGGTGAGTCCCAAGAAGAAACTAAGATTGAGACAAGGAAGTGTGTGGAGTGAATGTCTTCCAAGGGCCACGAGATGTGTGGAAATAAGAGGGAAAAAGAACAGGACTTTTAAAGAAGTGCTACTGAGTGTTAATCTTCCTTGAGAGATTCAAGAAAAGGTTACTCTTTAGTTATCTCAATTGTTGTGATGTGTGTTTGGTCATGACACGCTAGATAAAAAGTAGCCGGGATTGCCCAACCCAAGAGGTAGACATTGGTAGAACATCATTCTCTGCTGAAATTCTGGTTGTGTGTATCACCCTCCTTAAAGGTAGTGCCTAGGATAACCCAGGATAACTTTTGGGTCTCTATTCCTGAGCCAGAGCTTGAGGATTCTGAATAACCCCTCACTCAGGTGGCTAGTGGGGCCAGCACAGCACTCAGCACATGATGGGCACTGAAGAAATATCAGCTCCTAGGGAAGCTGTGGTGTTCACGAGCCAGGTGGGGAGATGGTGCTGTCAGAGAGGTGGTCTGATGCCCTTGGTATTAGGTCAATGGGGGGATATTGGAGAGAGAAAATGGGCAGGAGGAGGGAAGGAGAATTCTCCTGTATGAATAATTTAAAGAATCATTCTTGGATTTGTCCTTTTGGAGAGCCCACTGAGAAGAGAAAATTCTAGAAAGAATGAAATAGGAACAGAAGACCAGGCACTACTCCTTCCCTACCATTTTAACTTGTAAAGTTACATACAGATTAATATGCTGTCCTATGAATTGTGAGGCTACCCAGGGCATTTCAGTAGTTAAGTGTTAGGTAAGATGCCTCCAAAGTCCTGCAAATGAGTTATTTAAGAGAGAGCTTGACTGCATAGACAGATCTAAGCCTGGTAGCCGGATGATGAGGAGCTCTTGCTCTGGCAGATGGCTGGGAAAAAGGGATTCTGAGTCTGAGGTCCTTGATAACAGCATCTCATTACTTGAGATTAAACTCTAAGGATTAAAACTTCTTAGTGTCCCCCCATTGCTGTTCTTGGCTGGGACAGGCCTGAGGAAGAGGCGTGTGTGTGTGTGTGTGTGTGTGTGTGTGTGTGTGTGTGTGGTGGGGGGGACACATTCTGATATAGTTTTCATGACCAGGCCTGAAAATAACATGAAAAGAAGAGTACCATGTTGAATAGTTGAAGGCAAATTTTATTCTAAATTCTTTTTGAATAATAGCAAATCCTCAAGACATCTCTAGAATTAAGTATTTTTTGTCAATTATTTAGTAAGTGCCTAATTTGCTCTTGCTAGGGAAGAAAATTACATGTTGTTCCTAAATTATTAAACAATATTTTGATGGCATTGACAGAGCAAGTAGCAAGGTATTGACCGGTTACCCTGCTATAGGAAAACTCTAGCAAAGCTCTAGGTGAAATTGAAGAGAAAAAAAGTCATTAACTCTTGTGAACGACATCGGCAGAGTCTGATGGAAAGTCACACATAAAGTTCATTGTCCTTTATTGGACAAAGTAGAAAAGCCCACAAACAAATTATTCTAAGAAATGCCTAAATGAACTTAAAAACCAAAATCTGATTACTGTTCAAAGTTCCACTGTCCCGGCTTCTTCAGGGAAATTTAGTTGGGTGGTAAGGTCTTATTCAAGTTTTTCTTTATGGGATTTCATAATCCAGCCTTCTTTGTCTTTTAAATTAATCTCTAAAACCTTCTCAATACCTAGCATGGTGAATAGATGAATGATCTTTCTGGAAAGTTTCTCCTAAGTTTGTCTTTCTTGTTGCATCTTCTAAGGAGGATGAGTTTGGGGAGAAGAGAAAGAGAAAAATTGAGACTAATGCTAAATCCTGAAATTAACTGTCTCTTGACTCAGTGAATTGCTCCAGCAGTTTGGTTTGGACCGCTGGATGCATCATCAAGTTGTTCTCCTCTGGAACCTTCAGGAACCTTCAGTGTTCAATGAATGAGGAGATAGGGTCTTTTGGGAGAATTTTTGACTGGAAGACTGAATCCTCCTTTGTACTGCAGGGCAGACATAAGCATTACCTAGACACAGTCTATCAAAATCAAAGAAGGTTTATTTAGGAACAAGGAAAAAGGTGATTTATTTAAGAAAAAGGTGATTCTTTTACGGAACAACTACCGAGTGCCTGTAATGTGTTAAGTACTTGTGTCACTGGCTTTCACATCAACTCTGTGAGATGATTATTATTTCACCTCACTTGCTGAGGAAGTTGGGACTTCAAGAGACCCCATAACTTGTTCAAACTTTCACAGGTAGGGAGAGGAATGGCAGATGGGTGGGGGAGCTTGGATCTGAAACCATTATCTTTAACGTCCACTCACACCACGCGACCTTAGAATTGCCTAATGAGAGAAGTGGTCACTCCACTGGAGGAGCTCACTATATAGTTGGAAAGATGTGGAAAAGGGCTCAAAGTATGGTGGGGCGGGCAGGGGCGTTAGGATGTATTGAGCATCTACCATGAAGCAGTGTTCAAGTCTATTCTTTTTGAATCAAGACCTCTCAGATGGCTAATGGGCCCGGAAGTTGGGCTAAGCAAGCTTAAGAAATTTTCCAAGGGTCTTCCTATCAGCTCTGGATCCCAGTTCAGTTTGATTCCAAATGTTGCGCCTCTCTAGTGCTTCACACTTCCACTTCCAGAAAAGGCCTCCACAAAATATTGTCAGGGAGCAATGTGTCCGCGGGATGGAAGGAAGGGAAAGGACACTGTAAGCTAATTAGAAAAGGTGGAAAATCTGAGCCAAAATAAAGGTTGGAAAGATGTGCCAGGGATGGGACAACATGGAATTCAGGGCTGACGTCAGTGGCATACCTGGCTTTGCTAGCTGAGAGAGCATCGTAGCGTGTGTGTGTGTGTGTGTGTGTGTGTGTGTGTGTGTAGTGATGGGTGCACCCGCAGTGGGCTCTGTGCTAGCTGAACTGCATGGCTCTTTGGGGGCCTCCCTGACCCCAGGCATCCGAGTGTGGCCCCGACAAAGAGAAAGTGGTGGGTGGATGGGTTGTCCTCAGGAGTTTGGGGCTTCCTGCTATACTGACTGTGCGCCCCCTTTAGAGGTTGCACCTTTGTAACCCATTATGAAACAACGTTCCAGACTAGAAGACCGGCCCACATACATCAGTGACTTTTTCAGAGGACATCGAGGGATGTTACTTAAGAGTAGGCCAGGGCTTTCTTCCGAAACATCTATTCACTGTGCTAGTCATAAAACTTTCATTCCTACTACACGGTTTAGGAAGAATAACCAAGAATTTGTTCCTTTAGAATGATTATGGAGAGACATTTGACTTAGTCGTGGATATATTTTGAATATCTTCTTTCCCTTTTGACATTGTTTCAAGACTGGTTTGGTTTAGTAGAAGCAAAGGATAGGGGCACCGTTACTTGGGCTGTCAGCAAACATTACCGGTCAACTGAGAATTTTGGCATCAAGTTACCCTAGAGCTGACAAAGTCAGAGGGGATCGAATCATTGTTTTTGTTTTAAAAGATTTTATTTACTTATTCATGAGACACACAGAGAGAGGCAGAGACACAGGCAGAGGGAGAAGCAGGCTCCATGCAGGGAGCCCGATGCGGGACTCGATCCCCAGACCCAGGGATCACGTCCTGGGCTGAAGGCAGATGTTCAACTGCTGAGCCACCCCCAGGCATCCCGAGTAATTAAAATCCATGCAAAAGGGTACTCTGCTCACTGAGATTACCGGGTGCCAGAACATCCTGGGGTCTAATGGGACTTTTCTTCTTCCCAGTTGCAGGCAGGGGCGAGGAAACTTTCTTGCAGAACTTTGTTTCATCATCTAGTTTATGTATTCAGTTTTGGGATAACCCACACTTAAAGAAAAAGAGTGGAGACCCATGCTATCAGAGTTGTACCCTGGGGCTACTAATTCGGGTGCTCTCGCAAATGGAGGTGTGGAGAGGAGCTGCCTCCTGCAGGGCCGGGTGCCTGCACCTGCTCTCCTCTCAAGGCCTCCCCTCGGAACAGCGAGCACTGTGTGCACGAGCCAGGTCTGGGGGGCAAGCTGTTAGGTGGGGTAATGGTGCTCTTGGGGCGTCCACAGCAATCTTGAAGCTCTTCTTCTTGAAATGCAGGTTTCAAGGCCATCTCCTGCCACCTCTCCTTCTCCCGAGCAAGAGGCTTCTGATGAAGTCACTGTGGGTGACGAGGCTGAGACCTCGCGGGTCCCCTCCTGCTCCTGCAGGGACTGTTCCTTGCTGCCGGGCTGTTGGCTGTGCGGCCGCTGCCTTCGGCTTTGATGTCTGCAGGGAAGAAGGAGGCGAGCTTCACCTTGGCAGCAAAGTGAGTGCAAACATCCCGGGTCTTGCCCCCCTCCACCCCCGGCCACTCATTCAGCGTGCTTGACACCGTGAGTGGCCACAGCGCGGGCTCAGGGCACATGGCAAAGTAGATTACAATGTCCCTTTGCACCGGGGGATGAGCCTGTGTCTTGGTGGCTTCAGTGGAGATGCTCTGGAAGCTTCAGTGGAGATGCTCTGAAGCAGGCCTGCAGGGCGTGTCTGTGCGGGCACCCACTCTTCCCTTCCTCGGCCCCTCCCATTCCCAAAAGTTCACCATGAGGGTCGCAACTCTCCATTCAGGTAGCAAGTGTCACTGCTTTTCCTTGGGCTTGGATTCTAAGAACAACATAAATTTAAAGCTTAAAAGACCCTTCATTTAATGCAGTTCTTAATGAGTGATTTCATTTCCTTGGTAGTTAGATGTTTAGAAGACTGCCTAGGGCCGCCTGGGGGGCTCAGCGGTTGAGCATCTGCCTTGGCTCAGGGTGTGACCCTGGGGTCCCAGGATTGAGTCCTACGTTGGGATCCCTGCGTGGAGCCTGCTTTTCCCTCTGCCTGTGTCTCGGCCTCTCTCTCTCATGAATAAATAAATAAAATCTAAAATAAAAAAAAAGACTTCCTAAAATATGAGCACTGCATCTCATAAAGGGAACTGCACAACCAGATTCAGTATTGTGTATCTTTGGACAATCAGATGGACATTTAAAGGGAAACTTCTTTGCCCGGACAGAATCAGCTGCAATGTGTTAAACTCTTTTAAATGTGTCCCTCTTCTTTTTTGCCAACAGAGTTGTAAATAAAAACCATCCTACATCAAAAACCTAGCCTGAAATTTGTGCTGTGTTGCCCAGCACAATGGAAAGCACGGTCGTTTGAAGACAGCCCCTCGTCCCTTGCGTTGGTTTTTGCAATGATGAGCTCATGGAGGAGATGCAAAAGGGGGGATTCAGGTGCGTGTCTTTTAGGGGAGATGGTGGAAAGTTGAGAGGGTTGGGCATCCTGTTCCTTGGCCTTGGAACTCCAAGGTTGGCAAGGTGTATGTCTCTGAGTGAAACAGAGCCCCTTGCTTTCAAGGACTCTCAGTGGTGACCAGTATGGCCCGAAGAACAGGAGGGTGTCCCAGACCTTTGCTCTGTCGAAGCTCCTAGAGCCTTTTCAGCGCCCTGGAGATGGAGAGACATTCTAGTGATGAGTGATGGTCTCAGAATCAGATTTAATTTGATTGGAAGGAAATAAAGCGAGTGATATTTACATATATTAGAGTCTGTGGAAGGACATTCATCCTGGCCACAGATTTAAGGGCACAAGCCAGGAGAGGCCCCAGAGGCCAGTGACATTAGCACAGACGAAGAGTTGGAACTTGCCTCTTGGAAAAGTTTTTAGCTGAAGGAAACCTAACAGACAGGAGAGGAAAGAGTGTTACTTTATATGTGACAAAGACATTACATTGTCATTAATATTGCAGGTCACTGCTTTTGGGGGAAAATCTTTGTTTTATTTTAAGATTCTTAGTAGGGTTTATTCTGAGGCTTAGAAAACTCAGGAGAGTCAGGCCTTCCAGACAAATGCATTCGCCTTGACGAAACACATTTGCAATAGCTCTCCAACAATGGCCTGGAGACTACTCCCAATTCACATTGGACTTAAAAAAATATATATATTTTTTACCCTGTTTTGAAAATGGACCGGGTTTGGGGCACTAATTCACACAGCTACCACACCCACTCTTTCTGCCCAGAGAGTGAAGAGAATGAACGGGTCAATCAGCTGACATATTTCCATCCAATTTCAAGGATAGAATGTGTTCATTTTCTGACTAATGGCATGTCATTTTGCAGAAGCCTTTGGTTGTGAATTAATCCTGGAATCAAAACAGATTTTCCGGGGAGCAATCTTCCATCAAGTATTGATTTTTTTACACTCATGGAGTCTGTACTCCCTAATTTAACCTGACAATGATTCTGCACAATGGCCTGGGAGCACCTCGGCAGCTCACTGAAGGAACTTTTACTGTCTTTTCTTTCTGCAAAGTAGAAGGGAAAAAACCCACACCAGCTAGGCCAGTCAGTCACTGGGGGGCATTTATGACTTGATACTTTACTTCTGGCGATTTGGAATGGGCAGAAAGCTGCCTTCTAACTTTTAAAGAAGTGCTGGGAGAGAGAGCTTTGTCTTGCTGAGACTGTTCAAAGGAACATTTTTTTTTTAAACTGCCAATATAAAAGAAATCTTTAATATATCGTTCAGCCATGGCCAACGTTTTCAAATGATGCCATCTTGCTGTGCCCACTAAACATGAGAAAATGAGGAAGGATTTTCCGAAGAGAGGCTTTTGCTTCTGAATTTCAATAAACTTTGCTGTTCTTTTCTCCCCCTCTGTTTTCTCAAAGGTGCTTTCGGATTCCTATACTGCTTGGTTCCTTTTAGATTCTTGTGAACTCAGCAAAGATGCTTGAGCTGTGCTAGGTTCAAAAAGGGGCCTTACCAAGTTGAATATAACAGAGCTTCCTACTTCAAGGAGCTCAGGATTTGGGAAGTGTGGATAAAACAGGCACATTTCACCTATGGCAGAGACTATAAACTGTGAGAGACATGGACATGGGCCCCTGGGATGTTGGAAATTTGAGGAAGATTGGGAAGTATTTTGTGGAAGGGAAGACATTTGAGTTGGGTCTTGAAAGATGGTGTGTCACAGACTGTTAATATTTCCTGAATGTCTAGGTGCTTCCCATCGTCACAGCTTCCCTTGCATGTGGGTTGGGACCATGTGAGTTCTGACCAACAGACTATGAGTAGAAGAGACACAAGTCACTCTTATGAGGGGACAATTGTTCCCTCCTCCATCTACTCTCTTCCCCTGCCATAGTGACTGGATAGAGAACAGCCTTGCTCTCCAAAACAAGGACCTGTATGAGCAAAGCTTAAACTTATATCATAAACCACTAAGAAATCAGGGTTTTATTTGATTTCACAGCACGGGTTAGCCAAACTAATACAGATGAGTAGAAAGGACTCCTTAGTGAGAAGTGATGTCAAAATCCAGAGTGATGTAATTAAGAAGTTTTATTCACGGATAAGAATTTTGATGGACTCCTGCTCTGAGCTCATAAAAAGTAAGTGCTTAAGTAGCTCATAGAAATCAGTGGCAGGTTTTAAGTGAAGTAGGATTATCTTATTCTTACTGAGATTTTTTTTTTTTGGAAGAGGACACATTTATTACAGATGGAAAATATAATCAATAAACTGAATAATGCATTAAGCAGTATTGGAGCGCCCTGAGTCATGGGTATCCTAATAGATTAGTGTGGTTTGGAAGTCATATCCCCTGCATTCAACATCTTCAACCTGAATGAGCATAAAATTATCATTAGTGCATGAATTTAACAGGTACCAGAGTGACAGAAGAAATGGAGTAGAATTTTGACCCTTGAAAAACTTAGTCTGGTTGTGGAAGCAAGATTCCAAGCCGTGTGACGAAAGAAGGAAGTAAAGAGTGCTCAGCATGGGGAATAGCAGGTCAGAGAGGGCTTTCTGGAAGCTGAGAGCTGTGTCCTGGAGGAAGTAACTTAAAGATTGGTGGGAAGGAGGTGAACAGAGAGTACCACCGGAGTGAGTAAAGGATTGAATGGCCTAGAACCCATGGAGAGTTTGTGTGAAAGCAATCTCAAATACCTTAATCAAAGAAAAAGGAGGCGATCTAAATAAGAGAATTGTGGGAAATTCTCTCTTCCCAACTTTTCCTTAATATTGGTCATTTCTCACTGGCCTGGCCATTTCACGAAATGTGACACATATTTGGCCATGACAATGCTGCACTTTGAAGAGTGGCCATCTTGCCTCTTAGATTTGAGCCTTCTTTCTTCCTCCCAAATTGGTTGTTATTGCCTATGGCAGCCATAAAATTACTCCATTAGGTCAAATACACAACCTAAAGAAACCAAGAGGTTGGCTTCACCAACACATTGTACTTCTTTCTGGTGCTGTGAACCTCATGAGCCTTAGTTTCTATATATGCAAAGAGAGAATTAAATTAAATGAGATAATTTATATAAAGCATTTAGTAAAGTCTTGGCTTAGGGTAGATTTTTAATAATTGGTAACATTGTGTTACCAATTTTAATTATTGCTCATCTATTTGTGTTCATCATTAAATCAGAATGCATTTGTGGGCAGCCCGGGTGGCTCAGCAGGTTAGCGCTGCCTTCGGCCCAGGGGCCTGATCCTGGGGACCCAGGATTGAGTCCCTCATCAGGCTCCCTACATGGAACCTGCTTTCTCCCTCTGCCTGTGTCTCTGCCTCTCTCTCTCTCTCTCTCTCTCTTGATCTGTGTGTGTATCTCTCACGAATAAATAAATTAAAAAAATCTTTAAAAAAAAGAATGCATTTGTGATCCTAGAGAAAGCTCTTTTGGTTGATGATAAAAAATGAAAATGGACTTTGTCTTAAAACTATTTCAGCTCATGTTTACGTGCCCTACTGGAAATCCACATTTCCAAACTGTTGAGAACAAAGCTATTATTATTAATTATGGCTTTTAGCGATTCATTTTTTTCCTTTCTTATATCATCAAAGAAGTTGCTTCCATGTGTTCCACAAGTGAGAAATAAATATACTAATTCATGTTTAATAATTTTTGGAAAATTCTCAATTTTCAAAAATGGGCAAGATACATCAGTTACTATGTTGGAACTTCTTGGAGCTTTTGACTTCCTGTCTTATTGCCCTCAGAGTGGGAGACTGTCCCGCTCTTTCACCTGTGCTTTGGCCTATAATGGGAGAAAGCTACAGTTACTATGCCTGAGACTCCTGCCTTTTTTGTTTCACTTTAGCCACACAATGTTCAATTAAAAAAGAATAGATCAAACATTATTTGAACAAGCCAACAGTATAGAATGAGTTTTGAGGAGGTTAAACTACAGGTTGTAACAAATGGTCATATAAAATCCCTTGTGTTTGAAACAGTGATTGAAGTGGCACATTTCAACAGCTCTACACAGATGTTGTTTTAAGGAAGAACTCTTTTTCTCTTCCCTACAAATTAAAGGAAACTTCCACTCAGTTGAAAGAATGCCACTTTTTTATTCCTTTAAAAAAATTTTTTTTAAATCAAAGTGGGTTTGTACATTAGTGAGGCACTTTAACCACCTTCACTGTGCACGATCCCAAAGTGCTTTATTATACCCAACTGCCATGTGGAGACAAACAGCACTTTTCATAACTGTAAATTTCAAACTTTCTCCCTTTTAAAAACGTATCAGTGATTCTTTTGCAATAAAGATATTTAGATTTGAGTGAAACCACTTTTTGATTCTCAAAAGATGGTAACAGTTTATTATATTGGTGGTTTGAGCAGTGTTTGGAATCAATCGCCAAAGCATCATGAACGGCTAATTATTCCTCTGAGCCTACACGGTGGGAGTCGTTTGCAGGGCTGTACGCACTGGTTATTATGATCTGATTTCTTTTCTCCTGACTCCCAGGCATGAGTGATTGTCAGAGAACACATATGATATGTAATCTTCATTGCCCATGTAGACCTCCATGCTGAGAAATTTTAGAAACCTCTGGAAGTTGGAGAAGTTTTGCTCTGTTTCCGGTAGAATGGATGGGGACCTTACACAAATGATTCTGAGGCTGGTGGCCCATGTTCTTGGATGAGAAGCATGTCAAAAATGAGGAGTATACAACAAATATGTTATGGGGGAGAGATTTAGGGCATGGACTATTAGCCAGATAGGCATGGGTTTAATTTCTACTGCTGATACTTTCTGGGTAACTTTTTTTTTTTTTAAAGATTTTATTTATTTATTTATTCATGACACACACACACACACACACACACAGAGGCAGAGACACAGGCAGAGGGAGAAACAGGCTCTATGCAGGGAGCCCAATGTGGTACTCAATCTCAGGACCCCAGGATCACGCCCTGAGCTGAAGGCAGATGCTCAATTGCTGAGCCACCCAGGCGTCTCTTTCTTTGGTAATTCATTTAAACTTCTTAAGCTTTATTTTTCTCATCTTTATAGTGGAGGTAATAAAATCTCTTTTGTTGTCATGAAATCAAATACCCACAACCCATGCATGTGCATATGCACACACATACACATAATTTTTCTGTGAAGTACTTAGCTCAGCTCCTGGCAGGAAGTTAATAAGTAACAGTTATTATTCTTAGTAAATTTAACAAACTTTGCCAAAACTTCTATTGTGGCACACAAAAGGAGGCATTATAGGGTGCTTGGGTGGCTCGGTAGGTTAAGTGTCTGACTCTTGATTTTGGCACAGGTCATCATCTCAGGGTTGTGAGATGGAGCCCCGATGGTCTCTGCACTGGGCATGGAGTCTGTTTTAAGATTTTCTCTCCCTCTTCCCCTCTCCACCTCTACCTCTGTCTCATGGATGCATGAGTGCGCTCTCTCCTTCTCTCAAAAAACTTAAAAAAAAAAAAGAGGCATTATTCAAAATGCAAAATCCAGAGAGATATGATTGCCTAAGATCTAGTTGCTGGTTAAAGTGAGATGAAGAAGAGCTGACTTTCAGTTCCAGTTGGCCAGTGTCCTTCTGCAGGCGTCAAGGTTTGCCTCTCCTATCTGGGTATTTAGGACAGAGATGCGACTCTGAACATCTGTGTGAAGTTCCCCTCATTGGTCATCAGTAGTATCCTGTTGCATTTAGACTGCTGAATAAAACCAGGTAGGAAAAAACCATGCCATTCTGTATTAAAGTTTGGAATCAGTTGGATTGTGTGTATTTTCAATGAGTATAATCTCCTTGGCAGAGGAATGAGTGAAAGGTTTAAGTTTGGGTTTCAAGATCTTAAAAGCCATTGAAAGAACATCAATACATAGAGCTGATTTACACGGTTTAGAAAAAAAAATGAAAAAAAAAAAAGAAAGCTTAGTATTTTATTCTGATTTGGCTATTTGTTTTTATCATTTGAAAAGAACTTTAAACTGCAGAGTTGTTTCCTTTCTTTAAAATAGCCTCAGGGTCTGTTTTGTTCACTTTAAAAGATTAACCTGTGCTCACTAAGTGATACTTAATGATTCTTTGAAATAATGAGATTTAAAATCCCATACAAAATATATGTAGTCACACAACAGTACCAAACATTAAAAAAATTCTGTGGAGGAACAGAATAAAGAGAGCCATGAGCCCATAAAATACACTTTATGAAAGCAAAACAGAACAGACAAAAAGATCTGGTTTTCAGCTTTTCAATATATATATAAAGCTCTATAGTAATTACACAATAAAACATCTTGTAGTTAGCATACCCCTAAGATGTTTGCATTTTACTTTGGGGATTTTGGATCCTGTCTTATCAAATAAAATTTTCCTAACAAAATTTGGTTGACTTGAGCAAAATTTCTGACGTGCAATGGGAAAATAAGAACCTCAAACAGAAAGCAAATCGTCTTTGTGGATTTAATTGCCATTGACAGAGAAAGGCCATTGGGCTGGAAAGATAATCATCATTCAGCCAAAAGGCATGATATAGTCTGAAATTAAGGAAAAAATTCTATTAAGTTAAAATAGCTGGAAAATGGAATTTAATAAAGAAAATATTTAATTTAAATGATTTGCCTTATATTTTATTTTATTTTATTTTATTTTGGTCAGTGAACTTTCTCACTGCAAATGTGACATGTATGGCTAAATATCACATGTCTAGGCCAGGTATAAAGTGATATTTATTGATACATGTCAATCTTGAGAGAAAAAATAATGGACCCACTGCTTTTAAGTTTATTGCATTTCCATACCAAGCCAAGTTTCTCCGTCCCCATGGCTTAAGAAGAATCCTAGTTTATTTTACATCCAGGCCCAGGGAAGACATTTTGACCCAACAGTTCACTCATAAAGAGATTCAGACACGATCACAGCAAAGGAGGGGCTCCTGGGTGGCTCAGTGGTTGAGCGTCTGCCTTTGGTTTAGGTTGATCCTGGGGTCCCGGGGTCCTGGATCGAGTCCCACATCTGACTCCCTGCATGGAGCCTGCTTCTCCCTCTGCCTATGTCTCTGCCTCTCTCTGTGTGTCTCTCATGGATAGATAAATAAATAAATAAATAATCTTAAAAAAAAAATCACAGCAAGGAGAACTCCCTCCCTTCCTGAGTTGGACCTCAGCTCAGATGGAGGCCTCGGTCCCTTCTACACTGAAGCTGCCACCATGGCTTGGTTTCCTATTTGTGGAGCTGCTGTAGTTCTTCTGTTTTCCATGTTGCTTCTTCTCATTTTGCTTCCTTTGTAATGCCCTCACCTGGTCTACCCCTGCTGCAGGCCACTTTCTTCCAGCCCTCACTCTCATGCTGGAGGCTATGGCAGCTATGGCTTTTTCAGGTGGGCCACATGATTGAAATACAATCAGGTCTTGATGTGGACATGGCTGGAATCTGAGTGAGCTTTCCCTCCCTCCCAAGAGTCCGAGCCTCTGTACTGAAGATAAGACCGCATCTCCTGTATCCATATTCATGGATCTGAATGAAGTCTGTGGGCTAATATTTGCTTGACTGTGAAGTCTTTCTCCAATCTCTTTTCTCCAAGAGACATTAAGTCTCCATAGTTAGGGGAGTCATTAATTCATATACTTGTTTATTTATTTATTCATCTTGTTTTTCTTAGGGGCCACACACTTGCACCTGTGCCTGGAAATACAAAGATTATTGAGAAGAACCATTGTTAAGGGAAGACAGTGGTGTTTTAGACTGAGGTGGGATTTTCTTTCAAAGTTTCCCCAAGATCAGGCCCAGGGTGCAAGCGCCCTAGACTCAGACCTGCTCACTCGACTTTTATTCTTTCTCATCAACACTGTCCCCAACCCTTGATGGATGCTTTAGCCTATTGTCCCTCTCTTACTCTCTCTCTCTCTTTCTCTTATTTCTGTCATTCCTGTTGCAGGAATGCAGGCCCAGAGTTTGCTTTGTATTTGGAGATGTGGTAAGAAATCATGGAAGACTGTATCTCAGGGCCTGTATGTTCTCTGTGGGGTAGGAGGCTAATGCAGTGGCCAGAGGCAGGGTAAGAACTAAGGAAAGTAGTCAGGTGTCACCGGGGTCACTCTAGCTCTGCATCTCCTTTTTCATTAGGCACAGCGGCCCTCAAAAAGCCCCACAAGTATTTCAAGGGTTGCCAGAGCATCTTTTTTTTTTTTTTTTAAGATTTTATTTATTCATGAGAGACACAGAGAGAGGGGCAGAGACATAGGCAGAGGGAGAAGCAGGCTCCATGCAGGAAGCCTAATGTGGGACTCGATCCCAGGACCCTGGAATCATGACCTGAGCCGAAGGCAGATGCTCAGCCGCTGAGTCACTGGTGTCCCAGGCCAGAGCATCTTTTATATGCTCAGAGGTATGTCCATTCCACTGTTGTCAGGGTTTCCACAGTGCTCTCAGGCACTGTGGGTTTCTACTAGTGGCCCCAGCTGCTGCGCAGCCAGGGACCGAGGCCACTCCTCTGACTCTTAGTGGCTTCTCTGGGCTGTGGTCCTGCCCACTGCTTCTTCTGACCTGGTAGTTTCCTACTCTGGCCCCTCCAAGTGAGCTCTGTGAGCATGATCCAGAGCTGTGTTACTAAGGGCTTCATGGGTTCTAATATGAAAAAAAAACCCCAGCTCTTTCCATTTTTATTTCTTTCTCTCTTGTATACAGACAAGTCCTCGAGGGCTGGCTTAAGCATACATCAGAATGAGAGCCACCTTGCTGTTCTCAAAATCCCTAGTATGCTCCACTGACTAAGGCTCTGTTACTGGTTAACATCACTGTGCTGTAAACAAATTCCGTCTTCAAGGCATCTTCAGATAGCATCCTCTCCCACCCTACCCCATTAATAAGTCTTGAGCCCTGAGTTGTCATGTCCAGACCTCAGACAGCCCTCTCTTCATAGCTCCCCATGATGTCCACGCAGCCCAGAATGTGACAGCAGGAAACTAAGACTTAACTTAAAATCCATGCCAAGAAAGTTTTATAACAGCTGCCTAGAAGCTGGAGAATGTACCAGGATCAGAAAAGTTATGAAACTGCTGAAAGTTACAAAATTCCACTCATTTCTCCATGGAGACTAGCGACCTTCGATTGAAGTGGGAGCTTCTAGCATCTGTAATTTTTCCAGCAGTGTTGGGCAGCCCAGGAAGGAAAGAGAGGTTTGAATTGGATCAGGGTTGAGGATGAGCAGGGCTGGTAAGGCATGGTGATCCAGAGCGTGAGGGACTGAGAAAGTTCGTAAAATCGTCGTTGGGATGATGGATTGGGAAGCTCAGCTGGGTGGAGCCAAGAAGGAAGGGGAATCTAGGGAGTTGGTAGAGTCATTTGTTTAGCAAGCATTTATTGATCCCTGATGATGGGCCAGGCAGGTATAGGCATAAGTGCTGGGAAAACTGCCCTTGAGGACTTTATAGGCTAGTTGGGGAGGTATTATATGGTGTAGCATGCTACCTGCTACGACGGTCTGGAATGCATAGGAGTACAATAGAACTTTATTTTGGAAAATTGGCTGGAGGAAATCCTATCTCCATGGAGACCAGGTAGGAAAGAAGAAGTTAGCCAGAGAGAGGAAAATGTGCTCTCAGGCAGATGGACCAGCTTGGATGAAGGTGGGGGAGAGAAAGAGGATGGGGCATGAAGGACTGTAGAGGAGTCATGACAGATGAGGCTGAGAGGTCAGCGGGGAGCTGCATCAGGCAGGGGGTCATGTGGCCTCATAGGATGCTTGCAGGGTTATCTACCCAGCCTGGTCCCTTCCCTTCCACCTGGACCCCCAGTAAACTGCCAGCAAGGGGAGGGCCCAAAATCCAAGTCTGTGTGATGCTGACTGTGCTTCCCTCGTCATAGCTGATCCAACCACTGGGATCAGAGTTCAGCATATTCACAGAGGAGCATAGAAAGCTGGTTGAAGGAGAGAGAGAGAGAGAGAGAGAGAGAGAGAGAGAGAGAGAGATACTGAGAGAGGGGGAGGGGAGATTTATTGAGTAGCCAGCTTCCAGGTTTTCCAAGAGGTTGTAATAAATAACAAAGCTGTGTCTGTATAATTAATTCCCCCCTTTTGAGCCCAGTCTAGGACAAGTGGGTAACTGTTTATTGCAACCAAAGGAGCTTTGGAGGGATGCCTGGGTGGCTCAGTGATTGAGCATCTGCTTTGGCTCAGGTCGTGATCCTGGAGTCCTGGGATCGAGTCCCACATCGGGCTCCCCGCAGGGAGCCTGCTTCTCCCTCTGCCTGTGTCTCTGCCTCTCTCTGTGTGTCTCTCATGAATAAATAAATAAAATCTTTAAACAAAACAAAACAACAAAAACAAACAAAAGAAACAAAGGAGCTTTGGACTAGGCTCACCAGGGAGAGAATATAAATGAGAGGAATGGGCCCCAGGCAGAACTCTGAAACAGCAATAAGGGTAGTGTTGTTTTAGTTTCAAATAGTCACAGACTTTTCTAATCTAGGCTGTAGATTCCTTGGCTGTACAAGTGACTTCAAGGCTTACTGAGTTCAGGGGTCAGCAAACTATGGCCGGTGGGCCACATCCAAGCCACAACTTATTTTCATAAACAAAGTTTTAATGGAACAGAGACACCCATTCATTCACATGTTGTCTACAGCTGCTTTGACCCTACAACCACAGAGTCGCATAGTTGTAATGGAGACAATATGGCCTGCAAGACCTAATCTATTTCCTGTATGTCCCTTTAAAAAAGTTTGCTGACCCTTGATCTCATTGATTCCTCTTAGTTCTGGGAGCCACACCCACAAACCTTTTCTAGACACACTTTTTAGATTTTTTGTAATTCTTTGAATTCTTGTTCCCACTCCAGTATGGATGGAAGATCCATACTTTGTCTCTGTTGACTGTGATGTTCCTTCCATCAGAAGGATTTTCTGGGCATCACACTCTTGGTTGAATCTTTCCTCAGAGATGCTTTAACCCATTCAAAGGTTTTAACAATTGTTCACAGTGGTGGTCTTGACTTGACCCTTATGAGATAAGGGTGGGTATTATCAGAGACCTTCTCCATTTTATCTTTTCCCAGGTGGGGTTGAATGGCTTTCTTCTTTCAGCCTGCAAGTCTCTGAATTTCCAGATTTTCTTTTCTGTCTCATTCATACTTGCACACCTGCCAACACTTTTCTGAACTCGTCCTTTTCTTGTGCTACCTTGTCAACAGCAGCCAACAACAGCTACCATGTCTACTAATGCGCTCTCTTCTAATCATCTCTCTAGATCTGTGAGTTTATTTACCTTCCAAGTAATCTGAGATGACAGTTTTACCCATTTGTCACCACTTTTTTTCATGCTGTGTGTTGTCTTCCTCACCTCCAATAACTGATTCCTCAACACATTAATTACTTATTACCCAATGCAACATATATTAAGTTACTTCTAGGTACTATTGAAGCCTATCGGTCAAATGCCACCAGGAAAACTCCTATAGTCAAACAAAATTCACTTCTTTGCATAGTAGGGGCACCGCAGGTGGGTGTCTTGGGAAGACAAGTCAAGAGAGGCTTGCTATAGGATTTGGATTTGTGCAGGGTGGTGGCAGGGAGAATTTAAGGAACCTCCTAGAGGTGTAAGGAAGTGAGGGCTCATTCGAGATTGGGTGCTTTCAGGAATTGGGGAGCAGTTCAGTGATTGATAATCTCACTAATTTTTATCTAGGAGATGAGGGGCACAAAGTGAGGCTAAGGTTGTCACTGGTAAGGAAGTAGTGATTATTCTTGGGGAGTAGTCCCGAGGCCTGTCCATGAGGACATCCAGGATATCCAGGAAGGACATTGGGACCAAAACCAAAGAAAAGAGCTGGTGATGAACAGGACGGAGGAAACTTTTTTTTTATCTCTGAGCCAACCTTGTTTGGATGACCTTCAGCACACGGCATAAAATGTACCTTTAAATGTGCATTAAAAAAAAAGGAACAAAAACTCTTGAGTGGCAAAAGGAAGCCTTTGGGACAAGGAACATCTACCTCTTTATGTTGCTTAATGTTACTGTCATAGAGGTGCCCAGAGACCTTGGCAGTGAGTGCATGTCTATAAATCTTAAAAATCAATAAACTGATCAATATGTAAGGAGGGCTGGTAGATGTGCCCACATAAAGCACTAAATGCCTGGTCCAGGTTGGCCTTTCTCATTTTCGAGGAGACATTGATAAACAGGGGATATGCAAAAGATCATAAAGATGACCCTTGTTTCTCTCTCTCCTTCCTACTCTTTTCAAAATCATGCATTTTGAAGTCAGCTGGGATCGAGGGAATTGAATATGCACATTTTGAAGAAAAGGAACCACTGGAGCATCTATAAATACTGAGGAATAATAACGGAAGGAAAAGGGACAAGTTATTGACTGTCGTTAAAAGTACAGCAAAGAATAATGGGCCTCGTCGGAATGAGGATAACTTTTCAGTTATGATGGATCCAACTTCTAACACTGAGGAGTGGGGAGTGGAGCGAGGTCTGCAGACAGAGGCCCCTCTCTGGCGTTCAGAGCCAAGCAGATGAAAACTGAAAGAGCAAAAAAGTACAACCAACAGTACTGCCTCTACCAGGGGCTTTCCATGGCTCCATAGGTTTGTTTATTCAGCCCCAAGATCTAGAATTTTGTTTCTCTTTGTAAATGTTGTGTTGACTCACTTAGATTCCTTAATTTCTTCCCTCCCCTGCCCTCCAGTGCCTGTAGTTGTCTCTTAAAAATTTTATCATGTGAGTCCAGTTTGCTTTTCTCTTCATGTTGATCCTTTTGGTCCACTGAATGCGTACTCATGCTCCTCATTCTGGTGCCTTTCCTTGCAACTGTCTCCTGCTGGTGTGGATGTTAGGCGATTTGAACACAGTAACGCCCTAGAAAGAAATTTTTCTCTTACTCACTTTCTTAGCTCATGTTGCTTATTGCTATTCTTTGCAAAGCTCATGACTAAGAACAGTTGGTCAGTCATATTGTCTTTGTGCAGAAAGGATTTGAAGAAAAATATGTGGCTCCATTTATGCTGGGATCATGAGGTAAAAAGATGGACACCTGAACAAATACACTAGCATTTATATACAAAAAACAAAGCCAACAAAAACTAGACTATCCCTTGCCATAGCCTCCTTATTTTACCACTTATTGCCAAAGATCAAAAGTGTCTGAGCTTCTCTTTGGGAACTGCCCTTGCAGCATATTTATAAACCACATCAGAAAAGTGGTCTCATTACTTATTAATGACATCTTTCTATTTGACCTAAAATTATATTACCTAACATTGTCACCCATCTTATTTAGCTCAGTCTGCCTCATATCGCTTTATTTACAGGGTGATATCTGAGTGATAAAGTATTTGACAACACAGGTCATTCAGAAGAGATGCTGATTATGACCAGCAGTTTTACCTGCAGTGTTATATATCCTCTGAATAGCAACTCTGCTCTCTGCTATTCCAAAACACTTTTTTTTGAAATAAAAATACCCTATTTATGGTGTACTTTGACATTTGTTTGACTTTCTAATATCCAATCCTAACTGCTCAATTGGGGGAATCCCTATTATGTGTGATCTTTATGATGTAGTGGGTGATGCCTGGCCCCTTACTCCTGATGGTAAAAGGTCGGAGGCTTTCTTCTCCCTTTCAACTGGCTTCCAGACCTGTGACAGAGTCCTGACTCATTCAGTATTCTGTTGAGCAAATCCAAATAAGGCAAAGGTATTTTAGTGTTCATTCAATATGGAGGTGGCATCAAAGTCCTGGGTGATGACAATGGCATCCGATGGTGGTGAAGGAAGTATCTTAGGCCAGTGCTACTAAGGGATAAATGTGCTTCCTGCTTCTCAGTCCTCAAGAGACAGTTCCTGTACATCTTCCTAGCTGGGTCACCCTAGGACACATCAGTTTTCTGAGGTCCTAATCCCCTCTCCACAAATCCCCTCTTCTGATCTAAGAAAGCAGAGATGATTTCTGTAAAACTATTGGCTGAAGGCATCCGTTAGAATTTCCAAAAAGTTGACCTCAGACTTGGAAAGCAAGCAAATGTTTTTGTTAAATGACAGAATTATAGTGAGGAACACCCTGGTGGGCTGGGATGTGGGCCCAAACCAATGAGATGCAATTAAGCAAGTATGCATGTGAAATGATGCATTTGGATTGAAAACATAAAAAGTTTCACAGGGTGGAAATTTGATATAGCAGTACTTTATGTGACAGTGTTTTGTGGTTTTATTGTAACCTAAAGTTCAATGTGGATATTCCCTGAGGTGACAGGACTATCATCCCCAGGGACAAGGAGATGGCTCTAAGAGACTTATATTTGGTTCTGTGTATTTTTGCCTTGTGAACCCAAATTAGTTTTTAGAAAGTTCAATCAACTGGCTGCCTATCTATTATGATTATTCTAACTCTACTCATCTGTGTAAAATTAAAAAAATGTTTTTGAAAGAACTGTTTAAATCCCTTAAGATTATTTAATACAATTGTGTACACCTTCCTTTTTGAAATGAGATATCACAAAGAGCATTAAAAATAAGGAAGAAAGCCCCTCATTTGCCTATCAAACTTCTCTTCAGAAATGATGCAAGCAAGAAGCAAGTGGAGTGAAATATTTAAAGTGTTGAAAGAAAAAAAAATAAAGTGTTGAAAGAAAGAAACCACCAACCTAGAATTCTGTATTCTTCAAAAGTGAAAAATGGAGACAAAGAAAAATGGGGAGAATTTGTTGTCAGAAGACCTGCCCTGAAAGAAATGTAGAAATAGTTCTTCAGGAGAAGAATTTAATATAGGTCAGAAACATAGGTCTACATAAAACAAGAGTTTTAGAGAAGGAAGACATGATGGTAAAATGAAAAATTTTGTTTTTCTTGATCTTAATTGATCTAATTGATAATAGTTTATTCAAAATAATAACGGTGACAATGCATTCAGTCATGTAGCTTACATGTGAGTGAATGACAGCAATGGTGTAAGGAATGGCAGGGAAGGATGGGACATACTCTGCTTGAGCATGTTTGGATTCCCTGGGATGTAGTATGCTATTATTTGAAAGTGGACTTGGGTTTATTGTACATGTGTACTGCAAATTCTAGGGCAACCACTAAAAAAATTAAACAAAGAAGTATAATCGATATGCTGAGGCAGGAGAGAAATGGAATCATATAAGATATTCAATGAAAACCAGAGAAGGCTGAAAAAGGAAGACAAAAAAAAAAAAAGAAATAAGGAATTAGAATAATGAATAGAAATGTTATAGGAGTGTCTGGGTGGCTCAGTTGGTTGAGCATCCAACTCTTGGTTTCAGCTCAGGCCACGATCTCATGGGTTGTGAGCTCAAGCCCTCATCAGGCTCTATGCTCAGTGAGAAGTCGGCTTGAGGATTCTCTCCCTCTTCCCCTCACCCTCTCTCTCTCTCTCTCTCTCTCTCTCCCTCTCTCTCAAATATATAAGTAAATCTTAAAAAAAAAAAGAAATCATTACAAATATGGTAAATATTAATCTGTGTTAATAATCCCTTTAAATATGAATGGTCTAAATACACCAATCAGTCAATGGTAAAATGTCCAGATCCTTTAATCTCATTTTCTTTATAAAGACTCTATTATAATCATAAATAAATATACATATTTATATATAAATAATATATAAATGCTGATGGCATTGGTATTAGAAGTTGGGGAAGGAGACTGACTTGGAAGCGAATTAGGGAAGACACTGAGCTGAGCTTGAGATGCCACTCAAGCTACTTTCAGGGTGCTGGGGACATCCAGTCAATAGATTTTTCCATATACCTGTAGTCCAGGTCTATCTGTGTTCCCTATGTAACCTGGAGGTGCCCAAAGACCACAGTCCCTAAAGGATCAATCTGGCAGTGATACTGTACTTGAACTCAGTATTTGTTGACCACCTAGTGTATACTCAGTGTAGGTCCTGGACACTTGGAAATGAACAAGACACTGTTCCTGAGATCACAGTGTTGGACAGGTGGACATATAAATGAATTACTTAAATAATGAGCAGCAAGTTGCTGGATTTCATAATTTATGAGTTATCCAGTTTTTATATTCAGAGGCCAAAACCCAATAGTGTTTAGATAGATTTTGTTTGGTCTACATATATTTAAATGTTTATTTTTATTTATTTTTTAAAGATTTTATTTATTTATTCATGAGAGACACAGAGAGAGGCAGAGGGAGGCAGAGGGAGAAGCAGGCTCATGCAGGGAGCCTGATGTGGGACTCGATCCCTAGACCCTGGGATGAGGACCCAAGCCAAAGGCGGACACCCAACCACTGAGCACCCAGGTGTTCCTATAAACAAAAATTTACATTTTTAAAAGTTGTTGCCAATATTTATAAATGAGGATAATTCACATAAAAATAAGGGATTTCAGCTTTTCTGGAAAAACAAAAATCGAGAAGATCTGATGCCACTAGCTCTGCTTTCCCACACAGTGATGAGAGGCCAGAGCTGAGGCAAGGGTACCTCCTTCAGATAAGGCATGTGTTGTCCAGCTGGTCACATTCTATGTCACACCCTGTCGTCCCTGACATGGAGGCCGCATGTCTGTTCCCTTTTATCCTTGTGCTTATATGTTCTTCTGGGTTCATTTTACATTATCTCTCAGCCCTGTAAGCGTTTGTGTTTATGAGCTCTTTTATAACTTTAATTCTCATGAAAAGCAACATATAGATGAGAACCAAATGAGTGCTTTACTTCATCACCAATATTGAAGAGAGGTCTGCTTACGCCTGTTGTCCTTAACAGCATTCCCTTCAAAGTGCCCCCATGATGTGTAGCCAAAGCAGACATTTATCATCAGCAGGCCTTCAAATCACAGACCAGGAAGCATCCTTTTCATCTCTCTCTGCTCAGGTCTGGAGTGGAAGGCTGGGACATTTTGTTATGATTTATCAGAGTTTGGCAGAAAAAGTTCAACGTTTGTTGCTATTTAGGACATTCATTGTCTCTCAAGCTGGCCACGTGCCTCCCCTCTCCGAGAGATCTGGGGTGGGAGCTGGTGGTGAGCATCTGCAGCTGAATGAAGCACAGAGTCAGCTCTGGGGTTTCCACTAGCAATATGGGTGATCATGCTTTGTCCTGCCACGATTAGACTGGATGGAAGGGTGAAGAGACCCCGTGGCGGGTGTTGGGAGGGAAAATCATGCTGGGCAGAAACAGAAAGGAAGTGCTACAAAAGGTATCCTCATGCATTCCATGGGCATCTACGTTGGGGAGAACCTGCATTTTGTTGGTGGGCATGAAGGGTATGTGAGTACCCTGGTCTCTTATCTTCATTGTCCCACTGACTAGCTGTGGGACTTAGGGCTGGAGGAAGCTTCTCTGTTTTAGTTTTCTTGTCCGCAAAAGGGAGGAAACTAGTAGTAGCTTCTAGAGTTGTTTGTAAAGATGAAATGTAAAAAAACAACACAGTGCTTGGTGTGTGGCAATTGTTCAGTCAACAAATGGTAATTACTATTGTAGTTATATCCAGTACAGGAAAAAAAGAAGATGCCCACACCCAGTTAAATTTGAATTTCAGATATATATATTTAAATATAAAGATGTCCCAGGCAATAATATTTGGGACATACTTACACTAAAAAATTTTGTTGTTCATCTGAAATTCAAATTTAACTGGTTATTTTGTATACTTACTTGCTAAATCTGGTGACTCTAAGCAAGTATGCTCCCAACCTTCATTCATTCAAGCAACACATGTTTACTGAGCATCTACTGTATGCCAGGCACCGCTCTTATTGATGGAAAGTAAATCCAACAAGATTGCTGATTGTGAGGAGGTTACATTCGAGCAGGAAGAGACAGCAAGCAGCAGGTATTAAACAATTAAATTATGTAGAATAGGAGAGGATTATAAATCCTATAAGGAAAAAAAAAGCAGAGTGAGTTAGTGTTCAGGGAGTGCTGGGAGGCTGTGGTACAGACAGTGACATTCTTTAAGGAGATCCCTATAGGCCACTTAAAAGATGAGATCTGAGCAGAGACTGAAAGAGGGTGAGGGGCTAGGAGCTTTCTGGGCTGTGCACACAGTTGGAAAAACTGCTGAGCTAGGGTGGGTGCCCAGCACATTCCAGGAAAAGCAAGGAGGCTGAGTCCCTTGTACCCCACGGAGATCACAACCACAAAGCTTGAGGCAGTACTTGAAGCCACCAATTTCTGCCTAGAAGCTGCTGTCTGAAGCTCTTCTTAGGCCGGCAAGAATTCTCCTTCCACTTCTTGGACCAGCCTCCCAAAAAAGACCCTGACAGGGTGAAGTCAGTGAGTTGCCAGGATGTAAAATTTCAGGAGATGCTCACTCTCAGGCCTTGTCCTGGGTACTTCTTGAAAGTTTGTGCCCTGGGGGCCTTACTCACGTCATCCTCATCATGGCTCTCCTTCTAGAGGTGAGTTCCTTAGCCTCAAAGCCTCTCCCCTTCCCACACACCCAGGATCCCCACTTCACCCCTACTGGGAACCCATGCTTTGGCTCTGCTGAAGCTTAGGTTGGTCCTCTCAGCCAGGTCCTTCCACACTCACCTCCACCTCCTCTCAAGGACCCTACTTTCTCTCCCTCTAATCTCGGTCCTAGGAAGACTTTAGTGTCTCAGGTATTCTGCATATATTTGAACCCCAATTGTGAGATGGGCTTAAGGTCTTTCCTATAGGGCTCCTAGACCCAATGCAAATTTGGTATGTGTCCGAGCATCTGTTCCAGAGTCAGTAAACTTTTCATGGAGGCAAGAAGTTCCTAGAATATTATGAGATGATGCCTGAGGTCAGGTTCCCCAGAAGAGTCACTGGTACAGAATTTTGACTATAAAGATTTTTGAAGCAGGTGGAAAGATGCATAGAGAACAGGTAAAAGAATCCTAAGGAGTCTGGGTGGAACAGAAGGCAAGCCTACTTCTGAGTCCGTGGAAGACTTACAGAGACTCTGTTATCCCCCCAAACCAATGTAACCTGATAGATTGGAGTGAGCAACCTTCAGTCTGCAGGCCAAATCCAGCCGCTGCCTATTTTTGTCAATAAAGTTTTGTTGGAACAATCATTCCCATTTTGTTTACAAACTACTGATGACTGCTTTTGCGCTAAAACAGCAGAGTATGGCCCTCAAAACCTACAGTATTTTCTATCTCTGATCCTTTATGGAAAACTTTTGCCAGGCCTCATAACAGATTCTCCTCTTGACCTCTGCTCCAAACATTCAATTACACATTTATTATGTTTTCATATCTTAGGCTTCTCTTCTGGGCTTTGGATATAAGGATGGGGAAGGAGCAAGAAGACAAGAGAACACAAAATGTAAGGAGGATACCCTAGCTAAGAAAGTTGAGGGGGTGTGGGCAAGAAACAGAGAATGGTCTCTTCATCTGGAAAGTTGATGACACTGCATACCCCTTCAGTTTTGGGGAAAGTGAGGAAAAGTAAGTATAAAAAAAGAGTAGCAGAAAACAAAGAACTAGGGCGAGAAGGAGCAAGGTCAGTTGGCTGCTCTGCCATGGGCAGGGCAGGTGGCTTTGGTGTGTCCCCACAGTTTTGCTCTCTGCAGGAAGTACAAATAGTTCCCATAGAGGTTAATGCTTCCTGTGAAGGGGAATACTGCAGAAATTTTCTGTTCTTATCATCTTGGAGGCTTCACTTTCCTGTCTTGGTTCCTCCCAAGAGGTCTGATCGTCCTAGAGGCAGACATAAAGAAGACATACATACGTGGCAAATGCTTGAGCCACATTATCTTTTGGAAAGACAGGTTGTACTCTAACCTTCCAAAAGGAGAGCCAGGAGCCTGAGCAGAATTTCTCCCTCCATTTAAAGCAGAAGTAGGAACTGAACATTGATGGCACGGTGAGAACATGTTAGAAGGTAAGCATGAAGCTTGTGTCATCGGAAAGAAACTATTAAAAACATTTGATGTGTGTGTGTGTGTGTGTTGAGGTGTGTGTTGTCAAATTAGATGGTGGAGAATGGGTTTGATGGGTTTAAGTCATCTTTCTATACTGTTACAGGCTAGACTGGCTCCCGTGGGGTGCATGTGTATAATGCTTTGTGAGAACATGATATAAGAGTCACTCAAAGTGTTGATATAAAGATGAAACTATTTTTTTTTTAATGTAAGGCAGAGGCTGGGATCCCTGGGCGGCTCCCTGGTTTAGCACCTGCCTTTGGCCCAGGGCATGATCCTGGGGTCTGGGATTGAGTCCCACTTCTGGCTCCCTGCATGGAGCCTGCTTCTCCCTTTGCCTATATCTCTGCTTCTCTCTCTCTCTCTCTCTCTCTCTCTCTCTCTCTCATGAATAAATAAATAAAATCTAAATAAAAATATGTAAGGCAGAGGCTGTAATCCTTTTTTTTTAATTTTTTTTTAAATTTTTTATTTATTTATGATAGTCACAGAGAGAGAGAGAGAGAGGCAGAGACACAGGCGGAGGGAGAAGCAGGCTCCATGCACCGGGAGCCTGATGTGGGATTCGATCCCGGGTCTCCAGGATCGCGCCCTGGGCCAAAGGCAGGCGCCAAACCGCTGCGCCACCCAGGGATCCCAGAGGCTGTAATCCTAAGAAGGAATTCATGTTAGCTGCTACAGTCCTGCCGATACATGGGGACGCCTACTTTTCTTCACTATTACCTCTTGATTGGTTAGTGGAGACAGTCCCAGGCATCACATCTCCCAGACAGCCAGGGTTGTTGTATTTTCCTCTAAGATGAGCTGTGTGATGGGTCTATCTAGTTAAAATTTTGGGTGAATAATTGCTAAGTTTGAACAACTCATGCAGCTGTGGTGTTTCGCAGAGATGGGATTTCAAGGTATATGAGTTCCATTTTCGATTTCCTAATTTACCCTCATTCTCTGTAGTTCAAGACAATCATTGGAAGCAGCTCATAAATATTAAAATAGAACAATATAAAGATAAACAGTTGACCTATAATATGCTGACAATGGAAATACCTTTTTGTTACTTGGGATTTTCTGATTTTTCTACAACAAACATAGATTAATGTAAAATGTAAGATATCAACAACAAGAAAAACTGAAAGCAAAAACAAGCAAAAATGTTTCCCAATTGATATCTTTGCCTTCATCTGTAGTCATGATGTGGCCCAAGTAACCAGAACCCCGGGATCCGAAGTAGACTTGTCAGAGACCCAATGATCCACTTCGAGGACACATTAAAGAGTTTAGTTAGTCTGGATGTAACTAAGACTTGATGGATCTTCCTCTCTAAGAATATTTATTAGTAGCATAAATAAGTCTAAGCAAGGCTGCAAGTCTCAGTGCAAGATTTGGAAATAAGGACAGTAATACTTATATATGGTAGGAATATAAGAAATGCCTGTCTCTGCTTGTGTCCAGCATCTTAACAAGAGCATCTGTAAAGGACGTAGTAGTACAGTTCACCACCAGTGTTGTTGCCACATAGGGGTGGGTGTCTTGCTCTTACACTGAAGTTCAGTTTCTGGAGCTACTTCAGTTCTGAATCTGTGAGATTATATTGGCCTCCCCACCACTGCATATGGCAAGTAGCCAAACATTCTAGAAATATGGCCACTTTCAGAGATAATGCCCTAGTGATTTTGATAATGAACCTCGTTTACACATACAGATGCCAGACCCTTGCAGTACAGAGCAAAGAAGTGAGTGTGACTTGTTCCTAAGTGACAAATCAGCAGGTCTGGTGAAGTTAAAAGCACTTAACATCTGGAAGCACAATCACAATTCTTAAGGCTGATGTGGGAGTATCAAAGAAAATTCTGGAGTGGACTCGTTAGTCCAGGCCTGAGGCCAGCTTCTGGTTTCTACACTTATTCCATCATATTCACTTGCTGATGAGATTAGTCAAAAAACCTGTAGGATTTAGATACTTTCTCTTTCACTTTTCTGTTGGTTTCAACTCCTTTGCCTAGAACCCTGTATTCTTCCCTGACGCTCAGTGATGATGGAACGGCATGACATATAGAGGCATATCTAATTTCCCTTAGGTATTTTTCACTATTTCTGCCAAGCAGCACTAATCATTCAGGCTATACTCACCTAAATAAGAGTAGGCTTGGTGATTAGATAATTAGAATTTATCTTCAACAACAGCCTTTCCTGAATGATGCCGTATATCAGATACTGTGCTTTATATACTGGTGGATTGAGAGACATGGGGGTGTCAGACACCGTTTCACTAGGGCTCAGTGTGTATCCATCTTGGTGAATACTCTAATTCCCAATATATTTAGCTCTACTCATGAACTCTGGGGTCTTGGTCAAGCCCATTAACTTTTATGACTCTTAGTGCTCATCTACAAAATAGAAATTACTACACTTCTAAGGGCTTATGTTAGGAGCAAATAAACAAACAAACAAACATATAGCAGTGCCCTCTTATCCACAGTTTTACTTTTTGTGGTTTCTGTTACCCGTGGTCAACCACAGCCTGGAAGTAGATCATCCTCTTTCTGACATGTATTCAGATGGTCAGTAGTAGCTTAATGCTACATCACTCACTTCTCTTCACCTCATCACATAGCCATTCTATCATCTGTCATCATCACAAGAAGAAGGGTGACTTCTAGACAATAAGATATTTTGAGAGAGACCACATTCATATAACTTTTATTACAGTATAGTGCTATAGTTGTTCTGCCTTAATATTAGATAGTGTTACTAAATTTCTTACCATGCTTAGTTTGTAAATTCATCTTTGTCATAGCTGTGTGTGTATAGGAAAAAACATAGTATTTTTAGTGTTCAGTACTATCTGCGGGTTCAGGCATCCACTAGGGGTTTTGGCCCGTCTCCCCTGTGGATAAGAGGGGACTAGTATAAATGAAGGAAGTTCATCATACAATTATACAAATATAAAATTATTGTTACTCTTATCAGACAGGAAGACCTGTCACGTACAAATGACAATTGACTAAAAGAATAGATTGCCAAACTACAAGTCCATTGGGGAAGCCAAATCTGTAGGTCATGTAGAGGTCTCCGTCAGTGATTTTGTAACATGTAAATGATCCATATGCAAACTCAGTCCATGCTATGATGAAGGTGACACGATGCCCAGCACATAGTAGAAGTCCAATAGGAATTGAATAGAATTGAGTCTTAAAGAGTGTGCAGAGGTTGGATAGGCCAATAGTGCAGTGGATGGACGTGCCAAGCAGAAGCACAAAATGTTCCCTGGGTTTCGGAGAAATTTTCAGAAGTTTGGTTTGAGAGTTGATAAGAGATGAGGCCAAGAAGTAAACGGGCTGGGTCCCGAGAGGCCTTGTATGCACTGCCTGAGGTTTTTTTGGGTCCATTATGAAGGCAATCACAAGCACTGGAAAGATTTTAAATAGAAGATAAATATGTTCATATTGGCCTTTCAGAATGATTTCTTTGGTGGCGTGCTTTTGATGAGTAGAGAGGCCAGGAGCAGCATATCACGGTGGTCCAGGTGAGAGGTGGGTGGGTTTGAGATAAGTAGTGGCAGTGGAGGATGGAGGGCAGGAGACAGTTGTGAAGAATTGACACGACTGGAGTCTTTTTGAAACCGACCAGGAGTGGCTGCTGCAGAGAAACTGCCTTCCCTGTCTTTGAACAGTTGTTTAAACAATTGCTTGAGAAGTCAGCAGGAGAATGGGCATCCTGGTCACAAGACCGGTGGTTGTGGATTTTCTGAAGCTAGAGTGTTTAACCCAAGCAGCTTAGCTTGTTAACGCCTATAGAAAATGTTTTTTCCCCCTCAACTCATGTAATTGGTCCTGTCCTTCATAATATCCCCCTGCTTTCATCCTACAAGTGGGACACAATCTGGGTTGTTGTTGTTGTTGTTGTTTTTAAGATTTTATCTATTTATTCATGAGAGACCTGCAGAGAGAGGCAGAGACATAGGCAGAGGGAGAAGCAGGCTCTCTGCGGGGAGCCCGATACGGGACTCGATCCCGGACCCGATCCCAGGACCCTGGGGTCACGCCCGGAGCCAAAGGCAGACACTCAAGTGCTGAGCCCACTATCTGTTTCTGAATCTTTGCTCCCCAAATTGCAATTCTTTGATGTCAAATAAGTGCTCATTTGTCTCTTATTGCAGCTCTTTATTTTTTGGTCAACAGAGTCAAAGGGATTCATGAGGCACAGTTGCCAGGATTTTTGGTGACTTGAGTGTATATATGTGGGTCTGGATGGCTGATGGATGGAGTCATTAACAAGGGTAAAGCAAATAGATGGACAAAGTCCACAAAGAAGAGGGTAAATTATACCCACGTTCTGCTTTAAGAAAACAGCAATGTTTCATATGTTCTAGATAGATTTTCACCTAATATACAGAAAACCTCTGTAGGTGTCTCTTTCCCTTGATACTGCAGGTAAGCTGAGTGGTTCTTAAGGGCCGTCTACTCGGACTCCTTTCAAAGGGCCAAACGATGGATAAGGAGCCCAGACCTGTGTTTGTTAGTGAGGAGCTGGTTTCATCTACTTGGTGACAACCTGCTCCTGAACTCTTTCCAGCCATGGATTTTTGATTAAATTCATCAACCATTGTCCTGCTACAGTTGCCACTGAATAGATTATGTGTATATGGTTGGCTTAGTGGAAACTTTCGTTGGAACAGCTTTTGGAATCATTTAAAGCAGATACTGGTGAGTGTCTTATAGCCGAGGCTCTGTCTACCCATTCATTTACTGTTTCAAAGTCAACCTCAGAACTGTGTTTCATCATTTTAATTCTGAAATTTGTGTTATGTGTGAAATATTATAATACAAGAAACATGGGAAGATTCTAGCTTCTGGGCAAGTATTACTGGCTTTTGCATCATAACTATGAATTTCTTGGACACAAGGATTCATTTTGTTTATTTCTGAGTTTTCGCAACAAAAAGTTTCCAGCACATATGAATGTTTTGCAGATATTTGTGGAATGTGGAATGACTGAATTTAAGTGGTATCTTTTTATTTTTCTTTTATTTTAAATAATTTTGTTGTCTATTTTATTATATTTTGTTGCATTATTTCTTTTTTTAAGATTTGTTTATTTATTTTAGAGGGGGGAGGGGCAGGAGAGAGGGAGAGAGAATCTCAAGCAGATTCCCCACTGGGTGCAGAGCCGGATGTGGGGCTTGATCTCATGACCGAGATCATGACCTGAGCTGAAACCAAGAATCGGACACTTAACCGATTGAGCCACCAAGGCGCTCTGTTACATGACTTCTAATAGGTAATGTATATGAGTATGACGATTCAGATACATAGTTACAAGTAATTATCCTTATATCAGTGGTTGTTACCCAAATGTTGTATTATTATGTCCTTATTAAGGATGGAGACAATTAGGACCTCGAGTGCCATTATGCTGGTGTTTCTCTTCAGTCCAGCATGACAGTAGATCCCAACTTTGTTGAAAGGGCTTTGTTGTAGGGCGGTGGAAACTATTAGATTTTTATTGTGAAAGTTGAAATAATTGTGTCCCTTTAGTATATTAAGCAGTTGTATGATGAACAAAAGAAAGCACAGTTTATTTGTGTATCTTGGCTACTGTGAATAAGGCTGTAATGAAGGTGTAAGTCCAGATATCTCGTTGAGAAATGTACTTTATTTTATTTGTAATTTGAGTATAGTGGAGATGACCATCTTTTTAAAGATGTATTATCAAACCTTTTATAATAATAGGTATAATTATGGTCATGACCTTTGCCCGGAGTATTTTCAGAGTATTTTAAATGGAAAGAAAGCTTAACTGTGACTGTATTCTGTCTTTACCCACGAGGATGGAAGCATCAGCATCTTTTTGCTCCTCTTAGAAATCCATCTCGGAGCTTCCTGGCCACTTTTCTTGCCTATTTATAATGTATGGGCACTCCGATTTTTGGTTCTGTTGCTTGTCCTGAAGCACTTCTTATCAATCACAAGATGAAGTTGATATATGGACCTCCATGTAGAATAAGAAATGTTTGCTGAAGGTCACTAAAAGCATGCAGATTGTCATTCTAACTAACCCCCCCCCCTTTTTACTGGTATTTTAGCAAGATAATCCCATCTTCCTTTTGATCCAGTAAATTGTAAAACCACGTTAACTCACCTCCTGTTCTCACATTATACTTAATCAGGAGCATATTCTAAATGCCTAAATTTTCCAGAACATGCAATGACAGGAATTGCTTGAAAAGGCAGCGAGAGCTCTTTCCCAGCAGAATCCTCTGCAATACCTGGCACACGGCGGGGTGTTAGTAGGAGACTTGGATGGCCATGGGTTGTGTCGGCTTGCTATGGTTTCCCATCTTCCGTCTTCAGATTCTTGTGGAGACTTCCCCATTCTTCCTTGGGGTCCCTCGGGGTTGTTAGCATGAGGCCCCATCCCCTGACCACAGACGGGGTGGGTCTGTGACCCCGGAGTGGCTGATTGCAGTACATAATCCCCCAACACAGCGTCTAATTTAGAGACAGGTGCAAGACTCAACATCTGAGGTTCCCGGGTGAGAAGGAAGCTGAGCGGGGCAGGCTGGTGACATCCTTGGAACCACTGTATGCAGCGGAGCTTGCAGCAGGACTTCCCTATCAGGTCAAACAGCATCGGCTCTTCTTGTCTCAGCAAGTTTCAGTCGGATTTCTGTAACCTGCAACCAATGGTGTCTTAGTTCATCTAATCTTTTATTCGAAAAGTTAAAATAATCATGATATTAATGGGTCTGCCTGGAACCCCTTCCTTTTCTTAACACCTGGGGTTATCCCACATGTTCATTTACATGCTTACAGTTGAAATGATATATCTGAGTTCAAGACACACTTACTCTAGAAGCTCATGTCAAACAATTCTTTATTTTTTTATGGTACAAATTAAAAGTGACAGATCTGAAGCTGTTAAGAAATACACAAAGTGCAGCTTTACTGACCATACAGATATTGCTCTAGATTAAGTACAGTTTTGTCAGTTTTTTTTTTTTTAACGTTAAGCAACCTGTGCAGATAAATCAGCTTTGGTTTCAATGTCAGAGCAAGTAAGGAGCTTTTAAATATCCAGTTTGGCTTCTTGGTCACAAGTCCATCATGTCAACTTCTCATCAAGAGGATTTTTTCGAAACAACCCAGTCATTTTTTCTGCCCTCCTTCCTGCTGCCTGCCCCACACGTGGAGCAGGCAACTCTCTGTGGTTTCTCATCAGTGACCCTGGTGACCAGTCTAGATCACAGCACGTAGGACAAAAAAAAAAATAATAATAATAATAAAAATAAAAAAAATCACTTTCTTAACAACAAATAAAACAAATGTGCCTCACATAATTTCAAGTTGAAGACAAGCAAACCACATGACAAAAAGCTCATTACAAAATGTTATCCAAACAGATTTTACAGTCAAACATTGAAATGAAAATCAATTTCCTTTTTCTCCATTTTTTTTTAAGCTTGGTCATTAACTGGGTACAAGTAGAGTGCTGAGGTAAAACATTGATGAACAGTTTGTATTTCTTTTTTTTCTTAAAATAGGAACAGTTTAGTATTGCGAGATTGTCAGCAACATTTAAGCCATATCTATACAATGTGCATATACCTACAAATATTGAGCTTTGGTCCAGCGTAGAGAAGATGAGCAAAGGCATTTTACAATTTCTTTTTGGTTATAGCTTGAGTTCTTTGATACGCCTCTACTTGGTTTTCTTTTTTCCTAGCTCCTTTTGCTTTTTTATTCTCTCTCCTGTGGGGTGTGTGTGTGTGTGTGTGTCTGTGTGTGTGTATGCACGCGTGTGTTGTGTGATTACAACATACAGAAACCAAAACCTTGCAATGCAATTAAAATTCTCAATTTTTCAAATGGTTTTTGGTTGAAAAAAAAAAGCCTGCAAACAAGTGTGAAATATAACATCAGTCATTTCTTTTTTTTTTGTCAAATGATGAAGGAAATGAAGATGATCATAATTTAAGAATATGTAAGAAAAATATTGAAGCTTGAAATACAATCACATATGCCCGAAGTGGCTTTTATTTTTTGTTAATGGCAACCTTAGCCTTCAGTTCATGGAAACATAAAAGACTCTTAAGTGCTACTGGCATATGAAGTTGTTTACAAGTGGAAATAAGAAATGTCATAATAAAATTAAGCAGTAGGTAAGGTCCCGAAGACTTACAAGTCACACAGTATAATTTATATTCCTAAGAATTTGTTCAGGCACCTTTTTATGCCTTGTAGCAAAAAATTTATCTGTAAAAAATTAATATAAGAAGCATTACAACACCTTATAAATAATTTATAAAACAATACAAAATTATAAAACTATAAAAAAAATCACTGCACATGAATGGTTTTACGACTGTGGGATGAATATATTTCTTTTTTATTCCACTCTGGAAGATTACTTTTATTTTATATTTTCACTGTCCTAGTTATACCCTCCCAATTATAGATCTCCGAACCGAGCAGGCCTTATGTAACTGCTGCTGGCATATGTTTAAACATTTAGCATCCATCATATGTCCTCTTGTTAACTTCTCTTCCTGAGGAGCTTTTCCTGATGGAATTTGGAGCAGGTCCTAGGAGAATACAAAATCTGTCTAATCGATACGTTTTGGGATTTCTGGGTTGTTGCTCTTTGTGTGCAGTTTTTGAGGTGGCGAAATGGGTACCATGACGTCGTTGGCATCGAAGATCAGGTTAGCTGTGGTCCAGTTAGCATCAGACTGGCGAAATGGAAATGCCTTTATAAGCGAATGATTCCACTTGCAGGATTTCTTTTTGAGTTTCCTTCCTGGTGGTCTCCCGATGGCCACGCATGAAACTTCCGGGAGCGGGGTAGGGTGGGGACAGTCCTACCATTGCATGGACATTGCCAGCAAAGGCACCAACAGAAGAAGGATCTCCAACTCCCCTGGGGGAGGGAGTGTATTAGGGGAGAAGGTGGCATTTGTATTCGGTTGGGCAACTTGAAGGTTTTCCTTTTCCTTCAAAATTTACTTCTAGAGAGTACATGAGCGTGATTTGGAACTAATTGCTCAGGAATATTTGCTTCTAGACAGCAGGCAAATCGATGGTTCTCTTTGCCGGCTCCTTTGCCTGAACACCTTTTGCCTGTCTCTGTGGGGAACACCAGCCATGGGCTCCAGGTGGCCACTTGCCCAGCCACCCTCACGTCTCACCCTTTCCTTCTGGCTTATTAGGTGATTTTGGCCCACTGACCTTCTGAGTAAGTTATTCTGAATAGTGAAATAATCCCCTAGTTCTAATAGTGAAGGCTATTCTGATGTGTTAGATAAGCCGCTTCTAGAATTTTCCTTTTAGCGGAGGTACTTCACTGTTAAAACCTCTGTTCCCCTTAAGAACCCAGACCCCAATTCCAATCATTTAAATTTGTCTTCCAACTTTCTGCTCCATTTGTATGTGTGTGTATATATATGTGTATATATATGCGTATATATACACGCATATATATATATATACACACACACACACACATATATATATGTGTATATATATATATATATCCCAAGAACAAAGAACAATGGTTCCCCCCTGAAAAAAGTCGGCCATCCCTATCGGAATGAAAAGAGTAGCAGAAAAGATGGGATTTATAGGATACATGATGGTCTCTAATGATCCAGTGATCATCCCTTTCTTTTTGGCCTGTTTCCTTTGTGTGTGTGCATATGGGTGTGTGCATGCTATGTGTGTGTTCTGACTGAAATCTTGAGACATTTCTTTGGCTATCAGACTTCTGAGAGAAATTGCTTTGCACAGAAGCATCACATAGATGTAAGTATTGAACCAA